>NC_057798.1:385030231-385640414 GCF_018294505.1 Triticum aestivum
GCCTGGCGCGACGGAGACGGCGGCGGGGGCAACGTGGCACGTCGTGGTTGGGCGAGGGGGCGGCGGCGGACGTGTCCGGCACGGTGAGGGAGGAGAATTAGGGTTTGGACTGCGAAAAATTCGGGGGAAGACACCTATTTATAGATCCTGGGAGCTAGGAGTGTCTAAATGAGGAGCGGTTTTCGCCCACACGATCGTGCTCGAACAACCGAGAGCATGGAGGGGGTTTGGATGGGCTATTGGGCCACTTTGGAGGGGTGTTGGGCTGCACACAAAAGAGGGCTTTACGGTTCCCCGGTTAACCATTGGAGTATCAAATGGACTCCAAATGGCACGAAACTTGACAGGCGGTCTACCGGTGGTGTACCAAGGCCGCTTGTCAAACCTCGGTCCATTGCGAGTACGTTTAACACCCGCACACGAAAAGAGGTAAAAGGGGTCGTCGGAGGACATAGGAGTGCCGGATTGCAAAACAGACAACGGGGAAAATGCTCGGATGCATGAGACGAACATGTATGCCAAATGAGATGCACATGATGACATGGCAAAATGCAACACGCAAGAATATGACATGGCAACAACGAAGAATAAACGGAAGACACCTGGCGCATCGAATCCGAGGCATTACAGGATCGGAGCACAGGAGCGGAGCAGGCAAACCACGTCCAATCGGGTGTGGCTGTGGTAGAAAGTTGATGGTCGCCGCAGTTCAGCTGGCCTGCATGTCATGCACACAAAGGCATAGGAGCGGTGGGGCCGAGAGGGATGAGGTGCACGTCAGGGGACGTCGTGCCGTGGGTTGGAGCGGCATCGTGGGAATCGCGTGTGGGTGTGGCAGTGGTAAAAACAAGAAATGTGATGGTCACCGTGGTTCAACTTCCATGGACGAGCTGTCATGTCTGCCGATACATGCATTGCATACCGCTCACTGCAAGGAGCAGTAGTAGAGAAAACTTGTTCCAAAGATACCATTTTTTCGATAAATTCTCGAGATATCATTACTTTTTACACATGGGATTACTCCTGCAAGGGTCAATCACAACTGGTGTTTTGTTAAAAAATGCATCTTGATGTTCCCTGCAATGCACGGGCATCTTGCTAGTTATAGAAGAAGCCCACACGGGCATCTTGCCGCAGGGTGTGCCACCGACCCAAACTCAATTTTTTTTGAGACGCTTAGGTGTACAGGATGCCGTGCCACGCTACAAAATGTAAAAAAAACAGCTATGATTTTTTTAAAACATGTTATCTTCAAACCATCAAAACAACCCGAGGAATATATTTTGAGTGAAGCATCATTTAATTTTACTGATATGTGTATATCAAAACTAGAGTGTTTATATTTCAAGACCGTGAACAAGTATTATTCTACTACTTTGGATCCATTGCAATGCACGGGCCAGCAATTGGTAGTAGTAGTCTCTATCTCTATCTCTACTCTACTCTTATAAAAAACAGAGTTGTTGATGATGGTGTGCCTGCCATCCTGCAGTATAGGCCGTCCGATTTATATCTGATGGATAGGAAGGAAACTATGGCAATTTTGCAAAAAAATACCCACACCCCTCTTATACTAGCAAGATGCATGTGCGTTGCACGGAACATCAAGATGCATTTTTATGAGTAGTTTATCTTGTGGGAGAAAAGGATGAATGAGGGAAGGCCTTATTTGCAAATGTGGAGAGGGGTGTGGGTATCTTTTTGCAAAATTGCCATATTTTCCTTCCTATCCGTCGAATATAAATCGGATGGCCTATATTTCAGGATGGCAGGCACATCATCATCACCAACTCTGCTTTTTATGAGAGCTCTTATAGAAAGCAGACTTGGTGATGATGGTGTGCTTGCCATCCTGCAATATTGGCGGTCTGATCTATTTCTAACGGATAGGAAGGAAACTATGACAATTTACCCGCACTCCTCTCCACATTTGCAGATAAGGCCTTCCCTCGTTCATCCTTTTCTCCCACAAGATCTTGATGTTCCGTGCAATGCACGGGCATGTTGCTAGTCTCTACTCTTATAAAAAATAGAGTTGGTGATGATGGTGTGCCTGCCACCCTGCAATATAGGTTGTTCGATTTATATCTGATGGATAGGAAGAAAACTGTGGAAATTTTGCAAAAAGAAACCTACACCCCTCTCCACATTTGCAAATAAGGCCTTCCCTCGTTCATCATTTTCTCTCACAAGATAAACTACTCATACAAATGCATCTTGATGTTCCGTGCAACGCACGAGGATGTTTCCTTGGGGGTCTCTCCAGCACGGCGTGGCCGTAGTTGCAAGTTGATGCCCCTTGAGATGCCGACATTGAGGGGCACTTGGATTTTGTCCGATGAGCAGGTAAGATGAGTTTGATCACGCAGTAAATGCATTCTGAAGACTACTTCCATGTCCATTCCTAATTCTCCTCCTGCCCAGTGTTTCACAGGTTAGGCTCGGTGCAAGTGGAGATTGGCTTGCATATGTACGGGAGGGTACCAACATCAATTTGCACAACATTTACAATGGTGATACCATTCTCGTAGAACCTTTGTCCAACATTGGGATCAGCCATGCAACGGGCCACCGCCTGAATTGGTACGATTGGACCACGATGAGATTAAAGAAGATAGCACGAACCTTGCAAATGACGGTCAAAGGTGGACGATGCTGTCTGCAGCCGATTTGTTGCTGTACGAGTACGAAGACGCTGTGATCCTTTCTAACCGCATCTTCGCGGTGACAAACCAGGGGACTTGTTTCATATGGGACACATCCTACGGTATACTCCCTCTCTCCCAATTTATTTGTTTTGAATTTTTTCGTTTTATAAGTTCCAAATTCAAATTTAGAGCTCCCCATCACATGTTGAGATTACAATGTCCATTAAATCATTGTGTGCATGTATAGTAAAGAAACAAATCTCAAGTTTGCCACGAGTTCGTGCAGCGGTAGCACCACAAGTCCGGGCGCAGGAGTTACATTTACCTCTCTGGGCCCTCGGGTCTGAGCTTCAGCGCCTTACGACACCTGCCTTTGAGTCAATAACATGTGGACCCGATAGGTGGCTGGTCCACATGTAATGCTCCCGAAGGCAGAGGGGCAGTGGGGCCGAGAGGGGTGAGCCGCAGGTCGGGGGACGTGTGGTGTCATGGGTTTGAGCGACATCGTGGGTATCGCGTGTGGCTGTGGTAGAAACTTGATGCTCGCCGCATTTCAGTTGGCCCACATGTCATGCATGCAAAGGCAGAGGGGCGGTGCGGCCGAGAGGGGTGAGGCGCACGTTGGGGTACGTGGTGCCGTTGGTTGGAGCAGCGTCGTGGGAGTCGCGAGTGGAAGTGGATGAAACGTGATGGTCGTCGTAGTTGAACTTCCATGGACAAGCTGTCATGTCTACGGACACATGCATTGCATGCCGATCACTAGAAGGAGTAGTAGAGAAAGCTAGGCGGATAAATAGTTCCTTATAGTCAAACGGACCCATGCTACTACTTTTTCCAAATACATGCACACCATCGAAATAGTCCATCTATATCAATATACACAGAGAGGGAATTTTTTTACAAGAGAGGAAATAGTCCATCCAGCCACAATGTCGTGCTTCATGGCTTCACAACAAGGTCTCTGGACCTTGCAGCTATCTCGAAACTCGTACGGGCATCAAGGGCAGCATATTTTATCCGCTCGTACGTCAAGGGATAATTCTCCCATCCAGACGACCTTAATGCCAGCGTCTCGTCACCCTTCTGAAGATATGTTCCGAGCACAACATTTGCTACGTCGAATAGGGATAGTGTCAGTTTATCACAATCTTCTACAGGAATTTTTATTTTGGCTTGTACGTCAGCAATGCTTTTCAGCTCCAACTTCTGTTTGTCCCCTGCGATGGCTGCCCCATAGAAGTACATGTCCTCCCGAGACAAGAACTCATGAAGCTCACCTGGTATGGAGGGCGCGTGTATGATGTGGTACACCAAAACATCATCTTCGAGGCACAACTGAAGGATGGCGGCGCGTTGGATCTTCCCAGTGGCATGCCCCGTGTACTATGTGTCGAGACCGATGACCTTCATCTCCACCTTTTGGAGGGAGTTGGATACATTGTTGCTCCACTTCCGAACAACCCTTGGGTGGTTAGTGACTGTGGCAACTATGCTCAACGAGCTTTCGACGAGGACATGTTGGACGCTAAAAACCTGCATCTCAATCTCTTTCGCCATTTGGAACCGCTGGACCGGAGGGCTATGGTTTGGAGAATTAGGATTAGATGTCTAGTCTAACTGAAGAAGATGATTATTTATAGGGGCTTTGGAATTACTCCGGGAGGATGTGAAGAGGTTAAAACAATGTGAATGCAGTGTGGTTTGGATGCAAATGAAGATGAAGGAGTAGTGAAGAAGCCGAGGAAAATCGGTTCCCGATGGAGAAGTAAATGGGAGAAGTGGCCTGCAGGCAGTTGATTAGACGGCTAGGTAGACTAAACAAAAAGGGTAAGCGAGTAGACTGATGAGTGGGACCTGTCCCTGTACATGCCCATCCTTCTAGCACTACATGTGCCACTGGCTAGTTGAGGTCACTTTTTCGAATCACCGTGGCGAGACATTTTATGATTCCTTTTTATTTCTACACCCCTCCTGACAGGTGGGACCTATGCAAACGGATAGAAAATGTGTCGTAGCTGGTTCGAATGGATATTGGCGCGTGCGTGGAAGACACAACATTCTCTAGTTAAGGAATATGCGATTATCCTCAAAAAAGAAAAGTCCTTTGCGCTTCCGCATGCACGAGAATTTGGTTCTGCTCGCAATATGGACGATACCTGGAGGATGAAGTGAACCCAAAGGTATGCTAGCACGGGAGTACTACTCATGTTCCTACTACTCCTACTAGTAGCAGTACAACTGTGGTACACTTGATGGTCAAAATACTATTATTCATCCGGTCCTCACAGTGAAGTGACAAGACCCTGCGCCCGAGGTGACACCAGTCTAGGCGGCGTGTTTGGGTTACCAAAGTCAGACTCACCTTGTGCACTGTGCAGCTACTGTCACCGCCATTGTATAGCATGCCTCGCCTCGTCTCCCTCTCCCCTAGCACCACTCCATCTCCATCTCCGTCTCGTCGGAGATCTTGAGGTCACTCTTCATCATCTCACTGTGCCCCCAAGTACCCTCGCATCGCTCGCCTCGCCCAGTACCACTATTCCCTCGCTAGCCGCTCCAGCACCGAGAGCCTTCTCCCCCGTAAATCAAGCCCCCAAAACCCCACCTTCCAAACTCCACCATGGCCGAACACGAACCATGCAACATCCATATGAGCCGCGATTGGAGAAATCTCCCCAGTGACGTTCTCGACCTCTGTTGTTCGTGTATGGATATGTTGAGCGCCCTGCGGCTGGCTACATGCTCGAGGGGCATGCACATGGACATCGTCGAAGTGAGGCCTAAGATTTTCAAGACACCCTGCTTGCTACTATCTGGTCTTGCGAGGTTTGCTCACCATGATACAGAGGCGTACATGATGCCCCTCGACTTCGATCCGACCTCCATTAGCCGAAACTTCTTTGCAAGTATGTAGTGGGTCGCCATACATCATTTCCCTCGACTTCAATGCGATCACCATCGCCCGAAACTTCTTGCAGGTATGTACTGGGTCAGCATGGACTCCCACTGGATGGCTGCTATCAGAGAAGACGAGAAAAAGTTGGTGCTCGTGAACTTGCAGACCGCCCATGAGATTATCCTTCCTCCGTTGGATGATATAGAGTTTTACCGTCACGGTCCAAGTCATCTAGATTACGTCGTCAGTTGGACGCACCTTGTTTTGCAGAAGATTGTAATCTGCCAAGTACCCACACGACATGCGGATTACGCAGACTTCAAGCTAATTGCCTTGTTCAACAAGGCACTCGCCTATCTTTCTGCCGGTGCCTTCGTTAGCTGGAGATAGCTCAGCCCGCAGTGGATCATCGTCAAAGCTGATACACACTTCTGTGATGCTATTGAACACAATGGCATCATCTATACGATCGACAAAGCAGATGGCACCATGTATTGCTGGGACGGCGCGTGTAAGTTGTTTTCGTCTGATGTTAATAATGACGCCATGACACTGTTTGAAGTTTTTGTGATGATTGACATATCCCTGTTTGAGTAGAATTTGAGTACAACTATGGCAATATATTAGAGACACCGTAAATCAGCTATATTTGGAATGATTTAATTCATGCGATTGTGACCATGCCATTACAACCAATTTGTACCCCTGAATAATCAAACGGTTAGGAGGATATTGATATTCTCATTATTTTATAGTAATCTATATACTACTAAATATGAGTGTGTGTCAATGGCCATGTTAGTTTCCTCATTTTCATGATGTAGAAACATGCATCACACTGTTGGTTTCATCTAACCATACATTAGGGAAGTAAATGTGCATATGGAGAACTCTATATTTGGAAGTAGTGAAATCCTGTAATGCTTACCGTGTGTACATACCTATGTTCGCCCTTCAGCAATCAATGGCTAGAATAATATGCTCACAATTGTTTTTCGCACAGAACATGAGCATATATTAATGCATGGTCTGCTAGTTTCCTTGAAGAATTTGTTTGTGAGGACAGAACATGATTACATAACATGCATGACATGGTAGTTTCCTGTGAAGAATCGATTTGTGAGATAACATGAGTATAACCATTCATGGCACTTCTATATTTTCGAACCTAGTATAAATTTCCCTGTATTTTCCTCCCAGTTCCAATAGGGACATAGCAATGTTGTTTCTTGCATTATCCTACTCATACTCTAAACAATACTGATCTTACAATAACAATGCTTGTCCTTTTTGATATGATGCAGTGTCCCTACAGTTACTTCCCTTTGTAATCACACCACCTTTGCCAAAAATAGGGAAGCACAATTGGTTCCTCGCTCGATCAGACGACGCCAAAAGACTGTTGATCATTCAGACACATGAGCCGGAAAAGTTATATTGCAAAAACCCCATTGTATGCAAGCACCGTGAAATACGTGAGTATCCGGACAGTGGATGTTACGTCTATGAGTAGGATACCAGCTTGTTGGGGCCTTCAGGATTTTTGAGTTGGAGGCGGGTAAACAGCCTTGGTTCACATTCTCTGTTTGTCGGACTCAGTTATCCGATTAACCAGGAGATCACCGTTGGCAAGGACCTTGATGGTATAGAGGCTCTATTTGCTATGGAAAACTGTGTCTAGACGGTGAGCCCTAGGAGTTCGGGAGCAAACTTTCCTGATTGTCAACGATACAGCCTGCAGCCAAAAGAAGGTGAGAATGACAAAGGCATCTGGATTAACTTTGATCCTTGGATGTGTCGAGTCCGACATGCAGTGACGTGGTTCAAGCCTTCAGGTTGATAGGTAATTGGGATGTTGCGTCGAAAGGGTGGAGTACTGGTGTCTCCGGATCACTGGTGGCTGAACCGAGGCTGCAAATTATGATGGTGTTGGATCATCCCTCTTCGAATGACTTGTTGTCTTTGCTGCTTGTTCTGGATGGGTAGTTCTCTCTTTTGTTATGCATACTAGTTGACCCGTTGCGCCAAATGGCGCAAAGACTTACTGAAGACATGATGTCGATGAAAATAGTTTCATGCTGCAAGAACCTTCAACTAAATCATGCTATTTTTTTAACATGTCTACATGTGTTAAACCATGCTATATTGAATATATGTTTAGCATGTTGTGTAATCCTAGTTTGAAAAAAAGTGTATGACATGTATAGACCAGCTAAGGAATCTTTTTATTAGCTGAAAATATGATTATCACGATGAGAAATCTGATTAAAAAAACATATTTGTATACAATGTATAGCCAGTTAAGGATGTAGTTTTTTAGCGGTGTTTGTATCAAACTTTTATTTTCATGTGCATGAAAAAAAACCTCTTTGTGTTGTGCATATGGACGCATAGGTATTTAAAATGCCCATATGCTACCTAGCTCGGTCCACGAACAAAGCTATGTGTGGCCTGTCAGTAGTAGAATATGAAGCGACATGGACTGAATCCATCGAGCTTGTTTATCCCCTTCTCCTCCTCGGTTCCTCAGTTGGGCGAGATAAGCATTCCGAGAGAGGCATACTCAACTGGTGAAATTTCTCCTTTCCTTCGATTTCGGGTTTCTCTGCATGCATGGATTTAGTTCTCATTTATCCGGATCTTGCATTTCTCCTCTTTATGTGGCGATATTTACTTTTCTCGTATCTTTTTTTAGGCATCGTAGATCATGTGTTGTAATTCTCTCCTAAAACATTTATGGATGTATACATATGCAAATAAATCCTTGTAGTTATTTCTGTTGCGTAGAGAACCATTGAATTCATAATCACATTGAAAAAAAAACTTACTTTGGTTATTTTAGTTGTGGACAAGCACATATGGTAACAAATTTAACCCTTCTTTTTGCAAATAAAATCAATCCTTTTTAATAAAGAAATAATGGAGGTTTGTTGTCTACAATGAGATGTACCTATAGATTTTAATTTGGTAGTATAGAATCTCATTGAAGATCATGCTATGTTGAAAATATGTGTATTTTTGAGTAATCTCCCATCGCGCAAAATGACACAGAGACCCACTAAACACCATTTGTGCTCTGACATAAAAATCCATTTATCAGTAGCACTATTTGTCTACTACATGCTTCATAAAAGTGTTTTATTTGTTTACAAAATGTAAATGATTGCAGTCCTTTGATAACCTGAACAACATGTAAGTACCATCGACCACAAACATGAAAAGGAAAGTAAAATACTGTTGTTACTTGGAAAACACCTCAGGCTCAACTCACACATGTCATTAGTTGAGCTCATTGAGACTGAATTTCCTGACTGACCAATTACATTATCTCCACACTTCTGCTTCTATTCTTTCAACATGGACTGTTTACAAGTGGCACACACTGTTGGCGCTTTTCAAATAAGCTAGCATGTGAAAAGTAGCAGCACCAGTACAGTAGAAAAGGCCATCTAGTTACTGAACTGGTCGTGCATGTACAAAGCACATAAACAGTGAATGTTCAACACCACAGACACCCGAAACATTTTCTCTTCTTCTGCCTCCGATGCGCCCTGATCGATCGCTTTATCAAGATAGATATTGCACCCAAGAACTACTACCACAACCCAATCCATCATGAGACCCACTAAACACCATGTGTGGTTTGAAAAAATTCCGTTTATCAGTAGATTTAGTTTCGAGCAAGCAAGCAAGGTAACTATTTCTAACCCCTCCATATAAGAAAATTGAACGGAGGCTTAATCAGGGTAACCGAAGTTTTAAAAAAGGTGTTGTGTGTGCTGGATTTATGATGATTTAGGTCTTGGAAGACCTGAACAGGCAATCATAGTATTGCAAGTAAGAAAATGTGAAACGTTGCTAATAACGTGCCTCATCTACCAGTAAGGGCTTTATTTTATACCAAAGTTTTAAGCAGCTACAGTTTACAATTCAAACCTATGACTGCACTCAAAGCTGCAGTGACATTTTTCATCTGGTTCAGCATCCCAATCTAAAGCACACAATAATTTCCTGCAATGGTGAGGCAGCTGAATCAATAACACGCGGACCAGATCGAGAGTTGAAACTCCACACTACAGGAAAACCAGAGCGAGACAGATGGCTGAAGACAATATTTTATCCGAACAATATTCATTGCATCCACGCTTACCTCCCTCTTCCCCTGTAGCTCCAGCCCATAGCATTACACAGTTTAAAACAGAGCAGATAAAGGGTGAGACAATACCTCAACAACAATTGCTCAATGACTTAAGTGTCATTTAGTTATTCTTATATAAAATTACACTCTAAAGTATCTAGGCTTCATTGCTCTTGACTGAGTACTCGTGTTCACTGACATCTTCTATTGCTAAATTGCTGATGCGTCATCACTCGTCAGGTTTCACAGTTCAGAGGAAGAAATGCAATTGATTATTTTTAAGTGGTTGGCTGACATATTGACCTAGCATAGATCAAGCAATTCCATGACAATCTTAGTATCAAGACTAACTTGTGCATTCATGTCAGCAGCACTCCGTTTTAGAAGGGAAACACTTTCATCCAGTGAAGCTTGTTGTCCAGCCTGATACATAGCAAAGCCATAGTTTCAGTTAGCTCTAGCACAACACAGGAGAAATAAATCAAGTCATTCAATCAAAAGGACCTTGAAGCCCTACTCTTTGGGGCTCCGGGATGCTGAGCGCTCGCAGGAGACATGGATCGCGCCATCACAATGCCCTTGACACATAAGATTTTAGCACCTGGGACATATAAAGAAAAATCAGAACAAAGGTGAATCTATTCTGATAGACATCAAGAGTGAAGGGGGGAGAAGGATTGAGAGAAACTTGCCTTGCCATCAGCCATCCCTCCATGGGAATGCCACTTCAAGCTCCTCCCATGCACACCATCTTTACTTTGTATTAGAAGTTCAGAACAAATCACACAGTTCCAATCTTTTCTCAATGAAAACTCAGGAAGAACTCAATAACTATCCTACTCTGCACTGATCATTGTATGGTATTAATATTTCTATTTCATAGATTTAAATTTCAGCAACCATGTAAGCTCTGAACATTGTTCTTGATTAAAAGGGCAAAAGGATAAACAAATGAATAAGTCTCACCGTCAGTACTCAGTTTGCACCCAATTTTTTATCCGAACAATATTCATTGCATTCACGCTTACCTCCCTCCTCCCCTGTAGCTCCAGCCCATAGCATTCCACAGTTTAAAAGAGAGCAGATAAAGGGTGAGACAATACCTCAACAACAATTGCTTAATGACTTAAGTGTCATTTATTTATTCTTATATAAAATTACACTCTAAAGTATCTAGCGTTTCATTGCTCTTGACTGGCACTCGTGTTCACTGACATCTTCTATTGCTAAATTGCTGATGCGTCATCACTCGTCAGGTTTCACAGTTTAGAGGAAGAAATGCAAATGATTATTTTTAAGTGGTTGGCTGACATGTTGACCTAGTATAGATCAAGCAATTCCATGACCATCTTAGTATCAAGACTAACTTGTGCATTCATATCAGCAGCACTCTGTTTTAGAAGGGAAATGCTTTCATCCAGTGAAGCTTGTTGTCCAACCTGATACATAGCAGAGCCATAGTTTCAGTTAGTCCTCTAGCACAACATAGGAGAAAAAATTAAGTCATTCAATCAAAAGTACCTTGGAGCCCTCCTCTTTGGGGCTACGGGACGTCGAGCGCTAGCAGGAGACATGGATCGCGCCATCACAATGCCCTTGACACATAAGATTTTAGCACCTGGGATATATAAAGAAAAATCAGAACAAAGGTGAATCTATTCTGATAGACATCGAGAGAGAAGGGGGGAGAAGGATGAGAGAAACTTGCCTTGACATCAGCCATCCCTCCATGGGAGTGCCGCTTCGAGCTCCTCCCCTACACACCATCTTCAGTCGTCAGGACCTCCCCTTCGCTCCAATCCATGACGCTACAGCTCCTTGTCCCTAATCACACAAAAAATGATTCAGTATTGCCATAACTGAATCTATCAGAAAAATGAACCAGTGTTTGGTAGTACTCCTAAGTTGGAGTAATCATGTAAGAACATGCTTGAGCTTTTGCAATGGAACCTAGAGTTAATTACCTTAATACCAAAGTAAGCTAGGCCCTCCATTTTTTTACTTTTGTTCTACAAATTTCATATACAAAAATATACAATCATCAAAATGTAACAGAGCCGTAGTTCCACAAGCAAATAAAGCATTGAAACTATAAGGCCTTACAAACTAAGTAAGTACAATTCAAATGTAAATATGAAATGGTGTCGCAGAAATTAACAAAGCGAACTGCAATTCAGTACCAAACATTGTCTTTTAGTTCTGTGATGATCACATTATTAACAAAGACTGGACAAACAACATTCTGAGAAACTCTACTGGCGCAACCAGCAAGCCATACACACGGTGATCAACCTCTGCAATAGAAACACATGGTGCCCGCACGCCTCGGTTTGTACATGAAAACATATGAAACATTAAAAAGCAGAGAAGCAAGATCTGTAGTGTTCCCATCAACCATTGAAAGATTCAATTAGGAATGAATTAGTTACTTTTACACACAGTAAAGATGAAAGATTAAAAAACCATCAAAACATATTCAGTCAAATCAGCAGCAACCTGAAATTACAACTACCATGATATTTTTAGAAACCAATCTTGCAAACAAAGTAGGATAATTACCACAGTCTTCTTGGAATTCATGATCCCACCTAGCTAGTCTCAAAAAACGCCAAAAGTTGGTGATCCCATGAATGTATTAAGTGATTGTCTTAAAGTTTGGACCAGACTCACACAATTATCCTTGCAAAAATTGGACAGACTGAAATTACTAATACTTTGTACTTGCACAAAACAGAAAGGTATATAGTCAGAAAGTAGTCAAGTAAAAAACCCTCTCCATCCCAACCACTTCATTGCAATATTAAAATGAGAGATTCCCTAGCCAAATTTATAACGGTAATACATAGTTCAGAGATTGAATGATATCCCTAATAGTAAACTGAATTATAGAAGGTGCTACAGCTAGCCATCTTTGCTGTAACAACACGATGATATTCCTAAGAAACTATCATCTGCGTTGGTACTTTCTCAGGTTTAGGATACCCATTCCTTACATGGCAATGCAACCCAACATGATATCCTTTATGCTTATGGTTAATACGAAAGATTTAGTAAAGTAAAGTATCAACAGAAATAGGGTCAATACTAAATTGTTAATATACTTATCTGCAATCCATCTTCAGAGATCACTCTACACGATGGTCATAACTTCTATATATTAATTCCTCTATACTTCTATTTTGTAAAATGATCTGCGAAAGTATTATATGTACTCGTTAGAAAATACTCATGAAAGTACACTGTTCCAAAAATGGAACAATAAATTTGACACAAACTTGATGACAGTGTGAAGCTAAACTCCTACCGTGAGGCCATATATGCATTTTGTTATGGAATGGTCTGAATCATAAACTCGCTGCCAGGAAAGAAACTTGCACAATCAGGATTATACACTAAGAGGAAGGACTAAAGAAAAAAATGCAGTCAAATAAAAATATTAACACAAAAAGGTCAATCAGTACCAAGAAAAGGGGTCGGCAAAAGATGTAGATCCGAACTGAACTGAATTTTGGGGCTAAATGACACGAACACATCTATTTAAGGAGGAGCTCAAGTGGACCTGGTGCTTCACCTAGTTGAGGGCATGACATCCCTTGATGCACTCACGAGAGGGATTACTGGATTCGAAGAGAAGAGGAGGCGGCAGCCGCTGAACTCACCACCAGTCATTGATAGTTACTGGAAGAGAAGAGAAGAAGAGGGATTACTGGAATAATTTTTAGAGACTGCAATGAGCTACAGCTAAAGCAACATTATTATCACAAGTCATTGATAGTTTTCTAATCACAAAGGAGAACATGATGGTTGGATCAATGTCGATGGAATAATTTCAAGTTGCAAGAGAGATGTAGACCAGAGAGATGTGCCCCAATGATGCTGACACCAATCTGTAGCATGCGAGCTCTTTGTGTCTAGGTAGGCGAGCACCCGCGGGTTGGGAGCACAAGCGATCCTAAGCCCCACCACAACATTAGGCGGCAGGAACATGAAGAGCCGCTCCAGGAGTGGCATGTCCACCACGGTGAACTCCTTCGCCCTGGGCAGACCAACGAGCGCGCAACTAAGCCCCACCACACCATTAATTATGCCCACTGCAATGAAAATTTCTTCATTTACAGGTCCGATATCAACCGCGACCCGCCCAAACTCTTCCCAATGCATGGGCTAGCCACCTAAACTCCACGCCATTGGCAGGCTGTAATTTAGGCACCGCAAGCAAAACTATCAAAGCAATGCATCCAAAAAGTGCAGGAAAGTTGCTACCAATTTCCCATTGACTGAACATGCAAACCTGAAATATAAACAGAGTAGAAACAATGAACATTTCCTCTGATATGAACTCTCTTTGCAAGTAGGTAAGCGACACAATAAGTGTATTATGTTTAAAAGAAATGTAACTCTGTTATAGATGTTAAATTGCACTTGAATTATGTTTGTATGCAGTTTGCATCTGCTTATCTGACAAATAGATGTTAATTTAAGTGTTCATGCTGTTACATTTCTGTCCATTTGCTTGCTTACCGCCCAAACTTTCACCAGATAGTGCTTTCTGTTGTGTTTTTGATGTTGTCGCATTTGACAAATAACAGTACTATAGCATCTGTTGATTAGAAATAAGATTTGTAGTCTAATTTAAGCATTCTCAGTATATCTGTCTAGTGAGGCTAATAGTGATGTGATAATTACCAAGGAATCTTATTCCTGCTATCTTAATAGTTGTTCATAAACCATGCTCTGTTACACTATGCTAGTATATATACTATCCTGCTACGTTAAAATCAGTACCATCTCCCTCCTTCCCTCTAGTTCTATTGCTGTAGTGATATACCCCAGATCTTTTGTCCACCTCACACCTATTGAAATTCCTAGATTTATACATCTTTTTATTTGACTCCAAACTAACAAAACACTGGCCTGTAGAACAGAGGGGCTGCTTGCTGGTTGTCTGCCTCTGCATGTTGGATCCAACTGGGCCAGAGCCATAGCTGAGTGTTGCAGGCACTAACTGTAAACCTGTGTGCTTTGGCCTACATGCCGTTTTACATGTTTAGAAAGCTCCTTGGTCAGAAAATTCAGTTACCTGTTCGCAGAGGGCTCCGAGCCTGCCCATGGCCAGTCATCCATTCTGCCCAGTGACAACAGCGGTGCCGACCTGCATGCACGAGAAAGTGATTAGATGGACCCGACAAACAGAACACCGATTTACTTAGCGAATAAGCAAACTAAAATTTCCTAGTATGACTACTTAATTCTAGAACCTGATGTGCATATGTCACCAGAATGACTGTCACGGCTTCCATTGACACCACTCCTTGACAAGTTGATTAGGCACCGCAAGCAAAACTATCAAAGCAATGCATCCAAAAAGTGCAGGAAAGTTGCTACCAATTTCCCATTGACTGAACATGCAAACCTGAAATATAAACAGAGTAGAAACAATGAACATTTCCTCTGATATGAACTCTCTTTGCAAGTAGGTAAGCGACACAATAAGTGTATTATGTTTAAAAGAAATGTAACTCTGTTATAGATGTTAAATTGCACTTGAATTATGTTTGTATGCAGTTTGCATCTGCTTATCTGACAAATAGATGTTAATTTAAGCGTTCATGCTGTTACATTTCTGTCCATTTGCTTGCTTACCGCCCAAACTTTCACCAGATAGTGCTTTCTGTTGTGTTTTTGATGTTGTCGCATTTGACAAATAACAGTACTATAGCATCTGTTGATTAGAAATAAGATTTGTAGTCTAATTTAAGCATTCTCAGTATATCTGTCTAGTGAGGCTAATAGTGATGTGATAATTACCAAGGAATCTTATTCCTGCTATCTTAATAGTTGTTCATAAACCATGCTCTGTTACACTATGCTAGTATATATACTATCCTGCTACGTTAAAATCAGTACCATCTCCCTCCTTCCCTCTAGTTCTATTGCTGTAGTGATATACCCCAGATCTTTTGTCCACCTCACACCTATTGAAATTCCTAGATTTATACATCTTTTTATTTGACTCCAAACTAACAAAACACTGGCCTGTAGAACAGAGGGGCTGCTTGCTGGTTGTCTGCCTCTGCATGTTGGATCCAACTGGGCCAGAGCCATAGCTGAGTGTTGCAGGCACTAACTGTAAACCTGTGTGCTTTGGCCTACATGCCGTTTTACATGTTTAGAAAGCTCCTTGGTCAGAAAATTCAGTTACCTGTTCGCAGAGGGCTCCGAGCCTGCCCATGGCCAGTCATCCATTCTGCCCAGTGACAACAGCGGTGCCGACCTGCATGCACGAGAAAGTGATTAGATGGACCCGACAAACAGAACACCGATTTACTTAGCGAATAAGCAAACTAAAATTTCCTAGTAGGACTACTTAATTCTAGAACCTGATGTGCATATGTCACCAGAATGACTGTCACGCCTTCCATTGACACCACTCCTTGACAAGTTGATTTTGCAGAAAATCACAAGTAATCTGCAGCCGTAAAAACAGTAAACTGAACCAACTGATAATGAGAAAACATAACTTGCAGTACCATGGCCGAGAAAGATCTAAAACCAGGAGTATATGTGGAAAGAGAGAGAGTGGAGAGAAAATGAGATGGGGAGGCGAGGAGCACCTGCATCACATTATAGAGGGGAAGAACCGAAGGGATGCAGTAGTACGAGGAAGAAGCGAAGAGGAGGTCAACCACGAGGGTCTTGAAACCCGTAATCCCGCGCTAGATCCGTCGCCTTGTGGCCTCCTCCGACCCTCGCGCTCGTCCATCTTCTTCACCTAGCGGTTCTAGGCGACGGGGTGCATGGATTCGTCCGTCCCTGGTGAAAGTAGAGCAGCAAGGGAGGGATGATGAACTGGGGAGGCAGCGATCGCCGGGCGGAGCTAAGTTGGTCGGCTGCACGGACAAAGACGGGGAAGGGAGGAGTTGTAGCGGCGGCTGACAACAGAGAGAGGAAGGAGAGAGCAGATGCGGGAGGGGCGGCGGCAACGGGGATCTAGGGAAGGGGGCTACGGTTCTTGCTATGGCGGCTGACGTGGGAGAGAGGAGGAAGAAGGGGTGAGGGCTCGGGGATTGGGCGGTCCCAGGACGCACGTCGCGCGCGAGGAGTGGACTGGAAAAATCCCAATCGCACATGGACGCACCTCACCCAGCCAATGCACTTGCGAGACGAACCCACCAGTCATTGGGCAAAGAAAAGCACCGTGGGGTGAAAAGGAAATTACTGTAAGGTGAAGATCGAACCGGCAAAACAAACCAGAGGACCGAGTTGACCATGATCTAACGGCCATCAAAGAAACCGATCGGGGAAGCGTTGTGGAGGTGAGTTGGCTAGCCTCATTATTGTTTTAAATTCATTGTCATTTGGTCATCCTCATCTATGTCACTCTTACTATGTAATAGTTGCCTCTATTTAGAATGTCATTCTTGTCTGGATCATGAGAGTCTGAGCGCTGCAGATGGGTGCATTTTGGTGGTGTAGAAGACTTCTTATGAACTATCATGTCTTGCTGTTTATGTCAGTAGTAGTCACTAGTCAGTGTTTGAATGTTGTATATATCGTTGTTTCGAACTGTTTATTGTCTCGAACTACTAGTGGGCTAAATGAGGGCATCACCATTCTCCAGTGTTCAGAGTATATCTCCTTTTTTCAAGTTATAATTTTAGCACAGTGTCTTTTTGATGATGTACACTTGTTTGGGCCAGTGAGGTGTCATTGAATATGGGCCGAGTAGTAACGCAATGCCAAATAGGTCAGTTATGACTCTCAGGCCGGGCTCTCAAAAGATCCTCAAAAACAGAAGGTCGGCCTCTCAAAAAAAGAAATAATAGGGACTCTTAGGCCGACATGTGGGCACCACCGGTGTTTTCGTGCGCTTGCGCGCCGAGAGCATATTGGCGCGTGTTCGAAATTCATGCTACCTTTTCATCCCTAATCTCCCGCCCCTCCCCACCTCTCCAGTTCCCCCAAATCCCCCTCCTGTACTCCCTGTACTCAAGCGCACTATCATGTCGCCGGTCAATGCGGATCTCCGAGCCGGAGATCCTGAGGTCCGTCCTGCCTTCGGGTGCTACGTGTTGTCGCTCAACAGTGGCATGGCGGCACTTGACGACCAGTTTGCTGGCAAAGTGCTGATGGTAACCATCAATGGTGACCCACCTCCCGTCTCGCCGGACGACCTTGTCAAAGCTCTTGGCATTGTGCATGGCATCCAAATAAGTGACTTGCTCGTAGAAGTCTGTCTGCCACCGGCTGATTTCTTCGTCAGGTTCCGGACAACTTTCGACTGCAGTCATGTGTTCGAATCTTCCCGACATTTGTCCTACGATGGCGCGCTGGTGAGCTTTGATCGGTGGCACCTAGGATGGGGCTTGGTGCCCTCTAAGCTTGAGTTATTAACAAAGCTTACCTTCCACGGCATGACTAGACGTGCTTGGAACAACGAGTCCATGCATGAGCTTATCAACGACCTTGGAGGTGAGCTCGTAAGTATGTTTGTTCCTCCAGACAGCTGGGCTCTGACAGTTATGGCATGGATGAAGAAGTCGTCCACCATACCGAAGGTGATTGTGTCGGATGTTGGGTTCCGGCAGACCCTTAAGGTTCGAACTCTGGGGTGCGCGCGAAGATCTTCCCGCTACCAATCCACATCCGATCGCCTCGCGAGAATCTAAGCTAACAATGAACAACACAAGGGACACGAGATTTATACTGATTCGGGCCACCGTTGTGGTCTAATACCCTACTCCAGTGTGTGGTGTGGTGGATTGCCTCAGGGGCTGATGATGAACAGTACAAGGGATGAACAGCCTCGCGAGAGGTGTTCTTGAGCTGATGCGATGAACTACTTGGGTGAGTTCGATTGCCTCTCTATCTGATGAGAACTTGATTTTTCCCCCATCTTCTATGGTGGCTAGTCCTATTTATAGGGGCCCTGGTCCTCTTCCCAAATATTGAGTGGGAAGGGCGCCAACAATGGCCATTTGAAGGGGAACAACTAGTACAAGTTATCCTGACTAAAGTTGGTCTTCGGCTGCCAAAGGTACTGGGGATGACGCCGTCTTGGGCTCCACGGTGACCTCCATCCTGCCGCTCTGCTGGTCTTGGTCTCGTTGCACTGGAATGGCAACCTTTGCCTGATGCCTCGGTACTCCACGCCTGTGCTTGCCCCCTTTGCACCAAAGAGGAAACAAGGACGTTGCGCGGGCCGGCGCCCGCCTGGCGCCCGCCTGGTCTCGATCGTCACGGCTTACGTCACGAGTACCTCGCGAGGTACCCTTGCCTTGATCTCTCCGCCTCCTCACGAGACTGCCTGTCGAGGCCGCTCCTGAGGAAGCCTCGTATCGTCCGTCCCGCGAGGCTTGGCCCCTCGCGAGGGTCTTGAGTCTTGCGTTAATGAAGATGGGCTGTATTGGGCTACCACTCGAGCCACGCCGCAGGCCGCAAGCAGGCAAGTCTGGGGACCCCCATTCCCAGAATGCTGACAGTAGCCCCCGGGCCCAAGGCGCGCTCGGACTTGGCTTAGCAGAGAAGCGAAGGGGCAAGTGCGGAGCGCCGCGGGCCCCATCAACCTGCGGCCTTTGGTGCCGTGTGGCAGTTGATTGGACGTGGGCACCTCCACTTCCCGACGCTGCCTCGTCAACTGCTCGACTTGACAAGTCCGTGCATGCAGAAATGAGTCATGATTACCTGCGATCGCGGAGGCCGATAGTTGACCTCCTCCGGACTATAAGTAAGGACGGGCTAGAGCCCCCGCGGTCCATCTCTTCCTGCTTCTCTCTTTCTTCCTCGCCCTTGCTTCACTTCACGCCAATGGCGCCGATCCGCCGGTTTTCAGCGGAAGAGAAGGGGAAGGCCCCCCGAGAGGGTCACGACCCGCTTCCGCCGAAGAAGCGGCCGGTCCCCGGCCGCTGCGACGTGGTCGCATGGCAGGAGACATCAAGGCCCTGGTATGAACGGCCGCCGCCTGGGTTTCCGCTACCCCTTGTATGCCCGAGCCGAGGGCCCTGGAGAAGAAGACGCCGATGAGTCACGGCGGTGCGCGTCGTCACCCCTGGGGTCCATGCCGAGGGCTCTTCTCGCGAGCTTGTGCTTCATGCCGCCATGCCTCCACGCTCTTGGATCCGCCTTCCTCCCTCCTTCGCCTTTGAGATGCCGCTGAGGGGGTCTCTGGAGCTCTGGCTGCAGCCTGTTGACTGCAGCACCCTCGCGACCGGAGCGGAGGTCGAGGTTGTCACTCCGGGCAAGGTCTACATGACCCAGGGCTAGGGCGAGATCACCCGGGTCTGCCGGACAGGGGGTGCCCTCGTAATTCATCTTAAATACGATGGCACCTCCTTGATGTTCTTCAAGGTCTTTGATGCGGAAGGACGCCGATTGGAGTGCTATTCTAAGGAAAGCGGCCGGGGCATTGAAGTGGCGAGGGCCAGGCCCGCCAACCGCTTCCCCAGCAGCTCCTCTAGTAGCAGCGGAGAAGCCGGAGGGTCCAGCGACTCTCCCGAGCTTCACGTGACTCCGGAGACGAGCGACGACAGCTACGAGCCCCCGAGCTCGCGTCGCGCTCGGAGCTGGGCAGCTGCATCTGGCAGCCGATGCCGCTGATCTGGATGGGGTTGGCACCGGTGCTGGGCGGCCCACTGTTGATGATGGCGTCTCCCATGGAGGCGCGCGTAGTTAGCATTCCTTAGGATTGGCACCTTTTGTTCCCTGCGAGAATCGAAGAAACACCCTGCAGGGGTATGTAAGGCGTATGCCATGTCTTTTGTGAATATTTTCCTTATTATGGAGTGATGCGAGATGCTTGTCCTGTCTCGGCTCGGCTTCCCCTTTCTATCCTCATGAGGGCTTGGCGCTCTACGCTGACAGGTCCCGGTCCCCAGGTAGGCTTAGCCGCTGCTGGTATGCCAGGTCGCGATGCCGTGGTCAAGGCCAGGAGGTGAGCGGCCCAAGGTCCAGTAAGAGCCCTCAAGGTGCGATGCTCGAGAGGTCCCCTTTAGCGCTCAAGTAGCCTCCGCTGGGCAAGAAAGGAAGGCAACGTCGTCGTGATAGAGCCGCACTAGGCGAGGGTTTAGCATCACGTTGATTTAGCTTTTCCGGGGGCGTGACTTATCTCATGAGCTTGGAGTAGTCCTTCGGCAAGGTGCCAGGCCCGCGCGGCGGCAGCTGGGGTGTTGGTGGGTGAGGCCCTCGTGAGCTTCTCCCCTCTTCCCTGCACTTTCCTTCATGCTCTACGTCCTCAGGTCCTGGCCCTCGAGCAAGCTCAGCCGCCACTGGTATGACAGGTCGTGATGCCGTGGGTCAAGGCCAGGGGGTGAGGGCTGGAGAGCCAGTAAGAGCCCCTGAGTCGCGATGCTCAGGCGCCCCCCTTTTAATGCATGTGCGGATCATACGGGAGAGAGACAGAGAGCTCACGACGCCCCCCACGCTATTCCTTAGGCAGATCCTGTACGCCAGCACGAGGAAAACAAGGACTGCCATTACGGTTGCCAGCCAGCCATTGGTTGCTCTGAGGGAGTGATTGATGCATTGAGGGCCTGGTGAGGTAGCGCTATGCGGGGCTGCCGCGGCCAGAGCTCGACCACTCAGATTTGTCGACGTTGCAGGGACGGACTCATGCGCAAGCGTCGTGCCAGAGCGAGCGGCTCCAAAGGTAGGTGTCAATCGAGCAGGCGATTATCTCAAGCAGGTTAAGTATGAATAGGCAAATCAACTTAGATATGTGCAGAGAAAGGTGTACGCCACTAGGTCAGGCCCAAGTGGCTTGGGGATGATGCAGCCCAAGGGGCGCCCCCAACAAGGTAAGCTGAATACATAAGCAAAATTGATACACGCCGCGGGGACAGACCCATGCGACCTAGGAATGATGCAGCCCTGAGGGCGCTCCTAGCTGAAACGAAACTTGAGAGAAGTCACCTAATACCATTGCAGAGCGAGTGTCAGAGTAGATGACAATGCGTGGTGAAGAAGCCAATCCTCACGAGCCCTCGGGGCTCCGAGCCTCAGGAGGCTCTGGAGGTCCGGGCGGCTCGGCGAGGTCCACCTCCATTTCCTCCAGGAGCGTGTGGTGCTCGACCACCTGAGCTTCCAGAATGCTTCTCATCAGGCGCTGGTGAGCAGCATATGTGTTCGGCAGGCCGAAGGGCATGCGAACGTAGTTGTGCGGTGGACCCTCGCAACACCCCACGCGCGAAGGCCAGAGGCACTCCTGAGACGCGACTCGATTGAGCCCTGGGTAGTCGATGCAGACACGCACCCCGCCATCCTCGCCTGGATGGGGAGCCACGCTGGGCAGGCGGCGGTTGCCGCGCATGACTCTCGATTCCTGCAACTCCTGAGCAACCTTGGTGATGAACTCCTGAGGGTTGGGTCCACCTTGCCTTATGCTTTCCTGAGGGAAACGTGCCGCGAAGCACGCCTCCAAGTGGTGCCCGAGCGCCTCCCTTGTGATCTTGGCAAAGTCAGTGGCTCCCCAGGAGAGAGCCCCCGAGCCTCGCCCGAGGAGGGCGCCGGGCGCGCCTTCCTATGCGACGGAGGGTGGCGCCCCTTGGATGGGCGCATGTCCGGATGTGGCGCCTCCGGAGGTGCCTGCCTCCCGAGGCCTTGAGTCAGGTGATGCCTTCTTCTTCTTGGGAGCTGCTTCAGGAAGGTTTCTACTCTTGCCGTCTGGGTCCTCGATTGACGCAGCATGGAAGGCACGCTCGAGAGAGCACACATCATCCTTCTCTTCACAGGGGACCGTGATGACTCCGCCACTTCCTGGCATCTTGAGGACATTGTAGCCATGGTGAGTCACTGCCATAAACTTGGCCAGGGCGGGATACCCAAGGATGGCATTGTATGGCAGGCGAATGTGGGCGACGTCGAAGTCAATGAGCTCAGTACGGTAGTTGTTGCACTGCCCAAAGGTGACAGGGAGGTGGACCTGCCCTATCGGGACAGTGGAACCATCAGTGACTCCTGAGAAGGGCTTGGTTGGTTGAAGCTGATCGTATGGCACTTGGAGGTTGTTGAACGTCTCGACGGACAGGACGTTGAGCCTCGCCCCGCCGTCGATGAGGGTCCTGGTGACTTGCATGTTGCTGATGACTGGGGAGCAGAGCATCAGGAGGACACCGGCCGTTGCTGCACATTAGAGCTGATCCGCTGAGCTGAACGTGATGGCGCATGCAGACCACCTGAGAGGGCGCGTGGCCTCAAGCTTGGGGAGGACTGCATTCACCTCGCGAGCAAACTACTTGAAGATGCGCTGAGAGGCTGGGGCCTGAGCGCCGCCCAAGATGCAAGAGATTGTGCGCGGCTCCTGGAAGCCCCCGGCCCCCTCGTCTTGATGATGGTCGTCATTTCTTCTTGGTGGTGGTGGCAGAGGAGGAAGTCTTGTGTTGCCTTGCGGGCGATCCTCACGAGGCTGATCTCTCCAAGCCCCCTCGCAAGGATGGTCCTGCCAGCGGTCCTCACGAGGCCGGTCACGCCACCCTTGGCGAGGACCACGATCGTCCCATCGTCCTCCACATCTCGCTCCGCATCGGCCGTAGCCCCGATCATTGTGCTCGGGGCGTCGACCGACATGGCCTTCTCGCACGGCCCTGAGCTCTTGGCATTCGTTGGTGTTGTGGGTATGGAGATCGTGGTACACACAGTACCGGCTGCCCTTGGACGACTCCGGCTGATCCCTGCCGTGCTTCATGTCCGGCTCTGCTGCGAGCATAGCTGCTCCCTTGCGCTTCACATCCTTGGCCTTGGCTTTCTTCTCTTCTGGATCTGCAGCTGGGAGCTCGAGAAGGGAAAGGCGCCCCTCCTCAGCCCTTGCGCACTTGGTCGCCAGGTTGAACAACTCCAGAGACGTACACAGATCTTCGTGGATCGCCAGCTCCTCCTTCATCTTGACATCGCGGATGCCATCAGAGAACGCCGAGATGATGGCCTCCTCGATCACCTTGGGAATCTTGAGGCGAGCGCTGTTGATGCGCTGGATGTACTTCTGCAAGGTCTCTCCGGGTTGCTGCTTGATGCGGCGCAGGTCACCCACGGCCAGCGGGCGGTCGCGAGTGTGCTGAAAGTTGGCGATGAAGCGAGTGCGCATCTCGTCCCAGGAGGAGATCGTGCCAGGAGGCAGGTTCAGGAGCCAGGTGCGGGAACCGTCCTTGAGTGCCATGGGGAACCAGTTCGCCATGACCTTTTCGTCCCTGTTGGCGGCTTCGATGCCTAGCTCATAGAGCTGTAGGAACTCCGCGGGGTCGGTAATGCCGTAGTAGCGAGGGGGCAGGTCAGGTTTGAACTTGCCCGGCAGGGCGATACTGCGTAGCTCGGTGGTGAAGGCGTGACAGCCTGCGGTGGCCACCGGAGCTCTCTGCTGGTGCGGGGCCTCCTCCTGGGGATTCTCGCGCGCCGCTGCGTGGAGAAACACGGGGTCTTGACGTGCTGGCACAGGGATGCGGTCGTGGCGCACCGGTGCCGGGAGCACACGTGCACCTTCTTTGGGACGAGGGGTCTCTTGGCAGCTCCTTTCTTGTCGCGCGGGTGCCGGACGTGGTGGATCTCGTCCTGGGGCCATGCGCCTTGGAGCCAGGGCGCCTTCTTGGGGAGGAGGTGGCGGAGGCACCTCCTGGGCTGCACCACCCGCGCAGGACGGAGGGTGAGGCAGCAAGAGGGACGGCGCAGGGGAGCCCCCCACGGCGCTGACGAGCTCGGTGATGTGAGCGAGCCACTCCTCGTAGAGGTCATCGACGGGACAGTAGTGTAGGAGCTCACGCGCCAGGAGCAGCGCGGCGTGCATGTCCGTGGGGGCGCGACGGGCGTGGGACGACAAACCAGTTGGAGTCAGCGACGGGGTGGCGGTGCGGCCTTCCCGCCGCACCGAAGGATGCAGCAACGAGGCCTGCTGCTCGTTCCCCGCTGGGCCGATGGCGGCGTTGGCGGCAGGCGATGGGGAACGATGGGGACATTCGCTAACGGGAGCCGTCTGGGCGACGCGAGCGGCAAGAGCAGCCTGACGCTCGGCGCGAGCCCGGCGAGCGTTGCCATGGACACGATGGAAGATCGAACGAGAGACAGCGGAAGAAAGATTCCGGCGCACCCCTACCTGGCGCGCCAAATGTCGGATGTTGGGTTCCGGCAGACCCTTAAGGTTTGAACTCTGGGGTGCGTGCAAAGATCTTCCCCCTACCAATCCACGTCCGATCACCTCGCGAGAATCTAAGCTAACGATGAACAACACGAGGGACACAAGATTTATACTGGTTCGGGACACCGTTGTGGTGTAATACCCTACTCCAGTGTGTGTGGTGGATTGCCTCAGGGGCTGATGATGAATAGTACAAGGGATTAACAGCCTTGCGAGAGGTGTTCTTGAGCTGGTGCGATGAACTACTTGGGTGAGTTCGATCGCCTCTCTATCTGATGAGAACTTGATCCCCCCCATCTTCTGTGGTGGCTAGTCCTATTTATAGAGGCCCTGGTCCTCTTCCCAAATATTGAGCGGGAAGGGCGCTAACAACGGCCATTTTGAAGGGGAACAACTAGTACAATTTATCCTGACTAAAGTTGGTCTTCGGCTGCCAAAGGTACTGGGGATGACACCGTCTTGGGCTCCACGGTGACCTCCAACCCGCCGCTCTGCTAGTCTTGGTCTTGTTGCACTGGAATGGCAACCTTTTCCTGATGCCTCGGTACTCCACGCCTGTGCTTGCCCCCTTTGCACCAAAGAGGAAACAAGGACGCTGCGCGGGCCGGTGCCCGCCTGGTCTCGATCGTCACGGCTTACATCATGAGTACCTCGCGAGGTACCCCTACCTTGATCTCTCCACCTCCTCGCGAGCCTGCCCGGCGAGGCCGCTTCGAAGGAAGCCTCGTGTCATCCATCCCGCGAGGCTTGGCCCCTCGTGAGGGTCTTGAGTCTTGCATTGATGAAGATGGGCCATACTGGGCCACCACTCGATCCACGCCGCAGGCAGGCAAGTCTGGGGACCCCCGTTCCCAGAAGCCCGACAGATTGGTGTAGAGATACCGGTGCGGGAACCAGGGATGTACTATTCGTCGTCACCAAGGCCGTTGCGGACCACGTTAGGGATGTACCTGTATCGAGTGTTCGTGCATGTTGAAGAAGTGGTCAATCCATCAATCGAAGTCCTGCCGCCGCAGCTGGTGTCCGGGTCCGTCGACGACGTCCATTATAGGAGTCAACGTCAGACTTTCCCCGTGTTGCTCGGAACGATGGATGGCACAGGGCCTACTCCATCGTGCGGCGGAGGCCACTGCTTCTTTGGGAGAAGAGGCAGGGCTGGCTACCTGGATGTGCTCTAATTTGAGGTAACAACTGAATCTTGTCAGATACTGTACTAGTTAAATCCGAGCTATGGGTGTGAAGCACTGATGTGCCAGTACATTTGATTGTGACATGTTCTAATTTTTTTACCTAAACTTTTTTTAGAAAGGGATGTATGTCAACTTAATGTTCTAGCAGAACTTATATATTGTGTTGTCTATCTTTTTTTCTTTGCACAACATTCAAGATATTTCCTCATCATTGATAAAGACGATGAACTGTTACGTACGAGTTCGTTGGTTTCAACATAGCCCTACCGTAGCGATCCACTACTTCCACCCTGATTGTGCCGCCTACGTGAAAATTTTGTATGCAAGTTCAGTGTGCTATGATGTTCTATATGATTGTGTCAACTATATAAGTTTTTACTAAGCATCATCAATGCATATGGCTGAAAGATGTATTTACGAGCATTGACCAATGCCCCCCCTCTCTCTCTCACACACACACACACAAACACACACACACACACACAAACACACACACACACACACGCACGCACACACGCACAAGTGGGACCCATTGAATTATTTCTTCGCTCGTGACAACTATTAATTAGGTTCCACTGTACTCTAACTTTTTTCTTAAGTTATTAATTGAGCTCAGTGACTTCAAAAAGTTGTACAGAAGCCTTGTTTGGGCCTTTCCGGCGTCGCTGAATGTGGGTTGAGTAGCCATGTAAGGTTGTACTGTACTACACATGCCTTTTTTCTTCGACATCAGCAATGCAACTGGGCCGACAGTTGTACACAATCCGGGTCAACTTGTTATTCTCCGCCCCGCTGGGCTGCAAATCTTTCCTAGGAGGGATGCATTAGGCTTAACAAGAAAATGGGCTTTAAGAAATAATAAATGGGATGTAATTATAAAAAGTGGGCAGTAACTATAAAAAATGCACCAAACACGTAATTAGTTTATAAAATATTACTTTTGGATTTTGAAAATTTTAATTTCATTAATTGTTGCACGCACAATGTTTCGTTGGATTTTTACGTAATACAAATTTGTATTGAAACTGTGTTTAATCTGACTAGAAATTTCGGGACAAAAATATTTCGGATCCCATTAAAATGTGGGAAATTTTATTGAATTCTGTTTTGAACGGTTGATTGAAATTATTAATCGTTGTCCTAACTTGAAAATGAGCTATACTTTTAATAAACTGTAAATGGGTTGTAGTAAATTCCATTAGAATTAAAAATGGGCTGTACATTCTTACAAATTGCAAATGGGCTATAAGTTCTCTCCCACACACTTGTGGGCCTACTAAGTTGACACATATGCAAGGCTTTGTCAACTTATAGTCAACACACGGTTCTAGCAGCAGTGTCCGTTGGATGTCCATCCAACGGATGTCGTGCTTCTTCTTTAATCTCGGATATTCTAGCTTCAGCCGCACAAAAAATGATTCCTCCCCTGACATCTGGGGTGCACCGTTTCGTAGGCTGACCTGTGGGCCTACTAAGTTGACGCGTACCAAGGGCTTTGTCAACTTAGTCAATATAAACGATTCTAGCTGCAGTGCACGTACATTGTCCATCCAACGGCCGTTGTGATTCTTCAACCTCTAGTCTTCTTGCTCGATCCGCCCAAAGCGGTGCCGGTCGTGCCGCCTGCTCCTGCCTCCCATGGCCGGTTGTGCTGCCGCGGAGGCCTCACCACCCCTACCACTCCCACCGCTGGCCAGGCCCTGCGGCGACAGCATCCTCACAGCGCAGCCGAACCAGTGAACCCTCGTACTCCTCTCCGCGTGGGCATCGACTGCCGCCTCTTCCCCGGCTCCGTATCGTCCCCTTCCTAGGCCTCGCCATCGTCCATCGCCTTGGTGCTCTCGGCGCGGCATGGTCAATGTGGTCAACGACCAGCTTCCATCGAAAGAGTACTGTACGTGGAGAGGCTGACAGCTGGGTCCACGGGCATAGCAAGGAAGTGCCTCCTTATTACGTGGAAAATAATTATACCTCCACCTGACAGCAGGGACCCATTGGACGGGCCACCGTATTTCACGAAAAAACGTTTCCCCCCTGACTGCTGGGACCCACCAGCTACATCTTTGCACGCAAAGAAGTACGCCCATGTTACAGGCAAAAAAAATGATTCGCCCCCTGACTGCTGGGACCCACCAGCTACATCTTCGCACACAAAGAAGTGCCTGACAGTCGGGACCCACCTGGTGGAAGCGTACGTAGCGTTGTCATTCTGGTCGCGAACATGTACGTACATACTGGTCGATATAGAGGCGCGCACGTGTCGTAGTAGAGGCGTGCGCGTGTCGTAGTAGAGACGCGCACGTAGCATGTACATGTATGTACATCAGCCAGGGTGCAAGAAAGAAAATACGGCCACGTACATACATACGGGCGGGGTCTTGAAAACCTACTCGCGCATACGTACAGCCAGGGCTCGTGTACATGGTCGGGTCGGAATGGAGAAGCTGCGGCGTCGTCGTGTTCATGGGGAGTCAACGAAATGCGTTGTGTTCATCGGGAGGAAACGGAATACGTCGTGTTCATCGGGAGCCAACTGGCTTGGACGAAACAACCAATGGAAACGAGACTTGGCGTACTACAGAACATAGGAAATGACCTTGTGTTCGACCGGCCACGGTCGAAACGGGATCCTGTTCATCGGGAGGGGTCTGGCGTACTGCAAAACAGAGGAAACATACTTCTCTTGGACCTCCTACAATCGAATCTGAGTCTTGTTGATCGAAAGGGGTGTGGCGTACCGCAAAACAGAGGAAACGGACTTGTGTTGGAGCGCTATGGTCAAAACGGGGGTCCTGTTCATCAGGAGGGGTGTGGCGTACCGTAAAATGGGACTCCCCCAGATATTGTTCATCTCCACCGCCGACTACCTCCACGGGCTACTGTTCATCCACCGTCGACCTCCTCCAGCCTCCACCTGCGACTGTTTATCCACGGGCTCCTCTTCATCCAGCCTCCACCGCGCGCTCCTCCACCGGCTACTGTTCAACGAGCCCTCTCCATGGGGTGTTGTTCAACCACCCCTCCACGGGCTACTATTCATCCAGCCCTCAACTGGCTACTGTTCAACCAGCCCTCCACGGGGTCCTATTCATCCAGCCCTCTACGGGGTCCTGTTCATCCAGCCCCCAACCGGCTCGATCAATCGGGGTCTTGTTCATCCAGCGGCAACGGCCTCTACTACCACGGGGTCCTGCTCATCCAGCGACAATGGCCTCTACTACCACGGTTTCCCGTTCATCCAACCCCCCACCAGGAACTGTTCATCCAAATCCCCCAACAACGCTCATTGTTCATCCAGGGAAGGAGGCAGCAGGGTTCGATCGGCTTCAGTTAGCAACAGTAGCGAAGGAATCACTCGGGTTCAGCTAACAGCAAAGGATCGATCGCTCGGGTTCAGTAACGTAGCTAGTACAATCGCTCAGGTTTAGTTAGAGCCCAATGCCTTGCTCGAGTTCAGTTAGAGCCCAACGCCTCGCACACACGCGCGTACGTACGAGAGAAACGCTCATCGCTCGGCCCCGACCACCGACCGTAACCGGGAACTCCCCCGATATTTTCCTCGCCCTCACTTCTACCACGGTTTTTTCTGTCATGGACGGCCCAAAGAATGTCATGCAGCTGCGTCTCCAGCCCGCCGAGGATGAAAATCCCATTTTCTGTCATGATTTTTTGTCATAGAAGTAGGACCCCACCACATCTATAATGATACCGGGTTTTGTCACAATTATCGTCATAGAAGTGTCATAAGCATGACAGGAAAAAAATTCGTTCAGCCCAAAATGTCATGGATGTGTATTTTTTTGTAGTGATGAGAGTGTCATGACCGGAGACCTTCCCAGGCACGGGGCCTTGCTTCATGGGTATAACTTCCGGAGGTGGTGGATGTTCTAGGCGTTCTGGATGGGGATCTCGTCCCGCGTCTCCAGGCGCGCGGCGCCAGGCCTGGAGACACGGGGGATACTGAATGGGCCCTCCCACATGGGGAGAGCTTATGCAGCCACTCCCCGGAGAGCACCCGCCTCGGGACAAGATCACCCACCTCGAGCGTCTTGGAGCAGATGTTGCGGCAGTGGTACCGCCGTAGCACCTGCTGGTACCTTGCCGCCCGGAGCGAGGCTTGATGGCGGCGTTCCTCCCCCAACACGAGGTCCATCCCCCGCGTGGCGTCCTGGCGTGCCTCGTCAAATGCCAAGACCCGCGTGGAGCGATGCTTGACCTCGTGAGGGAGAACTGCTTCGGTTCCGTAGACGAGGAAGAATGGTGTCTCGCCCATCGGCTTGGTCGCGGTGGTGCGGATGGACCACAGTACGGACTGGACCTCATTGAGCCAGCCCCTGCCGCAGGCCTCAAGCTTCTTCTTGAAGGTTCTTGTTTTGAGGCCTCTCAGGACCTCCACGTTGGCGCGCTCAGCTTGGTCGTTGCTCCTGGGGTGTGCCACTGAGGCATAGCGTATCTACGTTCCAAGGTTAGCACAATATGTTTTGAAGAGGTTGCTAGTGAACTGCGAGCCATTGTCGGTGATGATACGATTTGGGACCCCGAACCGGCTCACAAGGCCCTTGATGAACTTGACTGTCGAGCCAAATGGGATGGTGCGGATAGCCTCCACCTCCGCACACTTGGTGAACTTGTCTATGGCGAAGTAGAGGTAGCAGTAGCCCCCGGGCGCTCGAGGGAATGGACCCAAGATGTCCATCCCCCAGACCGTGAACGGCCATGAGAGCGGGATGGTCTGGAGACCCTGAGCAGGCTGGTGGATTTGCTTGGCATGGAATTGCCAGGCTTCATGGGATCTCACTAGCTCGGTGGCATTGTTAAGCGCCGTGGGCCAGTAGAATCCGCTGCGGAACGCCTTGTCCACGAGGGTGCGTGATGACGAGTGATGCCCGCAGTACCCGCCGTGTATGTCGGCTAACAGCTTGCAACCCTACTCCCTGCAGATGCATCGTAGAGAAACATAGTTTGGTCGTTTCCGATAGAGCTCACCGTCCTGAATGCAGTAGGTAGATGCCTGTTGAGCCACGCACTCCGCGTCTTCCTCCTTCTCCGGTAGTGTCCCCGAAGCAGATACGCCTTGAACTCTTCGGTCTAGTATCCCTCCTGAGGCTCGACCGCGAGTAGACGCGCTCCTGAGGTTGGGCCGCAGGCGGGGCTTCCAAGGGGGGTGCTGGGGGGAGCTCCTCATGAAGCAATGCTGCTTTCGTAGCAGGAGGGGCTGCTGAAGGCTTGAAGAGCCGCTCCTCAAAGACACCGGGCTCTTGAGGCAGGCACCGGGACGCCCTCTTGGATGGTGAGGCGCTTCACTCCCAAGGCTGTTGCAGCTTTGAGACCGGCGATCAAGCCTTCATACTCCACGATGTTGTTGGAGACCTTCTCGCCCTGCTGGAAGCAGAGCTGCACAGCGTAGTAGAGCTTGTCCTGGGTGGCGAGACGTGCACGGCTCCAGCCCCCGCACCCTGACGCGTGAAGGCACCGTCGAAGTACATGACCCTGCCTTCTGGTGCCTCACTCCCTGGCAAGAGGGGTCGGTCCTCGCCTACTTCAGGGCTGGGAATGTCGGTCCATTTCGCCATGAAGTCGGAAAGTGTAGCACCCTTGATGACCCTGGTGGTGCTGGACTCTAGCTGGAATGCCTGCAATTCAATGTTCCATTCGGTGACTCTCCCCGCGGCATTGGAGCTTCGGAGCACTCTCTCTAGCAGGTAAGCTGAGACAACTTTGATGGGGTGGCCTTGGAAGTAGTGGCAGAGCTTGCGGGAGGCGACAAGGAGTGCGAGCAAGAGCTTTTGCAGCATGGGGTAGCGCGCCCATGCGTAGCGCAGTACCGTGTTGATGAAGTACATCGGGTGCTCGACGAGGGCAGAAATGCTGGTGAGGTCTTCTACCTCCTGAGGTTGGAGGACCTCAGGAGCTTGGCCGTTTGTGGGGTTGCCTAGGCCTCAGGAGCACCATCCTCAGGAGCCTAGTAGTCTATTGGTGTTGCCGAGGCCTCGGGTGCACCATCCTGAGGCCACGCTGTCTTGACCGGGTGCACGACATTGCTTGGCGGACCCTTGGCCTGGCGCTCTTCCTGGACGGCCACCAGCGCCGCACTGGCGGAGTGAGGCGTGGCGGCTAGGTAAAGCACCAGGGGCTCAAGTGGACGCAGCGCCACCATCACCGGTGGGCTGGTGAGGTATCTCTTGAGGTCTTGGAATGCTGCGTCAGCCTCCGGAGTCCACTCGAACGGCCCCTTCTTTTTCATCAGCTTGAAGAACGGGAGGGCGCGTTCCCCCAGCTTGGAGATGAAGCACCCAAGTGAGGTCACACATGCCTCCAGCTTTTGCATTTCCTTGAGAGTCTATGGCGGGCTCATCCTTTCTATTGCCTTGACCTTCTCTGGGTTTGCCTCCATTCCCCTGTGCGACAACAGAAAGCCCCACAGGTTGCCGAAGGGGACGCCAAACATGCATTTCTCCAGGTTGAGCTGCAGATCCACCTTGCGTAGACTGTCAAATGTTTCCTCCAGGTCCTTGATGAGGGTCCTTGCCTCCTGAGACTTCACCACTATATCATCGACGTATGCCTCGGCATTCCTCCCGAGCTGCTGGCCCAGAGCAATGTGCATCAGCTGCTGGAAGGTTGCTCCAGCGTTGCGCATGCCAAATAACATGCAGGTGTAGTAGTACACCCTGCATGGGGTCAGGAAAGCAGCCTTCTCAACATCTTGTACCACCATCTTGATTTGGTGCTAGCTCGAGAAGGCATCCAGGAAGCACATCAAGTCACACTCGATGGTGGAGTCGACGATCTGATCGATGCACGGGAGCGGGAAGGGGTCTTGAGGGCAAGCCTTATTGAGGTTGGTGAAGTCGACGCACATGCATTCCTTCCCGCCTTTCTTGGGGACGACGACTGGGTTCACCAGCCATTTTGGGTACCGCACCTCCCGAATGACACCAGTATCTTGCAGCTTGCGGGTCTCTTGGACGATGAACAACTGCTTCTCTGTGGATTGTTGTCGGGCCTTATGCTTCAGTGGTCGCGCATTGGGGCACACCCTTAAGTGGTGCTTGATTACCCCTCTCGGAATCCCAACCAGATCCTTGGGCTCCCATGCGAACACTCCCATGTTCACGCGTAAGAAGTCGACAAGCGCCTTTTCCTTATCCGGAGGGAGGTTGGCACCTAGGGTGAAGATGGCACCCGACACCCCATCTTCATCGACCGACACCTGCTTCGTCTCGGCCCGATCTTTAGAGAACAACTACTTCTTCTTTGTTGGTACAGCCCCTGGGGCCTCTGGGAGCCCTCCCTTGGTTGGGCGCGCTGCTGCCGCGGCCCTGAAGGCGAGCTTGAGGGACATCAACGCGTCCTTGGTGTCTCCAGTCATGATGAGGACGCCGCTGCTCCCCGGCATCTTCATGAGGTTGTAGGCAGGGTGAGTCGCTGCCATGAACTTGGCCAGGGCCAGGTACCCGAGGATGGCATTGTACGGGAGGCTAATGCGAGTGATGTCGAAGTCGATAAGTTCAATGCGATAGTTGTAGTAGGTGTCGAAGGTGACGGGGAGATGGATCTGCCATAGGGGGCTGGTGGAGCCGTTGACAATCGCAGAGAAGGGCTTCGTAGGGCGGAGCCAGCCTTGGGGCACGTGAAGCAAGCCGAAAGCTTCCATGAAGAGCACATTGAGGCCAGCTCCTCCGTTGATAGGGTCTTGGTTACCACCATGTTGCAGATGGTGGGGGTGCAGAGCATCGGGAGCGCGCCTGCACCGGCGGTGGTCGATGGGTGGTCCCTTTAGTCGAAGGTGAGGTCGGCCTTGGGTGCCGCCCATTCCGGAGGAGCCCCCTGCTACACGCGGGCGGCACCCACCTGGTGAAAGAACTGCTTGACTGGCAGTGCGTGGGCAGCGTCTGCGAACCACCAAGGAGGGCTGTGAAAGCGTGGGGCGACGATGCTGCGAAGCACGCAACGAAGAGGTCGCACAGCTCCTCCCAGGAGGCCACAGAAGATCCCGGCAAACTGACCAGCCAAGCGTGCGGCCCACCTGCGAGGGCCATGGGAAGCCAGTTCGTCATGACCTTGTTGTCGCCGTCGGCCACCAGAACCGCCCCTCATACGCCTGGAGAAACACCACCGGGTCCGCCGCGCTGTCGTACCAAGGCCTGGAGAACCGCCCCTCATACGCCTGGAGAAACATCTCCGGCCTGAACTTGGGCGGCCACTACACCTGTCGCAGGGCGGGGTTGAAGGCTCGGAAGCCCTCGGTCCTTCCGAAAGCCCGCGTCGATCCGGTCGATGGACGAGCATCCGCCATGAGGGCCGAATGGCAGAGCGAAGCGGCAGATCTTCGATGCACCCCTACCAGGCACCAAACGTCGGATTTTGGGCTCCGCAGACCCTTGAGAGGTTCGAACTCTGGTGTGCATGCAAAGAACTCGTCCTTCCCAGTCTGCCTGCTCACTAATCTCACGGCCTAGCTTGATGAACTGAATGGAAATGAGACACGTTAGTTTACCCAGGTTCGGGCCACCTTGTGGTGTAAAACCCTACTGCTTTGTGGTGGATTGGCCTCGAGGGGCTGAGGATGAACTAGTACAGTGGGAGAACAACCTCAGGAAGAGAGGTGTTCTTGTGCTCGATGAGCTGCTGGGTGTGAGGATAATCTAAATGATCCACCCCCTCTATGGTGGTGGCTAGGTCCTATTTATAGTGGCCTTGGTCCTCTTCCCAAATGTAGGCGGGAAGGGATCCCACAACGACCAAATTCGAAGGGGGGCAACTAGTACATGCTATCCTGAGTAGTCGTCACCTGCAAAAGCCTCTGGTCGTGACGCCATGGTGGGCTCGGTGTTGACCTCCGTCCTGTCATCTTGGCGGTCTTGGTCTTGTTGCACCCGAATGGAAACCTTTGGCTAATTCCTCGGGACTCCACGCCTATGCTTGCCTCCTTAGCACCAAAGAGGAAACTGGTACACTGGGCCCGCTGGTGCCCGCCTGGCCTAGGTCACCATGGCTCATGTTATCCGAACCTCACGAGGTGAGCCTGGCATAGAGATCTCCGCTCCTCGGGAGCCAGCGTGAGGAGGCCGCCCCTCGTGGAGGTCTTGATGTCGTCTACCTCGCGAGGGTCTTGAATGGTTGGTGTTGAAGCTGGGCCATACCAAGCCGTCGGTGGAGCCACGCCATGGGCCGCAGTCAGGCAAGTCTGGGTACCCCCATTCCCAGGATGCTGACAAGGTCCTGCTCCACCTCATGCTCGTGATCATCACCATCGTCATCTCCCCCTTGGTTATATTTTTTTTTCAAGTATAGGGGGTGGAATGTTGACAGGACCTTGGAAACACAAGAAGGTTAATTAGTAAAGGGAAACTAGCTAACCCGTATGCATGTGGATGAAACAATTATAATTACGGTGGAAGACAAACATACCAAAGCCATACAGATTCCATGCAAAACTAGTGCCACAAGTGGTGGCTGCAAACACAAGATGCTCGTATTGAATTGCATCATAGTACTTATCCATGTACAAAAATTGATTTTTGAGCAATATCCATCGAGGCATGGAAGTAAGGCGGCAACAACCTTGTCGGAGATAGAAACAACTTCATAGACCGTATAATCCCAAGAGCGGTTGGGAACTCGACAAATTGCTATCTTCCGTAGACGATAGTCACGATGATCGTATTTGAACGTATGTAGATCATCTGTGTGCTCACCTCAGGGCACTCTAAGATTTTTGGAAGTGGAATCTGCTGATGAGTGTACACATTCACAAGTTCCCACTTGCAGTTGTACGCAATATAAACAACCCAATCTCCATTTGCACCTGCCCATGCCTTACCCTTCAACGATGACATCTTAACATCACACGTATCAATATCAAGCGGTATCAACTTACACAAGGTGAGGCTTCCATCATCGGTGCGCGAGCGAGCAGGGTCATGACGAAGAAGATAGGGAAGATCAAACCGCTCCTAGACCCTTGGGTTCTTTGTAATGATGTCATTAGTTGAGTCAAGAATGGTCTTGAACGAACCTGCCATGCTAGCCGAGGTGATGACATCACACCGATCAATGAGTTCCTCCACCATGTCATCTTTCAGATCGGGGCAAGAATAAAGGGGTCATTTCAGTCCTGTTCCGTCCATGGAGAAGACGATTGAACAATGCCAGAAGGAAGGGTGAAGGAAAATGGAGGAGGGAGGAAGAGTGTGGACATCAGTTCCAAATTGAGAGGGAAAGGCGAAGAGGCGGTGGACGGTTGCCACAGTACAGTAAGAGGTGCCTCGGCCTACATAGACGTCTGTTCGGAAATTGTACAAAAGCACTCGCCGTCTTCTCATTAACATGTTGGAATGGGACCACATGTCAACAAAGCATGGTGTGTCATTTCTCCTGCAAAATGCGATATGGCCTCATTGGCCCGAGGTGCTGCATTATTTCTCGACTTTATTTATTTAATGGTGTGCTGTTCAGTTTTGAAGCATGACTAACTGGTACTGTATGCAGAGAAAACATAAACTACTCTACTACTACTCCACCTCTAGTACTAGTATCAAAAAAGATATATAGGCTAGAGCTTGAACGTTGCTTGCCAAGGGCTACCCACTTGCTTCTCACACTATAACCCTCTCTCCAGATTGTCGGGGAAAACGACACCTATGGGACCACGAGGACCCCTTCTATGGTTGTAGGGGGCGTGGAGCTACGCAGAGCAGGTCTACCGACCTGTGCGAGGGGATTTTTACCCAGGTTCAGGCCGCAAATGATGCGTAAAACCCAAGTCCTGCTTTACCGTATATTTAGTGTTCTTGAGCTCTTGAACTAGAGCTTTGTGCATGCCCAGTCGAAAATGTCCGAATCCTTCCATAGTACGCCTTGGGACTCCTTTTATATGTCAAAGGGGTCCCCACAACGGCACACAGGAGGTGGAAAGTATCTACAATGTACAAGTTTATCGCCTATCACCGTAGGACAAATGCATTTAATGCGCTGCCGACGTGCCCTCTTGCTTTATCGGGGGCGGCAATAGAGCTCGTCCCGTCCATCACCGCCTCGCCTTGCTTTGACGCGCATCCAAGTTGATGAGGCATGCAGCGCCATGTTGGCTAGCTGGTTGCTCTGCTGGTGCGGTGACACGGTCTTCATGAAGATCTGCATGCCACCACGCAGGTGCTTGACTAGTTGGCCTAGAAGCTACATGCTGCCACGCAGGTGCTTTCCTAGTTGGCAAGCTGGTTGCTGCGTTGGAACGGACGCGGGGCAGCGTAATGTTGGTGGGTGCGGGCCTAGCCGTGGCCCCGAAGATGCCCCGGGCAAGGGTCTTGCGGGCGTCTCACAGGCGTCCCCGGCAAGGATCCTGCCAGGGGTCTTCGGCCGTCCCCGACAAGGATCTTGCCAGGGGTCTTCGTCTTCTTGTTCTTATCTAGACTCGTAGGCCTTTGGTCTTCACAAAGATCTGCATGCCACCACGCGGGCGCCCCTGAGTCTTGGTCTTGACTTTGTCGATGGTGTCAGAGTTCTCAGGCTCAAGGCTGGAGGCCTCGCTGGTGTGGGGCAAGTCACCCCGGCAAGGCTCTTGCTGGGGCTATGTAGGCCGCCCCAGCAAGGGTGTTGCCAGGGGAAGCCCATCTTGCCCCCTTCGCTCTTCATGCCTCTGGCTTGAGTGCTGCCTTAGCAGTCTCATACCTTTGCTTCTTCTGCCTCGCCAAGCATGGCCGCAGGTGTGTCTACGACTGCCCGTGCACAAGTAAAAGGGGTACAGAAAGGCCCCAACTTTTGTACACTGATAGGAGCCCTTGGGCCTGGGCCACACATAGCACGAAGCGTTGTTGGGCCAGGCCCAGAACGGTGCGCGGGTACACGTGGCAGAGTTTTATCCGTAGTAACTTCTTCGCCAGTTGCGCTTCCCCATGACCCGCATTGAGTGCCTGACATGGGGGTCATGCATGGAACGGTCGCAGCACGCTTGCGTCACCCTATAGTGAATAGTAAAGAGGTGGCCAGCGTCTTCCCCATAAAAAAGTGGAAGCCGCAGGGGCGCGGCTCATTTACAAAGTGGACTCAGGTCGTGGCCTTCATGGAGCCCGTGACGATCACGGGGTGGGAAACGGTCATCCTACTTGTCTTCTTAATTCCGGTATGCCCGCCACGTGTCCCCCATGCCTCAGGTAGGGTAGGTGGCGGATACGGAGGGCACGAGCCTTAACACCGAGGCGGGAAGCCGAGCGTTGCTGATTGGAGCAGCGGTCGGTTCTGATTCCCTGCGCCTCTGGCGGCCGGATTGGTCGAGTGGGGCGGCCACCCTTAGGTTGGGGGGCCAAGCCCCGGCCCTGCCCCTCAATAAAAAGGGGAGAGGGACAACATCCTTCTGCATTCATCCCCTTCCTGCTTGGCCCCTTTCTTCCACTCGCCATGGTGAGAGGGCGCGTCGGCGCTCCAATGGCAGCGACGAGGGCTTCTAATCGACAATGTGTCCCCCCTCCTCTGGAGCTCATAGCAGCAGAGCCACTGTTAGGGGAAGAGGGAGGGGGCGAGGCCGAGGCTGCCGTGGCGCTCAGGGGAGAGGAGGACGGGGCAGCGCACCAGCCGCGCTTCTGCCAGTGGCTCCCCCTAATGGACGGCCACATCGGAGATCAGCCCCGCGAGTTCTTCATCAGGTTGTACAAGCCAGTGCAGTCACCCGTGCCTCCCCACCCTGTTCGCTCGTGAAATGGAGCTCGATCCGCCACAAGCCTTGAGGCTGCACATGAGGAGCTGCAGGAACGGCAACATGCGGGTCGACGTCGACCGCCCCGCCCCTCACGTCATGTATCTCCGCCATGGGTGGAAGACCTTTGCCCGTGCCCATAGCATGTCAGAGGGGCACGTTTTCCAGTTCAAACTAATGGAGAATGGCCTGCTCTCCATCATGGTCTTTAGGCACTTGGGAACCTGCTTAGGGTGCTGCGCGGAGAGCTCCACCAACAACGAAACGTCCTCCTCGGGCGACAGTGATGAGGAGGACATCGACAGCGACGATAAGGGTAGCGGGCGGGAGGACGCCGATTCCGACTCCGGCTGACCATTGGTGGAAGCACCGTCATCTGCATCGCCCTCCTCCCTCGGTCACGCGCCTTGCTGAGGGTCATCCCCGCCATGTTCTCCATCAGCGCGTTCCCCGTCGCCCCTTCTTTGCCTTCACCTACCGCACCTGGGAGGAAAGGGGCAAGAACGGATATTGCGAGGCACTTATCTTTCTTTTAGCTTGGAGGCACTTGCCAAATCTTAATTTCTAAATAATGTAATCTCTCGAGCCCATGCCAGTGTCCCGTAACATTCGTACTTGCATCAGCATGTCAATGAAAAAAGACCAGCCTTGCCGGGAACCCGTGCATGTATACGTCCATGCAGAGGCAAAATGCCTCCTAAATGCAAATAAACGAGTCCTCCCGGCAAGCTATCCTGCCGGTGCACTTTCTGCCTGCCGGAGAATCACGTCTGCCGGGTTACAGACAAAGGGTCAGCCCCTCATCAACCTCCTTTTAGCAAGGGCTACTACGACCATTCCGACCGAAGCAGCGTTCGGGCTAGGGACGGGAGCACCCGAGTTTAAAAGAGAGTGGCGAGGTTTTCTAATGCACAAGTCACAGGTTACGAACATGAATGGGCAAGAGGTAAAGTTTATCTGTTTGGTTTGCCGGGGACCGCCGTGCCGGACAGTCTTCCCAACTTCTTGCCGGAGCCGGGTCTTGGCGGGATCGAGCATCCATGTCGCGGCTGGAAAGAAGAGAGAGCAGGAGCATGGAACCTTGGCGGTCCATTACCATTAGTTGGAATCAAAAAGTAGTACAATATCCTGGACAAGCATGTATATATGTGTACACATAAACATGGAAATCAACAGGAAACTGTACATACTAAAGGTTTTTCTCTGACTACGCGCAGGGTCTGCGCCTGGCTTTGTACATAGGGTAACATGCCTTGCCGGCAAGGCTAGTACAAAATGGGGGTTGTCGGGGCTCCCGACAACCCCGCCTTAGGGGTAAAACTTGTGAAGATGTTTAATATTCGAGGAATTGCTCACCGGAATGCCATCTTCGGTCTCCAGGCGGACTACGCCGGGCCTAGTGACTCGTATTACCTGATAAGGGCCTTCCCACTTTGGCGTCAACTTGTTTGAAATCTTGGCAGATTGGATTCGCCGAAGTACAATGTCTCCTTCCTCAAGGCTTCGAGCGTGAACCTTGCAGCTATGGTAGCGGCGCAAGGCTTGTTGGTAGCGAGCGACTCATACATCAGCCTGAAGACGATCTTCCTCAAGGAGCGTCGCATCATCTTGGCGCAACTGCTCTTGCTCAAGCTCATCATAAGCGAGCACTCGAGGTGACCCATATATGAGTTCTATGGGGAGAACTGCTTCTTCCCCATATACTAGGGCAAAGGGTGTCTGGCCAGTGGATCGATTTGGTGTCGTTCTGACCGACCAAAGAACTGTTGGAAACTCATCAATCCAGCGCTTTCCGCACATGTGTAGCCTGTCAAAAGTTCTGGTCTTGAGGCCTCGCAACACTTGTGCATTCGCCCTCTCAGCCTGGCCGTTACTTCTGGGATGGGAAACAGAAGCAAAGCAAACCCTGCCACCGAGGTCTTGGATATACCGCATGAAGGTGCAGCTCGTGAACTGCGTGCCGTTGTCGGTGATGATACGATTTGGGACCCTGAACCGGCTCACAAGGCCCTTGATGAACTTGACTGTCAAGCCGAATGGGATGGTGCGGGCAGCCTCCACCGCCGCCCACTTGGTGAACTTGTCTATGGTGAAGTAGAGATAGCAGTAGCCCCTGGGCGCTCGAGGGAATGGACCCAAGATGTCCACCCCCCAGACCGCAAACGGCCATGGGAGCGGGATGGTCTGGAGACCCTGAGCAGGCTGGTGGATTTTCTTGGCATGGAATTGCCAGGCTTCACGGGATCTCACTAGCTCGGTGGCATTGCTGAGTGCCATGGGCCAATAGAATCCGTTGTGGAATGCCTTGTCCACGAGGGTGCGTGATGACGAGTGATGCCCGCAGTACCCGCCGTGTATGTCGGCTAACAGCTCGCAACCCTGCTCCCTGCATATGCATCGCAGAGAAAAATCATTTGGTCGTTTCTGATAGAGCTCACTGTCCTAAATGCAGTAGGCAGAGGCCTGTTGTGCCACACACTCCACGTCTTCCTCCTTCTTCAGTAGGGTCCCCAAAGCAGATACGCCTTGAACTCTTTGGTACAACATCCCTCCCGAGGCTCGACCGCGAGGAGTAGATGCACTCCTGAGGTTGGGCCGTAGGCGGGGCTTCCAAGGGGGTGCTGGGGAGAGCTCCTCCTGAAGCAATGCTGCTTTCGTAGCAGGAGGGACTGCTGAAGGCTTGAAGAGCCGCTCCTCGAAGACGCTGGGCTCTTGAGGCAGGCACCGGGACGCCCCCTTGGATGGTGAGGAGCTTCACTCCCAAGGCTGTTGCAGCCTTGAGACCAGCGATCAAGCCTTCGTACTCCACGATGTTGTTGGAGACCTTCTCGCCCTGCTGGAAGCAGAGCTGCACGGCATAGTAGAGCTTGTCCTGGGTGGGCGACACAAGCACGGCTCCAGCCCCCACACCCTGACGCGCGAAGGCGCCGTCGAAGTACATGACCCTGCCTTCTGGTGCCTCACTCCCTGGCAAGAGGGGTCGGTCCTCGCCTGCTTCGGGGCTGGGAATGTCGGTCCATTCCGCCATGAAGTCGGCAAGTGTAGCACCCTTGATGACCCTGGTGGTGCTGAACTCTAGCTGGAATGCCTGCAATTCAATGTTCCATTCGGCAACTCTCCCCACGGCATTGGAGCTTCGGAGCACTCTCTCCAGCAGGTAAGCCGAGACAACTTTGATGGGGTGGCCTTGGACGTAGTGGCACAACTCGCAAGAGGCAACAAGGAGTGCGAGCAAGAGCTTTTGCAGCATGGGGTAGCGCGCCCATGCGTCGCGCAGTACCGTGCTGACGAAGTACATCGGGTGCTCGACGAGGGCAGAAGTGTTGGTGAGGTTTTGTACCTCCTAAGGTTGGAGGACCTTAGGAGCTTGGCCGTTTGTGGGGGCTGCCTGGGCCTCAGGAGCACCATCCTGAGGAGCACCATCCTGAGGCCTCGGGTGCACCATCCTGAGGCCGCGCCGTCTTGATCGGGCGCACGACATTGCTTGGCAGACCCTTGGCCTGGCGCTCTTCCTGGAGGGCCACCAGCGCCGCGCTGGCAGAGTGAGGCGTGGCGGCCAGGTAAAGCACCAGGGGCTCAAGTGGACGCGGTGCCACCATCACCGGTGGGCTGGTGAGGTATCTCTTGAGGTCTTGGAATGCCGCGTCAGCCTCCGGAGTCCACTCGAACAACCCCTTCTTTTTCATGAGCTTGAAGAACGGGAGGGCACGTTCCCCTAGCTTGGAGATGAAGCACCCAAGTGAGGTCACACATGCCGCCAGCTTTTGCATTTCCTTGAGAGTCTATGGCGGGCTCATCCTTTCTATTGCCTTGAACTTCTCTGGGTTTGCCTCGATTCCCCTGTGCGACACTAGAAAGCCAAACAGCTTGCCGAAGGGGACGCCAAACATGCATTTCTCCGGGTTGAGATGCAAATCCACCTTGCGCAGACTGGCAAATGTTTCCTCCAGGTCCTTGATGAGGGTCCTTGCCCCCCGAGACTTCACCACTATATCATCGACGTATTGTTGGGGAACGTAGCAGAAATTCAAAAATTTTCCTACGAATCACCAAGATCTATCTATGGAGAGACCAGCAACGAGTAGAAAGAGGAGTGCATCTACATACCCTTGTAGATCGCTAAGCGGAAGCGTTCAAGTGAACGGGGTTGATGGAGTCGTACTCGTCGTGATTCAGATCACCGATGATCAAGTGCCGAACGGACGGCACCTCCGCGTTCAACACACGTACAGCCCGGTGACGTCTCCCACGCCTTGATCCAGCAAGGAGAGAGGGAGAGGTTGAGGAAGACTCCATCCAGCAGCAGCACAACGGCGTGGTGGTGATGGAGGAGCGTGGCAATCCTGCAGGGCTTCGCCGAGCACCTACGGGAGAGGAGATGTGTCACGGGAGGGAGAGGGAGGCAACCAAAGGCCTTAGGTATGATTGCTCCTCCTTTTCCCCACTATATATAGGGCCAAGGGAGAGGGGAAGGGCGCAGCCTTGCCCCCTCCTCCAAGGAAGGGGTGCGGCTAAGGATGGGGAGGAGTCCATCCTCCCCAAGGCACCTCGGAGGTGCCTTCCCCCTTTAGGACTCTTCCCTCTCCAAGTTTCCTTGCGCATGGGCCTCTTGGGGCTGGTGCCCTTGGCCCATGTAGGCCAAGGCGCACCCCCTACAGCCCATGTGGCCCCCCGGGGCAGGTGGCCCCACCCGGTGGGCCCCCGGGACCCTTCCGGTGGTCCCGGTACAATACCGATGACCCCGAAACTTGTCCCGATGGCCGAAACGGGACTTCCTATATATAAATCTTTACCTTCGGACCATTCCGGAACTCCTCGTGACGTCCGGGATCTCATCCGGGACTCCGAACAACATTCGGTAACCACATACAAGCTTCCTTTATAACCCTAGCGTCATCGAACCTTAAGTGTGTAGACCCTACGGGTTCGGGAGACATGCAGACATGACCGAGACGTTCTCCGGTCAATAACCAACAGCGGGATCTGGATACCCATGATGGCTCCCACATGTTCCACGATGATCTCATCGGATGAACCACGATGTCAAGGACTCAATCGATCCCGTATACAATTCCCTTTGTCTAGCGGTATTTTACTTGCCCGAGATTCGATCGTCGGTATACCGATACCTTGTTCAATCTCGTTACCGGCAAGTCTCTTTACTCGTTCCGTAACACATCATCCCGTGATCAACTCCTTGGTCACATTTGCGCAAATGATGATGTCCTACCGAGTGGGCCCAGAGATACCTCTCCGTTTATACGGAGTGACAAATTCCAGTCTCGATCTGCATAAAACAATAGATACTTTCGGAGATACCTGTAGTGCACCTTTATAGTCACCCAGTTACGTTGTGACGTTTGATACACCCAAAGCACTCCTACGGTATCCAGGAGTTACACGATCTCATGGTCAAAGGAAGAGATACTTGACATTGGCAAAGCTCTAGCAAACGAACTACACGATCTTTGTGCTAGTCTTAGGATTGGGTCTTGTCCATCACATCATTCTCCTAATGATGTGATCCCGTTATCAACGACATCCAATGTCCATAGCCAGGAAACCGTGACCATCTATTGATCAACGAGCTAGTCAACTAGAGGCTTACTAGGGACATATTGTGGTCTATGTATTCACACATGTATTACGATTTCCGGATAATACAGTTATAGCATGAATAAAAGACAATTATCATGAACAAGGAAATATAATAATAATACTTCTATTATTGCCTCTAGGGCATATTTCCAACAGTCTCCCACTTGCACTAGAGTCAATAATCTAGTTCACATCGCCATGTGATTAACACTCACAGGTCACATCACCATGTGACTAATACCCAAGAGTTTACTAGAGTCAGTAGTCTAGTTCACATCACTATGTGATTAACACTCAATGAGTTTTATGTTTGATCATGTTGCTTGTGAGAGAGGTTATAGTCAACGGGTCTAAACCTTTCAGATCCGTGTGTGCTTTACAAATCTCTATGTCATCTCCTAGATGCAGCTACCACGTTCTATTTGGAGCTATTCCAAATAACTGTTCTACTTGGAGCTATTCTAAATTATTGCTCCATTATATGTATCCGGTCTCTCTACTCAGAGCTATCCGGATAGGTGTCAAGCTTGCATCGTCGTAACCTTTATGACGAACTCTTTTACCACCTCCATAATCGAGAAAATTCCTTAGTCCACTAGTTACTAAGGATAACTTTGACCGCTGTCCTGTGAGCCATTGTTGGATCACTCTTGTACCCCTTGACTGACTCATGGTAAAGCACACTTCAGGTGCGGTACACAGCATAGCATACTGAAGAGCCTACGTCTTAAGCATAGGGGACGACCTTCGTCCTTTCTCTCTATTCTGCCGTGGTCGAGCTTTAAGTCCTAACTTCATACCTTACAACTCAGGCAAGAACTCCTTCTTTGACTGGTCCATCTTGAACACCTTCAAGATCATGTCAAGGTATGTGCTCATTTGAAAGTATTATTAAGCATTTTGATCTATCCTTATAGATCTTGATGCTCAATGTTCAAGTAGCTTAATCCAGGCTTTCCATTGAAAAACACTTTCAAATAACCCTATATGCTTTCCAGAAATTCTACATCATTTCTGATCATCAATATGTCAACAACATATACTTATCAGAAATTCTATAGTGCTCCCACTCACTTCTTTGGAAATACAAGTTTCTCATAAACTTTGTACAAACCCAAAATCTTTGATCATCATCAAAGCATACATTCCAACTCCGAGATGCTCACTCCAGTCCTTAGAAGGATTGCTGGAGCTTTGCATACTTATTAGCATCTTTTGGGATTGACAAAACCTTTCGGTTGTATCACATACAACCTTTCCTCAAGTATAACGTCGAGGAAACAATGTTTTTGACATCCTATCTGCAAGATTTCATCAATCATGCAGTAACTGCTAATCCAATTCCAACAGACTCTTAGCATCGCTACGAGTGAGAAAACCTCACCGTAATCAACTCCTTGAACTTGTCGGAAAATATCTTAACGACAAGTCGAGCTTTCTTAATGGTAATTCTTACCATCATTGTCTGTCTTCCTTTTATAAATCCATCCGTACCCAATGGCCTTACGACCATCAAGTATTTCTTCCAAAGTCATGGATCCGTTCTCGGATTTTATGGCCTCGAGCCATTTATCGGAATCCGGGCCCACCATCGCTTCTCCATAGCTCGTAGGTTCATTGTTGTCTAGCAACATGACCTTCAAGACAGGATTACGTACCACTCTGAAGTAGTACGCATCCTTGTCATCCTACGAGGTTTGGGAGTGACTTGATCCGAAGCTTCATGATCACTATCATAAGCTTCCACTTCAATTGGTGTAGGTGCCACAGGAACAATTTCCTGTGCCCTGCCACACACTAGTTGAAGAGACGGTTCAATAACCTCATCAAGTCTCCACCATCCTCCCACTCAATTCTTTCGTGAGAAACTTTTCCTCGAGAAAGGACCCGATTCTAGAAACAATCCATATTGCTTTCGAATCTGAATTAGGAGGTATACCCAACTGTTTTGGGTTTCCTATGAAGATGCATTTTATCCGCTTTGGGTTCGAGCTTATCAACCTGAAACTTTTTCATATAAGCGTCGCAGCCCCAAACTTTTAAGAAACGACAACTTAGGTTTCTCTAAACCATAATTCATACGGTGTCATCTCATCGGAATTACGTGGTGCCCTATTTAAAGTGAATGTGGTTGTCTCTAATGCCTAACCCCTAAACTACCGTGGTAATTCGATAAGAGACATCATGGTACGCACCATATCCAATAGGGTGCAACTATGATGTTCGGACACACCATCACACTATGGTGTTCCAGGCAGTATTAATTGTGAAACAATTTCCACAATGTCTTAATTGTGTGCCAAAACTCGTAACTCAGATATTCATCTCTATGATCATATCATAGACATTTTATCCTCTTGTCACAATGATCTTCTACTTCACTCTGAAATTACTTGAACCATTCAATAATTCAGACTTTTGTTTCATCAAGTAAATATTCTCAACATCTACTCGAATCATCTGTGAAGTAAGAACATAACGATATTCACTGCATGCCTCAGCACTTATTGGACTGCACACATCAAAATGTGTTACTTCCAACAAGTTGCTATCTTGTTCCATCTTACTGAAACCGAGGCTTTTCAGTCATCTTGCCCATGTGGTATGATTTGCATATCTCAAGTGATTCAAAATCAAGTGAGTTCAAACGGTCCATTTGCATGGAGTTTCTTCATGCATATATACCAATAGACATGGTTCACATGTCTCATACTTTTCAAAAACGAGTGAGTCCAAAGATCCATCAACATGGAGCTTCTTCATGCGTTTTATACCAATATGACTTACACAGCAGTGCCACAAGTAGGTGGTACTATCATTACTATCTTTTGGCATGAACATGTGTATCACTATGATCGAGATTCAATAAACCATTCATTTCAGGTGTAAGACCATTGAAGGTATTATTCAAATAAACAGAGTAACCATTATTCTCCTTAAATGAATAACCGTATTTCGATAGACATAATCCAATCATGTCTATGCTCAACGCAAACACCAATCTCGATGGTAGAGGGAGCGTACGATATTTGATCACATCAAACTTGGAAACAGTTCCAACACATATCGTCAGCTCACCTTTAGCTAGTCTCCGTTTTATTCCGTAGCTTTTATTTCGAGTTACTAACACTTAGCAACCGAACCGGTATCTAATACCTTGGTGCTACTAGGAGTACTAGTAAAGTACACATTAACATGATTTATATCCAATATACTTCTATCGACCTTGCCAGCCTTCTCATCCACCAAGTATCTAGGGTAATCTTGCTCCAGTGGTTGTTCCCCTTATTACAGAAGCACTTAGTCTCGGGTTTGGGTTCAACCTCGGGTTTCTTCATTAGTGCAGCAGCTGATTTGCCGTTTCATGAAGTATCCCTTCTTGCCCTTGCCCTTCTTGAAACTAGTGGTTTCATCAACCATCAACAATTGATGCTCCTTCTTGATTTCTACTTTTGCGATGTCAAACAACGCAAATATTTCAAAGATCATCATATCTATCCCTGATATGTTATAGTTCATCACGAAGCTCTAGCAGCTTGGTGGTAATGACTTCGGAGAAACTATCACTATTTCATCTGGAAGATCAACTCCCACTTGATTCAAGTGATTGTTGTACTCAGACAATCTGAGCACAAGCTCAACAATTTAGCTTCTCTCCTTAGTTTGCTGGTTAAGAAGATCGTCGGAGGTCTTATACCTCTTGACGTGGGCACGAGCCTGAAATCCCAATTTCAGCCCTCGAAACATCTCATATGTTCCGCGACGTTTCGAAAAACGTCTTTGGTGCCTCAACTCTAAACCGTTTAACTGAACTATCACGTAGTTATCAAGACGTGTATGTCCGATGTTCACAACATCCACAAACGACGTTTGGGGTTCAGCACACTGAGCGGTGCATTAAGGACATAAGCTTTCTACTGTCCGCATAATTTCTACTATCAACTTTCAACTATATTTTCTCTAGGAACATATCTAAAACAGTAGAACTAAAGCGCGAGCTACGACATAATTTGCAAAAGGTCTTTTGACTATGTTCAGGATAATTAAGTTCATCTTATGAACTCCCACTTAGATAGACATCCCTCTGGTCATCTAAGTGATCACATGATCCGAGTCAACTAGGCCGTGTCCGATCATCACGTGAGACGGACTAGTCATCATCGGTGAACATCTTCATGTTGATCGTATCTACTATACGACTCATGCTCGACCTTTCGGTCTCTGTGTTCCGAGGCCATGTCTGTACATGCTAGGCTCGTCAAGTTAACCCTAAGTGTTTTCGCTGTGTAAAACTGTCTTACACCCGTTGTATGTGAACGTAAGAATCTATCACACCCGATCATCACGTGGTGCTTCGAAACGACGAACTGTAGCAACGGTGCACAGTTAGGGGAGAACACTTCTTGAAATTTTAATGAGGGATCATCTTATTTACTACCGTCGTCCTAAGTAAACAAGATGCATAAACATGATAAACATCACATGCAATCAAATAGTGACATGATATGGCCAATATCATTTTGCTCCTTTTGATCTTCATCTTCGGGGCTCCATGATCATCATCGTCACCGGCATGACACCATGATCTCCATCATCATGATCTCCATCATCGTGTCTTCATGAAGTTGTCACGCCAACGACTACTTCTACTTCTATGGCTAACGCGTTTAGCAATAAAGTAAAGTAAGTTACATGGCGTTCTTCAATGACACGCAGGTCATACAATAAATAAAGACAACTCCTATGGCTCCTGCCGGTTGTCATACTCATCGACATGCAAGTCGTGATTCCTATTACAAGAACATGATCAATCTCATACATTACATATATCATTCATCACATCCTTTTGGCCATATCACATCACATAGCATACCCTGCAAAAACAAGTTAGACGTCCTCTAATTGTTGTTTGCATGTTTTACGTGGCTGCTATGGGTTTCTAGCAAGAACGTTTCTTACCTACGCAAAGACCACAACGTGATATGCCAATTGCTATTTACCCTTCATAAGGACCCTTTTCATCGAATCCGTTCCGACTAAAGTGGGAGAGACTGGCACCCGCTAGCCACCTTATGCACCAAGTGCATGTCAATCGGTGGAACCTGTCTCACGTAAGAGTACGTGTAAGGTCGGTCCGGGCCGCTTCATCCCACAATACCGTCGAAACAAGATTGGACTAGTAACGGTAAGCATATTGAACAACATCAACGCCCACAACTACTTTGTGTTCTACTCGTGCAAAGAATCTACGCAATAGACCTAGCTCTGATACCACTGTTGGGGAACGTAGCAGAAATTCAAAAATTTTCCTACGAATCACCAAGATCTATCTATGGAGAGACCAGCAACGAGTAGAAAGAGGAGTGCATCTACATACCCTTGTAGATCGCTAAGCGGAAGCGTTCAAGTGAACGGGGTTGATGGAGTCGTACTCGTCGTGATTCAGATCACCGATGATCAAGTGCCGAACGGACGGCACCTCCGCGTTCAACACACGTACAGCCCGATGACGTCTCCCACGCCTTGATCCAGCAAGGAGAGAGGGAGAGGTTGAGGAAGACTCCATCCAGCAGCAGCACAACGGCGTGGTGGTGATGGAGGAGCGTGGCAATCCTGCAGGGCTTCGCCGAGCACCTACGGGAGAGGAGATGTGTCACGGGAGGGAGAGGGAGGCAACCAAAGGCCTTAGGTATGATTGCTCCTCCTTTTCCCCACTATATATAGGGCCAAGGGAGAGGGGAAGGGCGCAGCCTTGCCCCCTCCTCAGAGGAAGGGGTGCGGCTAAGGATGGGGAGGAGTCCATCCTCCCCAAGGCACCTCGGAGGTGCCTTCCCCCTTTAGGACTCTTCCCTCTCCAAGTTTCCTTGTGCATGGGCCTCTTGGGGCTGGTGCCCTTGGCCCATGTAGGCCAAGGCGCACCCCCTACAGCCCATGTGGCCCCCCGGGCAGGTGGCCCCACCCGGTGGGCCCCCGGGACCCTTCCGGTGGTCCCGGTACAATACCGATGACCCCGAAACTTGTCCCGATGGCCGAAACAGGACTTCCTATATATAAATCTTTACCTCCGGACCATTCCGGAACTCCTCGTGACGTCCGGGATCTCATCCGGGACTCCGAACAACATTCGGTAACCACATACAAGCTTCCTTTATAACCCTAGCGTCATCGAACCTTAAGTGTGTAGACCCTACGGGTTCGGGAGACATGCAGACATGACCGAGACGTTCTCCGGTCAATAACCAACAGCGGGATCTGGATACCCATGATGGCTCCCACATGTTCCACGATGATCTCATCGGATGAACCACGATGTCAAGGACTCAATCGATCCCGTATACAATTCCCTTTGTCTAGCGGTATTTTACTTGCCCGAGATTCGATCGTCGGTATACCGATACCTTGTTCAATCTCGTTACCGGCAAGTCTCTTTACTCGTTCCGTAACACATCATCCTGTGATCAACTCCTTGGTCACATTTGCGCAAATGATGATGTCCTACCGAGTGGGCCCAGAGATACCTCTCCGTTTATACGGAGTGACAAATTCCAGTCTCGATCTGCATAAAACAATAGATACTTTCGGAGATACCTGTAGTGCACCTTTATAGTCACCCAGTTACGTTGTGACGTTTGATACACCCAAAGCACTCCTACGGTATCCAGGAGTTACACGATCTCATGGTCAAAGGAAGAGATACTTGACATTGGCAAAGCTCTAGCAAACGAACTACACGATCTTTGTGCTAGTCTTAGGATTGGGTCTTGTCCATCACATCATTCTCCTAATGATGTGATCCCGTTATCAACGACATCCAATGTCCATAGCCAGGAAACCGTGACCATCTATTGATCAACGAGCTAGTCAACTAGAGGCTTACTAGGGACATATTGTGGTCTATGTATTCACACGTGTATTACGATTTCCGGATAATACAGTTATAGCATGAATAAAAGACAATTATCATGAACAAGGAAATATAATAATAATACTTTTATTATTGCCTCTAGGGCATATTTCCAACACGTATGCCTCGACATTCTTCCCGAGCTGTTGGCCTAAAGCAATGTGCATCAGCTGCTGGAAGGTTGCTTTGGCGTTGCGCAGGCCAAACAACATGCAGGTGTAGTAGTACACCCTGCATGGGGTCAGGAAAGCCGTCTTCTCAACATCTTGCGCTACCATCTTGAGTTGGTGATAGCCCGAGAAAGCGTCCAAGAAGCACAGCAAGTCACACTCGACGGTGGAGTCGATGATCTTATCGATGCACGGGAGCGGGAAGGGGTCTTGACGGCAAGCCTTATTGAGGTTGGTGAAGTTGACGCACATGCGTTCCTTCCCGCCTTTCTTGGGGACGACGACTGGGTTCGCTAGCCATTCTGGGTACCGCACCTCCCGAATGACACCAGCATCTTGCAGCTTCCGGGTCTCTTGGACGATGAACAACTGCTTCTCTGTGGACTGCCGTCGGGCCTTCTGCTTCACCGGTCGCGCATTGGGGCACACCCTTAAGTGGTGCTCGATTATCCCTCTTGGAATCCCAACCAGATCCTTGGGTTCCCATGTGAACACTCCCTTGTTCACGCGTAAGAAGTCGACAAGTGCCTTTTCTTGATTTGGAGGGAGGTTGGCACCTAGGGTAAAGGTGGCACCCGACGCCCCATCTTCATCGACCGACACCTACTTCGTCTCGGCCCGATCTTTAGAGAACAACTGCTTCTTCTTTGCTGGTACAACCCCAGGGGCCTCTAGGAGCCCTCCCTTGGTTGGGTGCGCTCCTGTCGTGGCCCTAAAGGCGAGCTTGAGGGACATTAACGCGTCCTTGGTGTCCCCAGTCACGGTGAGGACGCCGCTGCTCCCCGGCATCTTCATGAGGTTGTAGGTAGGATGAGTCACTGCCATGAACTTGGCTAGGGTCGGGTACCCAAGGATGGCATTGTACGGGAGGCTGATGCAAGCGATGTCGAAGTCGATAAGTTCAATGCGGTAGTTGTAGTAGGTGCCGAAGGTGACGGGGAGATGGATCTAGCTGAGGGGGCTGGTGGAGCCGTTGACAACCGCAGAGAAGGGCTTCGTAGGGCGGATCCGGCCTTGGGGCACGTGAAGCAAGCCGAAAGCTTCCATGGAGAGCACATTGAGGCCAGCTCCTCCGTTGATGAGGGTCTTGGTTACTGCCACGTTGCAGAGCATCAGGAGCGCGCCTGCGCCCGCGGTGGTCGATTGGTGGTCCCTTTAGTCGAAGGTGAGGTCGGCCTTGGGTGCCGCCCATTCCGGAGGAGCCCCCTGCTGCACGCGGGCGGCACCCACCAGGAGAAGGAACTGCTTGACGTGGCGGTGTGTGGGCGGTGTCTGCGAACCACCGAGGAGGGCTGCGACAGTGTGGCGCGACGGTGCCGTGAAACACGCAACGAAGAGGTCGCGCAGCTCCTCCCAAGAGGCCACAGAAGATCCCGGCAAACTGAGCAGCCAAGGGTGCGGCCCGCCTGCGAGGGCCATGGGAAGCCAGTTCGCCATGACCTTGTTGTCGCCGTCGGCCACCAGAACCGCCCCTCATACGCCTGGAGAAACACCACCGGGTCCACCGTGCCGTCGTACCAAGGCGGCATCTCCGGCCTGAACTTGGGCGGCCACTACACCTATCGCAGGGCGGGGTTGAAGGCTCGGCGGCCCTCGGTCCTTCCGACAGCCCGCGTTGATCCGGTCGATGGACGAGCATCCGCCATGAGGGCCGAACGACGGAGCGAAGCGGACGAAGCAGCAGATCTTCGACGCACCCCTACCAGGCACCAAATGTCGGATTTCGGGCTCCGCAGACCCTTGAGAGGTTCGAACTCTGGTGTGCGTGTGAAGAACTCGTCCTCCCCAGTCTGCCTGCTCACTAATCTCACGGCCTAGCTTGATGAACTAAATGGAAAAGAGACACGTCACTTTACCCAGGTTTGGGCCACCTTGTGGTGTAAAACCCTACTGCTTTGTGGTGGATTGGCCTCGAGAGGCTGAGGATGAACTAGTACAGTGGGAGAACAACCTCAAGAAGAGAGGTGTTCTTGTGCTCGATGAGCTAGTGGGTGTGAGGATAATCTGAATGATCCACCCCCTCTATGGTGGTGGCTAGGTCCTATTTATAATGGCTTTGGTCCTCTTCCCAAATGTAGGCGGGAAGGGATCCCACAACGACCAAATTCGAAGGGGGGCAGCTAGTACATGCTATCCTGAGTAGTCTTCACCTGCAAAAACATCTGGTCGTGATGCCATGGTTGGCTCGGCGATGACCTCCGTCCTGTCGTCCTGGTGGTCTTGTTCTTGTTGCACCAGAATGGAAACCTTTGGCTAATTCCTCGGTACTCCACGCCTGCGCTTGCCTCCTTAGCACCAAAGAGGAAACTCGTACACTGCGCCCGCTGGCGCCCGCCTGGCCTTGGTCACCATGGCTCACGTTATCCGAACCTCACGAGGTGAGCCTTGCATAGAGATCTCCGCTCCTCGGGAGCTAGCGCGAGGAGGCCGCCCCTCGTGGAGCTCTTGATGTCGTCTACCTCGCGAGGGTCTTGAATGGTTGGTGTTGAAGCTGGGCCGTACCAGGCCGTCGATGGAGCCACGCCATGGGCCGCAGGTAGGCAAGTCTAGGTACCCCCGTTCCCAGGACGCTGACAAGGTCCTGCTCCACCTCATGCTCGTGATCATCACCATCGTCATCTCCCCCTTGGTTATAAAAATTTTCAAGTATAGGGGGTGGAATGTTCACAGGACCTTGGAAACACAAGAAGGTTAATTAGTAAAGGGAAACTAGCTAACCTGTATGCATGTGGATGAAACAATTATAATTACGGTTGAAGACAAACGTACCGAAGCCATAAGGATTCCATGCAAAACTAGTGCCACAAGTGGTGGCAGCAAACACAAGATGCTCGTATTGAATTGCATCATAGTACTCATCCATGTACAAAAATTGATTTTTGAGCAATATCCATCGAGGCGTGGAAGTAAGGACGGCAACAACCTTGTCGTAGATAGAAACAACTTCATAGTCCGTGTAATCCCAAGAGCGGTTGGGAACTCGACAAATTGCTATCTTACGTAGACGATAGTCACGATGATTGTATTTGAACGTACGTAGATCATCTGTGTGCTCACCTCAGGGCACTCTGAGATTTTTGGGAGTGGAATCTGCTGATGGGTGTACACATTCACAAGTTCCCACTTGCAGTTGTAGCCAATATAAACAACCCAATCTCCATTTGCACCTGCCCATGCCTTACCCTTCAGTGATGACATCTTAACATCACACGTATCAATATCAAGCGGCATCAACTTGCACAAGGCGAGGCTTCCATCGTCCACGCGCGAGTGAGCAAGGTCATGACGAAGAAGATAGGGGAGATCAAACCGCTCTAGGACCCTTGGGTTCTTTGTAATGATGTCATTAGTTGAGTCAAGAATGGTCTTGAACGAACCTGCCATGCTAGCCGAGGTGATGTAATCACACCGATCAATGAGTTCCTCCACCATGTCATCTTTCAGATCGGGGCAAGAATAAAGGGGTCATTTCAGTCCTGTTCCCTCCATGGAGAAGACGATTGAACAATGCCAGAAGGAAGGGTGAAGGAAAATGGAGGAGGGAGGAAGAGTGTGGACATCAGTTCCAAATTGAGAGGGAAAGGTGAAGAGGCGGTGGACAGTTGCCACGGTACAGTAAGAGGTGCCTCGGCCTACATAGACGTATGTTCGGAAATTGTACAAAAGCACTCGCCGTCTTCTCACTGACATGTTGGAACGGGACCACATGTCAACGAAGCATGGTGTGTCATTTCTTGTGCAAAATGCGATACGGCCGCGTTGGCCCGAGGTGCTGCATTATTTCTCGACTTTATTTTTTTAATGGCGTGTCGTTCAGTTTTGAAGCATGACTAACTGGTACTGTATGCAGAGAAAACATAAACTACTCTACTACTACTCCACCTCTAGTACTAGTATCAAAAAAGATATATAACCTAGAGCTTCAGCGCTTGCTTGCTAAGGGCTGCCCACTTGCTTCTCACACTATAACCCTCTCTCCAAATTGTCGGGGAAAGCGACACCTATGGGACCACGAGGACCCCTTTTATGGTTGGTGGGGGCGTGGAGCTATGCAGAGCAGGTCTACCGACCTGCGCGAGGGGATTTTTACCCAGGTTCAGGCCGCAAATGATGCGTAAAACCCAAGTCCTACTTTACTGTATATTTAGTGTTCTTGAGCTCTTGAACTAGCTGCGGTGCATGCCGAGTCCAAAAAGTCTGAATCCTTCCATAGTATGCCTTGGGCCTCCTTTTATATGTCAAACGGGTCGCCACAACGGCACACAGGAGGTGGAAAGTATCTACAGTGTACAAGTTTATCGCCTAACACCGTAGGACAAATGCATTTAATGCGCTGCCTACGTGCCCTCTTGCTTTATCGGGGGCGGCAATAGAGCTCGTCCCGTCCGTCACTGCCTCGCCTTGCTTTGACGTGCATCCAAGCTGACGAGGCATGCAGCACCATGCTGGCTGACTAGTTGCTCTGCTGGTGCGGTGACACGGTCTTCATGAAGATCTGCATGCCACCACACAGGTGCTTGACTAGTTGGCCTAGAAGCTGCATGCTTACCACGCAGGCGCTTGCCTAGTTGGCGGGCTGGTTGCCGCGCCGGAACGGGGCAGCGAAACGTTGGTGGGTGCGGGCCTAGACGTGGCCCCGAAGGTGCCCCTGGCAAGGGTCTTGCCGGGGTCTCACGGGCGTCCCCGGCAAGGATCCTGCCGGGGGTCTTCGGCCGTCCCCGACAAGGATCTTGCCGGGGGTCTTCGTCTTCTTGTTCTTATCTAGACTCGTAGGCCTTTGGTCTTCACAAAGATCTGCATGCCACCACGCGGGTGCCCCTGAGTCTTGGTCTCGACTTTGTCGATGGTGTCAGAGTTCTCTGGCTCAAGGGTGGAGGCCTCGCTGGTGTGGGGCAAGTCACCCCGGCAAGGCTCTTGCTGGGGCTATGTAGGCCGCCCCAGCAAGGGTGTTGCCAGGGGAAGCCCATCTTGCCCCCTTCGCTCTTCATGCCTCTGGCTTGAGTGCTGCCTTGGCAGTCTCATAGCTTTGCTTCTTCTGCCTCACCAAGCATGGCCGCAGGTGTGTCTACGACTGCCCGTGCACAAGTAAAAGGGGTACAGAAAGGCCCCAACTTTTGTACACCGATAGGAGCCCTTGGGCCTGGGCCACACATAGCACGAAGCGTTGTTGGGCCAGGCCCAGAACGGTGCGCGGGTACACGTGGCAGAGTTTTATCCGTAGTAACTTCTTCGCCAGTTGCGCTTCCCCATGACCCGCATTGAGTGCCTGACATGGGGGTCATGGGTGGAACGGTCGCAGCACGCTTGCGTCACCCAGTAGTGAATAGTAAAGAGGCGGCCAGCGTCTTCCCCATAAAAAAGTGGAAGCCGTAGGGGCGTGGCTCATTTACAAAGTGGTCTCAGGTCGTGGCCTTTATGGAGCCCATGACGATCACGGGGTGGGAAACGGTCATCCCACTTGTCTTCTTAATTCCGGCACGCCCGCCACGTGTCCCCCATGCCTCAGGTAGGGTAGGTGGCGGATACGGAGGGCACGAGCCTTAACGCCGAGGCGGGAAGCCGGGCGTTGCTGATTGGAGCAGCGGTCGGTCCTGATTCCCTGCGCCTCTGGCGGCCGGATTGGTCGAGTGGGGCGGCCGCCCTTAGGTTGGGGAGCCAAGCCCTGGCCCCGCCCCTCAATAAAAAGGGGAGAGGGACAACATCCTTCTGCATTCATCCCCTTCCTGCTTGGCCCCTTTCTTCCACTCGCCATCGTGAGAGGGCGCGCCCGCGCTCCAATGGCGGCGACGAGGGCTTCTACTCGATAACGTGTCCCCCCTCCTCCGGAGCTCATGGCGGCGGAGCCCGCTGTGAGGGGAAGAGGGAGGGGCGAGGCCGAGGCCGCCATGGCGCTCGGGGGAGAGGAGGACGGCGCACCGCGCCGCCCGTGCTTCCGCCAGTGGCTTCCCCTAATGGAGGGCCACGTCAAAGATCAGCCCCACGAGCTTCATCAGGTTGTACAAGCCAGTGTGCGGTCACCTGTGCCTCCCCACCCTGTTCGCTCGCGAAATGGAGCTCGACCTGCCACATGCCTTGAGGCTACACATGAGGGGCTGCAGGAACGGCGGCATGCGGGTTGACGTCAACCGCCCCGTCCCTCACATCATGTATCTCCGCCATGGGTGGAATACCTTTGCCCGTGCCCATAGCATGTCAGAGGGGCACGTTCTCCAGTTCAAACTAATGGAGAATGGCCCTGCTCTCCGTCATGGTCTTCAGGCACTTGGGAACCTGCTTAGGGTGTTGCTCGGGGAGCTCCACCGACAATGAAACATCCTCCTCGGGCGATAGTGATGAGGAGGACATCGACAACGACGACGAGGGTAGCAGGCGGCAGGATGCCAATTCCGACTCCGACTTACCATCGGTGGAAGCACTGTCATCTGCATCGCGCTCCTCCCTCGGCCACGCGCCTTGCTGAGGGTCATCCCCGCCATGCTCTCCATCGGCGCGTTACCCGTCGCCCCTTCTTTGCCTTCACCTACCGCACCTAGGAGGAAAGGGGCAAGAACGGAGATTGCGAGGCACTTATCGTTCTTTTAGCTTGTAGGCACTTGCCAAATCTTAATTTCTAAATAATGTAATCTCTCGAGCCCATGCCAGTGTCCCATAACATTTGTACTTGCATCAGCATGTCAATGAAAAAAGACCAGCCTTGCCGGGAACCCGTGCATGTATACGTCCATGCAGAGGCGAAATGCCTCCTAAATGCAAATAAACGAGTCCTCCCGGCAAGCTATCCTGCCGGTGCCCTCTGTGCCTGCCAGAGAATCACGTCTGCCGGGTTACAGACAAAGGGTCAGCCCCTCATCAACCTCCTTTTAGCAAGGGCTACTACAACCATTCCGACCGAAGCACCGTTCGGGCTAGGGATGGGAGCGCCCGAGTTTAAAAGAGAGTGGCGAGGTTTTCTAATGCACAAGTCACAGGTTACGAACATGAATGGGCAAGAGGTAAACTTTATCTGTTTGGTTTGCCGGGGATCGCCATGCCGGGCAGTCTTCCCAACTTCTTGCCGGAGCCGGGTCCTTGGCGGGATCGAGCATCCTTGTCGCGGCTGGAAAGAAGAGAGAGCAGGAGCATGGAACCTTGGCGGTCCATTACCATTAGTTGGAATCAAAAAGTAGTACAATATCCTGGACAAGCATGTATATATGTGTACACATAAACATGGAAATCAACAGGAAACTGTACATACTAAAGGTTTTTTCTCTGACTACGCGCAGGGTCTGCGCCTGGATTTGTACATAGGGTAACATGCCTTGCCGGCAAGGCTAGTACAAAATGGGGGTTGTCGGGGCTCCCGGCAACCGCGCCTTAGGGGTAAAACTTGCAAAGATGTTCAATATTCCAGGAATTGCTCACCGGAATACCGTCTTTGGTCTCCAGGCGGACTACGCCGGGCCTGGTGACTCGTATTACTCGATAAGGGCCTTCCCACTTCGGCATCAACTTGTTTGAACTCTTGGCGGATTGGATTCGCCAAAGAACAATGTCGCCTTCGTTAAGGCTTCGGGCGTGAACCTTGCGGCTATGGTAGCGGCGCAAGGCTTGCTGGTAGCGAGCGACTCGTACAGTAGCCTGAAGACGATCTTCCTCAAGGAGCATCGCATCATCTTGGCGCAACTGCTCTTGCTCAAGCTCATCATAAGCGAGCACTCGAGGCGACCCATATATGAGTTCTATGGGGAGAACTGCTTCTTCCCCGTATACCAGGGCAAAGGGTGTCTGGCCAGTGGCTCGATTTGGTGTCGTTCTGATCGACCAAAGAACCATTGGCAACTCATCAATCCAGTGCTTTTCGCACATGTGTAGCCTGTCAAAAGTTCTGGTCTTGAGGCCTCGCAACACTTCTGCATTCGCCCTCTCAGCCTGGCCGTTACTTCTAGGATGGGCAACAGAAGCAAAGCAAACCCTGCCACCGAGGTCTTAGATATACTGCATGACGGTGCGGCTCGTGAACTGTGTGCCATTGTCGGTGATGACTCTATTTGGCACACCAAAACGGCAGACTAGTTCCTTGAAGAACTTGATGACTGATTGTGTTGTCACCTTTCTCACCGGTTCTATTTTCAGCCACTTTGTGAACTTTTTGATTGCGACGTACAAGTACTCAAAGCCCCCGATAGCATGGGGAAAGGGGCCCAGTATATCGAGCCCCCAGACCGAAAATGGCCAGGAAAGAGGAATTGTTTGAAGAGCTTGGGCTGGTTGATGAAGCTTCTTTGAATGGAACTGGCACGCTTCACACTTGGTTACTAGTGCATTTGCATCCTGGAGAGCGGTGGGCCAGAAGAAACCGTGCCGGAACGCTTTGCCGGCAAGGGCTCTTGACACTACATGGGAGCCAGACATGCCTCCATGTATCTCTGCCAACAGCTCCAGTCCGTCCTCCTGAGGAATGCACTTTAATTTTACGCCGTTCGATCTCCTTCTGTATAGGGCATCATCCACAAACTGGTACATGCTAGACCGACGGGCTACTTTCTCTGCTTCTTCCTATTCCTCAGGGAGTTCCCCTGTTTGGAGGAAACGGACGGTGCGCTACACCCATGCCGGAGCCTGGGGCTTGACGGCAAGGACTAAAGGCTCATCTTTGGCTGTAGGGGCAGCTGCCTCTACGGCCATGGTTTGGGGCCCCGCCGAAGGTTGCTGCTCCCCGGCAAGCTTGGGGTACCTGGCAACTCCCTTGCCGGCGGCTCCCAAGAGCTCAGCGGGAAAGTACTTGCCGGGGCCTGCGTTCCTTCGCTTGTTCTGTCTTGCCGATAGCTCAACGGATGGCTTGGTTAATTGAAGCACAAGGGTACCTGGTTCCACAGGCAACTTGAGGGCAGCGCGTTTTGACAAGCCGTCGGCAATGTTGTTCTCTGCTCGGGGAACATGTTCTGCCTGTAGACCGTCAAAACGCTCCTCCAACTTCATCACTTCATCCACATTGGCCTCCATCAATGGGCTCTGGTAATCCTTGTTAACTTGCTTGACGACAAGCTGTGAATCACCCCTAATGACGAGCTTCCTGATTCCGAGGTCTGCAGCGATCCTGAGACCAGCAGCAATCCCTCGTACTCTGCGGTGTTGTTCGTTCATTTTCCCGGAGAAAGTGCATCTGGACTACGTACTTGAGGCCCTCTCCGGTGGGTGCGACGAGGAGTACGCCGACACCAGCACCTTGCAGCGAGAAAGCCCATCAAAGTACATAATCCAATCACGGCTCGTCTCCTTGCCAGGAAGGGTGGTCTCTTGAATCTCTTCGTCAGGCGTTGCAGTCCATTCTGCTATGAATTCTACCAAGGCTCGGCTCTTGATTGTGGAAGTAATTTCAAACTTGAGGCCAAAGCTTGACAGTTCCAACGCCCACCCCACAATCCTCCCGATTGCATCTGGGTTGTGCAAGATTCATTGCAAAGGGAGGGGGGTGATGACAATGATCTCATGCGCTTGGAAATAGTGATGCAACTTCTCAAGGCCACGAGGAGGCCGAAAAGTAGCTTCTGTATACCAGAACATCTTGATCTAGCCCCCTGCAAGAGGGAACTAACAAAATAAACCGGGTGCTGCATCACCTTCTTCTTCCGTTCGACTTTGTCCACTTGCGTAGACTCTGTCTTGCCGGGACCAGGCTTTGCCGTGGGTTCGACGCTGATGGCATCAGACCCTGCTAGGGAGAGCTCCGACCCATCATCCTACGGCTCCGCCGCTACCACTGCTTCTCCCTCAAATTCTCTCTGTGCCAGCAGCGCAACACTGACCCCTTGATTCATTGCCTCCAGATATAGTAGCAACGGCTCCTGCGGTTTAGGCGCGACTAGTATTGGCATGGAGGAGAGGTACCTCTGCAAATCTTGCAGGGATGCCTCTGACTCCGGAGTCCATTTCATTGGACCCACCTTTTTCAAAACTTTGAAAAAGTGGAGGGCGCACTTAGCAGATTTGGAGATGAATCTACTTAGAGCGGCAACGCAGCCGACGAGCCTACGGACGTCTTTGACCCGTCTTGGTGCCTCAATCTTCTCAGTCGCTTTGTTCTTCTCAGGATTTGCTTCGATTCCGTGTTGAGACACAAAGAACCCAAGAAGTTTGTCGGATGGGATGCCGAACACGCACTTCTCTGGGTTGAGCTTGAGGTTGATCTTGCGCAGATTTACAAATGTTTCTTCCAGATCCTGCATGAGCCTGGCCTTGTCCTTGGTTTTGACCACTATATGATCCATATAAGCTTCCATATTTCTATGCAGCTGGGGCTCAAAACCAATTTGGACTGCTCGGGCAAATGTCGAACTAGCGCTTTTCAACCCGAAAGGCATCCACACAAAACAGTACGTACCACATGGGGTGATGAACGCAGTCTTTTCTTTGTCTTCCTTCATCATAAAGATCTGGTGGTATCCTGAGTAGGCGTCGAGGAACGACAGTAGGTCACACCCGGCAGTGGAGTCCACTATCTCGTCAATGCACGTTAGAGGGAAAGGATCCTTTGGACAGGCTTTATATATATATGTATAGTCAATACACAGCCTCCATTTCCCATTTGCCTTACGCACCACCACTGGATTAGCCAACCATGTGGGGTGGAGCACTCCTCTGACCAAGCCTGCTACCTCCAACTTCCTGATCTCCTCGATGATGAACTCTTGTCGCTCCAAAGCTTGATTCCTGACCTTCTGCCTGACGGGCCACGCATGGGGACAGATAGCAAGGTGGTGCTCATTCACCTCCCTGGGAACACCGGGGATGTTGGATGCTTGCCATGAAAACACATCGACATTCGCCCGTAGGAAGGCAACGAGCGCACTTTTCTATTTGTTGTCAAGGATCGAGCTTATGGTAAAAGCTCCACCCGTGCCATCCTCCCTTAAGTGGACCTTCTTGGTTTCTGGTGGGGCCGCCTTGGACCTCTTGCTCCCGCTGGCGGAGCTCTCGGTCACATCCCCAACAGGAACGCGCGCTCTGAAGAGGCGCGTTTGCTGGAGGGGGTGTAGGAGTCCTTGACGGGGTTAGAAGTCTTGCCGGAAGGGGCCTTGCCGGTAGGGGCAAAGGCCTTGCTGGTTTTCTTACCTCCCGGGGTCTCTGCAGTGGGAAAAGGTGCCTTGGCGGTAGCCACTGCAACTGCCTCCCGGTAAAGCTGGTCAGCGCAGTTGAGCGCGTCTTTCCTATCAAAGGGGACGGTGATGATGCTCATTTGCCCGACATCTTCAATGTGTTGTAGGCGTAATGTGATGCTGCCATAAACTTGGCCAGTGCTGGGCGGCCGAGGATCCCATTATACGGCAAGGGGATCTTGGCAACATCAAAAACAATCTTCTCCGTCCTATGGTTCAGCTCGCCCGCAAATGTAACGGGCAACGTGATCTTACCCTTCGACTGACTCATCCCTGGGTTGACCCCTTGAAACGTGCCCGTCTCCTCGAGATCTCCATCGCGGATTTGTAGCCTCTCAATCATGGCGGGTGAGATCTAGTCTAACCGACCCCACCATCGACTAGCACTTTCGTCACCTTGAGATTGTGTATTGTTTGCGAAACCAACGATGGCAAACACCCAACCGCAGTTGTGCGATCAGGGTGATCCTCGGTGTCAAAAATGATAGGCGTGCTGGACCACTTCAGTGGCATCTGGGCATCAAACGATGGCTCTGCTGCAGTTGTCGGATATCGGGTTCCGGCAAAACCCTTAAGGCTCGAGCTCTGGGGCGCACACGAAGATCTTCTCCCTACCGAAACACGCCCACAACCTCGCCGCGATTCTAAGCTAGCATGATGAACAACACAAGAGACACAAGATTTATACAGGTTCGGGCCACCGTTGTGGTGTAATACCCTACTCCTGTGTGTGGTGTGGTGGATTGCCTCTTGGGCTGATGATGAACAGTACAGAGGAAGAACAACCTCGCGAGGAGAGGTGTTCTTGTGGTGGTGGTGTGTGTATCGGCTAGATTCGGGTCCGATTGGATGCCCTCTACTGTGGCGGCTATCTCTATATATAGAGGCCCTGGTCCTCCTCCCAAATATTGAGCGGGAAGTGAGCCAACAACGGCCATTTTGAAAGGGGACAGCTAGTACAAGCTATCCTGACTAAAGGTGGTCTTCGACTGCCAAAGGCACTGGCGATGACGCCGTCTTGGGCTCCATGGTGACTGTAACGCCCCGGATCCGATGCACCAGGTGTCTCAGTTATTCGCAGTCCTTTCCTTGTCATTTGCTTGTGTGTTGCATTTTGCCATGTCATCATCTGCATTGCATCATCATGTTTTTTCAAAACTTGCATCCGGTCCTTTCCCCCGTTGTTTGTTTCGCGTTCCGACACTCTCACGCGCCCGTGGCCCCTCTCAGACCTCGTTTTATGAGTGGCTGAAAAATGTTCTCGGAATGGGTTGAAACTTGGTGTGCGGTCTTATTTTAGTGTAGACAGGGCGCCTGTCAAGTTTCGTCGCATTCGGAATCCGTTTGTCTGCCCAATCGTTAAACATATAGCGGTACCGCTGCCGGTACCTTCGTCGGATGTTTCGGTCTTCGAAACTGCCGTCGGCCTCTCTCTCTCTTCTCTCCACTCGGCCCAACCCCTCTTCACAGCCCACCTGCAGCCCACCTAGTCCACCCTCTGTCCGGAGTCGTCCGATCATGATCCGAGGGTCCGAAAACCATCTAAATCCCCCAACCCTAGCTAAAACTGCTATATATAGCCCCTCCCCTTTCTAATTTTTGCCTAAACCTACCCTAACCCCCTCCACCTACCTCTAGCCTCCCCCTTGGGATTCCCGCATCCACCAGCCGCTGCTCCCCTCCATTTCCGCGCCTAGCCGCTCCCTCGCTGCCACTTGGCACCGTCCCACTCGCCAGCACCGCCGCAAGCCGCCGCTTCCACACACTCACGTGCTGCCACGCGCCCCCAGCCAGCCTCCACCACTGCGCGGCCCACCCGGCCCATCGCAGTCCCGCCCGGGCCCAAACCCCGCCCTCCTCCGCAGCCGCACCTCGCCGGAGAAGCCCCCCGTCACCGGAGTTGACCTCGGTTCGTGCACCACCGAGGAACCCTAGATCTGGAAAGCTGAGGTTGACCCCGAAAATTCCAAAGTCCCTGAGATTTTTGCATTATGTTGCCCTGTTCATCGCATAATAACTCCATGCATACTGCTCCGTTTCATGCATGTGATATATCAAAATGTTCATCATGAGGTGCTCTTCATATCATTACATTGTGCCATGCTTGTTTGAGTCCATTGTGATGCCCAAATCATCATTGCAAGAGTGCTATATGATGTTAACCTGCTGAAACTGTTATAACTTGGTGATTTGTCTTTTTCATTGCATTTTGTGTGTGCACCCTTTGAGCTTGATGTATACATGAGTTTTGAGCTACATCATGCCATCTTTACAGTGGTGCAATCCATGTATTTTTGTGAGTCTTGTAGTGAGTGCATCGAGCTCGTGAAGTAGGGTGCTTGCTGTTACTATTTTGCTAGGCATAATCTGGAGTTTTGTTATACATGTAATTATCTATCCATCCATGCCCCTGGTTGAATTTATAGCCTGCTGTAGCTTGTTGTAATCTTGTTCTCAAATTGCTAAATAATGTTGTTGTCAGCCTGTTAACTTTAAGTTCAGTTTTGCCATGTGTTTTGCTAGTGATCCATGCACTCTATGAACTTTCTCCTGCCATGCTTAGCTTCATAAACATGTCTTCTTACTGTTTATTGACTTCACATGCCATGTATTGCTCTGTGGTGAGATGTACAAGCTCACCAACATGCCTACTTATCGTTGTTCCTGCCATGTCTGAATCTATCATATCATTTGCCATGTTTGCATGGATGCTACCATATTTTCTGTTCATCTTTGGAATTAGTTCAGTAAGGGAGTTTTGTTATTTGTCTTTAGTACTAGCACGCCGAGCCTTTGTTTGCCATGTTAAGTTCCTGTAGCATATTGTTTGATAGCTCTAAACATTGCAACCTGATGTTATTTCTGTTAAGTCTGAAACTGTTATTATTTGCAATCTTGCCATGTCCTTTTGAGCATGTTCTAGTGATTTCTGGAGATAGCTCAGTGTTCATGTTTTGTCATATTTTACCTGTACATCATGCCCATGTCTTCTGTTTTCACGTTGAGATGCTGTAGCATATTGTTTTGATGCTTTCTAGATGCCTAGTTGCTGTTTTGGACAGCTTGTCCTTTAAACTTGTATAGTGTATGTGTTGAACCGTTGCTCCGTTTTGAGTGTGCTCTCTATATAACTTGACTAGAATTTCGTGTAGATCCTCTTGGTGCTCTTAAACTTGCTGTTTAACAACTTCAACTTAATGTTTGTTCAGATCTGGACCAACTTTGAAACTTGCATATGAGGACTTACCAGAAATTGTTATATGTTGTTTTCGGTCTCATTTAACCTTGCTTTGATGTGTTGTTCTTGTATGCATCATCTCTTGCCATGAGTAGCTTCATGTAGACTTGTCTTGCATCATACTTGGTTGAGCATCATGTCATGTATATGTGTGGTGTGTTTACCATGTGGTGTGCTTCTTCTTCATAGTTCCTATTCCGTTGTGATCGTGAGGATTCGTTCGTCTATGCTTGGTTCGTCTTCGTGGCTTCATCTTCTCCATGGACTCGTTTTTCTTCCTTGCGGGATTTCAGGCAAGATGACCGCTGCCCCGGATCTCACTACTATCATTGCTATGCTAGTTGCTTCGTTCTATTGCTATGCTGTGCTACCTATCACTTGCTCTTCAAGCCTCCCAAATTGCCATGTTAGCCTCTAACCTTTTCACCCTTCCTAGCAAACCGTTGCTTGGCTATGTTACCGCTTTTGCTCAGCCCCTCTTATAGCGTTGTTAGCTGCTAGTGAAGTTGAAGATTGCTCCATGGTGGATAGGATTATGTTGGGATATCACAATATCTCTTATTTAATTAATGCATGTATATACTTGGTAAAGGGTGGAAGACTCGGCCTTATGCCTGGTGTTTTGTTCCACTCTTGCCGCCCTAGTTTCCGTCATACCGGTGTTATGTTCCTTGATTTTGCGTTCCTTACGCGGTTGGTTGATTTATGCGACCCCCTTGACAGTTCGCTTTGAATAGAATCCTCCAGCAAGGCCCAACCTTGGTTTTACCATTTGCCTACCTAAGCCTTTTTCCCTTGGGTTTCCGGAGCCCAAGGGTCATCTTTATTTACCCCCCCCCCCGGGCTAGTGCTCGTCGTGAGTGTTGGTCCAACCTGTCAGCCACCGATGGTCACCAGGGGCAACTCTGGGCTGGCCTACCGGAAGTTTGGACAATCCGGTGTGCCCTGAGAACGAGATATGTGCAGCTCCTATTAAGATTTGTCGGCACATTCGGGCGGCTTTGCTAGTCTTGTTTTACCATTGTCGAAATGTCTTGTAAACCGGGACTCCGAGACTGATCGGGTCTTCCTGGGAGAAGGAATATCCTTCGTTGACCATGAGAGCTTGTGATGGGCTAAGTTGGGACACCCCTGCAGGTATAAACTTTCGAGAGCCGTGCCCGCGGTTATGTGGCAGATGGGAATTTGTTAATGTCCGGTTGTAGATAACTTGACACCAGATTCAAACTAAAATGCATCAACCGCGTGTGTAACCGTGATGGTCTCTTTTCGGCGGAGTCCGGGAAGTGAACACGGTTTTTGGGTTATGTTTGACGTAAGTAGGAGTTCAGGATCACCTCTTGATCATTGCTAGCGTCACGACCGTTTCGTTTGTGCTCTTGTTGCTCTTATTTGCGTATGTTAGCCACCATATCATGCTTAGTCGCTGCTGCAACCTCACCACTTTATCCCTTCCTTACCCAGAAAGCTTTGCTAGTCTTGATACCCATGGTAATGGGATTGCTGAGTCCTCGTGGCTCAAAGATTACTACAACAACAGTTGCAGGTGCAGGTTATGCGATGATCATGACGCGAGAGCGATGTTTGCTTGTTTTGGAGTTCTTATTCTGCTTCTTCTTTGATCAGGGGATAGGTTCCAGGTCGGCAGCCTGGGCTAGCAGGGTGGATGTCGTTTGAGTTTCTGTTTGTGTTTCATCCGTAGTCGGATGGTGCTCTTATGTAAGATGATGTTGTATTCGTGTGGCATTGTATGCCTTTTGTATGTATCCCCATCTATTATGTAATGTTTATGTAATGATACCCACCTTGCAAAAGCGTATCAATATGCGGTTCTATCCTTGGTGGGACCTTCGAGTCTCTTTAGGATAGTATCGCATATTGGGCGTGACAAGTTGGTATCAGAGCCTCGACCGACCATAGGAGCCCCCTTGATTGATCGTGTAGTTTGGCCATTGTCGAGTCTAGAAGAAAACTGATTTCAGAGTCTAGTTATATCGGAGAGTAGGAATTCTTTTTACTCCTCAGCCTCTTCGTCGCTCTGGTGAGGAATCTTGATGTAGGTGTTTTGAATTACTCCTCTTCCCTTTCAAACTTTCTTTAGGTTCACGCGGTCAGTTTTTCGTTCTTTGGTTCTCAGCTCTTTTCATCCGGTGCATTTCTCGTCAAGTTGACTCGAGCCTCTTCATTTTTGCCAAGTTCAATACTCAGTTGTTTTTTTCCCACCCGCCCACCCCTTTTCATCTCGGAGTCGGAGTCCATAATCGAGTATCCATCCTACTCGTGCGAAGCATTTGCATTCTTTCAACCGGTGTTTCCTCTTGAAGTTATTCATCGGTTTTTCCCCTTCCAAGTTGCCTTTGTTTTCCCGCCCTCCCACCCTTTTCTTCCCAGAGACTTAGTCTCTTTCGACCATCAATTTCATTCGTGTGGAGCCTCTTCAGTCTTTTGTCTATTATTTCAACCGGTGAATTCTCGTCTCGTTCGTCATTCTTCATTCCTTCCTTTTTCCGGTGCACTCAATTCAAGTTTTTCGGGTTGATCACATTCTTTTCCTTGGATCAAGTGTTTCCCCTACTCGTTCGCCTCTCGCTAGTTTATCCTTCTGGAGTGCTCAAGACATCTCAGGAGATTTGTCTGTGTTTGAATTAATTCGAGGTTGTCACCTCATTCAAATATTTTAATTGTTCCAGTGCATCATCTATCTCTTCAACAATCCTTTTCAACGGTGTTTTCTTTTAGTGGGCCCTAACCCATAGGTCCTTTCCCAGTATCTTACCTGACTCTTTTAATTCTCCCGGAGTTATTCTCAAATTCCTTTTAAGTGTGATGTAAGAATGGATCCCATCAGTCACATGCTTTCTCCAAGATCGCTTTCAAATTCTTTTCATTGTTGGTTCAATCCTTCCTCTTTTTCATTCTCCCGGAGTATCTCAGTACTTTTGGTGGTGTTTCTCATCGTCATTTGAAGACCGAAGAAGAGTTTTTCCTCTAAATCTTGTCTGTTCTCTCGAAGTTTCGCGGTTCTAGCTTCATGTTATCCTCCCGAATTATTCCATTTGTCAGATATTCTTTTCTTAACCATCCGGAGTATGTCAGAAGTTTTTTTCCCGTTTCTTTTCACCAGAGGCCATCGTCCCAGAAGAATTCTTCGTCCTCACATTTCAGCTACCGTTATCCAATTATTACGGTGCTTCGTTCAAGTGTTCTTTAATCAGCTTGTTATCTCTTCATTCTTTTGCATCTAAATCCCCTATAGCATATTTGTTCTTCCAATTCTTCCCGGTGATTCTTTCTCTTTTCTTTGTTCATTTTCATTTCTAACGGTGGTTCATTCAACATTCCTATTCCTTGTCGACATATCAATTAATTTGTTCTTTCCAAATCCTACTGGTGGTTCATGAAGACTTTTTCAAGTTTTGCGCCATATTCCCCTTAATCCTTTTCAACAAGAATAAGTTGCATGCCAAATCCGCTTGTCATCAATTAAATTTGATGAGGATAAGCATAACATAATTCTTATTCTTACTTCTTTGTCGTCAAGTAATCCCTTCCTTCAGAGTTTGTTCTTGATGAATAAATTCTATTTCCAAGTGTTTTCTTCTTTTCTTTTCCGGAGTTCAATTTTCCTCGAACATCTCGTCGGAACCTCCATCTAAATCATTGCAAGGCTTGAATCTTTATTCTTTCATCCTTCATTTCTATCTCATCATCCTTTTGTCATCGGAGTTCTTCATGGTGGTTCTTCATGATTTAATTCATTCTTCAAGTGGTCATCAAGATTCTTGTTGGAGGAGTTCAAGTATCTTTTCTTCTCGTGTCTCGAAGTGCAAATAATTCATCCTTTTCTTCTGAAGTGGAGTTTTATGTTTCTTCATTCTTCTCAGCTCTTCAGACTTTTGGTTGTGGTATAATTTCACCTCAAGTTTTGAATTGTTTTTGATAAGTCCACAACAAGTTTATTCTTTCGTTGTTGATTTTCTCAACAACTCCGTTCAAACCTTCCTTCTAAAGATGCTTTCAATTTCATTCGTGGCACAAGTTGTCATTTTCTTCTATGTTCTTTTCATTCAACCTTTTCAATTCTTTCCGGAGGTTTTGTGTCATGTCTTCATCAAGTATCATTCCATCCTCGCAAGCTCGTGTTCTATTCCTCCATGCTTCAGCCGGAGTGCTGCCTAAATCCTTTCGGTCTTATTCGTTTCTTATCTCGTTCTAACCAGAGTGGTTTCATAGTCTATCTGATTCTGTGAGCTTTCGATTATCGTCATTCTCGTCGTTCCTCTCTTCTTCTTGAGTGCTCTCGATTCTTTGCTTCCTCTCTTGAGTTCTTGTTTCACCTCATCCCTTTTCCCTTCCGTCTCGTTCCTAAGATCTCGGGACGAGATCTCTTGTTAGTGGAGGAGAGTTGTAACGCCCCGGATCCAATGCGCCAGGTGTCTCAGTTATTCGCCGTCCTTGCCTTGTCATTTTCCTGTGTGTTGCATTTTGCCATGTCATCATCTGCATTGCATCATCATGTTTTTTCAAAACTTGCATCCGGTCCTTTCCCCCGTTGTCCGTTTCGCGTTCCGAACACTCTCACGCGCCCGTGGCCCCTCTCAAACCTCGTTTTATGAGTGGCTGAAAAATGTTCTCGGAATGGTTTGAAACTTGGTGTGCGGTCTTATTATAGTGTAGACAGGGCGCCTGTCAAGTTTCGTCGCATTCGGAGTCCGTTTGTCTGCCCAATCGTTAAACATATAGCGGTACCGCTGCCGGTACCTTCGTCGGATGTTTCGGTCTTCGAAACTGCCGCCGGGCCTATCTCTCTCTTCTCTCCACTCGGCCCAACCCCTCTTCACAGCCCACCTGCAGCCCACCTAGTCCACCCTCTGTCCGGAGTTGTCCGATCATGATCCGAGGGTCCGGAAACCATCTAAATCCCCCAACCCTAGCTAAAACTGCTATATATAGCCCCTCCCCTTTCTAATTTTGGCCTAAACCTACCCTAACCCCCTCCACCTACCTCTAGCCTCCCCCTCGGGATCCCCGCAGCCGCCAGCCGCCGCTCCCCTCCATTTCCGCGCCTAGCCGCTCCCTCGCCGCCACTTGGCGCCGTCCCACTCGCCAGCGCTGCCGCAAGCCGCCGCTTCCACCCACTCACGTGCTGCCACGCGCCCCCAGCCAGCCTCCACCACTGCGCGGCCCGCCCGGCCCATCGCGGGCCCGCCCGGGCCCGAACCCCGCCGCCGCAGCCCGGGGCACCCGCGCCCAGCGCCTCGCCCCGATCCAAGGAGGAGAGGAGCTCCTCCCGTCGACCCCACTGCCGCACTCCTTGGCCTCGCCGCCGGTGATGAACTCCGCCGTCCCAGGGAACTGCCGCCGCCAGCCTCGGCTCGCGCCTCCCCGCGCCCGATCCCCGTCGACCCCGCCGCCTGCTCACCAGAGCGCCCCTCCACTCCGGTTGCTGCCCACCTCAAGCGTCGGCGCGCCGCCCGGCCCGCGCCCGGGATCCTCCGCCGCCTCCCCGACCCGCGGACCGCGCCTCCCCCGCATCCTCGGCGTCTTCCCCGACCTCCTCCGCAGACGCACCTCGCCGAAGAATCCCCATGTCGCCGGAGTTGACCTCGGTTCATGCGCCACCGAGGAACCCTAGATCTGGAAAGCTGAGGTTGACCCCGAAAATTCCAAAGTCCCTGAGATTTTTGCATTATGTTGCCCTGTTCATCGCATCATAACTCCATGCATACTGCTCCGTTTGGTGTGTGTGATATATCAAAATGTTCATCATGAGGTGCTACTCATTTCATTACATTGTGCCATGCTTGTTTGAGTCCTTGATGCCCAAATCATCGTTGCAAGAGTGTTATATGATGTTAACCTGCTGAAACTGTTATAACTTGGTGATTTGTCTTTTTCATTGCATTTTGTGTGTTCATCCGTTGAGCTTGATGTATACATGAGTTTTGAGCTACATAATGCCATCTTTACAGTGGTGCAATCCATTTATTTTTGTGAGTCTCATAGTGAGTGCATCGAGCTCGTGAAGTAGGGTACTTGCTGTTACTGTTTTGCTAGGCTGAATCTGCTATATCATGATGCTATGTAAACCTGCTTCTACAAGTCATTCTAGGAATAATCTGGAGATGTTCACTAAGGATGTTTTGTTATACATGTACTTCTCTATCCATCCATGCCCTTGGTTCAATTTATAGCCTGCTGTAGCTTGTTGTTATCTTGTTCGCAAATTGCTAAATAATGTTGCTGTCAGCCTGTTAACTTTAAGTTTAGTTTTGCCATGTGTTTTGCTAGTGATCCATGCACCCTATGAACTTGCTCCTTCCATGCTTAGCTTCATAAACATGTATTCTTACTGTTTATTGACTTCATATGCCATGTATTGCTCTGTGGTGAGATGTACAAGCTCACCAACATGCCTACTTATCGTTGTTCCTGCCATGTCTGAATCTGTCATATCATTTGCCATGTTTGCATGGATGCTACCATATTTTATGTTGATCTTTGGAATTAGTTCAGTAAGGGAGTTTTGTTATTTGACTTTAGTACTAGAATTCCGAGCCTTTGTTTGCCATGTTAAGTTCCTGTAGAATATTGTTTGATAGCTCTAAACATTGCAACCTGATGTTATTTCTGTTAAGTCTGAAACTGTTATTATTTGCAATCTTGCCATGTCCTTTTGAGCATGTTCTAGTGATTTCTGGAGATAGCTCAGTGTTCATGTTTTGTTATGTTTTACCTGTGATTAATGCCCATGCCTTTTGTTTTCACGCTGAGATGCTGTAGCATATTGCTTTAATGCTTGCTAGATGCCTAATTGCTGTTTTGGACAGCTGGTCCTTTAAACTTGTATAGAGTGTATGTGTTGAACCGTTGCTCCGTTTTGAGTGTGCTCTATATGAAACTTGATTGATTTTGCATGAAGTTTCATTTTATCATGTTGCATCCTTGTTTTAAGAGTGTTTTCTTGATGTTTGAATTCATTTTGCTTCAATGCCAGGTTTAACTTGTTTTGCTCATATCTTCTAGGTCGTAACTCCGAACTAAATGAACTTTATATGTAACTTGACTAGAATTTCGTGTAGATCCTCTTGGTGCTCTTAAACTTGCTGTTTAACAACTTCAACTTAATGTTTGTTCAGATCTGGACCAAAGTGTTATGTGTTGTTTTTGGTCTCATTTAACCTTGATTTGATGTGTTGTTCTTGTATGCATCATCTCTTTCCATGAGTAGATTCATGTAGTCTTGTCTTGCATCATACTTGGTTGAGCATCATGTCATGTATATGTGTGGTGTGTTTACCATGTTGTGTGCTTCTTCTCGATAGTTCCTGTTTCGTTGCGATCGTGCGGATTCGTTCGTCTACGCTTGGTTTGTCTTCGTGGCTTCATCTTCTTCATGGACTCATTCTTCTTCCTTGCGGGATTTCAGGCAAGATGACCGCTACCCCGGATCTCACTACTATCATTGCCATGCTAGTTGCTTCGTTCTATCGCTATGCTGCGCTAGCGATCACTTGATCTTCAAGCCTCACAAATTGCCATGTTAGCCTCTAACCTTTTTACCCTTCCTAGCAAACCGTTGCTTGGCTATGTTACCACTTTTGCTCAGCCCCTCTTATAGCGTTGTTAGCTGCAGGTGAAGTTGAAGATTGCTCCATGGTGGACAGGATTATGTTGGGATATCACAATATCTCTTATTTAATTAATGCATCTATATGCTTGGTAAAGGGTGGAAGACTCGGCCTTATGCCTGGTGTTTTGTTCCACTCTTGCCGCCCTAGTTTTCGTCATACTGGTGTTATGTTCCTTTTTTGCGTTCCTTATGCGGTTGGGTGATTTATGGGACCCCCTTGACAGTTCGCTTTGAATAAAACTCCTCCAGCAAGGCCCAACCTTGGTTTTACCATTAGCCTACCTAAGCCTTTTCCCTTGGGTTTCCGAAGCCCAAGGGTCATCTTTATTTACCCCCCCTGGGCCCATGCTCGTCGTGAGTGTTGGTCCAACCTGTCAGCCGCCGGTGGTCACCAGGGGCAACTCTGGGCTGGCCTACCAGAAGTTTGGACAATCCGGTGTGCCCTGAGAACGAGATATGTGCAGCTCCTATCAGGATTTGTCGGCACATTCGGGCGGCTTTGCTGGTCTTGTTTTTCCATTGTCGAAATGTCTTGTAAACCGGGATTCCGAGACTGATCGGGTCTTCCTGGGAGAAGGAATATCCTTCGTTGACCGTGAGAGCTTGTGATGGGCTAAGTTGGGACACCCCTACAGGGTATAGACTTTCGAGAGCCGTGCCCGCGGTTATGTGGCAGATGGGAATTTGTTAATGTCCGGTTGTAGATAGCTTGACACCAGATTCGAACGAAAATGCATCAACCGCGTGTGTAGCCGTGATGGTCTCTTTTCGGCGGAGTCCGGGAAGTGAACACGGTTTTTGGGTTATGTTTGACGTTAGTAGGAGTTCAGGATCACCTCTTGATCATTGCTATCTTCATGACCGTTCCGTTTGTTCTCTTCTCGCTCTTATTTGCGTATGTTAGCCACCATATCATGCTTAGTTGCTGCTGCAACCTCACCACTTTATCCCTTCCTTACCCATAAAGCTTTGTTAGTCTTGATACCCATGGTAATGGGATTGCTGAGTCCTCGTGGCTCAAAGATTACTACAACAACAGTTGCAGGTGCAGGTTATGCGATGATCATGACGCGAGAGCGACGTTTGCTTGTTTTGGAGTCTTCTTCTGCTTCTTCTTCGATCAGGGGATAGGTTCCAGGTCGGCAGCCTGGGCTAGCAGGGTGGATGTTGTTTGAGTTTCTGTTTGTGTTTCATCCGTAGTCGGATGGTGCTCTTATGTAAGATGATGTTGTATTCGTGTGGCATTGTATGCCTTTTGTATGTATCCCTGTCTATTATGTAATGTTGATGTAATGATATCCACCTTGCAAAAGAATATCAATATGCGGTTCTATCCTTGATGGGACCTTCGAGTCTCTTTAGGATAGTATCGCATATTGGGCGTGACAGTGACCTCCACCCTGCCGCTCTGCTGGTCTTGGTCTCGTTGGACCGATATGGAAACCTTTGCCTGATGCCTCGGGACTCCGAGCCTGCACTTTCCCCCTTTGCACCAAACAGGAAATGAGGAGACTGCTTAGGCTGGCGCCCGCCTAGTCTTGATCGTCATGGCTTGCATCACGAGCACCTCGCGTGGTACCCCTTGCCATGATCTCTCCGCCTCCTCGCGAGCCTGCCTGGTGAGGCCGCCCCTGAGAAGGCCTTGCATCGTCCGGCCTGTAAGGCTTGGCCCCTCGCGAGGGTCTTGAACTTGGGTTGATGAAGACGGGCCGTACTGGGCCGATGGTGAGCCACGCTGCAGGCCGCAGGCAGGCAAGTCTGGGGACCCCCATTCCCAGAATGCCGACAGTAGCCCCCGGGCTCATGGCACGCTCGGACTTGGCTTAGCAGCGAAGCCAAAGGGCAAGTGCGGAGCGCCACGAGCCCCAACAGCCTACGGTCTTGGTCGCCGCATGGCGGTTGATTGAACGTGGGCGTCTCCGCTTCCCCATGCTGCCTCGGCAACTGCCTGATTTGATGAGTTCCTGCTGCATGCAAAAAGGGTCATCATTACCTGTGATCGTGGAGGCGGACGGTTGGCCTCCCTTGGGCTATAAGTACGGAGAGGCGTGACCCGCTCCCCTGGGAGGGGCCTGACCCGCTCCCGCCAAAGAAACGGCCGGTTCCTGGCCGCCGCGACGAGGTTGCGAGGCCGGAGATGAAGAGGCCTCCGTGCGAGCGGCCACCCCCTGGGTTCCCGCTACCCCTGTACGCCCGGGTCGAGGGCCTTGGATATGGAGACGACGAGCGCCGCCGTCCGCGCCGCCAGCGAGGTCGACGAGCTATGGTGGTGCGCGCCGTTGCTCCCGGAGTCCACGCCGCGGACTCCTCTCGCGAGCTCGTGCTCCACGCCACGATGCATCCAAGCACCTGGATCCGCTTCCCTCCATTCTTCGCCTTCAAGATGCCGCTGAGGGGGCCTCTTGAGCTTTGGCTGCAACACGCCGACTGTGGTGATCCGGCGACCGGAGCGGAGGTTGAAGTCGTCGCTCCGGGCAAGGTCTTCATGACCTGAGGCTCGGGCGAGGTCGTCCGGGTCTGCCGAACAGGGGGTGCCCTCATGATTCATTACAAATATGATGGAGCCTCCTTGATGTTCTTCAAGGTCTTCGATGCAGAAGGCCGCCGACTGGAGTGCTGCGCCAGGGGGAGGCAGCCAGGACATCGACGTGGCAAGGGCTAGGCCTACCGCTTGCTTCCCCAACGGCTCCTCTGGCAGCAACTGTGATGCTTGGGAGTCCAGCGACTCTCCCGTGCTCTTCCTGACCCCGGAGAAGAGCGACGACAACTATGTGCCCCCAAGCTCGCGTCGCGCCCGGAGCAAGGCGGCTGCATCAGGACGCCGTCACAGCTGATCTGGATGTGGTTGGCACCGGCCTCCTGTGGCCCACTGTTGATGATGGCGTCGGCCATGGAGGCTCGCATAGCTAGGGCTCCTTAGGATTCATGTCGTTTGTTCCCTGCGAGGAATCGAGAAAACACCCCGTGGGGGCTTGTAAAGGGTCCGTGATGTCTTTTGTTGATATTATCCTCATTATGAAGCAGTGCAAATGCTTGTCCTGTCCCGGTTTGGTTCCCCCTTTCTAACCTCATGACGACTCGGTGCTCTACGCTGACAGGTACCGGTCCCCAAGCAGGCTTCAGCCGTCGCTAGTATGCCAGGTCGCGATGCCGTGGTCAGGGCCAGGAGGTGAGCTGCTTGAGGTCCAGTAAGAGCCCCTGAGGCGCGATGCTCAGGAGGTCCCCTTTAGCGCACAAGCAGCTGCCGAAAGGTGAGAAAGGAAGGCAACGTTGCCGTCACAGAGCCGCATTAGGTGGAGATTTTGTATCGCATCAATTAGCTGTTCCAGGTGCAAAAGTTATCTCAAAAGCATGGAGTCACTCCTTCGCGTTGTGCCAGACTTGGATGTTGGACCCTGGGACGTAGCTGGGATAGGCCCTCGCGAGCTTCCTCTCTCTTCCCCACACTCTCCTTAGTGCTCTACATCCTCAAGTCCCGGCCCTCGAGCGAGCTCAGCCGCGCTGGTGTGCCAGGTCGCGATGCCATGGACAAGGCCAGGGGGTGAGGGCTGGAGAGCCAGTAAGAGCTCCTGAGTCACGATGCTCAGGATCCCCCCTTTTAACATGCAAGCGGATCGCGCGGGAAAGTAAGAGAGAGAGCTCGTGGTGCCACCCGCTGTTGACCTCAGGAGGTTCCTGTAAACCAACACGAGAGAAGCACGGGCTGCCATAATGATTGTCGACCGGCCATTGGTTGCTCCGAGAGAGTGGGTGAGGGCACTGAGGGCCTAGTGAGGTGGCGCTTGCAGGGCTGCCGCGGGCCAGAGCTTGACCACTCAGATTTGTCGATGTTGCAGGGATGGACCCATGCACAAGCGCCGTGCCAGCGTGAGCGGCTCCAAAGGTAGGTATCAATCGAGCAAGCGATAATCATAGGCAGTTTACGCATGAAAGGCAAATCATCTTAGATGAACGCATGCAGGATACATGCCACTGGATCAGGCCCGAGCGGCTTGGGGATGATGCAGCCCGAGGGGCGCCCCTAGCAAGGTAAACTAAAGACATAAGCAAAAGGGATACATGCCACAGGGATAGAACCACGCGACCTGGGAATGATGCAGCTCTGAGGGCGCTCCCAGCTGAAATGAACTCGAAAGATGTCACCTGGTACCATTGTAGAGGGGAGGGGGTTGGAGTAGCTGAAGATGCACGGTGAAGAGACCGACCCTCACGAGCCACCGAAGCCCTGAGCCTCGGGAGGCTCTGGGGGTCCAGGCGGTTCCTTGAGGACCATCTCCATATCCGCCAGGACCGTGTGGTGCCTGGCCTCCTGAGCTGCCAGAATGCACCACAGATGGCGCTGGTGAGTAGTGGCCGCGTTCGGTAGGCCGAAAGGCATGTGAGCGTAGCTGTGCGGCGGACCCTTGCAACATCCCATGCGTGAGGGCCAGAGGCGTTCCTGAGATGCGACTCGGTTGAGCCCTGGTAAGTTGATGCAGACGCGCAGCCCGCCATCCTCGCCTGGATGGGGAGCTACGTCGAGCAGGCAGCGATCGCCGCGCATGAATCTTGATTCCTGAAGCTCCTGAGTGGCCTTGGTGATGAACTCTTGAGGGTGATGGCCTCCTTAGTCACCTTAGGAATCTTGAGGCGAGCGTTGTTGAAACGCTGGATGTACTTCTTCAGGGTTTCTCCAGGCTGCTGCTTGATGCGGAGCAGGTCACCCACGGCCGGAGGGCGGTCGCGAGTGCCCTGGAAGTTGGCGATGAAACGGCTGCGCATCTCGTCCCAAGAGGAGATCGAGCCGGGAGGCAGGTTCAGGAGCCAGGTGCGGGCACCATCCTTGAGCGCCATGGGAAACCAGTTCGCCATGACCTTTTCGTCTCCATTGGCCGTCTTGATGCCCAGCTCGTAGAGCTGCAGGAACTCCACAGGGTCGGCGGTGCCGTCATAGCGAGGAGGCAGGTCCGACTTGAACTTGCTGGGCCAGGCGATGCTACACAACTCGGGGGTGAAGGCACGACAACCCGCTGTGGCCACTAGAGCCTTTTGCAGACGCGGGGCTTGCTCTTGACGGTTCCCGCATGCTGCCGCCAAGGGCAGTGCGGGGTCTTGGCGTGCTGGTGCAGGGATGCGGTCTTGCCGTGCTGGAGCAGGGAGCACGTGAGCGCCTTCGTGAGGCCGAGGGATTTCTTGGCAGCTCCTTTCTTGCCGCGTGGGCACCGGACGTGGTGGGTCAAGACCGAGGGCCACGCGCCTTGGAGCCAGGGCGCCTTCTTGGGGAGGAGGTGGTGGAGGCACCCCCTGAGCCGCATCGCCCATGCATGATGGAGGGCGAGGCAGCGAGAGAGACGACGCAAGAGAGCCCCCTGTGGCGCTGCCGAGCTCGGTGATGCGAGCAAGCCACTCCTCGTAGAGGTCGTCGACGGGGCGGTAGTGCAGGAGCTCACGTGCCAGGAGCAACGCGGCCTACGCGTCCGTGGGGGCGCAACGAGCGTGAGACGACGAACCAGCTGGGGTCAGCGAAGGAGTGGCGGTGCGGCCTTCCCGCTGCACCGGGGGGTGCAGCAAAGATGCTTGCTGCTTGTTCCCCATCGGGCCGGTGGTGGCGTTGGCGTCAGGCGACGGAGAACGACGAGGAGGCCCGCCGACAGGAGCCGTCTGGGCGACACGGGCGGTGAGAGCAGCCCGGCGCTCGGCGCGAGCTCGGCGAGCATCTGCCATGGATGCGATGAAGCAATGGGACGCAGATCGGCGGAGGGAAGATTCCGGCGCACCCCTACCTGGCGCGGCAAATGTCGGATATCGGGTTCTGGCAAAACCCTTAAGGTTCGAACTCTAGGGTGCGCACGAAGATCTTCTCCCTACCGAAACATGCCCACAACCTCGCCGCGATTCTAAGCTAGCACGATGAATAACACAAGAGACACAAGATTTATACAGGTTCGGGCATCGTTGTGGTGCAATACCCTACTCATGTGTGTGGTGTGGTGGATTGCCTCTTGGGCTGATGATGAACAGTATAGAGGAAGAACAGCCTCGCGATGAGAGGTGTTCTTGTGGTGGTGGTGTGTGTATCGGCTAGATTCAGGTCCGATTGGATGCCCTCTACTGTGGCGGCTATCTCTATATATAGAGGCCCTGGTCCTCCTCCCAAATATTGAGCGGGAATGGAGCCAACAACGGCCATATTGAAAGGGGACAACTAGTACAAGCTATCCTGACTAAAGGTGATCTTCGACTGCCAAAGGCACTGGCGCTGACGCCGTCTTGGTCTCCATGGTGACCTCTGCCCTGCCGCTCTGCTGGTCTTGGTCTCATTGCACCGATGTGGAAACCTTTGTCTAATGCCTCGGTACTCCGCGCCTGCGCTTGCCCCCTTTGCACCAAAGAGGAAATGAGGACACTGCGCAGGCTGACGCCTGCCTGGTCTTGATCATCATGGCTTGCGTCACGAGCACCTCGCGAGGTACCCCTTGCCTTGAACTCTCCGCCTCCTCGCGAGCCTTCCTGGTGAGGCCGCCCCTGAGGAGGCCTTGCGTCCTCCGCCCCGCAAGGCTTGGCCCCTCGTGAGGGTCTTGAACTTGGGTTGATTAAGACGGGCCATACTGGGCCGCTGGTGAGCCACATTGCAGGCCACAGGCAGGCAAGTCTAGGGACCCCCGTTCCCAAAACACCGACAGCAGTCACTTCACATGCCCACTGCTTCAGTTGGCAGTGAGAGGTGTGCAACAAGGCACCACCGTCGATGCACATGGCCTTCGTAGCTTTCTATAACTCGTGCTCACCGGACTCGTCGTCCTCATCTTGATCATCGTCTCCCTCCTTCTTGTCGTGGCCCCAAGCGGGCTTCTCTGGTTGATTATCTTTCTCGTGGCAACCTCCTCAACTGCCATGCTTCTTGTCGGACACCTCAGCACCATCTTGGCCCTTCTCCTTATCGCGCCTCTCAAACTCAGCCTTCTGCTTCTCTGCAAGCAGCTCAACCTACCGAAAATTCTGGAGGTCATGGCCCTTGGTGCGATGGATCTTGCAGTGCTGCTTGTCGGAGCCTCCTGGCTTGTCGGCAGCCGCCAAAGCCCGGCAGGCGGCGCACCTGGCAACTTCCTTGCTGGGGTCGTTAGCCTTGGCCTTCTTGGCGGCGCTGGGTCACCGGATCCCTCGACGGCAAGCACGGTCTTGCCCTTACGCTTCCTATTGTAGCATCGGCCCTTCTTTGCCGGGGCGACGACGTCTTCGTCTGTGGAGTCGTTTTCCGTGCCAGCATCTTCGCCGGGGTACTTCCTCCCTTCTTTAGCCCGAGCACATCTATCGTCCGGAACATAAAGCTTGGCTACATCCTTAACCTTGTTCATCGCAAGCTCCTCATGCATCTTGCGGTTGCGCACATTCTGATGGAATGCACTAATGACGGCAGCAGGATGAACATCTGGGATGTTGTACTGCACGCGGTTGAACCTCTGTATGTACTCGTGTAGGGTTTCGCCGTCCTTCTGGGGATGACCTGCAAATCACTTGCCTGGCCAGGAGCTTGGTGGCCTCCGATAAAGGCGCCAACAAACTCGTGGCACAAATCCGACCAAGAAGAAATGGAATCCACTGGCAGGTGCCTCAACCATGACATGACGTTGGGCTTAAGTGCCAACGGGAAGTAGTTGGCAAGCACCTTGTTGTCGCGAGCCCCAGCAGCTTGCATCGCGATAGCATAGATGCCGAGGAACTCCGATGGGTGAGTCTTGCCGTTGTACTTTTCTCTGACCTCAGGCTTGAATGTGCGGTCGGTGGGCCACTGGAACTGCCGCATCTCACGGGTAAAGGCTGGACATCCCACCTCGTAAGGTAGGTCACCGGAACCCCCCGCCGCTGGGCGGTCCATAGTGGGCCACTCACGCCTATCTGACTGATAGCACGCTTCCCGCTGCTGCTCGATAGTGGTCCAAGCATCTTCTTGAGCTCGCTCCCTAAGAACTTGACGTTAGTCGCAGCGGGCTCACGGGTCAGACGACGCTGTGGAAACATTGTCGCGAGCGTCGGCCCGACGAGCTGGCGGCTGCTGTTGCTGGTGTGGGGAAGGAGAGTGCACCGTGGTCACAGCGTCTCCGGTTCTTCCACCAACAACGTGCACCGGCTTGATAGAGCACCGGCACGAGGGTCCCTCAGGTCGCGGTTCATCTTTATTGGCAAAGCTGATGAGGCTCCGAATGGTGGCTCTCCACTCGTCGAGCTTCTCCGCAGAAGGAGGGAAGTCGAGGAGCAGTTGCACGTGTGCAAATGCTTCCATTGGCATGGGTGGCGGCGAAAGCTACATGGACCGTGATGTGTCCGACTTCTAACCACATTAGAAGGAGCTCTATCACGGTCTCGCGATCGGGCGCCGTTTCCGCCTGTGTCGGGGCGCGCATGCTGGCCCGGTGCATCTCAAGAGTGATGCAAAGGGATCTTCTTGCAGCGGCGCTAGGGGGCACCGACATTGCAGCGTTGCTCATCATGTGCGGCCTCGGAAGACTGCGGCGCGAGCACCGGCTAGGGCATCCTGGAGGTCGCCGCGCCGTCTGTGGGCAGCACGTCCTTGCCCCTGGACCCAGTAGTGTGTGGCTCGTCGTCTTGGACATGAACGAGCCGCTCGCCTAGCTCCGATTGCCAGAGTGTCGTGGATGCTCGTGGGCCACACCTCCGCCACCATCCGCAGCTGTCCCGTCGCTCGCCCGCGCTGGTACGGGCGGTCCGGCTCCAGATGATCTGATCGCTTGATCCCCTTCTTCTTGGGGGCCATGGCGATGATGAAGTCGATGCGCTAACTTTTAGACCAGATTTTCACAGCCTCAACACCTCCCCTACCTGGCGTGCCAAAGATGTCGTGGAAAACAACACCTATGAGACCACGAGGATCCCTTCTACGGTTGGCGGGGGCATGGAGCTGCGCAAAGAGCAGGTCTACTGATCAGCGTGAGGGGATTTTTACCCAGGTTCGGGCCGCAAACGATGTGTAAAACCCTAGTCCTGCTTTAGTGTATATTTAGTGTCCTTGAGCTCTTGAACTAGCTGCGGTGCATGCCCAGTCCAAAAAGTCCGAATCCTTCCACAGTACGCCTCGGGCCTCCTTTTATATGTCAAAGGGGTCACCACAGCGGCACATAGGAGGTGGAAAGTATCTACAGTGTACAAGTTATATCGCCTGACACCGTAGCACAAACGCATTTAATCCGCTGCCTACGTGCCCTCTTGCTTTATCGGGGGCGGCAATAGAGCTCGTCCCGTCCGTCGCCGCCTCGTCTTGTTTCGACGCGCGTACAAGCTGACGAGGCATGCAGCGCCATGCTGGCTGGCTGGTTGCTGTGCTAGTATGGTGACAGGGTCTTCACGAAGATCAGCATGCCACCACGCAGGTGCTTGACTAGTTGGCCTAGAAGCTGCATGCTGCCATGCATGCACTTGCCTAGTTGGCGGGCTGGTTGCCACGTCGGAACGATCGTGGGGCAGCGAAACGTTGGTGAGTGTGGGCTTAGCCATGGCCCCGCAGATGCCCCCGGCAAGGGTCTTGTCAGGGTCTCACGGGCGTCCCCGGCAAGGATCCTGCCGGCGGTCTTTGACCGTCCCTGGCAAGGATCTTGCCAGGGGTCTTCGTCTTTTGGTTCTTATCTAGACTCGCAGGCCTTTGGTCTTCACAAAGATCTGCATGCCACCACGCCCCTGAGTCTTGGTCCCGACATTGTGAATGGTGTCAGAGTTCTCAGGCTCAAGGGTGGCGGCCTCGCTGGTGTGGGGCAAGTCGCCCCGGCAAGGCTCTTGCCGGGGCTATGTAGGCCGCCACGGCAAAGGTGTTGCCGGGGGAAGCCCATCTTGCCCCCTTCGCTCTTCATGCCTCTGGCTTGAGTGCTGCCTTGGCAGTCTCATATCTTTGCTTCTTCTGCCTCGCCAAGCATGGCAGCAGGTGTGGCTACAACTGCCCGTGCACAAGTAAAAGGGGTACAGAAAGGCCCCTACTTTTGTACACCGACAAAGATCTAAAAAGACGGCCTCTCTGTCCCTCCTCACCGGTGGTCACAGATCCACCAGGGAAGAAAAGGACGTGCAACATTGACGCACTCATCGTCAGCGAGCGAGGTCACCCACTGACGACAAGGCTGTCCTCTCAGACCTAGCACCCACATGGGATGGCCTCCATCCCTAAGCTCGTTGCCGTAGTGTGTGCGGAGGACGACGACCACGAGCGAAGCCAGTTCCCGCCGACCCTCAGGTATGCTACCTCTTTTTGAACCATGCCCTTGTTCTATTGCTCCATCTAGCATGTCGTTGCATGTGGATCTTTTTCCACTCCACCATCTTCCCAATTTGCTATCCTCTGCTCTGCTGGTCACGCGGATGGAAACCTTAATTTGCACTATTAAAGGAAACCCTACTTAATGCAGACTAATCCATGTCTGGGTTGAATAAGGAAAGGAAGGGAGGAAGTACTGTCGAAGAGACTAGGCATCGAACCCGCATCTATGTTGAAAAGGGAAAATTCAGTAGCTAAGGAACGAGTCTCGTGCCTCTTGGTTGAAAATGGGTGAAAAAGGGTAGAAAGGCATGACAACACAATAGAGAATGACTAGGTCGATCAGTTTGTTGTCCTCACATAGGAAAAGGTGGCTAAAGAGAACAAAAATGGGACGTAATCCACATATGCTGCGTGGATATTTCTTGCTCTGGGCAACCAGACCTCCCTCACCACTCTATGTGTCCGTGGAGGTACACCCTACTAGTGCACCCACTGTTCGAATGGGCCTCCCATGCTCCTATTGCTGCTTTTTTCTGTTAGAATAACGCCAGCGGTAAAGTCAAGCGATGCTACTGCTAAAGTAATGCCACATTTAAATAATGTCGCATTCAGTCTAATGCCACCGATAAATTTAAGCAATGCCATTTAATGTCACCAGATTATTTCAGGGTTAGCTATTGATTGTGGATGTATCAAAGATTTTTCAGCTAAGGCATTCTAATGTTGTTGCACAACCAGTATACCAATGATGAAACTTGCTACTACCTTCAGATTTTTTCACTGATAATGCTTATAGATTACATACCTCACTTTCATGAGATAAGTCAATTTTTTTGTACAGTGTCACTAAAATGCCAAGGCTTTGATGTCATTTTATTTTGGTTAAACTACACAAAAAGTTATGAAGACAAGAGGAAAGGTCAAGAGTGGGCACCTCATCCTCCAGTTGTTCTCTTGATTCGTTCGATCAAGTTTTTTATGTTTGATCGATTATCAAGACTGGGATAACAATTTTGAGGTCCCCTCGAGTTTGAAATGATATTTACCTTGAAGATACATGGTTTGCAATTTTTTATGCTGTCATTACTTAATAATGCTAGTTACCTTCAGACTTTTGTATTTGGTTTAATGCTGTTGCACAACTAGTATACCAATGCTAAAACTTGTTACCTTTACACTTTGTATTGTTAATGCTTATAGAAATCTTCCAGTGCTAGCTTATGGAAATCTATTCAGTAAGACCATTGTATTGTACCTCGTAATAAAAAACTACTCTATTGTTGCACTAGCCACTGGATTAGTGTATATTTGTACTATTCGAATGGTGTTGCATTAGCGTATGGAGATATATAAAGTGTGGCAAGCTTTCCCAGATATGTGCTCAAGAAAACTACTACCTGTTTTTCTAAATACTAGACGTTTGGGTAATTTTATATTAAGGAACAAAGAGTGTAGAGTTCACTCAAATTATCCTGGTAAAGCTAGTCACACCATTGTTAAAATTAATGTTCATTATGTTATCGCAGGAGGTCTGCATGTTTGCCTCTAATGCATATCAATTACATACTTGACATCATGATGTAATGTTAAGTCATTTCTTTTTGTACAGTGTCACTGAATTGTCAAGGTAGTGATGGCATTATATTTTAGTTGAACTGCACAAAATATGCTTAAAAGAAGAGGAAAGGTCAGGACTGGTTCCGTTTTTAAGAAAATACTATGTATGCCTTCCTGACATCAGCCGTTGTTGCCTTATTTATTTCTTCAAACAGGTGGTTAGAAACAGTCTTGCTACCTTTTCCCATTAAGAAATTGGAATGCGTCAGATTCTGGGTTCCGGCAAACCCTTGAGGTTCGAACACTGGGGTGCACACGAAGATCTCTCTCTTCCTAGCTCGCTCTCGCAACGATCTCAAGGCCTAGCCCGCCGAACCCAAGGAACAAGAGACATGAGAGTTTATACTGGTTCGGGCCACCGTTGTGGTGTAATACCCTACTCCAGTGTGATGTGGTGGATTGGCTTGTAGGCTGAGGATGAACAGTACAAGGGATGAACAACCTCCTGAGGAGATGTGTTCTTGAGCTCGGTGAGCTTGTGTGTGTGAGGATGCACTGAATGATACGTCCCCTGCTAGGGTGGTGGCTAGTCCTATTTATAGAGGCCCTGGTCCTCTTCCCAAATATTAGGCGGGAAGGGATACCACAACAGCCAATTTCAAAGGGAGACAACTAGTACAAACTATCCTGACAAAAGGTGGTCTTCGCCTGCCAAAGGCTGTAGTGGTGACGCCTTCGTGGGCTCCGCAATGACCTCCGTCCTGCCGTCCTGCTGGTCTTGCTCTTGTTGCACCAATATGGAAATCTTTGCCTGACGCCTCAGGACTCCTCGCCTGTGCTTGCCCCTTTAGCACCAAAGAGGCAATGGGTACTTTGCGCCCGCTGGCGCCCGCCCGGCCTTGGTCGTCATGGCTCACATCACGCGGTCCTCGCGTGGTGCCCCTTGCATAGATATCTCTGCTCCTCGGGAGCCAGCCTAGCGAGGCCGCCCCAGGGGAGGTCTTTGTGTCGTTCACCTCATGAGGCTTGGCCCCTCACAAGGGTCTTGAGTGATTGCTGATGAAGATGGGCTGTACCAGACCGTCGGTGGAGCCACGCCCTGGGCCGCAGGCAGGCAAGTCTGGGTACCCCCATTCCCAGGACGCCGACAGTAGCCCCCGGGCCCAAGGCGCGCGCGGACTTGGCTTCGAGGCGAAGCCAAAGGGCAAGTGTGGAGTGCCACGGGCCCCAACAGCTTGCGGCCTTAATGGACGCATGGCGATTGACGGGCCGTGGGCGTCTCCACTTCCCCACGTAGCCTCTATTTCCGCCTGGCTGGGTGGCCACTGCTGGATACACAACTCTCTCGGTCTACAGCGTGCTCCATAGCTCCTTCGCCTTCCGAAAAGCAGCGGATGCCCTCCCCCAGTCCAACCTGAAACCAACTCTCCCCGTCGCCATGGCGCCCAGCCAAAAGAAGAAGGGGAAGAAAGAATCCCGTACCTTGGCCCCCGCGCCGCCGGTCTTTGAGCCCGCCATCGAGCGGTCGGTGGTGCTAACCCAAGAGGCGATGGGCAAGGTGCGCCCGACACTCGCCGCGGATTCCAATGAGTGGGGGCGACGGTGGCCTAGCCTGCTTCCCGCGCCGAAATTGACAGGATGGCCACCGAGGTCCCCATCCATCTTCACGCTCTCTGGGCAGGCCTGATTCCTCCCTTCTCCGATTTCTTCAATGCAGTGCTCTCGCATTACCAGATCAATGCGTTGCACCTCAATCCCCAATCCATCATCCTCCTTGTTGTCTTCGCCTTTGTCTGCGAAGCCATGGTGGGCATTGCCCCTTCCGTGGCCTTGCTTTGCCACTTCTTCTCGCTGCACCTGAAAGATGCCCTCCAGTGCTTAGGATGTGTATCTCTTCAGGCCATTGCAGCGACGGCCGGCTCAGGGATCGACTTCGAACTTTTGCCAGTCGTCGGAGGCTTTAGGAAGCTATGGGTGTATGTGGATGTTGGTGTGCGCAATCCTTTGCTGCTGCTCCCGCAGGTTCTGGCTGCCCTAAGCTCTGGCTGGGGGCATGCAAGGCTCACCGACCGGCGGCTCGCCCATGTCTGGCACCGGCTGGCCAGGCTGAAGGGCCTCGGGGTGACGGCGCCTATGGTGGTGAAGGAGTTCATCCGGTGCCGCATTGCTCCGCTTCAGCGTCACCCCAACTGATGTCTAACTTCTCTGGCTACGGTGACCGCATGAGGCTTCAGGTGCCGGCTCTTGCCCCTGAGGCGCAGCACACGGTGCTCGAGCTCCTGACGGGTGACCCGACTCCAGCCAGCCTGCCGAAAGAAGGTTGTCTTCTATACTGCTGCTCGAACAAGGTGGAGTTCATGAATCAAATGCCTCCTTTCGACGAATGGGGACTACGCACGGTTGGCCTTGAAGGGCCTCACGAGAGCCCTGTCTTCGTGGCTTCCTTGCCCACCGCCGGTGCGGTGATCTCCCCGTAAGCGGGCACAGGGGTGCAACCACCGTCGGATGCTGGCGACGCGGCCGCCGAGGAACCGGTGCCGCTCGGGGCTCCTAAAGGGTCGTCCCCCGGGCTCCGAGAGAGCCGTCCTGAGGAAGCGGGCGGGGGGACGACGCAGTCCGATGCTCCTAAGGCTGAAGCCCCCGAGGCCCCGATGAGTCGCCACGAGGCGGGGGTGAAGGTCTCCACGTAGTCCAGCACCCCTGAGGTCACCTCCTCAGGAGCCACACCAGTCGCGCCCATCATTGGCGACCGCACCCAGGACTTCGGCCGGCTCCGACTGAACTTCGAAGCACTCCGCAAGAGGAAGGGGTCTCTGAGCTGCGGCGGTGATGCCTTCCGGCCAATGAAGCAGAGGAAGTACATCACTATTGACGAGTGAGTACCTTATCTTTGTAATTTCTTGAGCGCCGCTTCTCCTCCTGACCGTAGTTCGTTAGGGTCCCTCCTACTAGGGCGATGAAGTCTCCCGAGAAGCCGCCTCCGCCTGCCTCAGGCTGCCTGCTGACCCTGGGCGCCTCATGTTTGTCACATCCCTGGCTTGCTATGCACTTGGGCTAGCTTGGCTGTTGCATCATGTCTAAATTTCTTTTAAACTTGAAATGGGGATGACAAACCCTAGAAATAAATAAAATGCAATTAGGATAAAAAAATAAAAATATTTTCAATGAACCCAGAATGCCTTTAGAAAAGTTCATTATTTTTGTTAAAGGTGAAAACCCTTGCCAACAATGATGCACATATTTCTAGGCCATTCTGGATTTTTGAATTAAATCCTATTGTATTTGACTTTGGGCATTTAAATACTATAAATAATTTAAATGTTCAAATAAATGTTGGAAATTGTTAATGGTCACTGAAATAATTCAGAAAGCACCCATAATTGTTTCCAGGATTTTATGAAATGGTTTGGTATTATTACTAAATCAAAACAAATAGCAAAAAAACTAGAAAACAGAAAGAAATAGAAAACAGGAGAGAGAGAACCCACCTGGACTTACCTGGCGCCCACTTACCTGGCCCAGCTCCTCCAGCGGCCCAGCCCACCACCGCCTCCTTCTCTGTCGCCTTCCTCCTCTGCCAGGAGGATGAGCGCGTGCCGACGCGCGCACGGCCACCGCACGCCACCTCCTGCTTCCCCCGGCCTCCCTAGCGACGCCACGACGACGCCCCGTGTCCCCTCGCTCCTCTTCCTCTCTCGCTGCTCCCTCTCTCCTCCCCTGGCTCTCTTCCCTGAGCTCACCCGAACGGAGCCACCGCCGCCGACGAGCGTCGCCGTGGCCACAGCCACTGCCTCGCCTCGTCGTTGCGCCCAGAGGCTCCGCCTCGACCCCCTCTTCCTCTCCACCAACCCATGCCCCGCCGGACGCCCTGCATCGCCGCCCACGCCATCTTCCCCATCTCCGGCCGCCCGAGATCGCCGTCGTTGTTTCGTCGTCACCAAGCCATCCCCGAGCCCACTAGCCTGCTCTGCGAGTTCACCGTGAGCACCGGAATCTTTCCCCTCTCTCCCCTGCCTCGTTTGCATCGCGTAGCTATCGAATCCATCGGAGCCGAGAGCTCTTCGCCGCCGGCCATGTCGCCGCCGTAGCCACCGTTGCCAAGAGCTGCAACCGAGCACGCGGCCGTGCTCAGTGCAACCCCAGGAGGTCGTAACACCCCTCCTTGCCTCCTGTCGTGCTCCCTAACCCCGAAACCCAGTTCACCCGAACGCCGGCGCCGCCGTGAGCTTCATTCCGGTGAGCTCCGGCCACCCCAGCTCGAGCTGTTGCCACCCCCGGATGCGCCTCACTGCCAGCGTCCCGTAGACGCAAACCACGCGCAAAACCGAGCCCCGTAGCGGATTTCCGGCAAGCTTCCGCCGCGGCTTGAGGTCGCCGCCGGCCAAACTCCGGCGGGCCGATGTGGCCACTTAGTTAGGGGCTAATCACCCTATGAGCCACTGCCATGTGGGCCCCTGCGCTTAATTAGGATTAGTATATTTTTCTGTTAAATTAGTGTTAATACCGTGGACCCCACGTGCCAGTTTGACCTTGGCCAAGTCAACTTTGACCGGTCCCACATGTCATCCACCTAAACCAGCCTGAGACGCTGACCAGTGGGACCCAGGGTCAGGTTTGACCGGACCAGCCCCAGTTGACTTGATGATGTCACACTGACGTCATGCTGGCGCAATTAACAATTTTCTGGATTTAAAATAAATGCAGGAAATTCCAGAAAATTGTATAAACTTCTAAAAATCATAGAAATTCAACCGTAACTCCAAATTAAATAATTTATATATGAAAAATTATCAGAAAAATTCAAGGAATCCATCTGTACCATTTTCATGCATGTTAGAACAACTTATAGCTGCTGTTTAGCACAAATCAATTAAATGGCATTTAAATAACCATATATGGAGTTGGAATTTGAATCATGTATTCAAACCAACCTCATTTAAATCATAGCTAGGTGCATTAGCCCAAAACACATTCATATTGCCATGTCATAGCATGCATCATATTGTGCATTGCATTGATTGTGTTCTTTCTTGTTTGCCGGTGTTTGTCCCCTCTCGATAGACGTGACTCCGACGACGAGATCGATGACACCGATGAAGAACTATATTATCTTCAGAAGTGCCAGGCAAGCAAAACCCCCTTGTTCATTCCGATACAATCCTACTCTCTCGCTCCTGCTCTCTTTTACTGCATTAGGACAACAACGATTCATCTGTTACTTGCTGCGGTAGCTGAACCCCTTTATCCTTTGCATGACCTGTCATTGCCACAGTAAATAGATGAAACCCACTAGCATGAGTAGGAGTTGTTTGAGCCCTGTTGTGCCTACTCATTCATGCTTGTTTGTCATGCCTGCTACTGCTTAGAGTTGAGTCAGGTCTGATTCATCGGGGATGAATCAGAGGTGTGTGAACATGTCCTACTGTGTGTGAGCTAAGTGTGTGAATACGATTTGGTAAAGGTAGCGGTGAGAGGCCATGTAGGAGTACATGGTGGGTTGTCTCATTGCAGCCGTCCTCAGGAACTGAGTTCTGTGTTTGTGATCCATGATTCAGCTACTACCACGCATTGGGCCCGAAACCAATGGACCCTCTCGGCTTCTTGATCACCCTTGTCCTCTGTCCAGGAGTTGCAAGTAGTTTCTGGTGTTTGTAGTATGCTGGAGGCCGTGGGCAGCGCTGACCGGAGGGGTGGGCTGTGATGCGGTAGGCACGTGGCCGGTGTACCGGGCGCCCGTTTGGTGTCACGGAACCCTGTTCACATCGTTTGGGGCTGTGAGCGAAACTCCGGCCGGATCTCCTCATGGATGGAACCCGAATAGGCGATAAACCTGGACTAGAGACTTGAGTGTTTAGGCAGGCCGTGGCCGACACCCACGTTGGGCTTCCGCTTGAAGGTTGCCGAGTACATGTCGTGTAAACGGCGGTAAGTGGTGAGAGCGTGTGTGAAGAAGTACACCCCTGCAGGGTTAACATCATCTATTCGAATAGCCGTGTCCGCGGAAAAGGACTTCTGGGTTGCTTATATCAGTTCATAGACAAGTGAAAGTGGATACTCTAAAATGCGCAAGATAAGCGTGAGTGCTATGGATGGCGTTCTCGTAGGGAGACGGGAGCGGATCCATAGTGGTGTATTGATATGGTGAATATGTGGACTCGTGTGCGCCACCTCAAAGAGTTACTTGCAGTCGTAGTTCAGGATAGCCACCGAGTCAAAGCTGGCTTGCTGCAGTTAAACCCCACCATCCCCTTTGTTGATAATGGTGCATATGTAGTTAGTTCTGATGTAAGTCTTGCTGGGTACATTTGTACTCACGTTTGCCTAATTTATGTTTTTGCAGAGAGAGATTTCAGTCTCGCTAGTAGTTCTGCGTGGACTTCGACGTTTAGCTTGTTACCTCAGCTACGATCTTGTGCCCTCGGCAGGATCTGATAGATAGTCAGGCTTCTCAGCCTTTTTCATTTATAGATGTCTGTACTCAGACATGATAGCTTCCGCTTGTGCTTGATTTGTATGCTCTGAATGTTGGGTCATGAGACCCCTGTTTGTAATATCTCGCTCCTCGGAGCCTAATGAATAAATACTTGAGTTGTAGAGTCATGTTGTGATGCCATGTTGTATTTGCACATATCGAGCATATTGCGTGTATGTTATTGAAATGCTTGGTATGTGTGGGATCTGACTATCTAGTTGTTTATCCTTAGTAGCCTCTCTTACCGGGAAATGTCTCCTAGTGTTTCCACTGAGCCATGGTAGCTTGCTACTGCTCCGGAACACTTAGGCTGGCCGGCATGTGTCCTTCTTCGTTCCTGTGTCTGTCCCTTCGGGGAAATGTCACGCGATGAATACCGGAGTCCTGTTAGCCCGCTACAGCCCGGTTCACCGGAGTCCTGCTAGCCCAGTGCTACAGCCTGGATTCACTCGCTGATGACCGACACGTTCGTTGCTGGGTCATGTATGCCTGTCCCTGTAAGTTAGTGCCACTTTGGGTTCACGACTAGCCATGTCAGCCCGGGTTCTTTGTCATATGGATGCTAGCGACACTATCATATACGTGAGCCAAAAGGCGCAAACGGTCCCGGGCCAGGTAAGGTGGCACCCGTGGGAATACCGTGCGTGAGGCTGCAAAGTGATATGATGTGTTACATGCTAGATCGGTGTGACTCAGGATCGGCGTCCTGACAGCTTTGGTATCAGAGCTTGACTGCCTGTAGGATTACCAAGCCAAACTGGTCGAAGTTGAGTCTAGAAATTCTTTAGTTATATAAGGGAATTGATTGTGGGATGGAACGTAAGGCTCTTTTTACTCCTTATACCTTATGCCTTCTGATCTGAGTCATCTTATCTTTCCTGCGGGGTTAAGGAACTAGGCTATCTCCTCTTTCTATCAGGATCACGTGTTACTAATCTGTAGACTTGTAAGATTGTTGGACTTAAGCCTCGTTTCAGTTCCTATTACTTCCGTATGTTAATTGTTGATCTCGAAACCTTGGTATTGTGCTTCTGAGTGGCTATGCCACCATTTTTGTAGCATGTCTCAAATCTTTTTGAGCATTTATAGCCATTATGCTGTCCGAGTCATCCCAGGTTTCTAAACAGTCTGATGCATTTGCAAATCCGTTCTTCCCGTTCCCGATGTCCTTTTGGTCAGATTAATCACACAAATTAGTGAGTTGAGGTACTTTATTGCCTCAACATATATGTTGGAATAATTATTATGACCCTAGGTGTTTTAGGGAGTCACCTAGTAATCTAGCAACATTTTGTGTTCCCAGTGTGAAGATTCTGGCCTTTATTATCGAAAGCATCCTGTGATGCCATTTAGTTAGTAGGCATTCTATTCCTGGGTTCTTGAACCCGAGATTCACCCTACTTACATCATGTTGATAGTGTTGCTAGTTCCTTTAGGATATTAGTAACCTTTGCGATAGTCCTCAAGGTTCGTGGTACATCCTTCTTCCAATTACCATGAACCATTCTTGGCAGGAGTTCTTCTGAACCAAAAGATGACAACAAGAGTGCTCTCGATGAGCTCTCCATGCTATGTTGTGACTCTGCCAGCTCAACCTTTCTGCATGGGTTATCCGGAAGAATTATGTTGAACTTGGTTCGACATACTAATCTATGCATCCACAACTCAGGAAGTTATATGTTCCTTTGAGTTGTCCCTTTTTAGTTGTCTACTGACCTTCGTCTATCAATTGATAGTCAAGAGTATGCGTGCGTTCGTTTATCGATGCCTATTACTCTTGTGGTCCGTCAAGCCATTCTATCACGGAATGACTAGGAGAAACAAACTCCAGTACCTCTTCCATATCCAGGATTGGGTCAAAGAAGTTGTGCTCCGCAGATCAAATTGCTAATCCAGCTTTTGTTCTGCTCTACCTTGGAGTATTACCATCTTTTATATCGGGATTGTTATAGGAATCGCACACCATCCTATGAACTCTTGGTACAGTGATACTTCTTGCCATCATTGTTCATTCCTCGGTTCCTGTGTTATTGTAACCGGAATGCCGACAAATGAATCATGGCGTGTGAAATCAATACTGCTAGCAACTCTGTTGCTTGGTAGTTAAATGGACGATAACCTCATTCTTAGCGTGTTGATTATTGAATCGTCACCCTAAGACTGATTGTGCTGCCTAGTCCCTATTTCTGGTGCACTCCTCGACCAATGAGATAGGAATTATTTCAAGTCCTCACTCATTTGATCATATCGTCTTGCCCTCAAAAGCGAGATTGTTCTCGAGCTTAGTAACATACCGGTGGTTCGTGATTTTCTGAATGTCTTCTCGGAAGTATCACCAGGTCGTCACCTGACCGTTATGTTGAGCTCGTGATCAAGTTGGTTTCTTATGAACCACCTTCTCTCCAAGAATCGGTGTTAGATATCCCTGAGCTAGTTGGTTAAGCTAGACAACAACTTGGAGAGTTGGAAGATAAAAGCTTGTCTGACTTAGTTCGTTCCAAAGGGATATTCTTGTGTAGTGTGTGTTGAAGAAAGATGATATCTTCATCGATTGGTCCCTGTGATCAGTTGTTGGACCTATTGTCTTATCAATCCTTTGATTTGAGTGTGGGCCATCGTCAAGTCAAATCAGTACCAACGATGCTCGTAATGTTGTCTTACTCGTGGTTGATCCCTCGAGCATACACCATTATATCTTTTGGGTCTGACCAATGCTATCACTTGTTCACATAATTATGGAATTCCATTTACATGGAAATCTCGATGAGTTGTTGTTGAGCCCATCAGCAGCATTTTGTCTCTCCCATGAGTCATGTTGAACATCAACCTAGTGTTGGAAACTTGTGTAAGCATTTCTTCGTGTTTCGTTCATGAAGCATATGTTTGGATGAAGGTAGTGACTTCCTTTAATTCATGTGCATCTGATGCAAGTTGCCGCCGTGGATTCGAGAAAGTCAATGTTGCTTTCTTTGGAATCATTCCAAATCAGTCATGCACACGTGCGAAGAATTCTGTGGTTTGAAGACTTGCAACCTTCAATCTATATGTATCCCTAGCACACCAAGCCACTGATTGATTTGTTCAAGGAGAAGGAGTTCCTTCATAAGAGCTAATCCGGACTTATGTAAGGACTTCGATACCCTCGTTGATGGTTCCCAACCTGAACTCGGTAGTGTTTTATTGTAAGACTACCACGTGGTCATGCTTGTCTAGGACATCGTGTTCACACGTGTGTAGCAGAACCAGCTCATGTTTTGGAGTTTGCTATCGTAGTTCATTTCCCGAGAATCTCGCAACGTTATCTCGTCGAATTGTGTTGCAAACTTTCATTTATCTTCCTAGACTCGATGAGTCTGGAATATCCTGACACCAACCAGATCTGAATCTCAGGCAGATATGATGGTTTGGAACATTTCCCAAGAACTATAATATCGGTCCCTCGGAAACCGGTAAAGTGGATGTCGTGGCCAACACACCCAGCCGGAAGACCTGTTATTATAATATCTTGATTGAGGAAGTTGGCCACCTCCCCATAGGGATTTCGTAGGATTTACTCCCTAGTTGCCCCTATGGATTTCTGTGTTCCGAAGTCCGACCTTTTTACTTGATGTTCTAGATATCAAACCATATCTATGAATGGGTTACACTAGCACATCAAGGAGAACATTAGAAGCGGAGTGCTAAATGTCTCTCGGTCGATCATCCAGATTTTATTTCCTTGGCCCCGCCAAGGTGAAATCTAAGAAAGTGTTATCTTCCTTTGCATCTGCATCATCCATCATCATTCATCGTGGTAGCAAGTTGTGTTGCCAGGATCCTTGACACGGATATTGGTAAAACCCTGATGAATATGGAAATGCTCAAGTTCTTGAGAGCACGCACAAGCGCTAGGTGTTATCATCGACACTAACTGGAGTGCTCTCAGTTTCCTCGGCAATGCTATAACCATTCCAATAGTGGAATAACTCTCTATTGTTGAGCCTCTCCCCAGTTACTAGAATCATTCCCATCATTTGCATTTTGTTCCCGGCTTGCACCGCCATCGTGCCACCCTACTCTGGATTACCCTTCTCAGTAATTACTGATCAGGATCATTTTCAAAAGTGGTCCTACCATGGGTCTCATCCATTTCCGGTGGTAAGCAAATTCATCCATCACGTTGTCCTCAACAAGGTAATCCACATCATCCAAGTCCGAGTATGCCATTCTACCGACCCCCTCCAAACGATCGCTCGAGAATTGCCTTAGGCTGGTTTAAAGAGTTTCAATGATCTTTGAATCAAAGGTAATTCTTTTTGCCACTTAAGGGGATATTTCTACGAGTCACCTTCCCTAAGGTGCATCGTTATGGTATCATGGCAATTCAACTCCTCGCTACGTTGACAACCGATCACCACATTCTTAAGTCTGGAATTGTTGTCTACCTAGTGAACCTTTGTCATCTGCTTCACTCCAATTCCTATGGATGTGTGCTTCGTCTCTCAGCTCGAGAGATGTTGCTATGTCTCATTCCGTGGGTTAATCCTGAGTTGTTCGACCTTCGAGAAGAACAATTCTTTTAGGGTCTTTCCTTCCTCTCGTTGTCATGATAGTTGGAGTTCTCAGAGCAAGACTTCGAGACAATGATGGTGAACGAATCAACGTTCAATTGAAGTGCAACTTGGATCGTGAAGATTGTGCTAGTTGGCGTTCCCCCTTCACCTTACCCTACGCTTGAATCTCGGGACGAGATTTCTGTTTAGTGGGGGTGAGTTGTCACATCCCTGGCTTGCTATGCACTTGGGCTAGCTTGGCTGTTGCATCATGTCTAAATTTCTTTTAAACTTGAAATGGGGATGACAAACCCTAACACTAAATAAAATGCAATTAGGATCAAAAAATAAAAATATTTTCAATGAACCCAGAATGCCTTTAGAAAAGTTCATTATTTTTGTTAAAGGTGAAAACCCCTGCCAACAATGATGCACATATTTCTAGGCCATTCTGGATTTTTGAATTAAATCCTATTTTATTTGACTTTGGGCATTTAAATACTATAAATAATTTAAATGTTCAAATAAATGTTGGAAATTGTTAAGGGTCACTGAAATAATTCAGAAAGCACCCATAATTGTTTCCAGGATTTTATGAAATGGTTTGGTATTATTACTAAATCAAAACAAATAGCAAAAAAACTAGAAAACAGAAAGAAATAGAAAACAGGAGAGAGAGAACCCACCTGGACTTACCTGGCGCCCACTTACCTGGCCCAGCTCCTCCAGCGGCCCAGCCCACCACCGCCTCCTTCTCTGTCGCCTTCCTCCTCTGCCAGGAGGATGAGCGCGTGCCGACGCGCGCACGGCCACCGCACGCCACCTCCTGCTTCCCCCGGCCTCCCTAGCGACGCCACGACGACGCCCCGTGTCCCCTCGCTCCTCTTCCTCTCTCGCTGCTCCCTCTCTCCTCCCCTGGCTCTCTTCCCTGAGCTCACCCGAACGGAGCCACCGCCGCCGACGAGCGTCGCCGTGGCCACAGCCACTGCCTCGCCTCGTCGTTGCGCCCAGAGGCTCCGCCTCGACCCCCTCTTCCTCTCCACCAACCCATGCCCCGCCGGACGCCCTGCATCGCCGCCCACGCCATCTTCCCCATCTCCGGCCGCCCGAGATCGCCGTCGTTGTTTCGTCGTCACCAAGCCATCCCCGAGCCCACTAGCCTGCTCTGCGAGTTCACCGTGAGCACCGGAATCTTTCCCCTCTCTCCCCTGCCTCGTTTGCATCGCGTAGCTATCGAATCCGTCGGAGCCGAGAGCTCTTCGCCACCGGCCATGTCGCCACCGTAGCCACCGTTGCCTAGAGCTGCAACCGAGCACGCGGCCGTGCTCAGTGCAACCCCAGGAGGTCGTAACACCCCTCCTTGCCTCCTGTCGTGCTCCCTAACCCCGAAACCCAGTTTACCGAACGCCGGCGCCGCCGTGAGCTTCATTCCGGTGAGCTCCGGCCACCCCAGCTCGAGCTGTTGCCACCCCCGGATGCGCCTCACTGCCAGCGTCCCGTAGACGCAAACCACACGCAAAACCGAGCCCCATAGCGGATTTCCGGCAAGCTTCCGCCGCGGCTTGAGGTCGCCGCCGGCCAAACTCCGGCGGGCCGATGTGGCCACTTAGTTAGGGGCTAATCACCCTATGAGCCACTGCCATGTGGGCCCCTGCGCTTAATTAGGATTAGTATATTTTTTTGTTAAATTAGTGTTAATACCATGGACCCCACGTGCCAGTTTGACCTTGGCCAAGTCAACTTTGACCGGTCCCACATGTCATCCACCTAAACCAGCCTGAGACGCGGATCAGTGGGACCCAGGGTCAGGTTTGACCGGACCAGCCCCAGTTGATTCGATGATGTCACACTGACGTCATGCTGGCGCAATTAACAATTTTCTGGATTTAAAATAAATGCAGGAAATTCCAGAAAATTGTATAAACTTCTAAAAATCATAGAAATTCAACCGTAACTCCAAATTAAATAATTTATATATGAAAAATTATCAGAAAAATTCAAGGAATCCATCTGTACCATTTTCATGCATGTTAGAACAACTTATAGCTGCTGTTTAGCACAAATCAATTAAATGGCATTTAAATAACCATATATGGAGTTGGAATTTGAATCATGTATTCAAACCAACCTCATTTAAATCATAGCTAGGTGCATTAGCCCAAAACACATTCATATTGCCATGTCATAGCATGCATCATATTGTGCATTGCATTGATTGTGTTCTTTCTTGTTTGCCGGTGTTTGGCCCCTCTCGATAGACGTGACTCCGACGACGAGATCGATGACACCGATGAAGAACTATATTATCTTCAGAAGTGCCAGGCAAGCAAAACCCCCTTGTTCATTCCGATACAATCCTACTCTCTCGCTCCTGCTCTCTTTTACTGCATTAGGACAACAACGATTCATCCATTACTTGCTGCGGTAGCTGAACCCCTTTATCCTTTGCATGACCTGTCATTGCCACAGTAAATAGATGAAACCCACTAGCATGAGTAGGAGTTGTTTGAGCCCTGTTGTGCCTACTCATTCATGCTTGTTTGTCATGCCTGCTACTGCTTAGAGTTGAGTCAGGTCTGATTCATCGGGAATGAATCAGAGGTGTGTGAACATGTCCTACTGTGTGTGAGCTAAGTGTGTGAATACGATTTGGTAAAGGTAGCGGTGAGAGGCCATGTAGGAGTACATGGTGGGTTGTCTCATTGCAGCCGTCCTCAGGAACTGAGTTCTGTGTTTGTGATCCATGATTCAGCTACTACCACGCATTGGGCCCGAAACCAATGGACCCTCTCGGCTTCTTGATCACCCTTGTCCTCTGTCCAGGAGTTGCAAGTAGTTTCTGGTGTTTGTAGTATGCTGGAGGCCGTGGGCAGCGCTGACCGGAGGGGTGGGCTGTGATGCCGTAGGCACGTGGCACGGTGTACCGGGCGCCCGTTTGGTGTCTCGGGAACCCTGTTCACATCGTTTGGGGCTGTGAGCGAAACTCCGGCCGGATCTCCTCATGGATGGAACCCGAATAGGCGATAAACCTGGACTAGAGACTTGAGTGTTTAGGCAGGCCGTGGCCGACACCCACGTTGGGCTTCCGCTTGAAGGTTGCCGAGTACATGTCGTGTAAACGGCGGTAAGTGGTGAGAGCGTGTGTGAAGAAGTACACCCCTGCAGGGTTAACATCATCTATTCGAATAGCCGTGTCTGCGGAAAAGGACTTCTGGGTTGCTTATATCAGTTCATAGACAAGTGAAAGTGGATACTCTAAAATGCGCAAGATAAGCGTGAGTGCTATGGATGGCGTTCTCGTAGGGAGACGGGAGCGGATCCATAGTGGTGTATTGATATGGTGAATATGTGGACTCGTGTGCGCCACCTCAAAGAGTTACTTGCAGTCGTAGTTCAGGATAGCCACCGAGTCAAAGCTGGCTTGCTGCAGTTAAACCCCACCATCCCCTTTGTTGATAATGGTGCATATGTAGTTAGTTCTGATGTAAGTCTTGCTGGGTACATTTGTACTCACGTTTGCCTAATTTATGTTTTTGCAGAGAGAGACCCCCCCTCTAGACATACTTCAAGGTCCTATAGATTGCCATGCAACGGATGCACTAAGAGCTACAAGTGTATGAAAGCTCAACTGAAAACTAAGTGGGTGTGCATCCAACTTGCTTGCTCATGAAGACCTTGGCATTTGAGGAAGCCATCATCGGAATATACAAGCCAAGTTCTATAATGAAAATTCCCACTAGTATATGAAAGTGATAACTCAAGAGACTCTCTATATGAAGAACATGGTGCTACTCTGAAGCACAAGTGTGGTAAAACGATAGTAACATTGCCCCTTCTCTCTTTTTCTCTCATTTTCTTTATTTTTTCTTTTTTTCTTTTTTTGGTGGGCTTCTTTGGCCTCTTTTTTTTATTTGGGCTTCTTTGGCCTCTTTTATTTGTTTTTTAAAGTCCGGAGACTCATCCCAACTTGTGAGGGAATCATAGCTTCCATCATCCTTTCCTCACTGGGGCAATGCTCTAATAATGATGATCATCACACTTTTATTTACTTACAACTCAATATTACAACTCGATATCTAGTACAAAGATATGACTCTATATGAATGCCTCCAGCGGTGGACCGGGATGTGCAATGATCTAGCGTAGCAATGACATAAAAAATGGAGAAGCATGAAAACATCATGCTAGCTATCTTACGATCGTGCAAAGCAATATGATAATAAATGCTCAAGTCATGTATATGAAGATGATGGAAGTTGCATGGCAATATATCTCGGAATGACTATGGAAATGCCATGATAGGTAGGTATGGTGGCTGTTTTGAGGAAGATATAAGGAGGCTTATGTGTGATAGAGCGTATCGTATCACGGGGTTTGGATGCACCGGCGAAGTTTGCACCAAATCTCGAGGTGAGAAAGGGCAATGCACGGTACCAAAGAGGCTAGCAATGGTGCAAGGGTGAGGGTGCGTATAATCCATGGACTCAACATTAGTCATAAAGAACTCACATACTTATTGCAAAAGTCTATAAGCTATCGAAACAAAGCATTATACGCATGCTCCTAGGGGGATATATTGGTAGGAAAAGACCATCGCTCGTCCCCGACCGCCACTCATAAGGAAGACAATCAAATAAATAAATCATCCTCCGACTTCGTTATATAACGGTTCACCATACGTGCATGCTACGGGAATCACAAACTTCAATGCAAGTATTTCTACAATCCACAACTACCCACCAGCATGACTCTAATATCACCATCTTTATATCGCAAAACTATTGCAAGGAATCAAACGTATCATATCCAGTGATCTACAAGTTTTATGTAGGATTTTATGACTAACCATGTGAATGACCAATTCCTCTCATCTCTCTAAATAGATATAAGTGAAGCAAGAGAGTTTAATTCTTTCTACAAAATATATGTCCACACTCTAACAAATATAAGTGAAGCAAAAGAGCATTCTACAAATGGCCCTTTTCTATGTGTGGGGAAATAGGCAATCCAGACTTCAAATGATATAAGTGAAGCACATGAAGCATTCTATAAAGCCATACTCAAAAGATATAAGTGAAGTGCAATGAGAATTATATAAATCAACCAAGGACTATCTCATACCATCATGGTGCATAAAATAAAAATAAAAACTAAATGCAAAAGACGCTCCAAGATTTGCACATATCGCATGAATGAAACGAATCCGAAAACATACCGATAATTGTTGAAGAAAGATGGGATGCCTTACGGGGTACCCCAAGCTTAGATGCTTGAGTCTCCTTGAATATTTATTTGGGGTGCCTTGGGCATCCCAAAGCTTGAGCTCTTGTCTCTCCTCCTTCTCCTCATATCGATACCTCCTCGATCTCCGAACACTTCATCCACACAAAACTCAACAGAAAATTCGGTAAGATCCGTTAGTATAATAAAGCAAATCGCTACTCTAGGTACTGCTGCAAACCAATTCATATTTTTTTGCAATGTAGATACTGTAATATAACTTCTTCATGGCTTAATCCACTGATAGAAATCGATAGTTTCATCAAAACAAGCAAAGTATGCATCAAAAACAGAATCTGTCTTAAACAGGACAGTCTGTAGTAATCTGAACATTAACCATAACTTATGTACTCCACAAATTCTGCAAAATTAGGAAAAAATAAAAATTTGTATATAAAGACAGTGCAAAAAGTTTCAGAACCGTTTGACGTTCTGTTAAAAAATGTAAAATCGCGCACTACAGCCAAAGTTCTGATTTGCACCGCACAAACCAACAAGCAATCTAAACATCCTAAAGGCAAACCTTGGCACATTATTTTTGTTTTTAAACTTTATAAAAGCACACAACAGAAATAAATGACTCTCTAAAACTTCCGGGTTGTCTCCCTGGCAGCACTTTCTTTAAAGCCATTAAGCTAGGCATAAGGAGCTCAAGTAATGGATCCACCCGGATCCCAAGGTATATCAAAGCCAATTTTAACTAGCAATGATTTGTAATTTAGTAGTGAGTACAAAGTAACATATATCATGCAATAACAAAGACTAACTCTCTTCCTATGCATCGGCATGTCATAAAAGAACAATTCATGCACACATAGTAAAGGCCAATGCATAGTATAAAGAGTTTCTTGCAATTTTATCATATTAGAAATATGGAGAGGCGGAGATGTAATTCCTCTCTCCTAATAATTGCAAGTAGGAGCAGCAAGCACATGCATATTATATTAATCAAAATTATCATGTGCAATGGTAAAAGGCAACCCATCAATATAATCCTTAATAAGCACAAACTTCTTCGATATAGTGTAGTTGGGAGAATTCAAAAAGATAATAGGACTATCATGCGTGGGTGCAATAGCAACAATTTCATGTTTAACATAAGGAACTATAGCAAGTTCATCTCCATAAGCATTATAGTTCATATTGGCATCTTGGCCACAAGCATAGCAAGCATCATCGAAAAGGGATATTTCAAAAGAATCAACCGGATCATAACAATCATCATAGCATTCATCCTTCAGTAAGCACGAAGGGAAATTAAAAAATGTATGGGATAAAGAGTTACTCTCATTAGAAGGTGGGCACGTGTGATCAATCCGCTCTTCCTCCTTTTGTTCTTCGCTCTCCTCCTCATCTTTTTCATCCAATGAGCTCACAATGTCATTAATTTCTTCTTCCATAGACTCCTGCAAAATATTAGTCTCTTCTTGGACAGCGGAGGCTTTCTCAATAAACGCATCAATCTCAGCATTGTATTCATAATTCTCATAGCAATATTTAAGTATAGCAAAATTTTCAGGTCTGTAAACAACATCATAAAGATTTTCACACTCTTTAAACAAAGATTCAATTTCATAAGCACCCATAAAAGCAACGAATTCTTCTATTTGTTCCACATCATAGTAATCATATATACCATTAGCATAAGAAGCTAAGGTTTCATTATCATTAAATTTGCATGAAAAGGGAAGGTGTGGAGCCTTCATCCTAGAGCAACAAGTATAATCATATCTCAAGCATAGTTCTCGAGCATACCAATGCAACATATGAATTTGATCCCATAATAATTTCCCTTTTCGAGTCAAGAGATAATCCCTAAAGTATTCACGTTGATCCAACGTGTCTCCCATTACATAATTGAATGGGGTTTTCTCAGGATTATTAAAGTAGTGCATAATATTTTTCACATAACTAGCATCGAGGGTTTTAGGAGGTTCCCCATCTCCATGAGTAGCAAATAAACCTATTTTTTGGTATTTCGTGTTCCATATCCATAACTACAGATAGAAAACAACTAAGAACACAACATAAAAACAACTTAGTGATAAAGCAAACAAGCACACACGAGAATATTCACCCCACGCTATGGCTCCCCAGCAACGGTGCCAGAAAAAGGTCTTGATGACCCACAAGTATAGGGGATCAATTGTAGCCTCTGTCGATAAGTAAGAGTGTCGAACCCAATGAGGAGCTAAAGGTAGAACAAATATTCCCTCAAGTTCTATTGACCACCGATACAACTCTACGCACGCTTAATGTTCGCTTTACCTAGAACAAGTATGAAACTAGAAGTACTTTGTAGGTGTTGTTGGATAGGTTTGCAAGAAAATTAAGAGCACGTAAATAAAAAGTAGGGGCTGTTTAGATAAAGACACAACTAAATTAGTTTTAGTAGAGAGATTTTTGTCACGAGAAAGTTATTTGTCCCTAGGCAATCGATAACTAGACCGGTAATCATTATTTTAATTTTATATGAGGGAGAGGCATAAGCTAACATAATTTCTCTTCTTGGATCATATGCACTTATGATTGGAACTCTAGCAAGCATCCTCAACTACGAAATATCATTAAGGTAAAACCCAACCATAGCATTAAAGCATCAAGTCCTCTTTATCCCATACGCAACAACCCCCTTACTCGGGTTTATGCTTCTGTCACTCAAGCAACCCACTATAAGCGAATCATGAATGTATTGCAACACCCTACAGCGGGAATCCCTCACGCTTGCGCGACATGGAGAGCACCATAGGACAACACCAATAATAAAACATGCAACTCAAACCAATCATGATCATCAATTAACCCATAGGACAAAACGGATCTACTCAAACATCATAGGATAGCCATACATCATTGGGAAATAATATATAGCGTTGAGCACCATGTTTAAGTAAAGATTATAGCGGGTAAAAGAGGGGTTACACCGCTGCATAGAGGGGAGAAGAGTTGGTGATGAGGGCGGTGAAGTTGTTGGTGTAGATTGCGGTGATGATGATGGCCCCGGCGGCGTTCCGACGCCACCGGAAGAGAGGGAGAGAGGGCCCCCTTCTTCTTCTTCTTACTTGACCTTCTCCCTAGATGGGAGAAGGGTTTCCCCTCTGGTCCTTTGTCTCCAAGGCATGGGAGGGGTGAGAGCCCCTCCGAGATTGGATCTGTCTCTCTGTCTCTCTCTGTTTCTGCGCTCCAGATTCTGCCCTTTCACCGTTTCTTTTATAACCGAAGATCCGTAACTCCGGTTGGGCTGAATTTTGGACACGATCTCTATCCGGATATTAGCTTTCTTGCGGCAAAAGAATGGCTCCAAACGCCTTACAGGGTGTCCATGAGGGTCAGGGGCGCGCCTGTCGGTGTACTAGAGTAGGGGTACCCTAGTATCCCGAACTTGTGCACGGGCAGTTGCAGCGCCCCGTGGCAAGGCTTGCCGGGTGACCGCCAAGGTCCTCCGTGGTTCCTTTGGAGCCATTCAGGAACAAAGTATTTAAGACAAGGAGACAAGGCCCCGGCAAGAGGAGCTTGCCGGGAAGGCCAACCAAGGCATTTCAAGGAACTTGCCGCGACGCGCCGCGCGTCCCGGCAAGGCCCGGTGAGTGACAAGCTTCCGGACGCGACAAGACAACGACCACGGGAAGGCGCTTGCCGCGGCAAGCTACCATTCTGTACCCGCGCTCCAGCACATCCACCAACGTGTCGCCCTGGGGCCTTTCCAGACGCGCGTGGCAAGAGGCTGTGCAGCCAGCGGTGCGAGGTGGCGAGCGACGCTGACAAGATTGCCATCGTGGCAAGCGGTGGCGTCCCTGACGGTCCTTTTTGCACTATTTGGGCGACGCAGACGGGCATTTAATGCCTTTGTCCCCTGCCGTCAGGGTTAGGTAGGATACACTGTACAGGTAGTTGTACCAACCGCAACTCCTTTTCCATTTTTGCCCTTGTCTATGTTGCCACCTGTCGGAGACCCCTTGAGCATATAAAAGGAGGCCCATGCACAACGTAGAGAGAGGTTGGAAGCCAGAAAAACACTCACGCTCGGTCTCGTTAGCAGCTAGAGTGTACTGTAGCACTCAGCTCTCCCGAGCAAGAACTCAATACAATCAGACAAGCAGCAGTAGGAGTATTATCTCTCCGGAGAGCTCCGAAGCTGGGTAAACTGCTCGTGTGCTTCGCCTCGATCCGCTCTTCGTGCGATCTCCGCCCCCCACCGAACCGAAAGGGGCTCGGTCCGCCGGCCCCATAGGTGTTCGTGGATCAGCTTCCCCGACATCTTTGGCGCACCTCCTGTCGGTGTACTAGAGTAGGGGCACCCTAGTATCCCGAACTTGTGCACGGGCAGTTGCAGCGCCCCGCGGCAAGGCTTGCCGGGTGACCGCCAAGGTCCTCTGTGGTTCCTTTGGAGCCATTCAAGAACAAAGTATTTAAGCCAAGGAGACAAGGCCCCGGCAAGAGGAGCTTGCCGAGAAGGCCAACCAAGGCATTTCAAGGAACTTGCCGCGACGCGCCGCGCGTCCCGGCAAGGCCCGGTGAGCGACAAGCTTCCAGACGCGACAAGACAACGACCGCGGGAAGGCACTTGCCGCGGCAAGCTACCACTCTGTACCCGCGCTCCAGCACATCCACCAACGTGTCGCCCTGGGGCCTTTCCAGACGCGCGTGGCAAGAGGCTGTGCAGCCAGCGGTGCAAGGTGGCGAGCGACGCTGACAAGATTGCCATCATGGCAAGCGGTGGCATCCCTGACGGTCCTTTTTGCACTATTTGGGCGACGCAGACGGGCATTTAATGCCTTTGTCCCCTGCCGTCAGGGTTAGGTAGGATACACTGTACAGGTAGTTGTACCAACCGCAACTCCTTTTCCATTTTTGCCCTTGTCTACGTTGCCACCTGTCGGTGACCCCTTGAGCATATAAAAGGAGGCCCATGCGCAACGTAGAGGGGGTTGGAAGCCAGAAAAACACTCACGCTCGGTCTCGTTAGCAGCTCGTGTGTACTGTAGCACTCAGCGCTCCCGAGCAAGAACTCAATACAATCAGACAAGCAGCAGTAGGAGTATTATCTCTCCGGAGAGCTCCGAAGCTGGGTAAACTGCTCGTGTGCTTCGCCTCGATCCGCTCTTCGTGCGATCTCCGCCCCCCGCCGAACCGAAAGGGGCTCGGTCCGCCGGTCCCCATAGGTGTTCGTGGATCAGCTTCCCCGACATCTTTGGCGCGCCAGGTAGGGGGCGTCGAGGTTGTGTGAACCTGATCCGGCGTTCACACGAGCTAGATCTTCATCTTCTTCATCGACATGCCACCGAAGAAGAAGGCTTCGGCGGCAGCTGTTCCGTCCACGTCGATCCCACCACCACCGGAGCAAACGGGTGGTGGGGTAGACGCCGGCGGAAGAACGGACATCGACGAGGGAGCTCACGGTGCTGCCAGGTCCAAGGACAAGGCTGCGCAGACCTCGGCGTCCGTACATGCACCGCGCCCATCTCAGGAGGCGCAGGACCGACAGCGTCATGGTATTGGAAGTGCCATACGTTTGTTGGACCAAGATCGAGCTGGTGGATCTCGGGGTGCTCAAGACCAGCATGCACGCCAACATGCTGGCACGAGCGAGACACGGTCGCCTGGACGGGATACTGCTCCTTCTAACATAGTTAGAAGTCCGAGCATATCCCGCTCCTCGCACCGTTCGCCACTGCCACCCACCACTCCAGCAGAAGCTTTGGCGCGAGCTCAACTACTCCTGGATTACCCTCCAACGGAAGACAAGATCGACGGATGGAGGGCCACCATTCAGAGTCTCATCGGCTTCGCAAACGGTGACACTCCGCGGCAGCCGAGTACATCGCTGCCGCGGCAGGACCGCCAGGCACGAGCCGATGGCGACGAAACCGGTGGGGGTGCAACCACCATGCACTCTCCACCCCGAAGGCCAAGATCGTCGACTCACCGGATCCACCTCGACAGCGACTCCACCGCATCATCAGATCCACGAGCTCGTCGCGATCAGCGCCAAGTTCTTCATGAACGACAGCAAGAAGACACTCATACTCGCATCGAGCGCCAAAGAGAAGCGCGGCGTCAATCAGACCAGTGCACTTGGCCCTCTGTCGACATGCATGCGCCAGGGGAACCAGGCAACTTGCCGTACGCGGTAGGTTGCCCTGCGTTCACTCGTGAGCTGCGGCAAGTCCAGTGGCCCAGCACGAAGAATTTCAAGCCAGATGTACCAGAGAAGTACAACGGCAAGTCGCACCCGTCGGAGTTCCTCAGCATCTACACCATCGCGGTGCAAGCTGCCGGGGGACGGGACGACAAGATCCTGGCCAACTACTTCCCACTAGTGCTCAAGCCCAATGTCAGATCCTGGCTCATGCACTTGCCGGACAACTCCATATCCTCCTGGGCAGACTTATGCCATCAGTTTGTCGGCGCCTTTACAGGCGGCCACAAGCCTCGTGGCCAAGAGAGCGACCTTCATCTGCTCGCCCAGAGGGAAGGAGAGCCCCTGCGCAAATACATTTAGAGATTCAGCCGTGTACAGCACAACATCCTAGATGTCCACCCTGCCGCGGTAATCAGCGCGTTCCATCAGAATGTGCGAAACCGCAGGATGTGGGAGGAGATGGCGATGTGCAAGATTAGAGACGTCAGTGAGCTATATGCCCTGGCCGACAAGTGTGCACGTGCTGAGGAAGGGAGGAAACTCCCCGGAGAGAATATAGAAGCAGGAGGATCTGAAAGCGAGGAGACTGCCCCGACAAAGAAAAACCGGCGGCGGAACAATAGGAAGAAGAAAGGCAAAGATGTGCTAGTCATTGAACAGTCCGGCAACGGAGGTGGCGCCAAGAAAGCCAAAGCTGGTAGCTCCGGCAAGGAGATTGTCGCGGGCACCAACTACCAGGCTGTGGCGGTCGCCGACAAGCAGGACGACACCAACAAGCAGTACTGCAAGATCCACCGCACCAAGGGCCATGACCTCCAGAGCTGCAAGAAGGTCGAGCAGCTTGTCGAGCAGCAAAAGGCTGAATACGAGCGACGCGACAAGGAGAAAGCCCAGGAAGGTGCTGGAGGAGCCAGCAAGAAACGCCCCGGCCGAGGAGGACGCCGCGGCAAGGCCAAGCAGCGGCAAGGAGACAGACCTCCCCGCGGCCGCGACAAGGATGAAGATGACGATGACGATGAAGATATGGATGATGATGAGACCGATGAGCAGGAGTTCCAGAAAGCCACAGAGGTCCTGTGCGTTGACGGCGGTGCTTCTCTGCATACTTCACACCGCCAGCTCAAGCAGTGGGTGCGGGAAGTCAATGCGGCAGAACCACCCATCGAGTCACGCAAGCCTCTGAAATGGTCCAGCACGCCTATCATCTTTGATATTGAGGACCACCCTGATCGCATAACTGCGGTCGGGTGCTTGCCGATGTTGGTTTCACCAACTATCCGCAACCTCAAGGTCACTAAGATGCTAGTTGACGGCGGGGCCGGCTTGAACCTGATCTCCTCCGCGGTACTCCAGAAACTCCAGATCCCTAATTGCGAGCTCGAAGAGACCGGCACATTCCAAGGAATCAATCCGGGAAGGAGCAAGCCGAAGGGAAAGATCATGCTGCCGGTGACATTTGGCAGCGAGTTGAACTTCAGGACTGAGAGGGTCACTTTTGACGTTGCTGACTTTCCATTGCCTTACAATGGGATACTCGGCCGTCCAGCACTCGCCAAATTCATGGCAGCCTCTCACTATGCATACAACATGCTGAAGATGCCAGGCCCGATAAGTGTCATCTCTGTCCCTGGCGACAAGAAGGATGCTCTTATCTGCGCCGACAAGATCTACCGGGAAGCAGCAGCCGCAACAGATCGCAAGTCACTTGCCGTTGAAGCTCCCGGGGCGAAGAAGAAGACCAAGTCCGGCAAGAGTTCTGATGCCCACTCCGGCAAGCGCACCTCTTCGGAGTGCTGCGCTACCGTCGAGGACGCACCATCGAGCTCCACCGGCAAGTGTAAGAAGACAATGGCAGCTCCACCAGAGACCAAGAAGGTGTCCGCCAAGGAGGATGGCACTGGTGGTACCTTCACCATCAGTGCCACTCTCGACCCTAAATAGGAAAGCGCGCTCGTTGCTTTCCTGCGGGCGAACGTCGACGTGTTTGCGTGGCAACCGTCTGACATCCCCGGTGTTCCCAGGAAAGTAATCGAGCACCATCTTGCCGTCTGTCCTCATGCGCGGCCCGTCAAGCAGAAAGTCAGGAAACAGGCAGTGGAGCGCCAAGAATTCATCGCAGAAGAAATCAAGAAATTGGAAGCAGCAGGCCTTGTCAGAGGAGTGCTCCATCCTACGTGGTTGGCCAATCCTGTAGTCGTGCGCAAGGCAAACGGGAAATGGAGGCTTTGTATCGACTTTACCGATGTCAATAAAGCTTGTCCCAAAGACCCATTTCCCTTGCCGCGCATCGACCAGATTGTTGACTCCACGGCCGGATGTGACTTGCTTTCATTTCTTGATGCATACTCAGGATACCATCAGATCTTCATGGCAGAAGAGGATGAGGAGAAGACCGCATTCATCACCCCATGTGGCACATACTGTTTCGTACGGATGCCTTTCGGTTTAAAGAATGCTGGTTCAACATTTGCAAGGGTAGTCCATGACGCTTTTGAGCCGCAAATACACAGAAATGTGGAAGCCTACATGGATGACATAGTGGTCAAGAGCAAGGACAAGGCGACTCTGATTCAAGATTTAGACGAAACCTTTGCAAATCTGCGCAAGATCAACCTCAAGCTTAACCCCGAGAAGTGTGTGTTTGGAGTCCCCTCCGGCAAGCTTCTCGGGTTCTTCGTGTCTCAGCGGGGAATTGAAGCCAATCCCGACAAGATCAAGGCCATTGAGCAGATTGAAGCACCAAAGCGCGTCAAGGATGTACGAAGACTTGCCGGTTGCGTAGCTGCTCTCAGCAGGTTTATCTCTAGGTCTGCTGAGCGCGCCCTGCCATTTTTCAAAATATTGAAAAAGGCAGGTCCAATGAAATGGACTCCGGAGGCGGAGGCTGCGCTGCAGGACTTGAAGAGATACCTGTCCTCCACTCCAACACTTGTCGCACCTAAGCCACAAGAGAAGTTGCTGCTATATATAGCGGCAACCAATCAAGTGGTTAGTGCTGCGTTAGTAGCGGAGAGGGAGGCGGATGATGAGCCAGCAACCACGGCAGATGCATCCAGCGACAAGCAGGGGACTTCACCGGCAAGCTCTGGTCCCGACAAAGATGGATCTGCGCAGGCGCGTGAGAAGATGCAGAAAAGAATGGTGCAGCGCCCAGTTTACTTTGTCAGTTCCCTTCTGCAGGGGGCTAGGTCAAGGTACTCTGGTGTGCAGAAATTGCTTTTCGGCCTTCTCATGGCCTCGAGAAAGCTGCGCCATTACTTCCAAGCACATGAGATCACAGTCGTCACTCGTTTTCCGCTGAAGAGGATACTGCAAAATCCAGAAGCAACAGGCAGGATTGTCGAGTGGGCACTGGAACTGTCAAGCTTTGGCCTCAAGTTTGAGAGCACTTCAACTATCCAAAGCAGAGCATTGGCAGAGTTCATAGCAGAGTGGACGCCAACACAAGATGAAGAAATTCCAGAAACGAGCATCCCCGTCAAGGAAGCAAGCAAAGAGTGGCTGATGTACTTTGATGGTGCCTTCTCGCTGCAAGGCGCCGGTGCGGGCGTGCTACTTGTTGCACCCACCGGAGAGCACCTCAAGTACGTAGTCCAGATGCACTTTCCCAAGGAGCAAGCAACGAACAATACTGCAGAGTATGAAGGTTTGCTTGCCGGTCTCAGGATCGCAGCAGACCTTGGGATCAAGAAGCTCATTGTCAGGGGTGACTCACAGCTTGTCGTCCGCCAAGTGAACAAGAATTATCAGAGTCCATTGATGGAAGCTTACGTTGATGAAGTGAGAAAGCTAGAAGAGCACTTTGACGGCCTACAGATGGAACATGTTCCAAGAGCTCAGAACGACATTGCCGATGGCCTGTCAAAGTGCGCCGCACTTAAGTTACCTGTGGAACCAGGGATCTTTGTGCTCAAGCTGACTCAACCGTCTGTAACACCATCAACTGGACAGAGCAAGAAGAGGAAGTTGATTTCTGGTGACTATTTTCCGGCAGAGCTCCCCAAAGCCGCCGTCAAGAAAGTCCTCAAGATCAACACCAAGAGTGCTGAGGAGCAGTCTGCTCCGGCAAGCCCTAGGGTTTGTTCCGTTGAAGCAGACGCTCCCGACAAGTTTTGCTCCGGCAAGCTTGCCGGGGAACGTCAAGCTCCGGCTGAGCCGCAGGTTCTCGCCGTAGAAGCGGATGTTCCCGCAGCAGCAGATGTGCCTTTAGTCCTTGTTGTCGAGCCACAAGCTCCAGCATGGGCACAGCAGATTGTCCATTTCCTTCAGACAGGAGAACTTCCCGAAGAGCAAGAAGAAGCGGAAAGAGTGGCCCGGCAGTCAAGTATGTACCAGTTTGTCGACAACACACTGTACAGAAGAAGACTCAACGGCGTGAAATTGAAGTGTATTCACCGGGAAGACGGACAAAAGCTGTTGGCAGAGATACATGGAGGCATATGTGGTCACCACATTGGCGCAAGAGCACTTGCCGGCAAAGCGTTCCGGCAAGGTTTCTTTTGGCCGACAGCCCTCCAGGATGCAACTGCACAAGTAACCAAGTGTGAAGCGTGCCAGTTCCATTCCAAGCAGATACACCAGCCAGCTCAAGCTCTCCAGACGATCCCTTTATCCTGGCCATTTTCGGTCTGGGGGCTCGACATCCTCGGCCCCTTTCCCCGAGCTGTCGGGGGCTTTGAGTACTTGTACGTTGCAATCGACAAGTTCACAAAGTGGCCGGAAGTGGAAGCAGTGAGGAAGGTGACAGCACAGTCAGCAGTCAAGTTCTTCAGGTCGATTGTTTGCCGTTTCGGGATCCCTAACAGGATCATCACCGACAAGGGCACGCAATTCACGAGCCGCACCTTCATGCAGTACGTCCAAGATCTTGGCGCCAAGGTCTGCTTCGCTTCTGTTGCTCATCCGAGAAGCAACGGTCAAGCGGAGAGGGCAAATGCTGAAGTGCTGCGCGGGCTCAAGACCAGGACTTTCGACAGGCTGCACAAGTGCGGAAAGAACTGGATTGAGGAGCTGCCGGTGGTTCTTTGGTCGATCAGGACGACGCCAAATCGAGCCACTGGCCAGACACCTTTTGCTCTAGTCTATGGAGCAGAGGCAGTTCTCCCCACGGAACTCGTATACGGGTCACCTCGAGTGCTCGCTTATGATGAGCTTGAGCAAGAGCAGTTGCGACAAGATGACGCGCTGCTCCTTGAGGAAGACCGTCTTCAGGCTGCTGTACGAGCTGCTCGATACCAGCAAGCTTTGCGCCGCTACCATAGCCGCAAAGTTAATGCCAGAAGTCTCGAGGAAGGCGACCTTGTTCTTCGGCGCGTTCAGTCCGCCAAGAATTCCAACAAGTTGACGCCGAAGTGGGAAGGCCCTTACCGGGTGAAACGAGTCACTAGGCCTGGCGCTGTCCGCCTTGAGACCGAAGATGGCATTCCGGTGAGCAACTCCTGGAACATTGAGCATCTTCGTAAGTTTTACCCGTAGGGCGCGGTTGCCGGAACCTGTTCCGGCAACCACCTTTTGTACAAGTCTTGCCGATGTTGCATGTAATCCTTTGTACAAAGCCGGGCGCAGACCCCGTGCATAAGTAAAGCTCATGTGCTCCGCACATCTTGTCAATTACATGCTTTCAACTTTATCTTTGCATGCGTTATCTGACACTTTGTGCAGCGCCTACCCCTGGTAAGCAATAACGAGCCATAAGGCTCCATGTCTTTATTTTCCCTTCTTTCTTTTTCTCAAAAAGGAAAGGAAGGTTCCCTCGCCCACAAGTTTGCCGGGGGGAAAGGAGAAGATAATGGTGTGGACCAGGCATCATTCAAGGAAGTTTCGCCTTACCGGAAAGCAAACGACAGAAAAGCTAAGTTGCCAAAAGTTTGAGCAATCAGTTTTAATTTTTAAGTTATCCTCCTTGAACGACCGTACTTTGTATGGAAAACCTGTGCGCGGAGGAACCAACTCGTAGCTAGTTGCGCCCTTACTTTGTTTCGAGTCCGCTCAACAACTTAAGTGAGCCGCGACTAGTTGTGACAAGGTTTCTTGTCGGAAGCGGCACCGCCAGCAGGCCGCTGACGTCCCGCACTCAGCGCTCGCGGCTCAGGTGCCTGCGTCGACAAGTTCCCTAAAAGCGTAGGGCAAAAAACATACAAAGGAAGGAATCAAGTAAAGGAAATAACATAGCAATCACTACCCAAAATAGAGTTATATTACAAGATAGCTTGTCGCAGCTCTAACAAATTGTTCTCATGACATGACCAGCAGCGACAAAGAAAAAGAGAAAACGGGCAGCCTAATCTACGCGATCGCCCTCAACCCTCTTGATCCCGCTCACCTTGTCCACAATGGGTACAAGGGCCTTGAGCGCTTCCAGATCAGCATCCGACGGCAGGGACTTGAGGACGTTGGTGAGGTTGAGGCCTAGGTTGCGGAAGGCCACCTTCACCAGCACCTTTTGAAGAGCTCCCGCGCAGATCTTGCGCGACTCGTCGGCCAGCTGCTTTGGGATCTTCTCCCGGAGTCGCTGGAGGGCCGTCGCCACGCCTTTGAAGAACAAGCTGAGCTTGGCGCTGGGTTGGAGGTGCTCATCGGAGGAGTACCCGAGATCCTCCATCCCCAGCTGCGCCAGCTCCCCGTCGATAGCTGCGGCAAGATCCACGAGACCCTCGGTCCAGTGCTCCACAGTCTCCCTGAAAGCATTCTGGGCGGCAGCAGATTCGCCAGCAGCACCTCGTCGGCCTTGATCTTCTCTTTCAAGGCCACCTCCTGCTCCCTGGCGCCGTCCAGCGTCTTGGTCAAAGTGGCCAGCTTCAACTCAAGATCCGCGTTGGAGTCCTTGGCGGCGCTAAGCTCTTTGCTCCTCTCAGCAAGACGACCCTGCAGCTCGCCATGAGCGGCGGCGTCCTTCTCGCGCTCACGCTTGAGCACAGCGAGCTCCTCGCCGCTCGCCTTGAGATCGGCCTCCAGCTGCGCCATCTTCGTCTCCAGCTCCTTCTTGGCGGCCTCGGCAGCTGCGGCAGCATCCTTTGCTTCCTTGAGAGCCCCGCCAATTGCTTGCTCGCGCGTGGCAAGCTCCTCCTCGTGGCTATCCAGGTTCACCTTCCGCTGCGCCAACTCACCTTCCTGCGCAGACAGCTTCTCGGCAGCAAGCCACTGTTGCTCTTCAACTTCAGCCTTCGTGAGGAGGAAGGCTTTCCGCTCCTCGGCAACTTGCTCCCGCTCCTCTGCCAGGGATCGGAGAGTTTCCTGCCTGAGACCCCGGAGCTCCTCCGTGCGCTTCTCGATGTCCACTCCCGCCCTCGCGACAAGCGCTTCTTGGGATTCCAGCTTGGCTTGTCGAGCGCGGTAAAGTGACAACAGCTTCCGCAGCAGCTGCTCCTCCTCAGGCTCGTCGCTGCTGCTGCTTGGCGCGTCGACCAGCGTCAGCCCAGCGGAGGCGAGCACCTCTCCATCCAAAATCTCTCCTTCGACCGGCGCCCTGGAGCTTGACGCCCAGGGGAGCTTGATGAAGATGCCGTCGCCGGCCTTCAAATAGGTGCCGGGCTGGGGCTCTTCGGAGCCTGGCGCTGCAGCAGCGGCGGAGGGATCGGTGGTTGGCGCAGCGCCTGGCGCTCCTGCGGCCTCGGGGCCGTCAGTGCGATCGCCGGATCCCTCGCCAGCTTCTGCGGCGGCAGCTTTGGCGGCCTCTTCGCCGTCGGGATCATCAGCGCCAGCTTCTCCTTCGGTGGCAACGGCGTCGTCGGTGTTGCTGCGCGCGTTCTCCTCGCCGGCGACCTCGGTTTCCATTGGCTCCGCGGCAAATGGATCTGACGAACGGAAAAAGGAGAAAAGTCAAGCAAATATCCAAAAAAGAAAATCAGAAGAAGAAGAACCCAAGGAAAGTTTTCAAGCAAGAGGATTACCTGTACTAGGATCTGCAGTCGTGGTCTCAACCACCGGAGGATCACTGGTGCTGTCCCTTGCCGGAGAACTGTCCCTTGCCGGAGAATTCTCCCTTGCTGGAGAACGCTCCCTTGCCGGGGAATCCTCCCTTGGCGGTGTAGTCGAAGCAGATGGCATTTCGGGAGCGGCTTCCGGGCACTCCTAGTGAGGCTGCTCTGCTCCTGCACAAACCAACAGTCAGATATCAGCAAAGAAAGATCACCCATGTGCGCCTAACAGCAGGAAGTAAACTATATACTTACGCTGAGGGCTGCGCTGGGGGCTGCTTTGGGGAAAAGTTGCCGGGTCCGGCAAGGTAGTCTCGGACCCGCCCCCTGCTGTCACGGTGGGTTCGTCCTCGATGACAATCACCGGGACCTTAGCTCTCTTCGCCGCTCTCTGGGCCAGAGTCCTGAAAAGGAACGGGTTCAGAGTAAAGCAAATCAGATACAAGACAAAACAACAAGAATTTAAGAACTACAAGTACAACAAAGAATCTTACTCTTCTTCTTCCTCGTCGGAGCTGAGTGCGGAGAGATCGAAGTCCGGCTCGCCTCCGGTGCGACGAGGCGGAGGAGTAGGTTCCCTTATCCGCTTGGCAGGAGCGGTAGAGGTGGACCGGGAAGACCCCGCTCCAGTTGCCGCAGCGGTGTGAGGCGCTCCCGCGGCAATAGTGCTTGCCACGGTAGAGCGTGTCGCACGGCACGGCGGTTGTTGACTCGTCTGCCGCCCCGCTATGTCCACGGCCTTGCGGAGACGCCTTCTTGGTGGAGCTGGGGGCTCCGCTTGCGGCAAGCTGTCTGAAGGTTCGGGTCCGACAAGCTCTCCCTCGCCGGGCTCGCTCGGCTCATCTTCAGGCCCGACAAGCTCTCCCTCACCGGCAAACTCCTCTCGCTCGGCAAGGCTTGCCGCCTCTGCTGCCTCTGCCTCCTCCACGGTGAATCCAAACTCACCCGTGGCAGCGGCTGCCGCCGCCTCTTCCAGCCTAGTGGCGATGCGCTGCATCTCCGCATCGGTGGTGTCGCGGGTAAGGCTCTTCTGTTCATCGGCGCGGACCGGCACTTCTACCAAGCCGTCAAAGAAATCCCGCACGACGTCATCTGCAGGCTCTTGCCAAGTTGGGACAATTCCATGCGAATCGCACAGCGGCATCATTGCACGGATGCGGTCGAGCGAAGAGTTATTGCACAGCGAAACGACACTCCTCGGCAACATGAATGGATATTGAGGATCGCGCTTGAACAGTTCTAGGAGCATCGCGTCCAGTTTCAGGACGGTGAAGTTGAAGTTGAGGCCCGGGCGCAGCCTCATGATATCCGCCGAGTTCTGGAACTCCCAGGCGGGTCTCCTCCTCTCCTGCAGGGGGGCGATGCGGCGGTAAAGAAAATCTGCGCCAACAGCGCCTACAGTGAGCCCGGCAAGCCTGAGGCGAAGGATCTGGGTGACGGCAACCTTCAGCCTATCGTCTTCCGGGGCCACGTTGCTCCAATCGTTGCCGCGCTATTGGGGCTTGGCGCTGGGCGGTAAATGGCTGCGGGTTCTCCTCGACAATCCAGCACCACTCTGCTCTCCATTCCTCCCACTTGCTGCGGAGCTCTCCCTCCAGATAAGCCTCCTTCTTGCCAGCTCTCGAGATCCAGACGATTCCGCCGGATAAAGGCTCTCCTCTCTCAACTTGGGGCATAAAGAAGTGGCGAAAAAGGGCTACGTTTCGATGGACCCCGACAAAGTTTTTGCACAGATGTGCGAAAACTGCCATGGTCGGAACGGTGTTGGGGGTGAAGTCAAGGAGGTGGAACCCGTAGGTGTTCATGATATCGCAGAAAAATTCAGAGAAAGGCGGGCAGAGCCCGCAGTAGAAGAACAGCGCGAAGAAAGGGTATCCATTCGGAGCCAGTTCCGAAGCGGCAGCCAGGAGTACCTTCGTGCGCGGATGCGCTCGCGTCTCCGTCGACCAGAAGAGGTAGTAGTACTCCCTCAGCTCCTTCGCGGCGAGCTGGGGGTGGGGTAAGATTGCCCGCTCCTTTCGCAGCGCCATGAGCCGCTGCGCCTCGGCCGATTTCACGACCTTCCCCTTGTCGGCTTTCGGAGCCATGGCGGAGGTGGTGAGAGAGGTCGACGGTGTTGGTGGTGCCGGTGGCGATGGGGGGCGGAGCGCTGCTCTCTTTCAGCTTTGGGAAGAAGGGGGGAGCGGCGGAGATTCTTGAGATTGGAGTAGCAACCGGCGAGATGGGCGAACTGCCCCTGTTTCCTCTGCTTATAAAGAGGGAGGGGGCGGACGTTCCGTCCTTCCGAATAAAGAAACCACCCACGATCTCTCCCACGACGCCGCATTCAACGCATGCCATTTGGGGAGGGCGCGGTGGATACGGAGTAAGACACGGCATAACCCAGGCCGCGCGTGCCCGTGCCCTGTTTTGGGCCTGGCCCAACAGCGCTCGGCACCGTGTGTGGCCCAGGCCCGGGGGCTCCTGTCGGTGTACTAGAGTAGGGGTACCTAGTATCCCGAACTTCTGCACGGGCAGTTGCAGCGCCCCGCGGCAAGGCTTGCCGGGTGACCGCCAAGGTCCTCCGTGGTTCCTTTGGAGCCATTCAAGAACAAAGTATTTAAGCCAAGGAGATAAGGCCCCGGCAAGAGGAGCTTGCCGGGAAGGCCAACCAAGGCATTTCAAGGAACTTGCCGCGACGCGCCGCGCGTCCCGACAAGGCCCGGTGAGCGACAAGCTTCCGGACGTGACAAGACAACGACCGCGGGAAGGCGCTTGCCGCGGCAAGCTACCATTCTGTACCCGCACTCCAGCACATCCACCAACGTGTCGCCCTGGGGCCTTTCCAGACGCGCGTGGCAAGAGGCTGTGCAGCCAGCGGTGCGAGGTGGCGAGCGACGCTGACAAGATTGCCATCGTGGCAAGCGGTGGCATCCCTGACGGTCGTTTTTGCACTATTTGGGCAACGCAGACGGGCATTTAATGCCTTTGTCCCCTGCCGTTAGGGTTAGGTAGGATACACTGTACAGGTAGTTGTACCAACCGCAACTCCTTTTCCATTTTTGCCCTTGTCTACGTTGCCACCTGTCGGAGACCCCTTGAGCATATAAAAGGAGGCCCATGCGCAACGTAGAGAGAGGTTGGAAGCCAGAAAAACACTCACGCTCAGTCTCGTTAGCAGCTAGAGTGTACTGTAGCACTCAGCTCTCCCGAGCAAGAACTCAATACAATCAGACAAGCAGCAGTAGGAGTATTATCTCTCCGGAGAGCTCCGAAGCTGGGTAAACTGCTCGTGTGCTTCGCCTCGATCCGCTCTTCGTGCGATCTCCGCCCCCCGCCGAACCGAAAGGGGCTCGGTCCGCCGGCCCCATAGGTGTTCGTGGATCAGCTTCCCCGACAGCGCCCCCCTGCCTCGTGCCCCCCTCGGGCATTGTCTCGCGTTGATTCCACTTCCCAAAAATTAGATATATTCCAAAAAAATCTCCGTCAGTTTTTATTCCGTTTGGACTTCGTTTGATATGAATTTTCTGTGAAACAAAAAAACATGCAACAAATAGGAACTCACACTGGGCACTGGATCAATATGTTAGTCCCAAAAATAGTATAAAATGTTTCCAAAAGTATGTAAAAGTTGTGGAATATTGGCATGAAACAATCAAAAATTGTAGATACGACAGAGACGTATCAGGGGCGGATACAGATAATGCTAGACGACATCATTGCTTACCAGAACGCCCATGTGGTGGCAGAGGAGGAGCCCCAGGAGTGGGACGCTTAGGTGCTTGCTCCACAACACTTCGAGATGGGACCGGATGGCTACTACAAATGGTGATTACCAAGCTAGGCCAAAAGCCTAAGCTTGAGGGAGTACGTATTTCCATCAAGATTACATTCATGTTCACACATTTCAGTCCAGTTGTCGGTGTTCACACTTTTTCATTGTATTATCCATGTTAGATATATTTTTCTCGCTTTCTTCTTGTGTGTTTGAAAAACTTTGAGAAAACCCAAAAATATTTCCTGCTTCTTTTTGTTTATTTCTTTCTAGTTTATTTAGTTGTATTAAAATAAAACCCAAAAAGATTTCTCGATTCTTCTTCTTGCTTGTTGGGAGCTTTCCCGTGTAAATAGTTTTTCTCGTTTTTGTTTTTCCTTCTTTAATTTGCTTTCTTCTAGAAAAACTAAAAACTCCAAAAATATTTCTGCATGTTTCTTTGAAATTCTTTTCTGTTTATTGAGTCATACCAAGGAGGAGAGCACGATGAAAATATTGAGTTGCTCTCATATGCATTATTGTTGATCTAACAAAGAGCCTAAATTACCTTGTCTTCTCCTTTTGAATAAAATGTTTGCATATTTCAGCTTAGTCCATGACACTCTTGCACTATTATTATTTTCCTATGGTTTGGTCGTGCAAGTGAAAGGCAATAATGATGATATTTGGTGAACTGGTTGTGGCAGAGAGAAATGGGTATGAACTCAACTTGTTATATTTTTGTAAATATGTTTAACCTAGTATCCATGAGTCAACATATTATAATCAAACATTTTTGCAATGACAATTAGAGTGGATAATGATTTATCTTGGATGTCAACATTGCGTTAAAATGACTGTGATGTAGTATGATGATATGGTATCCTCCTCTGAATGTTTCGAGTGGCTTGACTTGGCACATGTTCATGCATGTAGTTGAATCAAATCAACATAGCCTCTATGATATCTATGTTCATGGTGTTCATATCCTACTCATGCTAGTATCCAATGTTCATTATGCATAATGCATGTTCATGACTGTTTTCACTCTCTAGCTGGTCGCTTCCCAACCTATTCTTTAGCCTTCACCTGTACTAAGCGGAAATACTGCTCGTGCACCAAAATCCTAAAACCCAAGTTATCACAGACGAGTCCACCATACCTACCTATATGCGGTATTACCCTGCCGTTCTAAGTAAATTTGCATGTGCCACCTCTAAAAATTTCAAATAAATATCCATTTTGTGTGCATGGATTGTTCATAGAGCGACAGGGGTAGTCAATATCTTTCATGCTAAGCGGGTTATTCTCATGATGAGTGTTTATTCACTCGTCCTTGCACAAGAGGGGCGGTAATAGGGATTCCCAGTCCTGAAATCAAAAATTGCAAATAATTAAACAAAACTCCCCTAGGATTGATGTTGGTATGGACAGTACCCATGGATTCGGCTAGCCATGGAGTGTGATTGTTGGTGGAGGGGGAGTAAACCTTCACTTTTATCGCTTGGGAACCGCCACTAATGTGTTTAGCATGGAAGATATTCATAAATTTCAGTCGTGACGTAAATAGGAAGGGTGCATTTATCAAAATTTCATTTACCTCTTCTTTAAAAATTGAGCTCTCGCACTGCTGCAAATCCCCGCTTCCTTGTAAGAAGGGACTATCTATTTAAATTTATGTTAAGTCATCCCCTTCTCAAATAAGCGCCAGATTCTGAGAGCACTATTGTCATCCTCATGCATTGTGTATAGTTAATGTTGGATGTGTCATGACTGGATCTTTTCTACCATGAATTACAATGTTTAGTCACTGCTTGAACTTTGGAGGTGCTCTACATTTATGTTTTGCGGTCTCAGAAAGGGCTAGCGAGATACCACTGTTGTCATATTATATCCTGATTGTTTTGGCAGGGTGCTGTCATTTGAGATATTTCATTATTGCTCGCTAGTTCATTATGTCATTGATATGAGTTAATATAATATTTAAGATTTATTGTTGACATGGTTAGTTATAATCTTTGCTGAAAACCTGAGTGCTACTTAAGCTTATTTATGTAAACAAGAGCAAAAGAGTTCATAAAAGTTTTTCTTTTTCACTTTCATATCAACTGAATTGCTAGAGGACAAGCAAATATTTAAGCTTGGGGGAGTTGATACGTCTTCATCGTATCTACTTTCCTAACACTTTTCCTCTTGTTTTGGACTCTAATTTGGATGATTTAAATGAAACTAACCCGGACTGACGCTGTTTTTAGCAGAACTACCATGGTGTTGTTTTTGTGCAGAAATAAAAGTTCTTGGATTGGAAGGAAACTCTTGGGAGACTTATTTCAGTATAAAAGAAAAACACTGGAGCCAAGAACCACCGGAGGGGGGCCCCTGGGTGAGCACAACCCACCAGGGCGCCCCCTCTAGGCACGCCTAGGTGGGTTGTGCCCACCTGGTGGCCCCGCAGACCCTGATTCCGACTCCGTAAATACCTATTTTTCCAAAAAAAATTAGGGAGGAAGAATTATCTTGTTCCACGATACGGAGCTGCCGCCACCTCCTGTTCTTCATCGGGAGGCCAGATCTGGAGTCCGTTTTGGGCTCGAGAGAACGGGATCTTCGATCTTCATCATCATTGATGACCCACAAGTATAGGGGATCTATCGCAGTCCTTTTGATAAGTAAGAGTGTCGAACCCAACGAGGAGCAGAAGGAAATAACAAGCGGTTTTCAGCAAGGTATTCTCTGCAAGAACTGAAATTTTCGGTAACAGATAGTTGTGTGATAAGATAATTTGTAACGGGTAACAAGTAACAAAAGTAACTAAGGTGCAGTAAGGTGGCCCAATCCTTTTTGTGGCAAAGGACAAGCCTGGACGAACTCTTATATAAAGCAAAGCTCTCCCGAGGACACATGGGAATTACTATCCAGCTAGTTTTCATCATGCTCATATGATTCACGTTCGTTACTTTGATAATTTGATATGTGGTGGACCGGTGCTTGGGTGCGGTCCTTCCTTGGACAAGCCTCCCACTCTCGCAAGCATCTGCAACTACGAATGAAGAATTAAGATAAATCTAACCATATCATGAAACATATGGATCCAAATCAGCCCCTTACAAAGCAACACATAAACTAGGATTTATGCTTCTGTCACTCTAGCAACCCATCATCTACTTATTACTTCCCAATGCCTTTCCCTAGGCTCAAATCATGGTGAAGTGTCATGTAGTCAATGTTCACATAACACCACTAGAGGAAAGAGAACATACATCTCGTCAAAATATCAAACGAATACCAAATTCACAAGATTACTTATAACAAGACTTCTCCCATGTCCTCAGGAATAAACATAACTACTCACAAAGCATATTCATGTTCATAATCAGAGGAGTATTAATTATCATTAAGGATCTGAACATATGATCTTCCACCAAATAAACCAACTAGCATCAACTACAAGGAGTAATCAACACTGCTAGCAACTCACACGTAGCAATCTGAGGTTTTGAGACAAAGATCGGATACAAGAGATGAACTAGGGTTTGAGAGGAGATGGTGCTAGTGAAGATGTTGATGGAGATTGAACCCATCTTGATGATAGGATCGTTGGTGATGACGATGGCGATGATTTCCCCCTCTGGAAGGGAAGTTTCCCCGACAAAACAGCTCCGCCAGAGCCCTAGATTGGTTCTGCCCAAGTTCTGCCTCAAGACGGTGGCGCTTCATCCCGAAAGCTTCCTTCTGATTTTTTCCAGGTCAAAACACACCATATAGCAGAGGATGGGCATCGAGGACCTGCCAGGTGGCCCACAAGGTAGGGGGCACGCCCCCACCCTTGTGGATGGCTGGTGGGCCCCCTCTGGTGCTTTCTTTACCCAATATTTTTTATATATTCCAAAATAATTCTCCATGAAGTCTCAGGACTTTTGGAGTTGTCCAGAATAGTTCTCTAATATTTGCTCCTTTTCTAGTCCAGAATTCCAGCTGCCGGCATTCTCCCCCTTCATGTAAACCTTATAAAATAAGAGAGAAAAGGCATAAGTATTGTGACATAATGTGTAATAATAGCCCATAATGCAATAAATATCAATATAAAAGCATGATGCAAAATGGACGTATCAACTCCCCCAAGATTAGACCTTGCTTGTCCTTAAGCAAAAGCCAAAATCGAAAAATATGTCCGCATGTTTGGAGATAGATGTGTCGATAAAATAAAATACAGACATGAGGGCATCATGATCATCTTTAGAACAACAATATATAATGTCATATAATTTCGTATGCTAAAATAACAATTCATTCACAAGGTAAAGTATGAATTAGAAACTTCATTGAAAACTAACAAACTATGATCTCAGTCACTGAGGCAATTGCAATTTATCATAACATCAAAAAGAGTCAATTCAAGAGCTTTTCAGCAAGTCCACATACTCAACTATCATTTACTCTTTCACAATTTCTAACACTCACGTAACACCTATGTGTTCAAAGCTTCAATAGGACACAGAGAAAGATAGGGGCTTATAGTTTCGCCTCCCAACCTTTTACCTCAAGGGTAATGTCAACAATAATACTTTATGATAACCTACATCCGAGTGGATATATATATCTGGATCTCTCCAACACATAGTGCTTGCCAAATGAAAAAGCATAAAATGGAAAGGTGAAGATCACCATGACTCTTGTTTAAGGGTAGAAGATAAAAGTAAAAGATAGGACCTTCATAGAGGGAAGCAGAGGTTGTCATGCGCTTTTATGGTTGGATGCACAAAATCTTAATGCAAAAGAACGTCACTTTATATTGCCGCTTGGGATAAAGAACTTTATTATGCAGTCTGCCGCTTTTATTTCTTCCATATCACAAGTTCGTATAAAGCTTATTTTCTTCACACTAATAGATCATACATATTTAGAGAGTGATTTTTATTGCTTGCACTGATGTCAACTTACATGAAGGATCTTACTCAATCCATAGGTAGGTATGGTGGAATATCATGGCAAAACTGGTTTAAGGGATGTTCCGGAGCACAAGTAGTATCTTTACTTTGTGCAAAGAATTTGGCTAGCATAAGAGAGAAAAGGCAAGCTCAACATGTTGGAGGATCCATGACAACATAACTTCTATTCGGAAATAAGAAAACAATTATGTTTTCTTCCTTGTCCAACATCAACTTTTTGGCATGTCTTATTTTAAGCTCTCAATTACAAAAGATGTCCAAGATAGTATATTTATATGTGAAGCCTCTCTTCCTTCATTACTTCCTATTAATTACAACAGTGACCAAAACTCTGTTTGTTAACTCTCAACAACTTTTATTCATCATACTCTTTATATGTGAAGCCATTTTTCTCCATAAAATCAATATATGATCTTTTTATTTCTTTTATTTTTTCTTTCTCTTATTTAATTCCCTCAAGATCATAGCAAGAAAGCAAATCCCTCAAGTCAAAACTACTCTTTATTATATATAACTCACGGACTCGATTACATAGATAGATCTTGAAACAAAACTCAAATCTAGATCATACTAAAACTTTATTCTACTAGATCAAGATATAACCAAAAGGATGGAACTAACAAAAATGATAAAGGTAAAGGTGTGATGGTGATACGATACTGGGGCACGTCCCCCAAGCTTGGCAGTTGCCAAGGCGAGTGCCCATACCCATGTATTTATGTCTCTTTCTTCGGCGGTGGTGATGGTGGAGTTGTTGATGATGTAGTGCCACACTTCAAGCGCAGGAGATACTCCAATCTATGAATGATGCTCTGGAGTGTGATGATATGCTCTTGCAACAGAATATTTTAATGAGTGAGATATTTATTTTGCACACAAACTATTTCAATGATCTTAAAATCTTCAATTTCAGTAGGGGTAAGATGATTGTAGTATGGTTGAAGGATGTCTTCTTCTTTTGCTGCCAGAACTTGGTCTCCCGCGACCTTCTTGATCTTATCACCCTCGTTGGTTTCCCCAAGTTCTTCTCTTTTCATCTCTATCTTCATTAGCCAAGCATCATCGCCCGCGCTGTTGGGGGAGGAGGACGACATGATGCCTGGTTTTGAGAACTCTCGCAGCAAACAGCTCAAAATGAAAATAGGGGATTTTGCCGTGGTACAGTGGTCAAAACCTTCAGGAGATTATATAATGAATTTTTACCGACCAAAAGAAGTATTGTGCAAGAAAATGGAGTCCGGAGGGCACACGAGGTGGCCACAAGGCAGGGGGCACGCCCAGGGGCGGTAGGGCGCGCCCTCCACCCTTGTGGTCTCCTCGTGCATCTTTCGGACTACTTTTAATTTTCCTAATTTTTTAAATATTCCAAAATGGAGAAAAATTGCCATTAGAACAGTTTTGGAGTCAGTTTAGTTACCGTACCACATACCTATTCCTTTTCGGAGTCTGAAATATTCTGGAAAGTATCCCTTATGTACTCCTCCGGTGTTATGGTATTAATTATATTGGTCTCAACATTTATGGGAGTACCCGAGATACAATTTTTGATTCTTTGACCGTTTACCACCTTTGGATTTTTGCCTTCGGTGTTGTTGATTTTGATGGCACCGGAATGATAGACCTCCTCGATAATGTAAGGACCTTCCCATTTAGAGAGAAGCTTTCTTGCAAAAAATCTTAAAACGAGAGTTGTATAGCAAAACATGATCACCTACATTAAACTCACGCTTTTGTATCCTTTTGTCATGCCATCTTTTAACATTTTCCTTAAACAACTTGGCATTCTCATAGGCTTGGGTTCTCCATTCATCAAGCAAGCTTATGTCAAATAACCTCTTCTCACCGACAAGTTTGAAATCGTAGTTGTGCTCTTTGATTGCCCAATAAGCTTTATGTTCTAGTTCAAGAGGTAAGTGACATGCTTTTCCATAAACCATTTTATAAGGAGACATACCCATAGGACTCTTATAAATAGTTCTATAAAACCATAATGCATCATCAAGTTTCTTAGACCAGTTCTTTCCAGATCTATTAACAGTCTTTTGCAAAATCAATTTAATCTCTCTATTGCTCAATTCTACTTGACCACTAGACTGAGGGTGATATGGAGATGCAATTCTATGGTTGACATCATATTTAGCAAGCATTTTACGGAAAGCACCATGAATAAAATGTGAACCACCATCGGTCATCAAATATCTAGGGACTCCAAACCTCAGAAAAGTTACTTCTTTAAGCATCTTAATAGAAGTGTTATGATCAACACTACTAGTTGGAATAGCTTCTACCCACTTAGTAACGTAATCAACATCAACAAAAATATGTGTATACCCATTAGAGGAAGGAAAAGGTCCCATATAATCAAAGCCCCAAATATCAAATGGTTCAATAACAAGTGAATAATTCATAGGCATTTCCTAGCATCTAATAATATTGCCAATTCTCTAGCATTCATCACAAGACAAGACAAACTTACGAGCATCCTTGAAGAGCGTAGGCCAATGAAAACTAGATTGTAATACCTTATGTGCAGTTCTATCTCCAGCATGGTGTCCTCCATAGGTCTCAGAGTAGCACTTGCGTAGGATATGTTCCTGTTCATGCTCAGGTACACAACATCTAATAACACCATCTACTCCTTCTTTATAAAGGTGTGGGTCATCCCAAAAGTAATGTCTTAAATCATAGAAAACCTTTTTCTTTTGCTGGTATGTGAAACTAGGTGGTATAAATTTGGGAACAATGTAATTAGCATACCATGGAGTATTACTGGAAGCATTTATGATAGCTAATTGTTCATCAGCAAAGCTATCAACAATAGGCAGTGGGTCATCGAGAACATTTTCTAGCCTAGACAAGTTGTCTGCAACGGGGTTCTCAGCTCCCTTTCTATCAATAATGTGGAAATCAAATTATTGCAGCAAGAGAACCCATCTAATAAGTCTAGGTTTAGCATCTTTCTTTTCCATAAGATATTTAATAGCAGAATGATCAGTGTGAATAGTTACTTTGGATTCAACAATGTAAGATCTGAACTTATCATACAATTGCTAAAAATTCTTCTTCAATAGTAGCATAATTTCTCTAGGCACTGTCTAGAGTTTTACTAGCATAATGTATAACATTCAATTTCTTATCAACTCTTTGCCCTAGAACAACACCAACAGCATAATCACTAGCATCACATAATTTCAAAGGGTAGATTCCATTCAGGTGGTTGAACAATAGGTGCAGAAATTAAGGCTTTCTTAAGTATTTCAAATGCTTCTACACAATCATAATCAAAAACAAAAGGAACATATTTTTGCAAGAGATTAGTGAGAGGCCTAGAAATTTTAGTGAAGTCTTTAATAAACCTCCTATAGAAACCAACATGACCGAGGAAACTTCTTATACCTTTGACATCTTTAGGACACGACATCATTTCAATAGCATCTACTTTAGCTTTATCAACTTCAATACCTCTTTCAGAAATTTTATGCCCCAAGGCAATCCCTTCATTAACCATAAAGTGGCACTTCTCCCAATTCAAGACAAGATTAGTTTCTTCACATCTCTGCAAAACTCGATCAAGGTTGCTTAAGAAATCATCAAAAGAAGTTTCGTAAACAGAAAAATCATCCATGAAAACTTTAACAATCTATTCACAGAAGTAAGAGAATATAGCAGTCATACATCTTTGAAAGGTAGCAGGTGCATTGCATAAACCAAAAGGCATACGTCTATAAGCAAAAGTACCAAAAGGGCAAGTAAAAGGAGTCTTTTCTTGGTCCTCTTTTGACACAGGTATTTGAGAGAAACAAGAATAACCATCTAGAAAGCAAAAATGTGTATGTTTAGATTGTCTTTCTAGCACTTGATCAATAAAAGGTAGAGGGTAATGATCTTTTCTAGTAGCTTTGTTTAATTTGCGAAAATTAATTACCATTCTATAACTTGTAACAATTCTTTGTGGAATCAATTCATTCTTATCATTAGGAACAACAGTAATACCTCCCTTCTTAGGGACACAATGAACAGGACTAACCCATCTACTATCAACAATAGGATAAATTATACCCACCTCCAAAGCTTTAGTATTTAATTTCTTACCACTTCTTTCATCTTAGGATTTAACCGTCATTGGTGATCAACAACTGGTTTAGCATCAGGCTCCATATTAATTTTGTGCTGACATAGAGTGGGACTAATGCCCTTAAGATCATCAAGAGTATATCCAATAGCGACACGATGCTTCTTCAGAGTTTTCAATAATTTCTTTTCTTCATGCTCTGAAAGGTTAGCACTAATAGTAGCATGATATATCTTCTTTTCATCAAGATAAGCATATTTCAGAGTATCAGGTAATTGTTTAAGCTCATACACGGGATCACCCTTGGGTGGAGGAGGATCCCCAAGGATTTCAACAGACAAATTGTGTTTCAAAACAAGCCCTTGATTAAAGAATATTTCATCTAATTCCCTTCTTTCATTCATAAACATATCATTTTCATGGTCTAACAAATATTGTTCTAAAGGATCAGTAGGAGGTACGGTAATAGAACCAAGACCAAGAATTTCATCCTTACTAGGCAATTCTTTATCATAGGGTTGTCTACGAAATTTAGAGAAATTAAAATCATGAGACATACCCCCAAAACTTATAGTAACAATTTCTTTCTCACAGTCTATCTTAGCATTAATAGTATTCAAGAAAGGTCTACCAAATATAATGGGACAAAAGTCATCTTGTGGGGAACTAAGAACAAGAAAATCAATAGGGTATTTTATTTTCCTACACAAGACTTCAACATCTCTAACAATCCCAATTGGTGATATAGTATCTCTATTGGCAAGCTTAATAGTAACATCAATATCTTCTATCTCAGCAGGTGCAATATCATTCATAATTTCTTGATATAAGGTAAAAGGAATTGCACTCACACTAGCACCCACATCACATAAGCCATGTTAACAATGATCTCTTATTTTAACAGAAACAATGGGCATGCCAACAACGGGTCTATGTTTATCTTTAATAACGGATTTAGCAATTCTAGTAGCTTCATCACAGAAATAAATAACATGCCCATCAATATTATCAACCAAGAGATCTTTAACCATAGCAATACTAGGTTCAACTTAATTTGTTCATGGGGTGTAGGTGTTCTAGTATAACTCTTATGAACCACAGTTGAAGCTTTAGCATGATCCTTTATTCTAATATGAAAAGGTGGTTTCTCAATATAAGCATAGGAACAATAGGATCAAAATTATAAGTAATAGTTTCTTCTTCAACTTTAATAGGCTCTACTACTTTCAATTCAATGGGAGGATGATATTTAAACCACTTCTCCTTAAGGAGATCAACATGAGTAGCAAATGATTCATAGAAAGAAGCTACTATCTCAGAGTCAAGACCATATTTAGTGCTAAATTCACGAAAAGCATCGGTATCCATAAAAGATTTAACACAATCAAACTTAAGGTTTATACCTGACTCATTACCTTCATCGAGTTCCCAATCTTCAGAGTTGCGTTTAATTCTTTCCAATAAATCCCATTTGAATTCAATATCCTTCTTCATAAAAGAACCAGTGCAAGAAATTTCTCTTGAGAACTCATGATTGGGGCATAAATATAACATTGACTTAATCCTCCCCTAAGATTGAGCGATACTTTATCCTTCACGAGGCCAAAAATTATATATATAATTCTGATCATGATGAACCAAATGCATAGGATAAAACTTCTGATGAAATTCCAATTTCAATCGTTTGTAGTTCCAAGATGTAATATCATCACATATCCTATACCATGTCAATGCCTTTCCCTTCAAAGATAAAGGGAATACCTTCTTCTTGACATCATCCTTGGGCAAACCTGCAATCTTAAATAATCCACAAACTTCATCCACATAGATTAGATGCATATCAGGATGTAATGTCCCATCTCCTGCATAAGGATTAGCTAGCAGTTTCTCTATCATATCCGAACGAATTTCATAATAAATATTTTCAGTAGGTTTAGTAGGTTGAGGAGAAACTTTTTGCTCTACCGGTCGAGGTGAAGATATCCTGAACAAGACCCTCAAAGGATTATTTTCCATAGTGACAAGTGACAGTAAACTTCAGCACACTATTTAAATGTTTCCTTACCAAATTCCACTCACCAAAGGCGCTTCACTTCCCAGAAAAAACACCAGAAAAGAGTCTTGATGACCCACAAGTATAGGGGATCTATCGTAGTCCTTTCGATAAGTAAGAGTCTCGAACCCAACGAGGAGCAGAAGGAAATGACAAGCGGTTTTCAGCAAGGTATTCTCTGCAAGCACTGAAATTTTTTATAACAGAAAGTTGTGATAAGATAATTCGTAATGGGTAACAAGTAACGAAAGTAACTACGGTGCAGCAAGGTGGCCCAATCCTTTTTGAAGGAAAGGACAAGCCTATACGGACTCTTATATAAAGCAAAGCGCTCCCGAGGACACATGGGAATTACAGTCAAGCTAGTTTTCATCATGCTCATATGATTCATGTTCGTTACTTTGATAATTTGATATGTGGGTGGACTGGTGCTTAGGTGCTATCCTTCCTTGGACAAGCCTCCCACTTATGATTAACCCCTCTCCCAAGCATCCGCAACTACGAAAGAATAATTAAGATAAATCTAACCATAGCATGAAACATATGGATCCAAATCAGCCCCTTATGAAGCAACACATAAACTAGGGTTTAAGCTTCTATCACTCTAGCAACCCATCATCTACTTATTACTTCCCAAAGCCTTCCCCTAGGCCCAAATCATGGTGAAGTGTCATGTAGTCGACGTTCACATAACACCACTAGAGGGAAGACAACATACATCTCATCAAAATATCGAACGAATACCAAATTCACATGATTACTTCTAACAAGACTTCTCCCATGTCCTCAGGAACAAACGTAACTACTCACAAAGCATATTCATGTTCATAATCAGAGGAGTATTAATTATCATTAAGGATCTGAACATAAGATCTTCCATCGAATGAACCAACTAGCATCAACTACAAGGAGTAATCAACACTACTAGCAACCCACACGCACCAATCTGAGGTTTTGAGACAAAGATTGGATACTAGAGATGAACTAGTGTTTGAGAGGAGATGGTGCTGGTGAAGATGGTGATGGAGATTGACCCCCTCTCGATGATAATATCGTTGGTGATGATGATGGGGATGATTTCCCCCTCCGGGTGGGAAGTTTCCCCGGCCGAACAGCTCTGCGGAGCCCTATCTTGGTTCTGTGCAAGTTTCGCCTCGAGACAGCGGTGCTTCGTCCTGAAAGCTTCCTTCTTATTTTTTCCAGGTCAAAACACACCATGTAGCAGAAGATGGGCATCGGGGCCCTGCCAGGTGGCCCACAAGGTAGGGGGGCGCGCCCAGGGGGGTAGGGCGTGCCCCCACCCTTGTGGATGGCTGGTGGCCCCCCTCTGGTGCTTTCTTCGCCCAATATTATTTATATATTATAAAATAATTCCCATGAAGTTTCAGGACTCTTGGAGTTGTGCAGAATAGGTCTCTAATATTTGCTCCTTTTCCAGTCCAGAATTCCGGCTGTCGGCATTCTCCCTCTTCATGTAAACCTTATAAAATAAGAGAGAAAAGGCATAAGTATTGTGACATAATTTGTAATAATAGCCCATAATGCAATAAATATCAATATAAAAGTATGATGCAAAATGGACGTATCAATCTCCAACCCTCCTTCATCGCCAATTCCATGATGCTCCCTGATGTCTACTATGCAACCTTCTTCTTGTAGACTCGTGTTGGGCCTCCAAGCGCAGAGTTCTGTAGGACAACAGCAAATTTCCCTCAAGTGGATGACCTAAGGTTTATCAATCTGTGGGAGGCATAGGATGAAGATGGTCTCTCTTAAACAACCCTGCAACCAAATAACAAAGAGTCTCTTGTGTCCCCAACACACCTAGTACAATGGTAAATTGTATAGGTGCACTAGTTCGGCGAAGAGATGGTGATACACGTGCAATATGGATGGTAGATATAGGTTTTTGTAATCTGAATATAAAAACAACAAGGTAACTAGTAACAAAAGTGAGCCAAAAAGGTATTCAATGCTTAGAAACAAGGCCTAAGGTTCATACTTTCACTAGTGCAAGTTCTCTCAACAATGATAACATAATTAGATCATATAACAATCCCTCAACATGCAACAAAGAGTCACTCCAAAGTCACTAATAGCGGAGAATACACGAAGAGATTATTGTAGGGTACGAAACCACCTCAAAGTTATTATTTCTGACCGATCTATTGGGCTATTCCTATAAGTGTCACAAACAGCCCTAGAGTTCGTACTAAAATACACTACAAAAAAAAGACACATCCGTGACATTTTGGGTCAAACGTTTTTTTTCTATCATGCTTATGACACTTCTAGGACGATAATTGTGACAAAACCCGGTATCATCATAGATGTGGTGGGCTCCTACTTCTATGACAAAAAATCATGTTAGGAAATGGGCTTTTCGTCCTAGGCGGGCCGGAAACGCAGCTGCATGACATTCTTTGGGCCGTCCATGACAGAAAAAACTGTGGTAGAAGCGAGGGCAAGGAAAATATCAGGGAGTTCCTGGTTACGGTGGGTGGTCTGGGCCGAGTGATGCATAGAGGTTTGCATGTTTCTCTCGTACACGTACACATGTGTGTGTGAGGCGTTGCGCTCTAACTAAACCCGAGCGAGGCGTTGGGCTCTAACTGAACCCGAGCAATTGCACTAGCTACGTTACTGAACCCCGGTCGATCCCTTGCTGTTAACTGAACCCGAGTGATTCCTTCGCTACTGCTGCTAACTAAAGCCGATCGATGCTGCCTCTTGATGAACAGTGAGTGTTGTTGGGGGGGGGGTTGGATGAACAGTTCCCGATGGGGGGGGGTGGATGAATAGGACCCCGTAGTAGTAGAGGTCATTGTCGCTCGATGAATAGGACCCCGATCTCGAGCCAATTGGGGGTGGATGAACAGGACCCCGTGGAGGGCTGGATGAACAGGACGTCCTCATGGAGGGCTGGTTGAACAGTAGCCGGTGGAGGGCTGGATGAACAGTAGCTCGTGGAGGGGTGGTTGAACAGGACCCCGTGGAGAGGGCTGGTTGAACAGTAGTCGGTGGAGGAGCGATGGAGGCTGGATGAATACGAGCCCGTGGATGAACAGTGGCTGGTGGAGGCAGGAGGGGAGACGCCGTGGATGAACAGTCGCAGGTGGAGGCTGGAGGAGGCTGACGGTGGATGAACAGTAGCCCGTGGAGGCAGTCGACGGTGGAGCTGAACAGTGTCCCGCGGAGTCCCGTTTTGCCGTACGCCACACCCCTCCCGATGAACAGGACCCCCGTTTCGACCGTAGTGCTCCAACACAAGCCCGTTTCCTTTGCTTTGTGATACACCACACCCCTCCCTGTCAACAGGACCCCGTTTTGACCGTAGGAGGTCCAAGAGAAGTCCGTTTCCTCCGTTTTGCGGTACGCCAGACCCCTCTTGATGAACATGATCCCGTTTCGACCGTGGCCGGTCGAACACAAGGCCGTTTCCTTCGTTCTACGGTACACCAGGCGTCCTTTCGATCGACTGTTCCATCTAAGCCGGTTGGCTCCCGATGAACACGATGACGCAGTTTCTCCGTTCTGACCCAGCCATGTACACGAGCCCTGGCCGTACGTATGCGCGAGTAGGCAATCGAGACCCCGCCCATATGTACGTATGTGGTCGTGTTTACTTTCTTGCACCCGGGCTGTACGTACGTGTACATGCTACGTGTGTGCCTCTACTATGACACGTGCACGCCTATACTATGACACGTGCCCTTCGTTACACGGCCATGGTTCATCGCTGCAGCTTGCAGATCGACTGATCATATGTATGTACACGTTCGCGACCAGAATGACAACGGTACATACACTTCGACCAGGTGGGCCCCGACTGTCAGGCACTTCCTTGCATGCGAAGATGTAGTTTATGGGTCCCAACAGTCAGGGGGAAACATTTTTTTCACGAAATATGGTGGCCCTTCCGGTGGGTCTCTGCTGTCAGGTGGAGGAATCATTGTTATCCGCGTAATAAGGTGGCACTTCCTTGCTGCGGTTGTGGACCCAGCTATCAACCTCTCCACGTACAGTACTCTTCCGATGGAAGTCGTTTGTTGTCCACATTGACCACGCCGCGCCGAGAGCACCAAGGCGGTGGGCGACGGCGAGGCCTAGGGAGTGGATGATGCGGAGCTAGGGAACACGCGGTAGTGGATGCCCATGCAGAGAGGAGTACGAGGGTTCACTGGTTTGGCTTCGATGTGAGGTTGTCGTCGCCACAGAATAACAGGGGGTGTGGGTGAGTAGAGGGATGGCCTTGCCAGGGTGGGAGTAGTAGGGGGAGGTGAGGCCTCCACGACAGCACAGCCAGCCACGGGAGGAAGGAGCAGGCAGCACAACCGGCGCTAGTTTGGGCCGCTGGAGCAAGAAGACTAGAGCTTGAAGAAACACTACGGCCATTGGATGGACATCATATGGTCACTGGAGCTAGAATCGTTCACATTAACTAAGTTGACAAAGCCCTCCGTCCACGTCAACTTAGTAGGCCCACAAGTCAGCCTCCCACTATGGTGGGTCCCAACTAGTAGGGGGAGTATTCATTTTTTTTTGCGTAATAAGGAGGCACTTCCTTGCGTGCGAAGATATAGCTGGTGGGTCCGAGCTGTCAGCGGGGGGAACGTTTTTTTCGCGAAATACAGAGGCCCTTCCGGTGGGTCCCAGCTGTCAGGTGGAGGAATCATTATTTTGCGTGTAATAAGGAGGCATTTCCTTGTGAGCGATCGCGGACCCAGCTGTCAGCCTCTCCACATACAGTCCACTTCTGATGGATGTCGTTTGTTGACCATGTTGAGCATGCCGCGCTGAGAGCACCAGGGCGGTGGACAACTGCGATGCCTAGGAAGGGAACGACACGGAGCTAGGGAAGACTCGGCAGTGGTTGCCCACGCGGTGGGGAGTACGAGGTTTTACTGGTTCGGCTGCCATCACTGGAAAATAACAGGAGGTGTGGGTGAGTAGAGGAATGGCTTGGCCAGCAATGGAGTAGGGTGTGGTGGTGCGGCCTGTGCGGCAGCACAGCCGGCCACGGGAGCTGGGAGCTGGTAGTCCCACCGGCGCTGGTTTGGGCGGCTCGAGCAAGAAGATGAGATATTGAAGAAGCAGCACGGCCGTTGGATTAACATCCAACGGTCACGTCTGCTAGAATCGTTTGTGGACTAAGTTGACAAAGCCTTTCGTACACGTCAACCTAGTAGACCCACAAGTCAGCCTCCAAATCTGTCCCAAACAGCATACAACCCAAAATTTCTAGCTAGATTCAAATTAATTTAAAAACTAAACTAAAATCCAATGAAAATTTACCCGCACAAAAACAATGAAATTTAAAATATCAAAATCCGAAAGAAAAAGTATTTTGGAACTAATTGCCTGTTTGCTGTATTTTTTCATTTTACAACCCATTTATTATTACTTATAGCCCATTTCTTGTTACTTATAGCCCATTTTCTGGGCAAGCCCGAATGCATCCCTCCTCGTCTTGAAAGATTTCCGGCCCAGCAGGGCGTAGAAAAGCAAGTAGGCCTACTTTGGTTATTCTGCAAAAAACAAAATAGCTGGGCTAGCCATTTTTAGAAAGGAAAAAAACAAACTAGGCTGGTCATGTGGTAAACAGATGAAATAAAATCCTGGGCTAGACGGGCCACAGCTCCCGCACAACCCAGTTGATACCCTTCTCCGTCCCGAAAAAACAAAATTACTGCGCGCGCTGCTGGGTCCCTACTATCATCCTCACCATGTACAATCATCTCCTTATTCCTCTTGGTTGTTGACCATGTTGACAACACAGGAGGGCGGCACCACGGCGAGCGAACCAAGATGGAGGATGATGGTGAGGCCTCGGACGCGAACGAACAGGATCCGGGGAAGATGCCAGAGTTTTAGGGTGCGAAGTGGCCATGATGCCTGCGCGGTAGCACAGCCAGCCATGCAAGGCAGGAGCAGGCGGTCCCGCCAGCGCTGGTTTGGCTTTGGCGGCTGGAGGAAGAAGAGACCGAAGAAACACGACAGATATTGAATGTCAATCTAACGGTCAAGGTTGGCACAATCGTTTGTTGACTAAGCCGACACCAAGTAGCATACTTTTTTTATATATAGGAAGAAAAGAAAAACTGGGCTCGTTCGCCTGATAAAATTCCCGAAATTGCGACCGTTCGATTGGTACGTCTCTGTCGTATCTATAATTTTTTATTGTTCCATGCCAATATTCTACAACATTTACATAATTTTGGCAACTTTTTATACTATTTTTGGGACTAACATATTGATCCAGTGCCCAGAGCCAGTTCCTGTTTGTTGCATGTTTTTTGTTTCGCAGAAAATCCATATCAAACGGAGTCCATACGGGATAAAACTGACAGAGATTGTTTTTTGGAATATATGTGAGTTTTGGGAAGTGGAATCAACACGAGACGATGCTCGAGGGGCCCACGAGGGTGAGGGACGCGCCCCAGGGGGTCTGGCGCACCCTGGCCCCTCGTGTCCACTCCATAAGGCGGTTGGTGCCCTTCTTTCGCAGCAAGAAAGCCAATATCCGGATAAAAATCTTGTCCAAATTTCAGCCCAATCAGAGTTATCTACGGGAATATAAGAAACGATGAAAGGGCAGAATCAGGGAACGCAGAAACAGAGAGAGACAGAGAGACAGATCCAATCTCGGAGGGGCTCTGGCCCCTCCCATGCCATGGAAGCCAAGGACCAGAGGGGAAACCCTTCTCCCATCTAGGGAGAAGGTCAAGGAAGAAAGTACTTCTAGTTTCATACTTGTTCTAGGTAAAGGGAACGTCAAGCGTGCGTAGAGTTGTATCAGTGGTCGATAAAACTTGAGGGAATATTTGTTCTACCTTTAGCTCCTCGTTGGGTTCGACACTCTTATTTATCGAAAGAGGCTACGATTGATCCCCTATACTTGTGGGTTATCAAGACCTTTTTCTGGCGCTGTTGCCAGGGAGTTATAGCGTGGGGTGATTATTCTCGTGTGTGCTTGTTTGTTTTATCACTAAGTAGTTTTTATTTTGTGCTCTTGTTTTCTATCTTTAATTATGGGTAGGAAACGCATAATACCAAAAATATTAGTTGTACCTATTACACCAATGGCTGAAGAACCACTCAAAATCTATCACACTCCTGAAGCTTTTTACTTGGATCATCTTCGATCCCTTTGTGCTCGTGCTGAAACCCCAACTAGCTTAGTTGACTGCAAATCTTTAGATGAGCATGCTTGTTATGTGCGTCACCGCTTATCTAAAAAAGGGAATCTTTTACTGGATCAAATTCATCGTTTGCAATGCTATGCTTGGAATTTATGTGAAATATATGATTTTACTTGTTGGTCTGAAGACCCTAAGAGAGACCTTTCCTACCAATGTGAGTTTACTGATAATGGAATCATATCTTCATATGCTAAGGGTGTTTATAATTACTATGATGTTCAACAAATTGAAGAATTTGTTGCTTTTAAGGGTGCTTATGAAATTGCTTCTTTGATTGAAACGTATGATGCTACTCTTTACAAATCTGAAAATTTTGCCATACTTAAATATTGTTATGATAATTATGCTTCTAATGCCTATGTTGAACCATATATTGAGGACTCCTCCGATGTCCAAGAAAAGACTAATATTTTGCAGGAGTCTATGGAAGAAGGAATTGATGAAACTATGGGCTCATTGGATGAAAAATATGATGAGGAGAGCGAAGAACAAAAGGAGGAAGAGCGGATTAGCTACCCGTGCCCACCTTCTAATGAGAGTAGTTCTTCAACTCATACATTGTTTAATTTCCCTTCGTGCTTACCGGATGCTATGATGATTGTTATGATCCCGTTGATTCTTTTGAAATATCCCTTTTTGATGATGCTTGCTATGCTTATGGCCAAGATGCCAATATGAATTATGCTTATGGAGATGAACTTGCTATAGTTCCTTATGTTAAACATGAAATTGTTGCTATTGCACCCACGCATGATAGTCCTATTATCTTTTTGAATTCTCCCGACTACACTATATCGGAGAAGTTTGCCCTTATTAAGGATTATATTGATGATTTTGATAGATATAATATGCATGTGCTTGCTGCTCCTACTTGCAATTATTATGAGAGAGGAACTACATCTCCGCCTCCATTCATGATAAAATTGCAAGAAACTGTTTATACTATGCATTGGCCTTTACTATGTGTGCATGAATTGTTCTTTTATGACATGCCGATGCATATGAAGAGAGTTAAACTTCGTCATTACATGATATATGTTACTTTGTGCTCACTACTAAATTACAAATCATTGGTAATTAAAATTGGCTTTGATATACCTTGGGATCCGGGTGGATCCATTACTTGAGCACTGTATGCCTAGCTTAATGGCTTTAAAGAAAGCGCTGCCAGGGAGACAACCCGGAAGTTCTAGAGAGTCATTTATTTCTGTTGTGTGCTTTTATAAAGTTTAAAAACAAAAATAATGTGCCAAGATTTGCCTTTAGGATGTTTACATTGCTTGTTGGTTTGCGCGGTGCAAAACAGAAACTCTGGCTGTAGTGCGCGATTTTACATTTTTTTACTGGAACGTCAAACGGTTATGAAACTTTTTGAACTGTCTTTCTATACAAATTGTTTATTTTTACTAATTGTTTCAGAATTTTTGGAGGACCAGAGGTATGGGGAATGTTCAGATTACTACAGACTGTCCTGTTTAAGACAGATTCTGTTTTTTGATGCATAGTTTGCTTGTTTTGATGAAACTATCGATTTCTATTAGTGGATTAAGCCATGGAAAAGTTATATTACAGTAGCTGCAAAAAAATATGAATTGGTTTGCAACAGCACTTAGAGTAGTGATTTTCTTTATTATACTAACGGATCTTACCAAACTTTCTGTTGAGTTTTGTATGGATGAAGTGTTCGAAGATCGAGGATGTCTCGATGTGAGGAGAAGTAGGAGAGGCAAGAGCTCAAGCTTGGGGATGCCCAAGGCACCCCAAGTAAATATTCAAGGAGACTCAAGCGTCTAAGCTTGGGGATGCCCTGGAAGGCATCCCATCTTTCTTCAACAAGTATTGGTATGTTTTCGGATTCGTTTCGTTCATGCGATATGTGCAAATCTTGGAGCGTCTTTTGCATTTAGTTTTCACTTTTTTTTATGCACCATGCTGGTATGATATAGTCCTTGGTTGATTTATAGAATGCTCTTTGCACTTCACTTATATCTTTTGAGTACTGTTTTATAGAATGCTTCATGTGCTTCACTTATATCATTTGAAGTTTGGATTGCCTGTTTCTCTTCACATAGAAAACCGCCATTTGTAGAATGCTCTTTTGCTTCACTTATATTGTTAGAGCGTGGGCATATTTTGTAGAAAATTAAACTCTCTTGCTTCACTTATATCTATTTAGAGAGATGACAGGAATTGGTCATTCACATGGTTAGTCATAAAATCCTACATAAAACTTGTAGATCACTGAATATGATATGTTTGATTCCTTGCAATAGTTTTGCGATATAAAGATGGTGATATTAGAGTCATGCTAGTGGGTAATTGTGAATTTGAGAAATGCTTGTGTTGAGGTTTGCAAGTCCCGTAGCATGCACGTATGGTAAACGTTGTGTAACAAATTTGAAGCATGAGGTGTTTCTTTGATTGTCCTCCTTATGAGTGGCGGTCGGGGATGAGCGATGGTCTTTTCCTACCAATCTATCCCCCTAGGAGCATGCGCATAGTGCTTGGTTTTGATGACTTGTAGATTTTTGCAATAAGTATGTGAGTTCTTTATGACTAATGTTGAGTCCATGGATGATACACACTCTCACCCTTCCATCATTGCTAGCCTCTTCGGTACCGTGCATTGCCCTTTCTCACCTCGAGAGTTGGTGAAACTTCAGCCGGGTGCATCCAAACCCCGTGATACGATACGCTCTATCACACATAAGCCTCCTTATATCTTCCTCAAAACAGCCACCATACCTACCGATCATGGCATTTCCATAGCCATTCCGAGATATATTGCCATGCAACTTCCATCATCATCATATACATGACTTGAGCATCATTGTCATCTTGCTTTGCATGATCGTAAGATAGCTAGCATGATGTTTTCATGGCTTGTCCGTTTTTTGATATCTTTGCTATGCTAGATCATTGCACATCCTGGTACACTGCCAGAGGCATTCATATAGAGTCATACTTTGTTCTAGACATCGAGATGTAATATTGAGTTGTAAGTAAATAAAAGTGTGATGATCATCATTATTAAAGCATTGCCCCAATGAGGAAAGGATGATGGAGACTATGATTCCCCACAAGTCCTGATGAGACTCCAAACTTTAAAAATGAAAATAAAAGAGGCCAAAGAAGCCCAAATAAAAAAGAGAGGTCAAAGAAGCCCACCAAAAAAACAAAAAAAATGAGAGAAAAAGAGAGAAGGGGCAATGCTACTATCCTTTTACCACACTTGTGCTTCGCATGTTCTTCATATAGAGAGTCTCTTAAGTTATCACTTTCATATACTAGTGGGAATTTTCATTATAGAACTTGGCTTGTATATTAAAATGATGGGCTTCCTCAAATGCCCGAGGTCTTCATGAGAAAGAAAGTTGGATGCACACCCACTTAGTTTCAGTTTGAGCTTCCATACACTTATAGCTCTAGTGCATCCGTTGCATGGCAATCCCTACTCCTCGCATTGACATCAATTGATGGGAATCTCCATAGCCCGTTGATTAGCCGCGTCGATGTGAGACTTTCTCCTTTTTTGTCTTCTCCACACAACCTCCATCATCATATTCTATTCCACCTATAGTGCTATGTCCATGTCTCACTCTCATATATTGCGTGAAGGTTGAAGAAGTTTGAAATACTAAAGTATGAAACAATTGCTTGGCTTGTCATCGGGGTTGTGCATGATGGGAGCATTTTGTGTGACGAAGATGAAGCATAGCCAAACTATATGATTTTGTAGGGATGAGCTTTCGTTGGCTATGTTATTTTGAGAAGACATAATTACTTTGTTAGTATGCTTGAAGTATTATTGTCTTAATGTCAAATGATAGACTATTGCTTTGAATCACTCGTGTCTTAATATTCATGCCATGATTAGATTACATGATCAAGATTATGCTAGGTAGCATTCCACATCAAAAATCATCTTTTTTACCATTTACCTACTTGAGGACGAGCAGGAATTAAGCTTGGGGATGCTGATACGTCTCCGTCGTATCTATAATTTTTGATTGTTCCATGCCAATATTCTACAACTTTTACATACTTTTGGAAACTTTTTATACTATTTTTGGGACTAACATATTGATCCAGTGCCCAGAGCCAGTTCCTGTTTGTTGCATGTTTTTTGTTTCGCAGAAAATCCATTTCAAACAGAGTCCAAACGGGATAAAAACTGACGGAGATTTTTTTGGAATATATGTGAATTTTGGGAAGTGGAATCAACACGAGACGAAGCCCGAGGGGCCCACGAGGGTGAGGGGCGCCCCCAGGGGGTCAGGCGCGCCTGGGCCCCTGTGGCCACTCCGTAAGGCAGTTGGTGCCTTTCTTTCGCCGCAACAAAGCCAATATCCGGATAAAAATCATGCTCAAATTTCAGCCCAATCGGAGTTACGGATCTCCGGGGATATAAGAAATGGTGAAAGGGCAGAATCAGGGAACACAGAAACAGAGAGAGACAGAGAGACAGATCCAATCTCGGAGGGGAAGCCAAGGACCAGAGGGGAAACCCTTCTCCCATCTAGGGAGAAGGTCAAGGAATAAGAAGAAGAAGGGGCCCTCTCCCCCTCTCTTCCGGTGGCGTCGGAACGCCGTCGGGGCCAGCATCGTCACTGCAATCTACACCAACACCTTCGTCATCTTCACCAACATCTCCATCACCTTCCCCCATCTATCTATAGCGGTCCACTCTCCCGCAACCCGCTGTACCCTCTACTTGAACATGGTGCTTTATGCTTCATATTATTATCCAATGATGTGTTGCCATCCTATGATGTCTGAGTAGATTTTTGTTGTCCTATCGGTAATTGGTGAATTGCTATGATTGGTTTAATTTGCTTGTGGTTATGTTGCTGTCCTTTGGTGCCCATCATATGAGCGCGCGCGTGGGTCACACCATAGGGTTAGTTGTACCTAGCATAGAAATTTATGCATACGGGATTGAAGGGGGACCAATATATCTTAATGCTATGGTTGGGTTTTACCTTAATGAACGTTAGTAGTTGCGGATGCTTGCTAATAGTTCCAATCATAAGTGCATAGAATTCCAAGTCAGGGATGACATGCTAGCAGTGGCCTCTCCCACATAAAACTTACTACCAGTCTAGTAAAGGAGTCAATTGCTTGGGGACAATTTCGCAACTCCTACCACCACTTTTCCACACTCGCTATACTAACTTTATTGCTTCTTTACCTAAACAGACCCTAGTTTTTATTTATATGCTCTTTATATTCTTGCGAACCTATCCCGTTACACCTACAAAGTACTTCTAGTTTCATACTTGTTCTAGGTAAAGCGAACGTCAAGCGTGCGTAGAGTTGTATCGGTGGTCTATAGAACTTGAGGGAATATTTGTTCTACATTTAGCTCCACGTTGGGTTCGACATTCTTACTTATCGAAAGAGGCTACAATTGATCCCCTACACTTGTGGGTTATCATCGATCTTGCATCACAACGAAAACTGCGAGGAAAATGTGTTTGTCTGCCGTTCTCTTCCCAGGAAACGTTCGCCACATAAGTGACTAGCACCCTTGGTTTTCAATCGAGTGGTTTTGGGTTCGAGTCCTAGGAACTCTCATTTTGTCCTCCTTCCTTCAATGCAAAAAAAAGAGAAATAAAATCAAAGACTTGGAAGGTGTACAGAACAAGCTAGTATACCAGTAAAGAGGACGTTGATGAGTTCTAGAAAAAAGAGAGACATGCTCCCATAGCTGGTTCGAATCCAAACCTAGACTATGACTATATATAGTGCTATGCTACTCTGCAAGTAATGAAACTGACATGTCCAACGTTCGCTTCTCCTCTTCTCCACTTACTCTGCCTAGCATCAGAAGCTCTGGCCGTTGCAACCATGTCCGCTGGCTGCTCGTCCACCCGCTCTTCAGCAAGCAACAACGAGATATGCGCTAAGTCGCCACCTGTACCATCGCCTGTGGGTCTCATCACACCCCCGCCGGCACACACACTGCAGCCGGTTGCTCATCACAACCCGCTGCTGTTGATGTGGTGCCATTGATGCAAATCACGCAGAGTCATCCGTCGCATCTCAACCACAATCCTCAACCCTGGCCAGTCTTCTACAAACACTACAAAAAAAGACACTTCCGTGATGATACGTGTTTGTCACAGTAGGTCACGTTTTCTGTCATGCATGTACATCCATGACAATTTTATGACAAAATCAAGATAGTCATACCTGTGCTGTCGTAGAAGTGTTCCATGACATTACCAAAATTATCATCATGGAAGTGTCCACTTCCATGTCGATAAATCGCGCGTCATAGAAGTGCTTTCGTCAAGGTTGACCGACACGTGGCATCCACCATAACGGGACACCATTAAGCTATCGGGTCCGGTTTTGGATCCGATAACCCGCTAACAGCCATGACCAATGCCAATTTTCCACGTGTAAAATTCTCATTGGCTGACGGAACCACGTGTCAGCTCCGCATTGGCACAAGTTTCATTCATCCAATGGGTGAGATGCGCCTATGATATGTTGACATGTGGTCCGGCCCAAAAGTGGCCCGTAAAGATTAAATGGGCCGGCCGAACTAAAGGCCCACAAGATTTAGCGGGCCATAATGGGCCGGCCCACCTAAAGGCCCACAAGATTTTGCAGACCATAATCGGCCAACCCAGCTAAAGGCCCAACGTTCTCAGTTAAGGCCCGTATGGCTAGTGTCAAATAGGCCGTCAACGACCCGTCCTAAACTTGTCATCATCACGGCCCATGGTCACTTCTGGCCCGTTAACAGTCCGCTAAGAATTTGGGCCGAATTACGGCCCGGTGTGTTTCCGGCCTGTTAAAGGTCCTGCTTCATTTGGGCCCATTTATAGGCCATTGAAACTTTCGGCCCATAAACGACCGTGAAGGATATGGGTCATATTCGTCCATGTCTGACATTCGGCCTGTTAGAGGCCCACTACAGATTTGGGCCACTTTCAGCCTGTTGTGACTTTCGGCCTGTTAACGTCGGACGAAATCCATGGGCCATATGTGGCCCAACGCCACATCGGGCCTACTAACGGCCCATATAAAAATGACACTAATCAAGCCCGACCGAACTTCCGGCCTGTTAAAGGCCCGTGTAGTAGGTCGGCGCATTTACGACCCGTCTGAATTTCGGCCTGTGGACGATCCGCATTGTAAATGGGCCACCATTTCGGCCTGCTAAGACCAGTGGGTTATTTGGCACAATCAGGGCCCAATCTTACTTTCGGCCTATTAAAGGCCCATGTTTTTTATGGGCTCGAGATATTTACACATGTAAACGGCCTATTATTACTGAGGGCCCAAATTATGTTTAGGCCTGTTAAAGGCCCACTATGGGCACAGGCCTACCAGAAAATATGAAAGCTTATGCTGATTTAGGCCCAGATATTTTTAGTGGGCTACATGCAAATTTCGGCCCATAATCGTTTTTAGCCCAATTGGAATGGGCCCGACGAATGTTGGCATGTTGGGCTCCTACGAAGCTTTCGGCCGAATACATTACTAAGATAAACCTACACTATACAAAAATAGCGTCGTAATTACTGCAGCCTTTGGCAGCATCATAAATGTTGTATCACAACAAAATAAATTCCAACCATACAACAAAAGGCCTGTTGGCATAAAGTTTATAGTCCTTGCAGATAAAAGCACCATCAGATGTATAGAAGCACAGATCATTTGACCTGAGTGCTAATGTTTCAGGCTGTAGAATCTGATGGAGCAGCACGATCTTCCCCTTTTTCCGCCATTGCTCTTGAACAACGAAGCAAATGTCTGATAGTCTGGTTTCAAAACCATTCATATCTTCACGACATTTGTCAACCACTATTTTGTTTCCGAAACAACGTCCATTAGGGATTGGACTTGTGTCTGGAGCACAGATATATCACTCTGTCTAGCCGGAAGATTTTGTTCAGTAGGCGATTTGGACGAGGTTACCTTGACAACCAACCCAGAATTACGCAGGAAGGTGCTTTTTTGCACTGTTAGTGGAGAGATACTGACGCACTGCAGCAAGAGGTGACATTGTGCCTGTGGTAGCCTCGTCACCTTCAGGTGGTTGTGGCTGTTCAATCATTTGTTCCATAGCTTGCTGAAAGTTTGAACTTGTAGATTAGTGTACCAGATAAGTTACTAATGAGACAAAAACAAACAAAGTAGGTTTCACGTTTATACATAACTTATTTTGGTGAACTACTGTAATACATTAGCATGTATTGTAGTGCCAACTACATAATAAAATCACTTTCGGAACATATGTCCATGTAGCATGCCTACTGTATTGTCTATTTCCTCACATTCGTTGACATCTAAGGATAAAGAGACATGGTTTAAAGTAGGATGAACATAGTATGACATCATTCATATCATGGGCAAACAGATATAAAACAAACAGGCTATTGTATCATTGTGTGCGCACGTGAACATCACAACTAGATTACAGATCAAGACCAAAAGAATATCCTTCATCTCTTTTAAACCATGTAAGGTGAAATGATACGTTAAGACAACTGTGTATAAAAGTGAACAGAGTAACTGACATTGGCTGCAAACCAAGCAGTTAAATGAACACATCACAGTACCAATCAGTTCAAAGGCAGGAGGAGTAAGGACTTACAACAGCGGCTTGAACTGGTGTGCTCATGCCCTTCATCTTGCTGGTGTGGCAATCCTTGAAGATTTGCACTGCATTCGGTTCAGGTTCTTTTTGGTCCGCACGGGTTTTCCTCTGTATTTGGAACAAGTCAATATAGATACGATAATATGGCACAGAAAAAAGAAGGAACTAGCAGCTATTTACAAGAGCCTCGCAGTGTGCAATATAGCTACGAGATCCTGTTGTCTGTTGGAATTTCACTTTAGAACGGTTGGTCTTGTTCTTCAAACAGTTAGCCTAGAAGAAGATACACTTGTAAGGCACATACATAAATACAAGTTCAATATGTGGTCTGATCAAATACATATACCCTACCTGATACTTTGGATCAGACCAGTGTTTAACAAGGGTTGTCCAGTCTTCATCTGTAATATATTCCACTGGAGATGTTTGGGCGATTTCATTGTTAGCCTTGCCTTCAAAGTGAGATTTTCTAAGGTGGTACCGATACTGTCGCAGAGCAGACTGAAAAACATGAGTGCATGCTTGTTTAGTTGCATCATCTTTCGGATCCAACTTGAACCTCATCTGTTGAAAAAAGAATGTGAGTCTTATTAGGAGGAAGCTAGAAAGTATGGCACAGAGCAAGACAATATTACAAATTGCGATGAATAACATTACTTACGGATAAATGGTCAAGGAAGGTGTTAAACTGGGTATTGTCTTTCTCATTCCTGTACTGGATCCACGTTGGGAGGATACGTGCATGACACCTAACGGCAACGGCTGCCTCTGATACTAACTTGGCTGACTCTGTAGCATCACGTGGCCTTTTTAAACCTGCCTCAAAATGGATCTCCATTCTTCCTCCTTTAGATTTTGTTAATCTGTCAAGCATTATCCCTGATGTCTGTTTCCGCTTGCGCCGTGGTGCTAGTTCAACAACGAATATGGAAAGTGTTAGTGCACATCAAACTGTGAGAGTACATATAAAGGAGCATGCAACTGCAACTTGACTCGGTCAGGTACCGTCTTGGTGTTGATGCTCATGAGGTTCATCTGATCTTGCCAAGTCCTGTTGTGTCAGCAGTGCTTCGGAAGTAGTGTTAGGTGTGAAGGCAGCTTGGGAACTGGCCAGTTCCGGAGCAAACGAACGAGTAACTCGTTGAGATGCTGGTACAGTTGAAGCGGATGCTGCAGCTGGTGGAGCAGGTGATACTGTGTTTGTAGATTTAGCCGGTGGACTTGGACCTTCTACTGCACTATAAGTACCAGCAGAATCTCGAGGGCAGATCCTTTTCCGTTTCACCCGACGAGTAACACCATTCCCTACTATATTCTTTTCCTTGCTCTTTTTTGACTTTGCCATGTCAAGCCGTACCCACAACACAAAAGAATAAAATCGCTCTTCAGAACTCATTGATGCATGATACAGACAAGCAATACTTTGATGTAAGACAACCGTATGAGGATGGAATATGTAAGAAAAACAGGACGGCGTGACATATTCACAGCTACGATGTGTAAACTAAGCAGAAGGATTTTCAAGAAAATAGAAGTAATGCAAGCTAGACACCATATGAAAGATGCAACCAATATCACTCTGCCAAGTTAAAAGTGTCTTGTCATAAGTGGCATTTCGAAAAATTAGAAGCAGTACAACGTAGAAATCAATGCAAGATGCAACCACTATCAAACTGCCATGTTAAAAGCGTCCAATCATGAGTGACTGATGCGGGATACACAACAGCAGTACTTTGATGTAAGAACATGGTATGATTGATAGATGCAGTGTATTCTAGACACAGAAAGGCATGTCATATGCACATGTATAACGTATAAACTCAGCAGGTGCAATTTAATCAAAATAGAAGAAATACAGGCTAGACAACATATGCAACATGAAACCAATTATCACACTGTCAACTTAGAGCAAGCACCTGCGATGGTGGAGTACGGGAGATGAACTCATCATGTAGACTTGGGACTTCAACTTCATTAGCAGTAGCAGTGGCAAATCTAGAGAGTCTCTGTTTGCGTCGGTCCGGAGGACCACCAACATCCCCTAACTTACTCTTTTCCTTCCTATTTTCTGATATTGCCTTATGAAGTCAAAACCAAAAGAAGATGAATAAAATTAGCTCTGCATAACTGGTTGATGCATGATACAGACGAACACTACTTTGATGTAAGGCAAGCGCAGGATAGGAGGATGGAATATATACAAAAAAGACAGCATTGCATATTCACACGTACGATAGGAGGATGGAATATGTATGAAAAACAGTAAGCAGAAGGCATTTCAACAAAATTAGAAGAAATGAAAGCTAGGCACCATATGAACATGCAACCAATATCACTCTATCAGGTAAAAAGTGTCTCGTCGTAAGTGCCATTTCAAGAAATTAGAAGCAGTACAAGCTAGAAGACAATGCAAGATGCAACCTACATCACACTCCCAAGTTAAATGTGTCTTATGGGTAAGTGATCGTTGCAGGTATAAGTTGTAAGCTACGCAGATGCAATTCAACAAAATCAGAAGCAATACAAACTAGACATCATACGGAACACGCAACCACATATAACAGTTCCAAGTTAGAGCAAGCACCTGTGATGGTGGAGTAGGGGAGATGTGCTCATCATCTACACGTATGTTCTAGAAACAGGAACATGTGTCATATTCACAGGCATTATGTGTAAAGTAAGCAGATGCAATTCAACAAAGTTAGAAGCAATACAAGCTAGACATCATACGCAACATGCAACCACATATAATAGTGCCAAGTTAGAGCAAGCACCTGTGATGGTGGAGTAGGGGAGATGTGCTCATCATCTACACAGCTACGTTGACTGTCCAGCCTTGTGTTGTCTTGCGAATCTTGTTGGGAGGATGGCGGAGTAGAATCTGTAGAGACCCTCTGTTTGAGTTGCTCCGAAGGACCACCATCATCCACTGCCGGACTAATTTCCTTCAGCTGTATTGATTTTGCATTGTGAAGTCAAACCGATAAGAAAAAGGAATAAAATTCGCTCTTCAGAACTCATTCATGCATGATACTGACGAACACTACTCGGATGAAAGGCAAACACATGATACGAGGATGGAATATGTACGAAAAACAGGACGGCGTGACATATTCACACCTATGATGTGGTAACTAAGCAGAAGGCATTTCAACAAATTAGAAGCACTGCAAGCTAGACACCATATGAAAGGTGCAACCAATATCACTCTGCCAAGTTCAAACTGTCTGGCGTTTCAACAAATTAGAAGCAGTACATGCTAGAAATCATATGCAAGACACAACCAATATCACAGTGGCGACTTAAAGGTGCCTTATCATAAGTGACTGATGCGGGATATGCAAGAACAGTAGTCTGATGTAAGAACATGGTGTGATCAGATATAGTATGTTCTAGAAACAGGAACACGTGTCATATTCACAGGCATTATGTGTAAAGTAAGCAGATGCAATTCAACAAAGTTAGAAGCAATACAAGCTAGACATCATACGCAACATGCAACCACATATAATAGTGCCAAGTTAGAGCAAGCACCTGTGATGGTGGAGTAGGGGAGATGTGCTCATCATCTACACAGCTACGTTGACTGTCTAGCCTTGCGTTGTCTTGCGAATCTTGTTGGGAGGATGGCGGAGTAGAATCTGTAGAGACCCTCCGTTTCAGTTGCTCGGAAGGACCACCATCATCCAATGCCTTACCAATTTCCTTCCGCTTTATTGATTTTGCATTGTGAGGTCAAACCGACAAGAAAAAGGAATAAAATTCGCTCTTCAGAACTCATTCATGCATGATACTGACGAACACTACTCTGATGAAAGGCAAAGTCATGATACGAGGATGGAATATGTACGAAAAACTGGACGGCTTGACATATTCACACCTATGATGTGGTAACTAAGCAGAAGGCACTTCAACAAATTAGAAGCACTGCAAGCTAGACACCATATGGAAGGTGCAATCAATATCACTCTGCCAAGTTAAAACTGTCTCGTCATAGGTGGCGTTCATCAAACTAGAAGCACTACATGCTAGAAATCATATTCAAGACGCAAACCAATATCACACTGCCAACTTAAAGGTGTCCCATCATAAGTGACTGATGCAGGATACACAAGAAGAGTAGTTTCATGTAAGAACATGGTGTGATAGACAGATATAGTATGTACCAAAAACAGGAAAGCGTGTCATATTCACACGTATCATGTGTAAGCTAAGCAGATGCAGTTTACACTAATTAGGAGCAATACAAGCTAGACACCATATGCAACATGCAACCAGATATCACACTGCCAAGTTAGAGCAAGCACCTTGGATGGTGGAGTAGGGGAGCGGAGACTTGGAACTTGTAATGCACTAGCAGTACAAGGAGAATCCGTACAGATGCTCCGTTTACGTTGCTGCAGAGGACCACCATCATCGCCTTCCTTACTCTTTTCCTTCCTCTTTTTTGATTTTGCCTTGTCAAGTCAAACCCACAAGAAAAAGGAATAAAATTTGCTCTTCAGAACTCATTGATGCATGATACTGACGAACACTACTTTCATGTAAGGCAGCCGCATGATAGGAGGATGGAATATGTATGAAAAACAGGACGGCATGACATATTGACATGTATGATGTATAAAGTGTAAACTAAGCACAAGGTGTTTGAACTAGTTAGAAGCAATGCAAGCTAGAAACCATATGAAAGATGAAACCAATATCACTCTGCCAAATTAAAAGGGTGGCCTAACAAATGTATTTGACCAAATTAGAAGCAATACATGGCAACAGGCTAGAAATAATATGCAATATGCAACGAATAAAGGTGTCTCATCGTAAGTGATTGATGCAGGATACAGAAGAGAGGTAGTTTCATGTAAGAACATGGTTAACACATAGATGTAGTGTGTACCAAAAATAGGAAGGCATGTCATATTCACAGGTATAATGTGTAAACTAAGCAGATGCAATTTACCCTAATTAGAAGCATTACAAGCTAGACACCGTATGCAACATGCAACCACATATCACACTGCGAAGTTAGAGCAAGCACCTGCGATGGTGGTGTAGGGGAAGTGCGGTCTTCAAGTACAGAGCTACGTTCAATATCTTCATTTAGGCTTGCTGTTTCTTGAGAATCATGTGGAGAGGATGAAACTGCACTCTTTATAAGAGTAGCGCGTCTCATACTAACCCACGGGCGTGACTGTCTCATCATAAGCGATAGATGCAGGATACACAAGAACAGTAGTTTGATGTAAGAACATGGTGTGATAGGCAGATGTAGTATGTACCAAAAACAGGAAGGCGTGTCATATTCACATGTATAATGTGTAAGCTAAGGAGATGCAATTTAACAAATTAGGAGCAATACAAGCTAGGCACCATATGCAACATGCAACCAGATATCACACTGCCATGTTAGAGCAAGCACCTGGGGTTGTGGAGTAGGGGAGATGAGATTTGGAACTTGCACTGCAGTAGGAGTAGCAGGAGAATCTGCAGAGATCATCTGTTTCGGTTGCTCCAGAGGACCACCATCATTCCGTGCCTTCGTCCTTTTAGATTTTGCCTTGTCAAGTAAACACACAAGAAAAAGGAATGAAATTCGCACTTCCAAATTCGTTGATGCATGATACTGACGAACACAACTTTTATGTATGGCAACCACATTGTAGGAGGATGGAATATGTACGAAAAACGCTAAGCAGAAGGCATTTCAACAAATTGGAAGCAATGCAATCTAGACACCATATGAAAGATCCAACCAAAATCACTCTACCAAGTTAGATGTGTCTCATTATAAGTGGCACTTCAACAAATTAGAGGCAATACATGTTTGAAATGATATGCAAGATGCAACCAATATTACACTGTCAACTTGAAGGTGTCTCGTCAGAAGTGATTGATGAGGGATACACAAGAAAAGTAGTTTGATGTAAGAACATGGTTAATAGAAAGACGTAGTATGTACCAAAAACAGGAAGGCATGTCATATTCACAGGTATAATGTGTTAACTAAGCAGATGCAATTTACCCTAATTAGAAGCATTACAAGGTAGACACCATATGCAACATGCAACCACATATCACACTGCCAAGTAAGAGCAAGCACCTGCGATGGTGGTGTGGGGGAATTGCGGTCATCAACTAGAGAGCTACGTTGACTATCTTCATTTAGCCTTGCTGTTTCTTGAGAATCATGTGGGGAGGATGACACTGCACTCTTTAAACGAGTAGCGCGTCTCACAGTAACCCACTGGGGTGACTGTCTCATCATAAGTGATTGATGAGGGATACAAAAGAGCATTAGTTTGATGTACGAACATGGTTAATAGACATATGTAGTATGTATCAAAAACAGGAAGGCATGTCATTATCAAAGGTATAATGTGTAAAGTAAGCAGATGCAATTTAACCAAATTGGAAGCAATACAAGCTAGACACCATATGCAACATGCAACCACATTTGACAGCGCGAAGTTAAAGCAAGCACCTGGGATGGTTGTGTGTGGCAATTGAGATCATCAACTGCAGAGCTACGTTTACTGTCTCCATCTGCTGGCACTGCACCCTTTAGAGCGCTGAAACGCTTAGTGCTTATCTTCGAATTACACTGGAGCGACTTCTGTCTTTTCTTTTTTGTATTCATCAACACTGCGTCAGAGTCTGAAATACCCATGCATAAAAAACAATAGTGTGAGTATGGGTGAAGTGTGTGCACAAGTAATACAGTGTAAAAGTAGCAGATAGCAGGTCGGTGAGAAATAAATGACGGGAGACATATGATAGCTCTACAACATGCATGGCACACGAAATTACTAGATTCTAGGATTTTGAAATATGAGCACAGGGATGGCTGGGAAATGCAGATGCTCCTCCAGCACACCACAAGGTGTGGTCCTATGAAAATAACAGTCGACTGAAAACAAATAGGTCAGTCCATTTTTTCTGCACCGTCCGATGTACAAAGAACGGGCAGATCGCCTTCATCTACCTCCAGCCAGTCAGTGTTACGATCTTCCTGAAAATGCCAGCGACCACCGGCCCAGTCCCCTGCCTCCGCCCTCCCCTCGACCTCACCGCACCGCCGTGCTTGGCACCGCCCCCGGCCATCCCTTCAAGCCCCGCCGACCTCCAGATCAGGCGCAAGCAGCTCCTGCGCCCCACACCCCTATGATAGACACCGATGCGCCGCTTCCCTGGCGAACAGGCGGACTAGGTGCTCCGCGCGCCTAAGCGGGTGCTGCTTCTTTTAATTGCGATTTGACTGACCCTGAATTGAAATCCAGGCAGGCTACTGACTTCTAGCAAAGGTGAAATAGTAAATGGGAGGAAACCTTGTGCATTTAGTATCACGAAGAAGATGCAGTACGAAGCTCCCAACTAGTTTCTTTCGTGGGATGAATACAGTGTGAGCAGACACGTAAGATTTTCACGAATAAGGGAAGAGGAGTACCTCTTTCTGCTGGCAGTGCTGCGTCCTCCTTCTGTTTTTCCAATGATCTTCTTGTGGTTTGCTGGAAACGAGAAGTTGTGGATGACGGTGGAGCCTTGGACGAACCCATGGCCAAGTTGTTGAGTGTGGTGTGGTGGCCTTCTGTCGGCGGCGGGAACCAGATCCGAGGCGGCGAACGATGGCGTAGCAGGAACAGCTCCGATGCGGTGGATAGTTGCGATAGTGGAGCGGCAGCGGTGAGGCGCAGGACGGTGTGGTCGAACTAGTTCTGGTACAGTGCACGTCGGTGTCGGTATCATGGAGGCAGCTCTGCCTCAGCTTCAGATGCTAAGTCCTTGAGGGCGTTGCCGTTGCGGTTGTGTTGGACGACGATGTTGGGGTACCGACTCCGGTGTGATGGAGGAGGGCGGCGGTGGATTGGGCGCGATGGGGTGGAGGACGGAGGAGGCTGGGGTTTCGCGGCTGGTGGAGAGGGCATTTTGGCGCCCACGGAGTACGAATGGGGAAACGGAGGGAGGGGGAACTATTCGGTTTGGGACGCACTTGTTTGAAATTTGGGGAAAGTTACAAACTTTGCCCCCATCTAAAATTTCGGACATACTATGGGTTGGGGGTAGGACGGTAATCTCAGGTGTCCCAAATGGCGGGCGGGATATATTTCGGCCGAGCGCATGGGTGTTTAGGCACCCATGGAGTATGAATGCTTCCCGGAGGCGGTTGAGACTGGCGTCTTGGTGAAGTTACAAACCTACCCCGGTTTAGACATTTGGACATCGGGCCAATAGGCTACACGTGCCAGAGTCAGGACAGTAATTTCCTACCACCAAACATTAGTCTCGCACGGTTTTGAGTGACTAGAGGCTTACTTGGCGCTTCGTTCAATATTTGGGAGCAGAAGCATTAACGTTTTCGGTTCTCTTGAATTGAACTTTCAGGATTTGTCAAACTTCACAAAACTTTACTCTTGAAAAATCCTAAAACTACGATTATTTTGGAATGGAGGGGGTACATTTGAATATACGTTGTACACAAGTATATATTAAAAGATATGCAACTTACCTCAGTTCATGCATGGTTCCAGATATAATCTCCTTGGTTGCAAAAAAATAGTTAGACATGCGTATGAATATATAGCATGTTCAAACGCACAACAAAGATTGATGCCCCCTTTTAGATCTGATTTACAAATGCCATTATCTCGGGTTCAAATAGATGAATGCACTTCCTATGAATTCGAATCTTCGAAACCCCCTTTATGTTGAATTCAACATGTATTCTATTTCGTAGCTAGCAATTTGGAATGTATCCATGTAAGTGACAAATGTATAAAGTGCTTCACACTAACAACATGGAGTGCACTAATTAATGTTTATATATGAATTGCAAAAGCAATGCATTGCCTGTATTTCAAACCGCTCTCACTCTATGGATCGATAATATGAAATAAACACATGCACATGCTAGAATTCAATAGAGTATGGGTGTCTGATAGACCGATTTTCGTTCATACGCAAATTGCAAAATTCATGATCTCATCCAAAAATAATAATGCCATTTATATTTTAATTTAATGCGTAGAACCGCCTTTTACACGTAGATGCACTATGCCTCGGCCCGTTCTCACAACGCGCTATATATCTCTCTATCTAACGCATAAGTGCACACACTTTATATACATCGGCATTTCTCTTTCACACATGCTCACAATCTCTCCCGGGGTGTCGGGGTGTCTCACGCACACACTCTCTCTATCTCTCTCTCTTCTGACTACTATGTACCACTCTTTTCACTAATCTCAGTTGGAAAACACTATTTCTCTCACATGCATATATACACACGCACGGTCTCTACTAGCCCTCTATACGCACATATATGTGCCTACGTGTCTCCCGCACGCACATTATCTTTAGGCCTCTCTCGCACACATTGCCCCCCCACAGACACACCTCTCTCTTAGTAGTTGGCAGATATGATTCCATCAGATCATTCGGTAGGATATCCCTGACTGTTAGGCTGGATGGTAATACGAGGCAAAGTTTTACCCAAGTTCGGACCCTTGCAGTTGAGGAAAAAGCCTACTCCTGGTACTGTATATTAGTGATAGGGGTGTGTACAAAGTACACGTGAATACCAGGCATTGTGCGTGTGTGTATACTATCGACGAACTAGCCCCAGGCTTCTATAACATACTCGGGGCCTAGGGTTACAAATCATATATAGTCGGCTTATCACCAGTGGGGATAGAGTCCTCCACGACTCTGGTAGCTTCGTGTTGTACGCCGAGTCCTCCACATGGGTCTTCGTATAATGCGTCTCGGTCCAACCTATGTGGCGCAGGATGGAACCGACCCATGAGTCCTCATGTTGACCCACCACAACTAGAAATGATGTGCCCACCCACACCCACAACACGCAATCGAGCACTATGAAAATAAGCATATACAATAGTACAATGTTATACATGGAAGTTAATTGCATGGTGCATCCAAAAATATTTGTTCTGCATTGTGAATGTTTATATTTTCTCCTAAAATATTAGTCACGGGAAAGAGAAACAAAGGGCATATCTCTCCTTGTCTCCACCGGACAGCCCCTCTTTCTACACCACTTTCACGTACGCACACAAACTATCTCTCGGCCCTCTAAAAGTATGCATGCCCATGACACATTCACACGTGACGGTCACTGTATTTCAAGCGAAAGCACTATACGGCCGGTGGACTTCAGAATATGCTCATTACAGTCACCATATACATTCTCGTGGTGATCATACGGTATCTAGCTCACGATACGTCTCCGTATTTTGTTTATAACACTAACGGACATTGTATTTGATGCATGCTCCGTATTTTTTTGAAGACACTTACGATCATTGTATTTGAAGCGAGAGCACGATATGGTCACTGGACTTCAGAATAAGTTCATCATGGTCAGCACATACATTTTGTGGTGCTAATCAACCTGTGGTTGGATGGTTAGGAGGACAGTGGTTTCTCGAGCCCACCAGGGTTAAAGTCCTGGTGCACGCATTTTATCCTTGGTTAATTTTAGTATTTTTCCAGCGATGTGCGTTCAGTGGGAGGAGACGTTCCACTCGACTACGAGGCACCTATGTTGACTTCGTAAAATCTCAAGATCATATGCTGGCTCACTCTCTCAAAGGTGCTCATAGGGGTAGGATCTGCGTGTGTGCGCTTATAGCGGTGAGTGCTTGTGCGTATATATGAGCACTTGCGTATGTACCGTGTAAAAAAATACATGTCGTGATTATACGGTCACTGGCTCACCCATACAAGTCTGTATTTTGTTGATGACACAATCAATTGACCAGCCAAACTTTCCACGTGGCGCAACTACTGTTGCACCATTGGGGTGCGTAACCGTGGGGCCCACCTGTCAGCGCGTATATGAAAGAAAGAATGGTAGTTTGAGTCTGTCATGTGTTAATAAAATACATTTTAGGGTGATCATACGGTCACTAGCTCACCATACAGCTCGGTAATTTGTTGATGACATGATCAATTGACCAGTCAAATGGTCCACATTCAGTTGCGCACATTACCATAGGGCCCACCCATAAGCGCATATATGAAGGACAGAAATGGTAATAAATTAGTGGTCGGTGGGGATTCGAAGTTGTGAGACCTCTGGTTGGCAGTTGCCGGTGGTGGTGGCGCGGTGATTTGGCCGGTGGCGTGGGGATCGCCGAAGAAAAAGCTTGCCACGGGGGGGGGGGGCTAGAGGGATGGCCGGGGAGGCGGCGGACCGGCAGTGGGGAGTGGTTTCGAGGTGGGCGAGGTGGCGTGGCCGCGGGCGGCGGCGGCCAGCAGTTCGACCGGTGGTGGCTGGCAGCTCACGGGGTGGAGGTTGAAGATAAACTGCATGCCCTTGATTTCGTATCCAACGGCTGGAAAATCTGCTGACCAGAGATGAAAAAGTCAGTCGACTGACGTGTAGCCTCACCCCACACGTACACATGCACACACTCAACACTCGCACGAACACACGCATGCATGTAGGCGTGCAACACTGACACGTACACATAACGAACACACGCACGCATGCAGGCGTGCAACACTGACACGTACACATGCACTCAAGAACACACTCACGTACGCACACATGCATGCAACACTGAAACGTACACATGCATGCACGCAACACTCGCACGCCTGCATGCACACCGCACATGACGCAAGACACACAATCAACCTATATGTGCGTGCACCCTTTGTTAAGGACATGGATTGTTACGGGTATTAATCAATCTTACCTTTTTTTGCAAGGTTTAATCAATCTTATCTGTGATAAGCAGAACATTGATGTTTGAAGCGGTCTTTATGAATCACAACGTACCGAACGGGCTATCAACGTATATATGAATTTTTTTTAAATTATCTTACATTATATAGTAGGCTTATCTAGATGAAATAGATGACGTCACACTCAATGATCAATCATGGGTTTATGAAGTGCCCGCTTCTGACCGCCCTGGCCCACCAAAAGTTTCTCTGTCGTGCGCTGCCTGCGTTGGGTCACTGACATGCAGGCCATGTACCCAAAGAGCCCACACGTCAGTGGAAGAACGGCGCGGTGTCGTACGTCAGAGTCGAGGGCGCCACACGATGCACGCCCGGCTGAACACGCCTCCTTGCCGCATTCAAACGCCTCCATGAAACCCGTGTGGAAGCCGAGAAACCCACTCTGGACACACGTCGGTTCATGAACCGGCGGCATTAAATGCAACGCCGGCCGAGCTCCTCCCGTCCTCCGTCTATTTAATCTCCTATTTAAATGAGGCCAAATGCCGGCCAAGAATCGCATACCTCCACTGCTCCCCTATCTCCTCCTTCACTGTTTTGTCCACTGTTACAATGGCTTACGAAGAGTAGTTATCCCGCATCCAAGCCGGCTGGGTGTCCCGCCGAGCCTGCCGGATATGAGCTATGCAGCTTGCTGATCCACCTCTCTCCCCTTGCCCGACGGAGCCAGTTGCCGCCCCAAGCTGGCGCGCAGTTCAGCAACTCGCCGCTCCAGGCTAGCTCGACAAGGAGTGGCGCACCAGCGTCGTCGCTGCCATCCACGCCGCCGCCTCGTACCGCTCCTCTGGTGTCTGCGACCGTGTCTCCCATTTATGTGGCCGAGACTCCCATGCCAGCGGCCGCGCCATGCAAGCAGAGACAGAAGCGGGGTGTGCGGAGAGCGACAAGTCTGTAGTTGGCGCCTCCACGTTTGTCGCCATCATCGAGGAGAAGCAGAACACGGGAGGCTGCTGCCGCTTGGGTCCCATGAAGGCCACGCGGAGGCAACACCGGCGTACACAACAGGTGTCTTGCTGGATCCTTTTGTTGTGAGGACCTTCCTCGATCCTGCATGGGCTCCACAGAAGCGGAGAAGCCCCCTTCCACCATCATCTTGGGCATCAACCAACCATATCAATTGGGCAGCAGGGAAGCGAGCCGTCCTTTGTGCTGAAGCATATACCTCCGAGGCTCCCGACAGTCCGGTGATCGTGCTGCCAGACATGATGAACACAAATGGATCGGCAGGCGACCATTTAGGCCAGATATTATATACCTGTGTTGTCCAGAACTATCACCGCTTAGTTGATTTGAATGTAATGAAATCCGTCATGTTTGTACGAAAATCCGGTATTTTATATGAATTCCGTCATTGTTTATGAGAAATATCGTTGCGTTTGCATGAATTTTTTCCGGTTGGTTGAGTTACTGTCAAAATGTGTGCGGCTACGGTTAGATGGCGTAATATGCGGGTCGCCGGTTGGTCTGCGGCTGGCTCGGGCGGCGTGGTGGGACGAAATAAGCACGGCTCGTGCGAGCTCGCCTCCAACGTGCGCGCTGGAGGATGCATGAGAACCCGAGCCATTCCTCATTCATCGGTGGCAAAGGCACCGGTGGACAAAAGGGTCGCCAATATTTTGGCTACCCCGGGCAAAATCCAAATAGCCCCTCCCAGCAGATTCAAATCCCTCGTTCGCCGTGAAATTTTGCCATGTGTTGTTTTCATGGACTAGCAAGATGCCCATGCATTGCACGGAACATCAAGATGCATTTTTTACAAAACACCTGTTGTGATTGACCCATGCAGGAGTAATCCCATGTGTAAAAACTAATGATATCTTGAGAATTTTATCAAAAATGGTATCTCTAGAATTTCATCGAAAAAATGATATCTCGACAAAGATGAGAGATAAGGTGAGGAGGAGTGGGGCGTGGTGGTGACTGGTGGTCGGACTAGGCGGAGGCATGGGGATGGACGACGCATTATGTCTAGGTTTGTATCTCTCTCTCACACACCCACGTATGTGGGGGACGTGCACAAAGAGAAGAGGTGCATGCACGGCGCACGTACTCCCGTCTCTTTCCCAACCACACCCTCGCGGGTACATGGTGGAGCTCATTTCTGTACGAAAAGGCAGCCCACATGGTAATTTGACACGTGTACTGGTTGTCCACTTGATGGAGGATCGTCTACCACGGGTGAACAAACAAATTGTGACTTGATGCGTCATGTGGGGCCTACCTTAGAGGCAAGGTTCTATACACTCGAGATGCTCTGTACGTATTACTATTGATGTGTCCCATCAACTCGCAGAACGAGGAGAAGCTTGCTTATTACACTGTCTCCCCCGCCCACGGGTGCGGTGGCTCGCAGGACAAAATTTGGCACGAAGTACTAAGGTGCCCTATAAACCAGGATGAAGGCAGTAGTACTACGCCTTACACCTGCTCCCTCGCCCACGCGCACGATGGATCAGGACAAGGAGAAAATTTTACTACTCCCTCTATTTACTCCTCGTCCCTACCTTGGTTAGAGAGATTATCATATTGTTTGGAATATATGTCTTTTAGTAGTAGTAGTAGGAATATTATAGTGGTATATAGGAGTAGTACTACTACAACAATTTCCTTGGAGTTCGTGGTGCAGCAAGCTACCCTAGGCTATGTTACTACTCCCTCCTTTCCAGTTTATGGCTCAATTTCAAAATCTCTCCAACCAAGGTAGACAGTTAGTGGTGGAATTAATTTTGTTTTGCACAAGTAATGTATGCTCGTTTTTCTCAAGAAGTTATGTTTACCGCGACATTAATTATAACGAATGCATGCATGACCACTAAATTTCCATGAACTTCTACATGCATGGTGAGTTTTCTCTAGATAATGCTTGCATTGGGTGATTTAACGCACTTCGAAATCCAACATGTGATGGTACGACTACTACTAGTAGAATTGATACTTATAATACGGAAAAACGATTTTTTTAGATGAGCCCTATAAACGGGAAAGGAGGGAGTAGTAAGTAGTATACTACCTCCATAGTGGGTATGTACTCCGTAAAATCAGATTTTCCCAAAACTAAGTCTCTTAACCTTTATTTTCTTGTTTCCCTTCCTTCCTCATTGCCTCGAACAGACTATGCCAAACTCCCCTGCCTGCCGTGCGGGAAAAGATCCGCCCTCGCATTTTTTTAGTCCGGGTTTGTATCGATGGATCGCGCGAAGCAGCAAAAACCAAGTCGTGTCTTGTACTCCTCCGTCGACGCTCACTTTCATGAATTATGTACTTCCTCTCGCCGACATGTGGGACATATAGCAACTGGGTCGACGTATCATGCACCAAATAACAGTGCAGAACAGCAGGGGGACGCACCCCAGTCGTACCGCCCCAATAGTAGTATTGAGCAATGAGACGTCAAATCACAATGCCGCACCTTCCCACACGAACAAAGCAACCATTATTTCACACTTTTCTTTGCCATCATCTCCTTCAAGAAAACCACGTAGTATTGCTTCTGCCATTGTTCTGCCTCAAGAGGGACACAAGCATCGCCTTGGTACATCATGACACGTGCGACCGCGTGACAGGCCATGCTCCCCCGCCCATCGCTCGGTAAAATCACCTCATTTTTACTACTTCCTCCATATCGGTTTACAGGGCATGCACGTCATTCTAGGTTGAGAATTTAACTGGCTATATATGTGATGAACAATATATGTTTAGAAACTACATCCGCTTAAGAATCAAATGATATACTTTTTGTGACATAGTAACTCATATTTAGTTAGTCAAATGGATGACCGAGAACTACGTGTGTGCCCTATAAACCTAGACGGAGAGGGTAGTACAGTACGTATCTTTTTAGATCAATATAGTCGGGATTCACCAAGGAGCAAAACCAAGTGGTAGGCTGCTCCTGTCGTGTTGGCATAACAACTCAAGCAGGGTCAGTCTGCACACGAAATGTTGACACACTTAACAGGACCCCTTTGGCCGACATGTGGCTCATCCATCATCTTGTTCAACGTGCTATGCACCAAATTACAGTTCGGAGCATCGGTTGGACTTGGAGGCACCCCGGTCGTAGCGCCGTAGTAGTAGTAAATGAGCGATGAGGGGTCAACTCACAAAGCACCACCTTTCCTGCATTAAGCTGGACGGACGAAGCAACCGTCATTTCACTCTAGGGCGCAGGAGCATAAAGAAAAGAGAAAGCCAATGATGTGTGCGGCAGCTACCTAGGGCACCCTAGGGTAGGGGCCTCCACTACAAATCCATTTTTTTGAAAGCGCCTCCACTACAAATCTGCTTCTCCCTCGTCCTCTTGCAGAAAACCGATGATGCATGCGGCGGTAGGGTTTGTAGGAGTACTACAGCATGCAGGCCACGTCGTAGTAAACGAGAGAGGTATTGAGTTCGAGTCGACGCCTTAATATGTGTGGGCCGCTTGTTTTTACGGGAACGAGGCACCATTTTGGGTTCGGGGACCAATGGAGATATACATACAAAAATTGTGGACGTAGGTTCGACCGAAAGGCAATGATGCATGGGTCCTGCATTTTGATATACCCGCGACCGCATGAAATTTTCTACTCTACTCAAAACTAGTAAGGTACACATGCATTGAACGCATGAGATTTGGAAACCAAGTTATGAATAAATACACACTATAGCATGTAAAGCTTTGAGTCATATATGCATGATGTAGATGTTCGTTTAGTTCTTATAGTTAATCTCATTCAAAATCAATTAGTTTTATAAAAAAGTTAAGATTCATGGGATTGTGCATTGTAAAGCATAAAGTAAAAAAACAAATAATGGAAATTCATTTAGAAAAAAAGTTTGGGCAATTATAATACGAAAGATTCTAGAATAAAGGAGAAGTGCTTGTGTTTTGAGAACGCATGCACGGCCCACATCTCTTATTGGTTGATATTTCACGAAACAAGAAACGAGGAGGGAGTTAATGTACCGTGCCAAAGTGTTTTGGGATTATTTGGTTTTCGGAAGATGACTTACACACCTAGACGGAGGGAGTACAAAGAGAAAAAATGAATTGCACTTAAAAGAATGATATTTCTAACAAAAATGTGAATGTGAACTACATATGTGTGCACGTGACCAGCACATACATTGTCAATGCAAAATTAAATGCAAGAAATAACTTATGAGTAACATGCACGAATTGATGATGTGGTTCTTGCATGCATAGAGTAGAAAAAACAGTGTGATGTATGACTTGCATGCATGATGTGTTCTTGTGCCATAGTTGCATGTCTAGGAAAAAAGCTACTAGTGGTTTGTACTAGCTATTTAGGAATAGAAGATGTATACATGGAAGTTGTAGGGAAAGAGATGACATGTATCTAAATTCCTATGAGTAGGGATTGGAAAAGAGATATCATTTGGTTCACATCATAGGAACTTTTCTATTGAATCTAGAGATGACATGTATCTCAATTCCTATGAGGAGGGATTAGAAATGAGATGTCATTTGGTTCACATCATAGGAACTTTTCTATTGAATATACGCTAATGTTTATTTTCCTTCAGAATTATGGGAGTATAGGAATCCATTCATATGAACCAAGTGTCTCTAAAGCTATAAAAATGATATCATGTTTATTTCCTTTGAAATGTGGAGTATATGAATCTATTCCTATGAACCAATTGACTCTAAAGGAAAAAAATCCTATAAAAATCATATCATATAGAGTTCCTATGATATTACTTCACACCAAAGGATGGTTGAAATTGCTGCAGGTGATACGATGGTCTTTCTTTGTAGACTCCTCCCCCATCTTTATAGTTACCTCTCGAAGATGAATGAAATGATATATACTGGATATTCTATATGTGCATTTTGGTACACGAAAACTCGATAAAAGTTTGCGAGGTTCGAATTTTCAATAAAGCTATATGCACTGCATTTTGGAATGGAGGGAGGAGCATACGGCAGTTGCTAACACTCACGTGGAAGATTTATGTGTAGGAGGAGTGGCTGCTCTGTTAAATGACATAGCAAAACTGACACTTTCAGATGCCGATCTAACGGTTCTTACAACGTTCATCAGGAAATGGCTTGTGGTGAACGTTTGTCGGATAATGATTTACGGACAGATGCATTGCATTGGTACGTGCCCCTTCTCTCTCATGCACACACGCACCCTCATGAGTGATCTCCCGAGTCCTCTCGCATGCACCGTCTATCTACAGGTAAACGTCACACACATATGTGCTATTCACACCCTACCCTCAGAACTTCTAAAAAACAAAAGACGTCGCACACCTTTTATTTTAGCTCACACATCACACACTTATACTATTACTCTTGTCGCGAACGTTCTTTGGGCATAGTATATTGTACTCTCACGAAGAGAAGCGGTGCACGCACGCACTAGTTCTCTCACACCCACTCGTGAGTACACGTAGGAGCGCATTTTTTTGAGGCTGGTACAACAAAATCACTCGACTATATATATAAGCAGGAGCCTTAGCGCTTGCTTTACTAGGGTTCCTCTCTTTCACTCTCTCATGCTCTCCAGATCTAAGCAAGACATAGGTGGCCACACTCTCTCTCTACTCACGGCTGGTCACAAATCCGGCCGGACCACCTCGACCGGGGCAGGGGTGTAGGTGCATCATTCACGCTGTCATCAGCGACGAGGGAGGAGACCAACGGCTGCCCGTGCGTCCCGATCGGCGGCCATGCCATTCTGTCTGAGAGAGTGCTGACTTGGGAGGGCCTTCGACCCCTTCTTCCTCCTTGTGGTATTGTGGCCAAGATGCGGCCTCCCGACGCCGTATTTGCCACATGACGACGACCCTCAGGTATATATTCCTTCGAAACCTACCTTGCTCTACTGCCCTAGCTCCCGACATGGCCGTGTGTGGATCTTTTTCTACTTCAATTGGCTGTTCCAAAGCCACCTAGACTTTTACTATTATTAGAGGTAAAGCTAGTTCATACAGTCGAATCTAAGAGTTGGTTCAAACAGGGAAGAAAGTGGGAAAGCTATAGCATGAATCTAGGACTTGGTTCTAAGAGGAAACGGGGGAAATTAGTAGATACTGGCTACCCAATCGGTCTATTGGTTGAAAAGGCGAAGAAAGCATGGTGGATGGCGAAGGGTGGGCGAAAGTGGACCTGTCTCTTGGTTGAAAAAGGAAAGAAAGTGAGGGGTGTTGGGGGACAACACAAATGAGAATGAGCAGGTCTAGATTTCCTGTGCTCATATAGGAAAATGTCGCCGAGGAGATAAAAAATGGATAAATGCAGACATGCTGCCTGAGTGTTTTCCACTCACGGCAACCACATCTGCCTCACCACTTTATGCCCCTGCTGTTCCTACGCCCATATTGCTACCATTAATGTAAAATCACATGAAGCATTAAGAAATGCCACCTAATGTCACTATAAGTAATGGTCTAGTGCCATCGATAAATTGAAGCAATGACACCACCATTTTATGAAGTGTTTCCGTCTTGCTTTATTTCCCATGAATTGTGTTTTTGCAGTTACACTTAAACCTCACACCGCTAATGTTGCTTCATCCCAGTGGAACTACACAAATTTGATTGCACATTTACTGACCATGTGCTAATCTCATGACAATAATACTAATGCTATTGTTCTGGATGTTAATTTAGTGGCAGTGTTGATGTGATGTGATGCTACTTACTTAAGGGCACTTTCATGCTGTCAGTATAGTGCCAATTATAACACAGTAGATGCTGCTGTTAATCATACGCCACTGCAAATATCTGTCACTATTTAAATAACCGTATTTCGTATTTGCGCAAACAGGGATGTCTGTCTCCATATCATTTCTATCTGCGAATCAAAAGTACACACCTCGGTTTTAGTACAACTGCACAAAATGAGATGGCTATTCCTAGTTGTCGTCCTCTAACCACCAGTGTTCCAGGTATTCCTACACTGGTCCTAACTAGGTAGAATGACCAACGCAATCTAAAAGAAGTTGATTCGTATGTTTTCCTTCCTAATTGCGGTGCAGGAACAAGCAAAAACAACTGCATCCTAGTCCGGAATGCACTTTCTACCAGGTCATCCATGGACCGAGGACTAGCTGGCTCGGCTACACGGAGGTTTTTGGGACAGGTGCGCAGACAAGAGGCATTGTGGTCTACTTATTTCTGCAAATAGCTGTGCTTAAATTTAGTGGAATGCACAAGACTTTGAGCTGGTCAGTACACTACATGGTTCAGTTCAGCATTCCAGCTGAGAACACAATTATAATTGGTTATTATGGAATGAGAGAACCTAACCCTGGATGGTGGCAACAAGAAAAAACTAGAGTGAACTCCAGGAAATTTAAGCCTGCCGGGAGGCCCTTTGCTTAGAGAAGCCTTGCTTGTTTTTCCTGATTTGTAGACCTTCTCACAACTTTGTCTTTTGCTGTGAACTAGTATATGTTTGTTATGTTCTATGAATCATTGAGATGTATAAAATTTCTTAACTTATGCTTTTCAAGTTTTTTATGAAGCCGAATTTAATGTGAGTGTTCCACATGAACACTGGACTAGCGTGTGAACGTTTGGAATTTACATTCTGGCCTCAGTTAACTGCATGAACCACTGTAACAACATATGTAGTTGCTTATATGTCAAACAGTAGATTATTGATTGTTAGCTGGTCTATAGCCTAGTGTTGAAGCGAGCAAAGCCAATGTGTCGTGTTTTGCACAATTTCTTACAAGTGGGGTACCACGAACAGTGTTTACAAGTACTTATGTATACGTCAACGCAGATTTCTCGAACGAGTACTCTATTTCATCAAACACACACTGCTCGTATGATAAACCGTGACAACTTATGTCTTACCATGCCATATTCATGAAAAAACTAGTGAGGACGCATATGTTTCGGCAACAATTACGATGGTTCTCACATGATTCACGGGCACACAAAAGTAGCTGCAGTTCCCACAGACTGATTCAAACAGAGTACTATCCCCAGAGGGCTTGATAATAGGCAAGGTTCGGATAAGTAGACACAATCCAAACTAGTATTAAACACCAGCTGGCGCAACTATTTCATGCCTCGATCTAATTTGGGTTGGACACGAGACGGACCTTGCCATGAACATCATCGAGGACGTCCGGCAGCAGCTCAATCCTGTGAACATTCATGAAGATAACCTTGTGGCCTTGCCACTCATAAACTTGTTTGTCGAGGCATGCCATGTCATCTTCCTGCGTAAGCTTGACAAGAACAGTATGCCTCACAAACGAAGGAGTAGCTTTGAACTTCTTGTGCTTCAGTACACCCCGGACAACACGCCTGACAACAGTGAGGCTGGAATACAACTCGACATCGGTATAAGCGCAAATGGCTTCTAGGATCCAACAACCATAAACTTTGTTTTCCCAGTGTGTATATTCAGGTCGTCGGCCTCATGGCGAGTGACATGCACAACCAAACAATCCTTGTCTGCATCAGGGCACAAATTGAAACAGAAACAAATTCTGAATTACTTTCCAGTATAAGAAACACAAGTTATTTAAACCACTATGTATAGCATGGCATCGAAAGTAATAAAATTTTGCATTATTCATCACCACATACTTAGATGAAAAACCACAATCGAGATTGACAAAGAATAAAATCACCTTGGCCAGCTCAGCGGGGGGGAGGGAGGGGGACACATCCTTGAAGGGGGAAAACTGCTCCTGCAGTGGCACGGGGGCTGTAACCTCAAACGGGGCGGTTGACCATCTTAGTAGCACTACTAGGAAAAGGGCTACAGATAATATGGACATTAATGGGTGCGCCACTACTATATAGCAGTGGCGCACCATGTGTTGGTGCGCCATTAAACTCTAAATACTAATGGTGCACCACATCCACGGTGCGCCACTAGTAACAACTTTTTTTAATTTTTTTTTGAAAACTAGTAAGGGGATAGTACGCCATTACTAGTTAAACTAGTAATGACGCACCACACCCTTGGTGCACCACTACTAATTTTTTTCAATTTTTTTTTCAAAACTAGTAGTAATGGCGCACCACTCCCACGGTGCACCATTACTAACTTCGACCAAAAATTCCACCGAATGCACCCCTCCTTAGACCGCCTTTTCAGTTTTAAAAAATAAAAGAAAATGATGGAAATGTCAAAAAAATAAAAGAAAATAAGTTTCCCATGTGATATGTGGTCTAGTTGTTGGGAAAATTTACAAATATGAATTTCGACTTTATTTGCAAAATCTCTCTGGAATTTGTAAAATGGGCATAACTTTTGCATATGAACTCGGATTAAAAAGTTTTTTATATGAAAAATCATCTACTCGAAAAGTTACATCCGAATTGAACTAGGGTTTTTAAGATCGCCAAAACCTAACAGAATAAAAGATACATGATTTTTAAGATCTAGAGGGGGGAAAATGGAAAAAAAATTCAAACTTACTAGTGGCGCACCATTTGCTACGTGCGCCACTAGTAACAGAAAAAAATTGGTTTCGAATATTTTTTTGGATTTTTTTCAAAAAATGATACGTAATATGACCAGGAAGTTTGAAATATTTTTCAAAATTCCATCATACTAATGAACATGAACAAAGTGCTAGACATCAACAAGGTTTAATAGGATTGACATGATAGATGTATCAACAAGTGCCTGTTAAGTGAGGTGGTGCTGGGGTTGGATAGAACTGCAAAGTTAAGCGTGCTCGGGCTGGAGTAGTGTGAGGATGGGTGACCTTTCGGGAAGTTTGACCACTTAGTGCGATTTGACTTGAGATTAAGCATATTGACCCGAGATTAAGCCATAGTGACCCGAGATTAAGAAAAAAACAAAAAAAATCTGAAAAAATATTTAAAAAAATTGTTAGTAATGGTGCACTTCTATGTGGTGTGCCATTACTAAGTCAGATAGTAATGGCGCACCGTGTGATATACTAATGGCGCACTCCCTCATTAGTATCTGGTATACTAATGGCGCACCAGGGATGCGCCATTAGTATTAATTACTAATGGCGTGATGCTAGTGGCGCACCTGTAGTGCGCCATTAGTAGCCAAAACAGGTGCGCCACTAGTAGGCCTTTTCCTAGTAGTGTAGTGGCCTTGAGCGTATCTGGGGTCGGCTCGGTGGTTGCCTCCATCTTCTCGGAGCTCTCTATCTCGTGGGGATCAGCCTCCCGCGTCTACTCCAACATCGGTAGATCTTGCCTGGTTCTCCTTGGTCCATCATGAAACTGACGAATACTAGGAGACCACCGAAAGGAAAACACAATCACAAGGACAATGAAACAAAAAAGAGAGTGAGGATCGGTTACTGCTTTGCAAAAGTTCTATTATTTTTCTCTGGATGAAAATATACCAATATCACGGATTCGCTTACCTTCCCTTCATTGGGAGAGAAGAACAGTGGCAGATGCGAGTGTTGGCTTTCTTGAAGACGGTGAGGGAGAAGGGGATTCAGCGAAGAGTGAAATGATGGTTGCTTCGTCCGTCAAACTTAGACTGCGAGGAGTTGGGGTTTTGTGATACGACGGCTCGTTACTGCCACGCTATGACCGGGGTGACTCTCCACCTGCATACTGCCTTCTAATTTGGTGGATGGCATTTGGGCCTGCGCGCGGCATGGTCCACATGTCGGTGAACAAAAGTAAAATGGCATTCAGTAGAGGGAGACGTTTCGATGACCTAGGAGGAGCCAGAAGCGGTAGTGTATCCACTGTACTAGTTGTAACTATTTTTCTGGTAGCTGTAGAGTGTTTCCACTTTACTATTAGTAATTGTTTCTCTAGGCCCAGGACAAAACAGCCCATCCACCCTAGTAAATAATAAAATCAATTCAAAAGCCCATATATTTACTTAATGAAAGGCACTACCCACACCCAGCACACCGCCCCCAAAAAAAACTTGGGTGCTCTTCTTCCTCCTCACTCCCACCCACCTCACGTCAGCTCGCTCCACTCGTACCCCCAAATTTCTCACCTCACTCCTACAGAAAACCCCAGCTCCCCTTCTTTGTCACTACTACAGAAAACCCCCAGCTCCCCTTCTTCTTCACTTGCACTACAACTAGGCTCATCATTTGTTACTCTGCTCAAATTCGTGAGCGCGATGCGACACCCTCAGGGAAAATGGAGTCGGCTGACCCCAGCGCCAAGAAGATGAGGCTCCTGCCAGCGGTGACGCATGGTGTAGATCCCGCACCCGGTAGTGCAGGGAGAAGCGGCGACCCTGCCCCCACCGGATCCCAGGAACCCGTAGAATCTCGGGTGGACCACATCAGCGATCTCCCAGACGCCGTCCTTGGGGAGATCATCTCGTTCTCCCCACCAAGGATTGCTGCCGCACCCAAGTCCTCTCAATTTGGTGGTGCCCTCTAAGGCGCGCCGTGCCCCTTAATCTTGATTGTCGTCAGCTATCTCTCTTCAATGATTTTGAAATCCCTAGAGCCATCATCTCCTCCCACCAGGGCTCCATTCAAAGCCTCTGCATCCCGTCATGCTACCTGAGCAAGCATACCATGCCCTGCATGGTAGACGCCTGGCTGAAATCCCCTGAATTCACAGAACTACAGCTGCTTGAGTTCTACTATTCCCCGAGAAATCACCTACCAGATACCGAACGCCATATACCTGTGCCCTCAGCACTGATGTCCATCTCGTGGTTTTCCTCCTCTCTCCACACCGCCACCTTTGCGTTGTGCTACCTACCATACAATCTGGTACTAAACTTTCGACTCCCATTTCTCAAGAAACTTTCACTTGTGTGGATTCGTATATCGAAGGCCTCATTGCACATCATCATCCACTCCAGTTGCCCTGCCCTGGAGTGCTTGGTGCTTGTTTTCACAGTTAGAATCGGTTGTCTCCAAATAAAGTCGCCTAACCTTGTAAGAACTATAATTTCTTTTGACGGAAGGCAGCTCATCATCCAAGATACCCCTTCACTTCAGAGGTTGATCCTTGATTCTAGTTATTCACCGTCACAAATAACCATCCTCTCTGTGCCTAAACTGGAGACCTTGGGTGTAATACATGATCTCTGTGCTCATTTCGAGATGGTGTTTGGCTCCATGGTTCTTCAGGTACTTTATATTATCATCTACACTTGTAACCATAAGCTGCATTTTAAATTTCTGCACATAAGTTATATATCATCTTGGAGTACACATTTTGTACTAATATTATGTTCTATGCTCAATGAAGAGTTTCTCCATGGATTGCCTATCAATGGTGCTAGATTCTGTCAAGATCTTATATATCCAAATGAATAGTTTTGATCTGAACAAGATTATTGGCTTGCTACAGTGCTTTCCATGTCTGGAGAAATTGTATATAAAGGTGATAATTTCACGCACATTGGAAGCCCGCATATAGTGTACTAGAATTAACCGTTCAGCTGTTGCTCTTTCCACACTCTTTTTTTAGACCTTAACTATTTTCAATCTTCATGTCTATTTAGGCAACATGACAGGGTAACAAAGTTATAACCAATTGGTGGATTCGTAAGCACCGGGATTTTCTCACGTCTCATGACATTCGATTGAAGACAATAACGCTAGAACGATATGTAGCCAACCATGCGAACACTATATTTGTCACATTCTTCCTCCTGAATGCGAGGTTACTATTGTCCATCAGGATTAAGTTTGTCAGTAGCATGGTTTTGACGGACGGGTATGTCGAAGAGAAAAAAAGGAGTTTCAGGTGGGCAAAAGAGCTTCTGAACGTGCCAGGCTTCCATTTACAACATACTGTGGTCATAATCCAGTAAATTTTATGACCCAGGATGCTCATTCTATGGACCTGACCGATCCATTTGACTGTGACTGGCGAAAATAGTGCTGGAGTTAGATGTTGTTACCCTTTTCAACCTAGGTTTTGTCTGAACCTGATGAACAATTAACCCTTGTGCTTTTGTACTGTTTGTAAGTTGGAGTTATATGTTCTTGCCCTTTTCAACTCGGCTGTGACTATCATATTTTCTTTGAAACAAGGCAAATGGCTTGCCATTCGTTTAATTTAGAGTGAAATATTGTAACAAATCGCAACCAAGGGAAATAACATCACTCTCACCGGTTGCTTGAGCTCACTATGCATTATAGAAGCCAAGTGATTAGCGCCCACCAGCACCCACAAACTTATTTCGACCTAGCACACCAAATGGGCTATAAAGTTTCATAGGAAAGGCTGCATGACCATGACAGATTTGGATTCTGACATTTGGGACCCACGAGAAAATAGCCTATCCAAGGTTATGTCGACTTACTAGCTAGTCAACAAATGATTTCGCCTACCAGCCGTTGGATTGACATCCAACATCTGCCGTGTATCTTCTATCTCTTGTCTTCTTCCTCCAGCCGCCCAAACCAGACCACCCCGTCGGCTCTGCCTGCTCCCGCCTCCCATGGCTGGTTGCGCCTCCGCCGCCCTACCGTACCCTCCAACATTGGCCAGCCCCTCCCTCTATTCCCCCACACGTCCTGTTATTCTCCGGCGACGTGAGCCCCAACACGCACCCACACCTGAACCAGTCAACCCTCGTACTCCCCTTCGCCTGCGACTGGACCGGCGCATCTTCCACGGCTCATGTTCATTTCGTCTGAGGCCTCGCCGTCGTCCTCGGCCTTGGTTCGCTCGCCGTGTGCGGTGCATTGCCCTCTTGTGTTGTCAACATCGTCAACAACCGAGAGGAACAAGGATATGACTGTACATGGAGAGGATGATAGTAGGGACCCACCAGCGTCATGGTAGTACGCAAGCAAGTGCCTCGTTATTATAAGCCCCAAAAAATGGTTCCTCCTAATGGTTGGACATCTAGGGCTCACACCATTGTCAATGTAGTCAATAAACGAGAGAATTACACAATGAGCGACTGACACCAGGGACCCAGCAGGTCGCGTAGTTGTTATTTACTTTTTTTAGGAAGAAGCAGTTGTTATTTATACTAGTTTTAGCGACGGATCAGGGTAACAACGGGGCTGTGCGGGGGCTGTGTCCCGTTTAGCCAGGGTTTTATTTATGTTTACCACATCATGAACCCAGTTGTGTTTTTTTCTTGCTGAAAATGGCTAGCCCAGTTATATTATTTTTAAAGAAATACCCAAACGAGGCCTACTTGCTTTATCAGCCCTGCTGGGCTGCAAATCTTTCAAGACGAGGAGAGTTTCATTCGGTTTGCCCAGAAATGGGCTGTACATTTTTAAAACACATCAAATCGGGAATTAGTTTCAATTTTTTTCATTACAAGATTTTAAATTCCATTGATTTTTATGCGTGTACAATTATTTGGATTTTATATTTATACAAATTATTTTTCAATATAGTTTGAATGTGACTCGATATTTTGGGATTAAAAATAGTTGACCGCACCGAAATATGCAAAATTTCGTATAATTTTTAACCATGGCCACAATATGGGGTGTAATGCTAACAAAAAGAAGATGGGCTCCAAAAAAATTCTTAAGAATTGGCAAATGGGTTGCAAATTATTAGAAATAATGGCAGATGGGTTGTATGATGTTTTCCATAGATTTGAGGCTGACTTGTGCGCCTACTACAGGTTGACGCGTATGCTTTCCTAAAAAATAAGGTTGACGCACACGCAACACCGTGTCAACTTAGTTAACACATGAGAGCAGTGACTGTTGGATGTCCATCCAACGACCGTCGTGCTTCTTCAATCTCTGCTCTTCCTGCTCTAGCCACTCAAACAAGCGTCGGCGAGACTACCTGCTCCCTCCTCCTGCGGCCGGCTATGCTGCAACCCAGGCCCCACCACCCATCGTTCTCCCATCGCTGGCATAGCCATCCCTCTACTCACCCACACATGCTATTATTCTCCGGCGATGGCAGACGAACGATTAAACCCTCGCACTCCCCTCCGCATGGGAAACAACTGCCGAGTCTTCCCTGGCTCCGTGTCGTTCCCTTCCTAGGCCTCGCCGTCATCCACCGCCCTGGTGCTCTCGACGCATCGTGGTCAACGTGGTCAACGAACGACATGCATCGGAAGTGGACTATACGTGGAGAGGCTGACAGCTGGGTCCACGGCCACACGCAAGGAAATGCCTCCTTATTACATGCAAAATAATGATTCCTCCACCTGACAGCTGGGACCCATCGGAAGGGCCTCTGTATTTTGCAAAAAAAACGTTCCCTCGCTGACAGGTCGGACCCACCAGCTATATCTTTGCACGCAAGGAAGTGCCTCCTTATTACGCACAAAAAAAATGAATACTCCCCCTGCTACCTGGGACCCACCATAGTGGGAGGTCGACTTGTGGGCCTACTAAGATGACGGGGACGGGGGCTTTGTCAACTTAAACAATATGAACGATTCTAGCTCCAGTGACCGTACGATGTCCATCCAACGGCCATAGTTCTTCTTCAACCTCTGGTCTTCTTGCTCCAGCCACCCATATAAGCGTCGGCCGTGCCGCCTGCTCCTGCCTCCCATGTCCGGCTATGCTGCCACCGCTGGCCGTGCCATCCCTCTATACTCACCCACACCTCATGTTATTCTCCGGTGACGGCAGCCTCACACCACAGCCGAAGTAGTCAACCCACGTACTCCCCTCCATGTGGGCATCCACTGTCGCGTCTTTCTCGGCTCCGTGTCGTCCCCTTCCTAGGCCTTGCCATCGTCCATCACCCTGGTGCTCTCGGTGCGTCCTGGTCAATGTGGTCAACGAACGACTTCTGTCGGAAGAGTATTGTATGTGGAGAGGCTAATAGCTGGGTCCACAGCCGCAGCAAGGAAGTGCCTCCTTATTACACGCAAAATAATTATTCCTCCACCTGACAGCAGGGACCCACCGGACGGGCCACCGTATTTTGTGGAAAAAAACATTTCCCCGCTGACTGCTCGGACCCACCAGCTACATCTTTGCATGCAAGGAAGTGCGTCCATATTACGGCAAGAAAATGATTCGTCCCCCTGACTGCTAGGACCCACCAGCTACATCTTCACACGCAAGGAAGTGCTCGATAGTTGGGACCCACCTGGTCAATGTGTACATAGCGTTGTCATTCTGGTCGCGAACGTGTATGTACATATGATCAGTTGTCTGCAGGCTGCAGCAATGAACCGTGGTCGTGTGAGGAAGGGCATGTGTCGTAGTAGAGGCGCACATGTGTCGTAGTAGATGCGCGCACGTAGCATGTACACGTACTACAGCAGGCAGGGTGCAAGAAAGTAAATACAGCCACGTACGTACATACGGACAGGGTATCGAACGCCTACTCGCGCATACGTACGACCAGGCCTCGTGTACATGGCTGGGTGGAATCGGAGAAACTGCGTCGTCATCGTGTTCATGGGGAGGCAACGGAATGCGTCATGTTCATCGGGAGGTAACGGAACGCGTGCTGTTCATCGGGAGCCAACCGGCTTGGACGGAATAGCCGATGGAAACGAGGCCTGGCGTACTGCAGAACGGAGGAAACGACCTTGTGTTCGATCGGCCACGGTCAAAACGGGATCCTTTTCATCGGGAGGGGTCTGGCGTACCGCAAAACGGAGGAAAGGGACCTCCTACGGTCGAAATGGGGTCCTGTTGATCGGGAGGGGTGTGACGTACCGCAAAACGAAGGAAATGGACTAGTGTTGGAGCGCTACGGTCGAAACGGGGGACCTGTTCATTGGGAGGGGTGTGGTATACCACAAAACGGGACTCCACGGGATACTGTTCATCTCCAACATCGACATCCTCCAGCCTTCACGGGTTACTGTTCATCCACCGTTGACCTCCTCCAGCCTCCACCTGCGACTGTTCATCCATAGGCTCCTGTTCATCCAGCCTCCACCGCGTGCTCCTCCACCGACTACTGTTCAACCAGCCCTCTCCACGGGGTCCAGTTCAACCACCCTTCCACGGGCTACTATTCATCCAGCCCTCCACCGGCTACTGTTCAACCATCCCTCCAGGGGTCGTATTCATCCAGCCCTCCACGGGGTACTGATCATCTAACCCTCCATGGGGTCTTGTTCATCCACCGGTTTGATCAATCGGGGTACTGTTCATCCAGCAGTAACGGCCTCTACTACAATGGGGTCATGTTCATCCAACCCCCCACCGGGAACTGTTCATCCAAACCCCCCAACAACGCTCACTGTTCATCCAGAGGCAGCATCGATCGGCTTCAGTTAGTAGTAGTAGCAAAGGAATCACTCGGGTTCAGTTTACAACAAGGGATCAATCGATCGCTCGGGTTCAGTAATGCGTAGCCTGCAGTGCAATCGCTCGGGTTCAGTTAGAGCCCAACGCCTCGCTCGGATTCAGTTAGAGCGCAATGCCTCGCACACACACGTGTACGTACGAGAGAAACATGCAATTCTCAGCCCCCGACCACCCACCATAACCGAGAACTCCCCGATATTTTCCTCGCCCTCACTTCTACCACGGTTTTTCCATCATGGATGGCCCAAAGAATGTCATGCAGCTGCATCTCCAGACCGCCCATGTTGAAAAGCCCATTTTCTGTCATGATTTTTTGTCATAGAAGTAGGAGCTCACCATATCTATGATGATACCGGGTTTTTTTCACAATTATTGTCATAGAAGTGTCAGAAGTATGACAGAAAAAATTTCATTCGGCCCAAAATGTCACAGATGTGTCTTTTTTTGGTAGTCAAATGCCTGAATCATGGGGTAATAATATGATTAAATGTTGTTCTGCTTCTTTCAGTTGCTGATTTTTTTAATAGTTTGGTTGATGATCTTCCAATTTGATTCATGAAGAAAAGGGAAGATTCGTGTGATTTGTATTTCTGGGAAGTTGCTGATGTGGGGGAATGCAACGATGCTGATTATTTAGTTAGTCGAGGAATCCCAATACCAGCAGGTTGGGGTGTTGAACAAGTAACTGAAGGAACGACAGAAGAGGAAGATGCATATCAAAAGGTTAAAGATGCAGTTCCTCTGATCATGGCTAAGCAACATCTGTTGAACGGCCCTAACAGCAATGAGGATATGAAGAGCTTGTGAAGATAATTGGCAAAATTGATGTGCTTTGTAAGATGATTTGTCTCTTTATTTGCTGTGTATGTAGCACTCATGATGTATTCTGTGGCTATGTCGTGGTATTCTCACGGGGGGGGGGGTGCAAGATGACAGATGCCACAAGGTGGCTTCGTGTGAAGGCAAGACTGCTGCCGGAATATCCGGGGATGGTATGAGAGTAGCACGGGGGTAGTTTACCCAGGTTCGGGGCTCTCCGGAGAGATAACACCCCTACTCCTGCATGTATGAGTATATCTGGTATGTATATCTAGTACAGAGTGCTCCTGGAGCTGTATCTAAGATCCGTGCCAGGTGCATCTGATCTCGTATATGCATATGAGCACAAGTGTGTGCTAGGCCAAATGGATATGTGTGTGTGTGCTAGCTAGCTTGCTTGCTAGCTAGCATGCATGTGTGGAGTGTGTGAGAATGCCCAGGGAGCCATTGTGGCCGGCCCCCATGGATGGATGGTTGCTAGCTATATATAGTGTGGGGGTAGCTTACTACCTAAGCTAGGTAGTGGCATGGGGGCAAGTGGGCATGGGGCACCATGCCCATGTACGTGATGTGCATGCCTCCTTGTCCCTGGTGCACTTTATAAAATAGTGCCCAGGGACAGATACACTATAGATGATGTCGCCGCTACTATTCATCAACAGTGCCAGGTACGACCATCTCGTCGGTGTCTTGTTGGTGTCGGGTCGGGCTGCAGTTGGCAGCCGACTGGTAGGCGCAGTCGGCAGCCGGCAGCCGGCCGGGCAGAGCAGTCGGACGGGGAGCCGGCAGGAGCAGGCGGTCAGTCAGACTGAGGGGCTTAGTTAGCCCCGATGTCTTGAATTATTTTCTTGCCATCTTCGGGGTACCCGTCGCCAATTACTCCGACAGGCTATGACATGAGCACTTTGGTGAAACTACTAATGAATGAAACCTATGTAGCAGGCTGGGCGTAGTGTTGTGAACATCTAATGATTTCTATTAACGGAAATCGGAGGGTATCCCCTTTTGCTCATAAATAAATAAATAGCATAGGCCCTTTTGGTAATAAATAAATAAATTAGCAGAGGCCCTGTCGGGTCAGCTTTGTTCCCATTCGAAGACGTCGAGCAAATTGCAGTCCAACAACAAACTATGTCATCAAATTCAAGTCGCACAGCCAAATATGAGTACAACTAAACAACAATGTCATCATGTTTTAGTCGTCATACAATCACCAAACACAAATCAACATACATTACAAGTGATGTTCTCATAGCAAAATACCAAACAACACGTTCATCAGGTTTCAGTTGTCATAGCAAACACAATTTCACATAGTAGATAAAAAAATGTCTTCTGACAGGCAAATACGACAAAAGCAATCTAATCATCATCCGCAGCAGCAGCATCAACATCTTCGCCATGTTTATCAGTCTGAATCATAATTCCCCATAGTGTCATCTTCTTCTTCATCCTCAATGTCCTCGAACGTTGGCTTCTTCTTGATCAACTCTTGTATGTCCACAACACGACAGTCAATCTTTTCGCGAGTGTCATTGATGTGATGGTTCTCAAAGATATTAGGAACATCTATGGAATCTTGTACATCAGGAGCAGTGTAAGCATCAGCTTGTTGTGCAACTTCAGTAAACGAATTCCTCTGCTCAAACCTTTGCAATACTCTCCAGCCATCGCCATGTGCAAATGTGTCTTCCAAGAAAAATATTTGTGTTGCTTGATTTGCCAAAATAAAAGGCTCGTTGGTCTGGTATGCCTCCTTGACATTGATGGATTTGAAATAATCATCAGCTCTGGGTTTTGCGATCCTGGAAAATAGGTTATACCAACGATAGCACAATAGAACCACACACCAACGATGCTCGAAACTGGAGATATACTGCAACTGAACAATGTCTGTTATGTTAGCATACATTTCAGTGGTCTCTCTGCCGTATGTATCCGTGCTCATGATGGCACTGTTTTGTGTCTTCCTGCCTTCGTCAAGTGCAAGGGTGTTGTAGCGCACATCTCCAACAATGCAAGATTCATAATGTCTTACCCGAGTATCAGGACCCATTGCTAGTGCTTAAAGGGTATCATCAACTGCCTGCCCATCCTCCAGCATCTTCTTAACCTATGTTTAGAAATAGACAAGCTGATCATCTTTTGTACTCAATATATTAAAAAAACTGATAGTGCAATTCAAAACCTTAGATGGCTCTTGAACCATTTCGCACATCCTGCCATAACCAGTTTTTCAATGTTTCTTGGATTTTGCGGCAGTAACTACTTTTTGTAGATGCTGCACAACATACTGATCGCGTCAAACATCTAAATATATAAGAATGTGCTGCAAGTTTAGTAGATTACGATGTATAAGCTGCAGTACTTAGCACTTACTTGATATGAGGTAGTATCTCAGGATAGTTATTCAACACATACCAAACCATTTTGTCCAAATCTTTAGGTTTGTCCTCTTGTCGACTCTTCCTTGTAACTCGAACAGAATAATCGAAAACATTGAGCTCAAGATTGTCTTCACCCACCTCTTTGCTAAGCTGATCATCTGTTTCAATGTATTTTGAGCAGAATGTCAACGCTTCTGTAGCAATCTAGGCCTCTGCAATGGAACCCTCGGGTCTAGCTCTGTTCCTAACATAGCCCTTGAAAGTGCCTAGCCCCTTTCAATGGGGTACATCCAGCCATACTGTACTAGACTTCTAAGTAGTGCATCATCAGGTAGATGAACATCCAAATGCACCATCACATCAAAGAAGGCTGGATGATATATCTTCTCAAGGTCGCATAGGATAGTTGGTATCTTGTCTCTAAGACGCTCCAAAGCATCTATCCTGATATTTCCACTGCAGAGTTCCCTGAAGAATTGTCCCAACTCTGCAACTGCTCTGTATAAGTCAGGGAAGCCCAATCCTATAAGGATAACAGGTAAACCCGTTTGAAGTAGGACGTGGCAGTCATGAGTTTTCAACCCTTGTACCTTGTTTCCTTCTGCACTGACTGTCCTTTCACGGTTGGAAGCAAATCCATGTGGGAATCTCACACGTGACAGAACCTCGCAGAATTCTTTTCTTTTTACCTTGTCCAAGACGTACACAGCTGGTGCCATATCCCGTGGTTTACCTTCATCTTCCACCTGCAAATCCTTTCTGATACCCAGGTGTGTCAAATCAATCCTAGATTTTAAGGTATCTTTCGTCTTGCCTTCAATATTAAGAAGTGTGTCGATAATGCTGTCACATATATTTTTCTCGATGTGCATCACATTAAGATTATGCTGCAGATCCAAATCTTTCCAATACTCCAAGTCCCACAAAGTGGACCTGCGGGTAAACAATAATATCTCTTCTGCCCTGCCATGCTTCCTTTTCCCGCTACTATTACCAGGATGGTTTCCTAGTGTAATATGCCTGACATTCTCTAATTCCACTTGCAACTCATAGGCGGTGAGCCTCTTTGGCGCATCACGGTGTTCATGCTTGGCATTGAACACATGTCTTTGGTATTTTGTAGGACGTGGCTTGTCCTTGGCAAGGAAACAGCGGTGTCCAATGTAATAGATCTTGCTAAGTATTGCGTATGATAGCGTATTCCTGTCACAGCGAACACATGCATTGTAACCATGTGTCGTTCGCCCTGACATAGTGCCCAAAGCCGGATAATCATGGATGCACCAAATTATAATAGCACGCAGAAAAAAATCAGCTGGTGGGATGCTATATAGGTCTCGAGTGAGAACACCCCTCCATAGGTGTTGAAGTTCCTCCACAAGAGGCTCCATGAATAAATAAAAATCCTTTCCAGGACTTTTTGGACCTGGGATGATCAAGGCCATCATGTAGTTTGATTCTTTGGTGTAGACATTTGGAGGCATGTTGTAAGGGATAACACACACTGGCCACATGCTATATGTGGCGCTATGGTGGCAAATGGGTTAAATCCATCTGAAGCTAAGCCAAGTCTAATGTTTCTCGGGTCAGCAGCAAACTTTTTGTGTTTCTGATTGAAGCTTTTCCAATCACTACCATGAGATGGATGGCTCATTACATTCTGATCTCGGTACTCCTGGTTCCTAGAATGCCGCAGTACATCCACAAATCATCATGAAACAACCTCTGCAATCTTGGTATAATTGGAAAATGTCTCAGAATATAATGAGGAATCCTCTTCACAGCATCGCCATCTTTCCATCTTGATGATTTGCATTTCGGGCATTCACTTAAGTTGGCATAATCCTTCTGGAACAGAACCCAATTATTCTTAAAAAACATGGATCATATCATATTCAATTCCAACTGCAGGAAGGAAATTCTTCATTTTACTGTAGGTGTGTGGCAGCTCAGACGCATCTAGGAAAGATTTGCGGAAAGCAGCCAACATCGCTTCGAATGATTTGTTGGTCATCCGCTCAGATGTCTTCACCTGAAGAAAGGTGACCATAGCTAAGAATATTGACAACTTATTTCCTGGGGTGACAACCATGTTGCATTGTTCCAACATGCGGGCCCACCATTTTTCTTGTGCAGGTGGAAGTTCACGAAATGCACGAGAATTTCAAAGCATTGTTTCAATGTTGTTGAAACTCACTGGATCCACCACCACCACCACCTCCTCCTCTTCCACCTGAGCATCAGTCAGATCAAGATGGTGATCTGCTGCTTCCACATAGTCAGTAACAGTGACAACTACAACTTCACCATGATGAACCCAGCTAGTATATGTGAGCGACATCCCATACAAGTGTAGATGATTTTGCACAGTTGACTGGGGTCTTGTAACTGAATTCATACAACTGCTACACGGGCAGAGCACATCTGATTTCGAACCACCGTACTCAGCTCTGATAAAGTTCATGAAGTTTTCAACACCCTCGACATATGCAACGGAGAATCTTCGAGCAGAAGTTATCCAAGTCATGTCTATCTGTTAGACATACAAATTAGTTCTTCTACTAGATATTACAAGAAAAACATATATGCTTTTTTATGAAGTCCAGAAAAAATACCTAGGTCGATGCTAAAGCTATGGCAAGATATTTGAACGAGCAGATCTAAGTAACGAATTATATGTAAAGCTAATTCAGCAAACAGATTTGAGTGGTAAATTATGGCAGGCTGTTTCAGCGATCAATGAGGCCGTTCACACAGCCATCGAACTATCGAAGGCCATCTCAGCAACAAAGATCGAGTATAAAATGGTGTAGAGCTATTTCACCTAACAGATTGGTTACTAGACCATGGCAATCTACATCACAATAAATATATGGCAGGATATTTTAGCAACTAATCAGGCTTGGCATGCCATCTCAGCTTAGCAGATTGAGTGTAGAACAGGGCAAGGAAGCTTCTTAAGCAGAGCATATTGACTGTAAACTACTTCGGCAAACAGTGAGATTAACATCGTCTATCAGCTAACATTCAGCGCTACACTGACATGCACGGGGCCTCAGTCTAGAATGCGTGTACCGTGGGAGAAGCTGACCACCGTGTGTCTCCACACGAACTTCGCTAGCGGTTGTGGCGCTGACCGCCGTGCATCTCCACAAGAACGTCGCCAGCGATGGCAGCACGGCTAGAGGACTGCAGTCTACGAGAGCGTACTATGGGAGCGAGAGGATCGCTGTGCGTCCCCTCGACAAACCGCGGTGCCGACGTATCGGTGCGGCGGGAGGGCGGCTTTGGCGGAGCGAATGGAGTGGAGGGGGCCGGGGGGAGGGGGGTTTGGGGAATATTATTGGCTAGTTGGACGAAGGGCGGTTGAATTTGGGATTTGGGGGGAATTGGGGGGGGGGGGGGGTTCGTGCGGATGGCGAGGGGAGTTTGGCGCATGGTCGGTTTCTCCAAGTGTAGGCCCACGTGTCAGTGAAGAGGCAAGCCGAAGCGCGTTCCATTTGTGTGAGCCGTGTGCATGACCGAATGTGCGTGGAGTGCAATGCGACCGCGACAGGGGTACTGTGAGTGTACCGCCTTTTTTTCTTTTAAACTTGGTGCTTCGCCCCCTCAAAAAAAACTTGGTGCTTCGCGCGATCCATCGATACTACTACTAGTAATCTGGTAATCCCGACTAAAACGGTGTTGCCGATTCTTTTCCCACGCGATATCCTGGGAGGTTGGCTTAGTTGGGTTTTTTAGGATGAGTAATGCTACACCTACGGAATCTCAGTTACGTAATTAACATAATGTGAAACGTGTCACCTGTTGATTGTAAATTGGGGGGAGGGATGGGCCCACCACCATGAAAATCAGGGAGGAGAGAGAGAGGCAATTTATGTTAACCTTTTCGTAGGTTCTCGTAGATGTAGAAAGATGTGAAATGCGCGAATGTGTAGTGGATGTACTATTGGAGTGCCTAAGATAAATTGTGTATGTAGACCCTATGTGTTTATTTACTTCGCATGTTAGCTTTATCTCGGTTCAAACCTTCTAAGTTTATACACACAAAAATGAATCATCATTCCATATCTATCTATATATCTATCTATCTACTCTTATAAAAAGCAGAGTTGGTGATGATGGTGTGCCTGCCATCCTGCAATATAGGCCATCCAATCTATATCTAACGGATAGGAAGGAAACTATGACAATTTCCCTGCACTCCTCTCGACATTTGCAGATAAGGCCTTCCCTCGTTCATCCTTTTCTCTCACTAGATCTTGATGTTCCATGCAATGCACGGGCATGTTGCTAGTAATCCTACAATATACTATATTATTGTGAAAGTTCATATACACCGGCCGAGATTAATGAAACACGGCAGATTTTCATTACATTTCGAACTTTTATAGGACAGAAAAATAAAAGAAACCCGACCCTAAACCTATTCTACGGCGGCGACCGACGTCCTCCATCTGCGATCTCCATGTACGGGGGCAGGGTTCAAGACCCGTGAAGTGAAGGTGTGGTCTCCAGCAAGGAAGAGTAGAACACGGGAGACGGGCCGGCCAGTTGGCCCACCATGCCCTGCCGCCTCCCATGCCCTACTCATGCTCGGAGGAGTCCCCGACATCAGTGGTGCTGGACGTTGGACGGCCGCAAGTAGGACGCGTGGTTGACGGTGCTCCCGTCGTCAGCCGCCAGCATGGCCACCGCTTGTTCGGCCGCGTCTGGGTCTAGCTACGCCGCTATTGCATCGCAAGCGATGACTTGAGCGAGGGAGGCGACCTCGAGCTTCATCCTCGAGGACAAGCTCCCCCGCAGAGCGTTCGCGCTCGCGGTCATGGTGGATGTGGTGCCAAGTAGTAGGACGATGCGCTATGGTGTGGAGGTTAGTTGGGCATTGCCACTTTAAGTAGCACATTCTAGTGAGGCCAAGCGTCCGGGTGCATCATTAAGTCGCCAGAGTTGGTTCCTCGGGCACCGAGCCTCTTAACGACGGCATACGGACGGATGACATGAATGCTAGTAGCTAGCGTCGGCTAGGAACGCACCGCGCGACGGCGCGAGGGACGAGGGTTTTTGGTGTCCCAGGGTAGTCAACTGCGGTCGTGGCAACGTTGGAGATGCCCTATGCTCACATGCGATCCCCACATGTCATTGAAAAAGCGAGATGACCCGGCATGGTCTCAGGTCCTGGGGATGCAGTTGGCCGCGCTACACCACTCCGCGGACGCGTCGCGGCGCGCGCACACATCAGTGCCCCGTGCATCCTCGATGAGCCGGGTGTTGATCTACTGGTCATGCCATAGGGCTAACGCCACCTTCGGCACACTAAAGCTGACCGTGTCCAACGACAATGAGCGTGTCGCTCACTGCAGTCGCCGTGTCCAGAGGCGATGCTGGAGCTGCACCATGTTTCTGGCCCCCACGACCCACATGAACGGTTGCCGGTGGCGAGGAGGTCGTGGGCCAGCTTGTCGGCATTCTGGGAATGGGGGTCCCTAGACTTGCCTGCCAGCGGCCCACGGCGTGGCTCGACCCGTGGCCCGATACGGCCCGTCTTCAGCAACAAACACTCAAGACCCTCGCGAGGGGACAAGCCTCGCGAGGGGGGCGACACAAGACCTCCTCGGGGGCAGCCTCGCTAGGCTGGCTAGCGAGGGGCGGAGAGATCAAGGCAAGCTGAACCTCGCGAGGTTCCAATGACGTAAGCCATGATGACCAAGACCAGGCGGGCGCCAGCACACACAGTGTCCTTGTTTCCTCTTTGGTGCTAAGGAGGCAAGCGTAGGCGAGGAGTACCGAGGCGTCAGGCAAAGATTTCCATATCGGTGCAACAAGACCAAGACCAGCAGGACGGCAGGACGGAGGTCACCATGGAGCCCAAGACGGTGTCACCACCAGAGCCTTTGGCAGGTGAAGACCACCTTTAGTCAGGATAGCTTGTACTAGTTGTCCCCCTTCAAATTGGCCGTTGTGGCATCCCTTCCCGCTCAATATTTGGGAAGAGGACCAGGCCTCTATAAATAGGACTAGCCACCACAGTAGGAGGAATGGATTGAGACCATCCTCACCCACACAAGTTTACCAAGCACAAGAGCACCTCACCTTAGGAGGTTGTTCTTCCCCTTGTACTGTTCATCCTCAGCCCAAGAGGCAATCCACCACACCACACTGGAGTAGAGTATTACACCACAACAGTGGCCCGAACTAGTATAAATCTCGTGTCTCTTGTGTTACGGGTTCGTTGTGCTAGGCTTTGAGATCGCGGTGAGGCTGAGGGCGTGATTAGGTAGGGGAAAATCTTCGTGCGCACCCCAGTGTTCGAACCTCAAGGGTTTTGCCGGAAACCAAAATCCGACATTTGGCGCGCCAGGTAAGGGTGCGCCGGAGCTTTCCTTCCGTCGATCCGCGCTCCGCTTCCACCAAGCTTCGCCCCCATACGAGGCGCCACGCTTCCCACTCCGATGACTGGTGCCAGTGGCGGGGCCAGAGGGCTTCGAGCCTTGGCCCCCGCGTTACGGCAGGTGCAGTGGCCGCCCAAGTTCAAGCCGGAGATTCCACCGCGCTATGACGGCGCGGCGGACCCGGTGGCTTTCCTGCTGGCATACGAGGAGGCCGTCCTTAAGGCCGGGGGCGACGACAAGGTCATGGCCAACTGGCTTCCCATGGCCCTCACTGGCGTGCCACGCACCTGGCTGCTCAAGCTCCCGAGATCCACGGTGGCATCTTGGGAGGAATTGCGCGGCCTCTTCGCCGTGCGCTTCGCGGCACCGGCGCCCCATGCAGTCGCGGCCCTCCTCGGCGGCTCGCAAGCGCCGCCCTCGGACCGTCACGCAAAGCCGTTCTTTCGCTAGATCAGCGCTGCTTCCGCGCGGCAGGGGGCTCCCCCGGGTTGGGTGGCGCCCAAGGCCGACTTGACCTTTGACTTGGAAGATCACCCCGTCACCACCGTCGGCTTGGGCATGCTCCCAATGCTTTGCACGCCCACCATCTGCCACATAGCCGTCACCAAGACCCTCATCAACGGCGGCGCCGACCACAACATGCTCTCGGTGGAGGCCTTCAGCCTCCTTCACGTACCACTCGAGCAACTCCGCCCCAGCAAGCCCTTCTCTAGCGTTGAGGAGGCTCCTCTAGCCCCCTGGGGCAGATCCGTCTTCCCGTGACCTTCGGCACCTGTGACAACTACCGCACCGAGCTGATCGACTTCGACATCACCCACATCGGCCTCCCGTACAATGCTATTCTTGGGTACCCGGCTCTAGCTCAGTTCATGGCGGTGACCCATCCGTCCTACAACCTCATGAAGATGCCTGTGATCAAGGACGTCCTCACCATAGCAGGGGATACCAAGGAGGCTCTGGAGGCACTCAAGCTTGCCCTCAAGACCTCCGTGGCGGCGCAACCGGCCGACGTGGGCACCTTTGGAGCTAAGGCGGCCCCACCAACCAAGAAGAAGCAGTTGTTCACTCAAGACCGGGCAGAAACCAAGCAGGTGCCGGTCGAGGAAGACGGGTCCTCAGGGGCCACCTTCACCATCGGCGCCAACCTCGACCCCGACCAAGAGGAGGCACTAGTGAAGTTCTTGCGTGCAAACAAGGAAGTATTCGCTTGGGAGCCCGATCAGCTGGCAGGGGTCCCAAGAGGAGTGATTGAGCATCACTTGAAGGTGTGCCCCAATGTACACCCTGTGAAACAGAGGGCGCGGCGGCAGTCCACGGAGAAGCAGTCCTTCATCGTCCAAGAAACCCGCAAGCTGGAGGCAGCAGGTGTCATTCGCGAGGTCCGGTGCCCTGAATGGTTTGCAAATCCCGTCGTGGTGCCCAAGAAAGGCGAAAAGGAACGCATGTGTGTTGACTTCAACAACCTCAACAAGGCCTGCCCCTAGGATCCGTTCCCTCTTCCATGCATCGACTAGATCGTTGACTCCACTGCCAAGGCGAACCCAGAGAAGGTCAAGGCAATCAAAGACATGAGTCCACCACAAACCCTGAAGGAGATGCAGAAGCTCGCCGGTCGCGTGACTGCGTTGGGGCGTTTCATCTCCAAGCTGGGAGAGCGCGCCCTGCCGTTCTTCAAGATGATGAAGAAGAAGGGCCCATTCGAGTGGACTCCGGAAGCCGACCAAGTGTTTCAAGACCTCAAGAGATACCTGACCAGCCCTCCAGTGATGGTGGCGCCCCGACCTCTCGAGCCCCTGGTGTTGTACCTTGTTGCTACCCCTTACTCCGCCAGCGCAGCTCTGGTGGCGGTCTGGACTGAGCGCCGAGTCAGGGATGCATCACACCAAGCCGCTCCCTTAGCCGGGGCGGCGCAAGACCCAGAGGGCTCCAAGAGGGCTGCAGCGGCGTTGACAAAGGACCCGCCCCAACAAGATGGCACACTTGGGCTGTGGAAGCCCCAACGAGTCACCAGACTTTGGGGGCTTCGTCAGGCCAGGAGGCGCCCCAACCTCCGGAAGCTGCGAGCCTCGTTAATGCACCCACCCTCGTCGAGCACCCTGTGTATTTTGTCAGCACTGTGTTGCGGGACACGAGGGCGTGGTACCCCATGCCTCAAAAGCTCCTGCTCGCGCTCTTGGTGGCCTCATGCAAACTGCGGCACTACTTTGAAGGTCACCCCATCAAGGTCATCTCGGCCTACCCATTGGAGAGGGTCCTCAGGAGCCCCAACTCCGTCGGGAGAGTCGCTGAGTGGAACATCGAGCTGCATGCATTCCAGTTGGAGTTCAGCACAACCAGGGTCATCAAGGGAGCCACGCTCGCTGATTTCTGGCAGAATGGACAGACGCCCTGGGGCTTGAAGAAGGCGAGGATCGGTCCCTCTCGCCGGGAAGTGAAGCGCCAGATAGCTGGGTTATGTATTTCGATGGCTCCTTTGCACGCTAGGGTGCGGGGGCTGGAGCAGTGCTCATCTCACCCACTCAGGACAAGCTTTACTACACCATGCAGCTGTGCTTCCAGCAGGGCGAGAAGGTCTCCAACAACATAGCAGAGTATGAAGGACTCATAGCGGGCCTCAAGGTTGCGGTGGCCCTGGGGTGAAGCGCCTTATCATCAAAGGCGACTCGTAGCTCCTCGTCAACTTCTCCAACAAGGTATATTTGAGCCGAAGGATGAGCACATGGAGGTGTACCTCGCGGAGGTACGCAAGATGAAAAGCAGTTCTTGGGCCTAAAATTGCAGCACATGCGAGGTACGCAAGATGGAGAAGCAGTTCTTGGCCCTGGAATTGCAGCACATGCCCCGTGGCACCAACAAGGAAGCTAACAACATCGCCAGTAGAACATCCAAGCGGCTACCCCAGGAGCCTGGCATCTTCGAGGAGCGGCTCTTCAAGCCATCGGCAACACCACGCTTTCAAGAACAGCACTACCTCGGGAGGAGCTCCCTCAACCACCTGCCTCGGGAGCCTCGGCCTGTGGCCCGACCTCGGGAGCGCGCTTGCTCTTGGCGCTCGAGCCTTAGGAGGGGTGCTGGACCAAGGAATTCAGGGAATACCTGATGCAAAGGACGCTGCCGGAAAAGAAGGAGGATGTAGAGCGTGTGGCCCGATAGGCCACGACATACTGCATCCAGGACGGTGAGTTATACAGGAAACAGCCAAATGATGTTTCCCTGCGTTGCACCTCCAGGGAGCAGGGGAAAGAGCTGCTGGCCGACATACATGGTCGAGACTGCGGCCACCACTCATCGTCACGGACCCTCATCGGCAAGGTGTTTCGCAGTGGATTCTACTAGCCTATGGCACTCAACAACGCAGATGAGCTGGTGAAGTCCTGCGAGGCCTGCCGGCTCCACGCCAAGCAGATCCATCAGCCGGCTCAGGGCCTCCAGACCATCCCACTCTCGTGGCCATTCGCGGTCTGGGGGCTGGATATCTTGGGCCCGTTCCCTCGAGCGCCGGGGGCTACCACTACCTCTACGTCGCCATCTACAAGTTCACAAAGTGGGTGGAGGTAGAAGCCGTCCGCACCATCCCGGCCGGCTCCGCGATCAAGTTAATCAAAGGTCTCGTGAGCCGGTTTGGGGTCCCCAACCGCATCATCACCGACAACGGCTCGCAGTTCACTAGCAACCTCTTCAAGACATATTGTGCTAACCTTGGAATGCAGATCTGCTACGCTTCGGTGGCGCACCCTCGGAGCAATGGCCAGGCCGAATGCACCCACACAGAGGTCCTGAGAGGCCTTAAGACCAGGACCTTCAAGAAGTAGTTTGAGGCCTACGGCAAGGGCTGGCACGACGAGATCCAGTCCGTGCTGTGGTCCATCCGCACCACCGCCACCAAGCCAACGGGCGAGACCCCATTGTTCCTTGTCAGTGTCAAAACCGGCGGATCTCGGGTAGGGGGTCCCAAACTATGCGTCTAGGCGGATGGTAACAGGAGACAAGGGACACGATGTTTTTACCCAGGTTAGGGCCCTCTCGATGGAGGTAAAACCCTACTCCTGCTTGATTAACATTGATGATATGGGTAGTACAAGAGTAGATCTACCACGAGATCAGAGAGGCTAAACCCTAGAAGCTAGCCTATGGTATGATTGTTGTTCGTCCTACGGACTAAAACCCTCCGATTTTTATAGGCACCGAAGAAGGTTAGGTTTACAAAGAGTCGGTTACAATGGTAGGAGATCTACATATCCGTATCCCCATGCTTGCCTTCCACGCCAAGGAAAGTCCCATCCGGACACGGGACGAAGTCTTCAATCTTGTATCTTCATAGTCCAGGAGTCCGGCCAAAGGTGATAGTTCGGCTATCCGAACACCCCCTAATCCAGGACTCCCTCAGTAGCCCTGGAACCAGGCTTCAATGACGACGAGTCTGGCGCGCATATTGTCTTCGGCATTGCAAGGCGGGTTCCTCCTCCAAATACTTCATAGAAGATTTTGAACACAAGGATAGTGTCCGGCTCTGCAAAATAAGTTCCACATACCATCATAGAGAGAATAATATTCACACAAATTCAATCTGCTGACGTATTTCGTGGCGTGACATCACACGGCGGCCAAGCCATTATTCGAATCATTTTATTGTCCCACCTCAGCGCATTTAGCGAGGCAGTTTCCTTGGAACGTCTTGTTAAGGCAGAGATCGTGTTCCCTTATTCCGGGATTCTCATCAATACGGGCGTGGGTAACACAACCCGCCATTGATTATGGCGCTTGGGAGATAAGCGAGTTTTACCAGGCTGGTGGGGACACATAGCTTCATCCTCCCATATAAGGGGATAAGGATCCACTCTTTCCATTTACGCCTTCTTCCTCCTTTGCTTATCCATTTCCGCACACTCGAGCTCCAACGCCCAAGTGCGCACTTCCTACCTCAACCTTCTCCAGTCATGCCCGGAGCGGGAGGCAGGTGGATGGCCTCCTCCGTCATGGAGGGACACATCAAAAAGCTGTGGAAGGCCGGATACTTGTCCAGCGACATCGCGCATCGGCTCCCCGACAAGGGGCAGCTTATCCCTACCCCCAGGCCCCATGAGAGGGTGGTGTTTCTCACCCACTTCCTCCGCGGACTAGGTTTTCCACTTCACCCATTTGTCTGGGGGCTCATATTCTATTACTGCCTGGATTTCCACGATCTGGCCCCGAATTTCATCCTCAACATCCTGGCGTTTATCGTCGTGTGCGAGGCCTTCCTCTGCATCCGGCCCCACTTCGGCTTATGGCTGAAGACCTTCAATGTCAAGCCAAAGGTAGTGGGCGGCCGCCAGGCGGAGTGCGGAGCTGCCATGGTGGGAAGGATGCCCAACGTTTTATGGCTCGAGGGCTCCTTCGTGGAGACCATAAAGGGGTGGCAATCGGGGTGGTTCTACATTACCGAGCCACGTGACCCTAAATGGGTGGCGGCCCCAGAATTTCGATCCGGCTTCCCTACACGGCTCACCTCTTGGAAAGAGACGGGCCTGACATGGGGTAATTCGGAAGAGCTGACCGGACTCCAAACCTGCGTCCAAACCCTGGTGAACAAGAAGCTCAAGCTTGTCAACATAGTCCAGGTCATGCTCATCCGCCGGATCCTCCCGTGCCAACAACGATCCTTCAACCTGTGGGAGTTTCATCTGGCACAGCACTAAACCTTGAGCAGGCTCTTCGACACTACGTACGAAGATGCCTGGAAGGTGCTGTTCAAGGGTGCCGAGGCTCCCGCATCCGCTACCGAAGATCATGGATTCAGCTCGCAGCGTCAAGCCAGCGAGGTAAGCTATTTTACCCTTTACAGGACACTTGTTTTTCATAGTTGGACTCTATGCGGGATCTAAACTCCCTTACCTTTGACGGGCCTGGCAGAAGACGTCCGGGCAGGTTGACTGTCCCGCTCCCTTGCCAGAAGACCCAACGGACGCCCGATTGATGGGGCTGCTGGTTTCGACACCTCACGTGGTGCCGGAGAAGAAGGCCAGGAAGAAGGCCACAGGAACTCGAAAGAGTTCCCGGCGCCAGGTGTTATCGGACTCATCGTCTGACGACTCTGAGGCGGACTCCTCCCGTGAAGACGAGGAGGAGGAAAAGGAGGCCTCTCCCCCAGCGGGGGGAGAGAAGAAAAGGAAGGCCGCCCCAACTAGGGAGGCCGGAGGGTCCAAGAAGGGAAGGACCCTTCCTCCGGACTACTCCACCAACACCGACGACGACGAAGAGGAGTGGCCACCGAGGGATAAGCTCACGGCGACATCGTAAGTATCCGGATACCACAATAACTCATGGCGTTTCGTTTGTCGTATAGAGTCTCCTAACACGAAATACAACCCTACAGCCCGCCCAAGGACGGGCTCGACACTTCAACGAGTGGCTCCCTGGCTCCATCGGACGTGAATAGTACTTCACTTCCGGCCGCCTCCAATCCTCGCGCCGCGGACGACACCGAGGTGGGGTCTCAAAAGGGGCCCAGCCAGGAGGAGGGGGTCCCAGAGGCGCCGCAAGGCAACCTCCCGGACTCCGGGCATTAGGGGGATCAAACCCCAAAGGGATCTAAGTCGGGTCTTGGGCCAGACTCCATACCAGAACCTTCAGTGGTTTCGGAGTCCGGCAGGCGACCCCTTTGTAAGAAGGGCGAGACTGTGACACCGGTGACCTCCGTCCAACCGGAGGCACCGGATAATTTGCTGGAGGCACTTAATGGCACCTCCATCGACGAGGGGCACTGCACTGTTATGAGTGTGGTGATCCAGAAAGTTCAGTCCGCCAAGAGCGGGCTGACCGAAGCCTGTGCCAGCCTTCTAACAGGCTTTGAGGTATGTATTAAGATATGTAAAAATATTACCGCATAGACAGTAGCCCCTGATGCTCAGTTTGGTGCTCGGAAAGAAAAGCCGAACTGAGGATCTAAAAAGATGTACGCAGGAGTCTAACATAAGTATGTCAATATGGGGAATGCAGGTTGCGCTGCTGACCTCTGCCGCACTGACTACGGAGGTCGATGCATTGAAACAGAGCCTCGAGCGATCCGAGAACAAACTCGGCCTTGCCAAAAAGCAGCTCGAGGACAAGGAAGGTAAGTAAGACCTTATGGAAGTAAATAAAAGATGTGGTTGCAAAAAATAGCAGGAATAACGTGAGAATTGCAGGGGCCACGAACGAGGTGGCGACCCTGAAGGATGCGGTGTCCAAGGCCGAAAGCAATGCGGCCGCGGAGCGCACCGAGCGAGAGAAGCAGGAGGCGCGGGTGGCGGAGGTGCGACAAGAGCTCCAGGATCTCGTGGAAAAACACGAGAGTTTGGAGCGTGACTCAAAGACTCGAGAGTCCGCGCTTGCCTCGGCTCTTGAGAGCGCCAAAGCCGCTAAGGCCGAAGCCCAGAAAGCCCTCCAGGAGATTGAGGCAATGAAGAAGATAGCGGCGGGTAAGGCATTTTTCATGCAAAGCAAGTACGTGAAAGTGAATTACTTGTTACTTACCCGAATCAAGAGCTCTCTAGGAGCATTCACAGATGTGCCCCATAGTGTGTCCGATGCTGCCGCATTCTACTGGGCCGAGGAGGGGAGCTCGACGGAGAAGGTGTTCTGGTCTCAGTATGCTGAGGCCGGACACCCGGTGCCCTTGATCGACCAGCTGAAGCAGCTGGTCGAGCTCCATAAGGTGGCCGAACAGGCCATGAAGGGCCTCATAGTTCGGCTTTGGCCTAAGGAGGCCATGCCTGGGAGCTACTTCGGGCTGGTGAGGAGGCTGGTGGACGCCGGCCCATGGATTGAAGTCATCAAGCACTCCGCCTGTATCGAAGGTGTCCGTAGGGCCCTTGCCCGTGCTAAAGTGCACTGGGGCAAGATGGACACTGAGAAGCTTGTTACGGACGCTCCACCACCGGGCAGGGAGTATCGCAAGCCCGAGATGTATTATGCGGGCGTCCTGAAGGGTGCCCACCTTATAGCGGGTGAATGCTCCTAAGATGTAATTTTTGAGTAAACTCGCATTTGTTATCCTGTGCGCTTGAAAACTTGTTCATCTGCGCTAAGCAACACTTATAGATTTAAAATATTACCTTGTGTGCGGTTGTTTATTAAATTTGAGAGATGGCGAGTCGTCGGCTTCTCCCCCCATGCCGCGAGTGCTGGGGTGTTCGGGATAAACTTGAGCACTCTTGTTTCCATTCTTGGGTCCTTCGAGGGAGGCGCTCAACGCAACGAACAAGGCAACCGAACTATAATGCTTGAACACTCTCACTTAGCCATAGAATTCTATAATTTTAAATTATGGCGAAGCCCCTAGTATTCGGAAGACCGATTTTGGGGCGCTATCCACGCCTGGGCCGGACAAAGCCGGCTCCTCACTCTAAGCGGCATAAGTCTTTAGGGACTCGAAGAACCTCTCGAACAGTGACCGGCTCTCGCCCTATCATGACGGTCAGTTTTAGCTTTCTCCACTGAGGTGCGCAACCCAACTCAACTGGGGCACAATCGCAGTGCTTCTCCCAGTGCTACCTTAGCCGATATAACGGAACGTAAGGTACCAAAACATGGGAGCCGGGCAAACCCAACTATTGACCCAAGACATGATTCGGAGCCGATGCATAAAATGCTATAAGTTCGGGGTGCCGCACTTGTGAAAGTGTTCGGACTTATCACACCATATTTTGGGGTACTTAAGCCCCTGGTGTATTTGGCCGTACCAAAGCGTACGGATGCAATATGTCATAAGTGAACATATATAGATAAGAAAGAGGAATGCAATAATAGGCAAAAGCTGTGCATTGTTCATTGAAAAAGCTGCGGTAAAAGCAGAATGATACAAATAGTGCGATAAGCAAGGGACGGGACTATTTGACATGTCCCCCTCCAGGAGCGAGCTGCGGGATGATATGTAAAACAAGTATACTGCTCGTTATAGAGACCACCTGGACATTCGACGTAGCTTTCTGCTTCCCTGGCTGTTGCATCATGTGTTCGGCGATTCTACTGCCGGGCAGGGCTTCTTGATAAAGGAGTCCTGAAAGTAAGAAAAAGAATTACACAATCGGGAGCCCCTGGTGCGGTTGAGCCGCATTCTGGGCCTGCCATGGTTGTGCCCCTCCCCCTATACCCATGGTATTTCCAGAGCGTAATTATGTACATGTAGTACTGGTTTCGCAATGTCGCGAGGGCTGGGGTTGGGGCCGCATTGCTACGCGTGCTCGGAACGTGCCGGACGGTCCTGTTGTAGGTTACTCCGGGCGCGCTTGGCGGTGTCCGAACGTTTAATAGCCGGACTCGAGATTTGCCTTAAGAGTCTGCTTTGTACTTCCGCCACGAGAGCCGCCATGTGCTCCTCCGTTCGGAGAGAGCGTTCGGTGTTTCCGTTGACCGTAATGACTCCTCGAGGGCCTGACATCTTGAGCTTGAGATATGCGTAGTGCGGCACCGCATTGAACTTTGCAAATGCGGTTTGTCCGAGCAGTGCGTGATTGCCGCTGCGGAACGGGACTATGTCGAAGATTAACTCCTCGCTTCGGAAGTTATCCGGGGATCCGAAGACCACTTCAAGTGTAACTGAGCCTGTACAATTAGCCTCTACACCTGGTATGATGCCTTTAAAGGTTGTCTTTGTGGGTTTAATCCTTGAGGGGTCTATGCCCATTTTGCGCACTGTATCATGATAAAGCAGGATCAGGCTGCTGCCGCCGTCCATCAGGACTCGAGTGAGGTGAAATCCGTCAACGATTGGGTCTAGAACCAATGCGGCGAATCCGCCGTGGCGGATGCTAGTGGGGTGGTCCCTTTAATCAAAAGTGATCGGGCAAGAGGACCACGGGGCGACTGGCTCCATCGCATATACGTCCCTTAATGCACGCTTCCGCTCCCTTTTGGGTATGTGGGTTGCGTATATCATGTTCACCGTCCGCACTTGTAGGGGGAAGCCCTTCTGTCCTCTATTGTTCGGCGGCCGAGGTTCCTCCTTGTCGTCGCTATGCAGCCCCTTGTCATTGTTTTCGGCATGTAACTTGCCTGCCTGCTTGAACACCCAACAATCCCTGTTGGTGTGGTTGGCTGGTTTTTCGGGGTGCCGTGTATCTGGCACGAGCGATCGAGTATTCGGTCCAAATTGGATGGGCCCGGAGTATTTCTTTTGAAGGGCTTTTTCCGCCGACCGGGTTTAGAGCCTCTGAATCCGGCATTGACTGCCGTATCCTCAGCATTATCACCATTAATGTGGCGCTTGTGCTTGTTGCGACGCGACCTGCCATTGCTGTCCTTGGTATCCGAATTACCAAGGCTCTTGGTCATGTTGTTACTACGAGCTAGCCAGCTGTCTTCTCCCGCGGAAAAGCGGGTCATGAGTGTTGTGAGGGCTGCCATGGATTTCGGCTTTTCCTGTCCTGGGTGCCGGGCGAGCCACTCGTCGCGGATGTTATGTTTGAAGGCTGCAAGGGCCTCCGCATCTGGACAGTCGACGATTTGATTTTTCTAGGTTAGGAACCGTGTCCAGAATTGTCTCTCCGATTCCTCTGGCTGCTCAATTATGTGGCTTAGGTCATCGGCGTCTGGTGGTCGCACATAGGTGCCCTGGAAATTGTCGAGGAATGCGGCTTCCAGGTCTTCCCAACAACCAATTGACTCCGCTGGCAAGCTGTTAAGCCAATGCCGAGCTGGTCCTTTAAGCTTGAGTGGGAGGTATTTGATGCCGTGTAGATCATCACCGCGAGCCATGTGGATATGAAGGAGCTAGTCCTCGATCCAGACCACAGGATCTGTTGTGCCATCATATGATTCAATGTTTACGGGTTTGAAACCCTCAGGGATCTGATGATCCATCACTTCGTCTGTGAAGCATAGTGGGTGTGCGGCGCCTCTGTATTGGGCTATATCACGACGTAGCTCGAATGGGCTTTGTCTGCTGTGTTCGGCCCAGCCGAATTTGCTGTATCCGACATGACGGTTGTCGTCGCGTGTAGTGAGGCGCCCACGTGATCTGTAGATCGATCTTGTCTGCCTTGCCTTGTCCTCCAATATATCTCGCAGGTCTAGCGCACTTCCCTGTGCCTTGATATTTTTTGAGCAGCGCCGGGGTGTGGCTTGAGTGGAGGGCCGGGAGGCCTCTCTGTCGCGGCCACGAAGTGGCCGGTCGGCCGCATCCTGCGCTGGTGATGTAGGTTTGAGTGCTTCCTCCTCTAATCAGGGTAGCAGCCTGCGTTTTGGGGAGCTCTTGGAGGGGCGTTCGAGTTCGTACTCTTTGGCCGCAAGGACTTCAGTCCATCTGTCAGCTAGCAAATCTTGATCGGCTCTAAGTTGTTGCTATTTTTTCTTGAGGCTGCTTGTCGTGGCCATAAGCCTGCGTTTGAAACGCTGCTATTCGAAGGGATCCTCAGGCACGACAAATTCGTCGTCGTCGAGGCTTGCCTCGTCTTCGGAGGGAGGCATGTAATTATCATCCTCTACCTCTCTGTCTGCCGCTCTCTCATGAGGGTTGGCTTTTCCATCCTCTTGTGCTGAATCCTGCTGGAGGGGGTTGTCTTCGGCACTTTCCGGGGTGTTATTATCTCCCATGCCGGAATCACCATTTTTGCTGTGGCGGGATTTAGAGCGGCGCCGCTGACGCCGATGCTTAGGCTGTTTCTTGGAGGGGTTATCCTCCATTGTTCCATCGCCGTTCCCATCTTTTGGGATGTCCACCATGTAAATGTCGTAGGAAGAGGTGGCCTTCTAGTGCCCTGTAGGCGCTGGTTCTTGGTCGTCTCCTGCATCGTCGTCCATACCATCGATGTCTTTGGAGTCGAAGTCGAGCATGTCGGTTAAATCATCGACAGTGGCTACGAAGTGGGTGGTGGGTGGGCTTTGAATTTCTTCGTCGTCCACATCCCAGCCTTCCCGACCATAGTCCGGCCAGGGCTCTCCTGATAAAGAGAGAGGCTTCATTGAATTCAGGATGTCGCCAAAGGGCGAGTGCTGAAAGATGTCCGCGGCGGTGAACTCCATGGCCGGCACCCAATCGGATTCGATTGGCAGGGGCGCGGAAGGTCCGGAGTCTAGAGAGGAGTCTGGTACCTTGGAGTTACGAGCCTTGCAAAGGACAGGGATAGTATTCGGCTCCATCGCTGTAGAGATAGCAGCCCCCGAGGAGGTGTCCAGCCACCCGTCCTCGGTAGGCGCAGTCGGCTCCGAGCTAAGGATCGGAGCGGACACTCGTGCGGCCTCTAGGGCACTGTCCGGCGGCAGAGCTAGATCATGCCCATCGTGGCAGTACGGCACGCTCGGCTGTGGCTCGATCCCATCAAAGATCAAGTCTCCACGGACGTCAGCCGTATAGTTCAAACATCCAAATCTGACCTGATGGCCAGGGGCGTAGCTTTCAATCTGCTCCAGTTGGCCAAGCGGATTGGCCCACAGTGCAAAGCCGCCGAATACGAAGATCTGTCCGGGGAGAAAAGTCTCACCCTGGACCGCATCGTTGTTGATGATCGGAGGAGCCATCGGGCCTAAAGATGACGACACAGAGGAACTCTCAATGAAAGCACCAATGTCAGTGTCAAAACCGGCGGATCTCGGGTAGGGGGTCCCGAATAGTGCGTCTAGGCGGATGGTAATAGGAGACAAGGGACACGATGTTTTTACCCAGGTTCAGGCCCTCTCGATGGAGGTAAAACCCTACTCCTGCTTGATTAATATTGATGATATGGGTAGTACAAGAGTAGATCTACCACGAGATCAGAGAGGCTAAACCCTAGAAGCTAGCCTATGGTATGATTGTTGTTCGTCCTACGGACTAAAACCCTCTGGTTTATATAGGCACCGAAGAGGGTTAGGGTTACACAGAGTCGGTTACAATGGTAGGAGATCTACATATCCGTATCGCCAAGCTTACCTTCCACGCCAAGGAAAGTCCCATCCAGACACGGGACGAAGTCTTCAATCTTGTATCTTCATAGTCCAGGAGTCCGGCCAAAGGTGATAGTTCGGCTATCCAGACACCCCCTAATCCAGGACTCCCTCATTCCTCGTCTACGGAGCAGAGGTGGTTCTCCCTCACGAGGTCAAGCATCACTCCGCGCGGGTCCTGGTGTTTGATGAGGCGCAGCAGGACGCCATGCAGGGGATGGACCTCGTGCTGGGGGAGGAACGCCGCCGTAAAGCCATGCTACAGGCGGCAAGATATCAGCAGGCACTGTGACGGTACCACTGTCGCAGCGTCCGCTCCAGGACGCTTGAGCTGGGTGACCTCGTCCTAAGGTGGGTGCTCTCCAGGGAAGGGCTGCATAAGCTCTCACCCATGTGGGAGGGCATGTTTAGGGTCGCCCACATCTCCAGCCCTGGCGCCGCGCGCCTGGAGATGCAGGACGGGGTACCCATCCAGAATGCCTGGTACATCCAGCACCTCCAGAAGTTCTACCCATGAAGAAAGGCCCAGCGCCTGTGAAGAAGGTCCCGTGCCTGTGAAGTTCTCCGCTCATGACACTCTCACGTAATAATGAGTGGGGCTGTACACGCCCCGGAGCCTCAGGAGTGCCGCCCTCGGGCCTCTGGGGCTCCCTCCCACGTCCTAGTGGCAGCACTTAGCTCCGCGCAGGTGAGAAGACAAGAAGACTAGACTATGTGCCGGACGCGGCTTTTCATTTGCTTTCCGTAGTTGGCTTGCCCCTCTTTAATCGAAATTTTCTTTCTGGTGTTACTTGCTGATCTTGTTCCACCGACTTCTGCCTCTGCTTTTGCCTTTGGTTCTTTGTTTGACCTGTACCCTCTCTCGCGTCCCTCGCGAGGGGGTTGGACAGGTGCCCTCGTGAGCGTCTTGTCTGTTTTTCTTTTTTTCGCGAGGTACCCTCGTTCGAGCCGCAAGTTGGCGCACCTCTCTCAATCCGTGCCCCTCGGGTACCGTGATACGAGGCGCTGGGTCGTGTCCAGAGGCGCCTGCGACCAAGGCTCGGGTCTCCTAACAAATTTTCAAAGTTCCTCCTTGCCAGGTACTGAGAAACGCGCACCTCGTGAGGCGGAAACTACTTCAAGCGCGTCAAGCTAAGTTATTCCTACGTGCTTATATAAAATATTGATATTGTGACGCGACACAGGAACGATAAACACAACATAACAACTTGGAAACCATAGTTTATTGCACACCCCCATGGGGCCCCATACTTATCTCTCTCAGTGCAGGAAGAAAAAGAAGAACGAAACAAAACCGACGCGTGCCTTGCAGCAGTTCGTGAGGAGGGATCCATGACGCCCTCCTGGGCTTAGCTAGACCCCACCTCGCGCTTCACTGGGCACGACGACGAGACGACCCGCTGCTGCCCTCGAAGCGGGTGCGGCGGCTAGTCATAGCCGCCACTTGTGGAGCTGCCACCGGAGGAAGAGCCGCCGTAGCTTGACGAGACGCGGTCGGCGCCCAGAGCGGGTCCGCCTTCGCACTCATCACGACCGTCGCCAAGACCGAGCACCTCGTCACCGTCGTTGTCCTCAGGGCAGCACCCGACGCGGCGGACATCTTCTTCGAACACCCTCACGTAGAGGGTCGCGTGGCCGTCGTACTTGAAGTGGAGGGTGCACCGCTTGCCCAGGCTGCGCACGCGGGCGAACGTCTGCCAGCCGCGGGCCAGGATAGCGTTGCCCATGACGGAGGCCTCGACCGCAACCCAGGAAGCTTTGTTATAGCAGCCGTCCGCCTGCAGCCAGAGCCCTCTTAGACGCACAGCCGACAGCTCATCAGCGAAGAAGCGTGGGAGCTGAAGCTAGTTGCCGGCAGGGTACTCTGACCACACCACAAACTCCGGCAGTGCCTCCGCCGAGTGGAAGCACGGCCGGGGAGGCCGCTCGACCATGGCGCGCCTCCCTTCATTGACGGGGCTACCTCTACATGGACGGCTCCCACCATGCGAAGGGGCACCGCCGCGGCCGTGGCGAGCCGCGGTGGGGGTCGCGGAGTGCTTGCGAGGACGACTGTGTCCACGCTTGGGCGGCGGAGAGCCGGGCCCCTCCCGGCGAGCCTTCCCCTTCTCTACGGCCGAAAACCTCTTCACAGGCGCCATGGGAGTCGCTACTGGCAATGGAGAAAGGGAGGTGAAGCGAGCAGAATAGGAAGAGATGGGCGACGGGGGCTCTGCCCCCCTCCATTTTTATAGCAGGAGAAGGCCAACCAGCGCCCCCCACGATCACAGGTAATGATGGTTTTTCCTTGCATGCAGCAGAGACTCATCAAGTCGGGCAGTTGCCGAGGCAGCGTGGGGAAGCGGAGACGCCCACGTCCAATCAATCCCCACGCGTCGACCAAGGTCGCAGGCTGTTGTGGCCCGCGGCGCTCCACACTTGCCCTTTGGCTTCACCTCGAAGCCAAGTCCGAGCGCGCCTCGGGCTCAGGGGCTACTGTCGATGTTCTGGGAATGGGGGTCACCAGACTTGCCTGCCAGCGGCCCACGGCGTGGCTCCACCCGCGGCCCGATACGACTCGTCTTCACCAGCAAACACTCAAGACCCTCGTGAGGGGGACGAGACAAGACCTCCTCGGGGGCAGCCTCACCATGTTGGCTCACGAGGGGCGGAGAGATCAAGGCAAAGTGAACCTCGCGAGGTTCCAATGACATAAGCCATGATGACCAAGACCAGGCGGGGGCGGAGCGCACAATATCCTCGTTTCCTCTTTGGAGCTAAGGAGGCAAGTGCAGGCGAGGAGTACCAAGGTGTCAGGCAAAGGTTTCCATATCGGTGCAACGAGACCAAGACCAGCAGGACGACAGGATGGAGGTCACTGTGGAGCCCAGGACGGCGTCACCACCAGAGCCTTTGGCAGGCGAAGACCACCTTTAGTCAGGATAACTTGTACTAGTTGCCCCCCTTCAAATTGGCCGTTGTGGCACCCCTTCCCGCTCAATATTTGGGAAGATGACCAGGCCTCTATAAGTAGGACCAGACACCATAGTAGGAGGAACGGATTGAGACCATCCTCACCCACACAAGTTTACCAAGCACAAGAGCACCTCACCTCAGGAGGCTGTTCTTCCCCTTGTATTGTTCATCCTCAGCCCAAGAGGCAATCCACCACACCACACTGGAGTAGGGTATTACACCACAACGGTGGCCCGAACTAGTATAAATCTCGTGTCTCTTGAGTTGCGGGTTCGTCGTACTAGGCTTTGAGATCGCGGTAAGGCTGAGGGCATGATTAGGTAGGGGAAACCTTCGTGCGCACCCCAGTGTTCGAACCTCAAGGGTTTTGCCGGAACCCGAAATCCGACACAGCTCCTCCATTGGACTAGTCTGCACCGTCGTCCCGACAGGTGTTCCCCACATGTCGGTTTCCCTATTTTTCCAGCTAAATTAGAGCGTCAGTGCTCCGTGTTGCGCATTAGGCGCAGAACGGGTGGTGCAGTACCCTGGTTCAAATGTGGTGCAGTACCAAGTTGTTACCCTGGTTCAAATGTGGTGCAGTACCAAGTTGTTACCCTAGCTCCAACTGTGGTGGTTTTGGGTACGGTACCACCCTTTTCCTTTTCAAGTAGTGAAGCGTAACGCTTGATTAAGTAACCAGATGGTGTGCTAAATGTAGGTGTCCGACTGTTTGAAGGAATAATTGAGGTGTGCCCGGTCCGTGCCCGCATTTAGGGGTCCAACTTACCATGTTTCGGCAGTAGTAACTATACTAGTCCCTGCGTACTCTCTCTGTTTTTATTACTCCGCATATTAGCTTTGCTCAAAATCAAACTTTGTAAACTTTGACAAAGTTTATAGACAGAAATAATAACATATACAATAACAAATCAATACCATTAGATTCATTATTGAATATGAATTCACATCATATAGATTTGCTATTGTAAATGTTCATATTTCTACTCTTACAAAAAGCAGAGTTGGTGATGATGGTGTGCCTGCCATCCTGCAATATAGGCCGTTCGATCTATATCTAACGGATAGGAAGGAAACTATGACAATTTACCCGCACTCCTCTCCACATTTGCAGATAAGGCCTTCCCTCATTCATCCTTTTCTCCCACAAGATCTTGATGTTCCGTGCAACGCACGGGCATTTTGCTAGTTTTCTATAAATTTGGTCAAGTTTTATGAAGTTTGACTTCAGTCAAACCTAATATGCAGAGCAAATAAAAACAGAGGGAGTATCTTACTCCGTGACCAAGACGGAAGGGAAAATGAGACAACTTATTGTTTATTTGAGCCGTTCAAGTATAATCATGTGCAGAGGCGGAGACAGGGGGACCAGCAGGAGCTCTGCCCCCCCTAATGTCACTGGTTTAGGCCTAATACTAGTGTAAACATTGACTTTTTTTGCTGTTAAACAATGCATTTTAAAGATCTGGCCCTCCCAAACAAGGTTTAACAACGTTTGGCCCTCCCAATTTGATTTTCCTGGCTCCGCCACTGATCATGTGGCGTTGCTTATTTCTCATTCCTCTTCAACCCTCTTCTCCAACGATCATGTCGCCCTCCGGTCGAGGCCATCATCCCGCATGCCTCATTTGAACATTCCACAGAGTATCATTCGCATGTGGGCCTAGACCATGCTTGTATTTTCAATGTTGTAATTTGTCCGACATGCATACAAACAAATGGTTCATTTAAAGTTTCACTTTGCCTCCACTACGTGTCACTTCCCATCTTAGTATTGACATCCCATTCGGTTCATGCCCCGACACTTCTTGACGAGATCAATTGATGTTGAGAGATCAATTGCGTGCCACGCAAGGAGATAAAGTTTTTGTCTGTTTCTATGATACAAATCACCCGCGGGGGGGGGGGGTTGTGGGGATCAGAGGGAGTATATTGTACGTTCATAAGCGAAACGAACGTATTGTACCCAACCTAGTCCTCTTTCAATCGATCTCCGGACCCTGAGATGAAATCGAGAGAGAACGAGTGGGTGCAAGTGTGATACCTAAGGCGGATTCAAAATTTTGAACCCGTGATCATAGCATCCGCAAATCATATATAAAGGGTATTCAATGTTCATTTCGCTTTTGAACATCCAATATACTCCCTCTGATCCTTTCTTGTTTACATATAAGTTTTATGTGTAGTCAAAGTATCTCTACTTTGATCAAACTTACAGAAAAAGTACCAACATTCAACAATGCCCAATCAATATTGTTAGATTCGTACGTACTCCTAGATTTGTATTCAAACATAGATGGTTTCCAATTTGTTTTCAACCACATGAATGTGCTTTTTCTCGCGCATGCTCTTCCTACTAGGATTTCGCCACGTATAGCCAGTCCAATAGTAACTTTTTTTAAGCTCCCTGTCTAATAGTACTAGTGGACTACTGACAACATCTATAGTAGAGTATGCAGTGCTCATAGTACTCTCTCCTTCCATTTATATAGGGCCTAAGAGCATGTCTAATAAGGCCTAGTCAGCCGGCTATAAGACTTCCCATGTCATTAAAATCCTAGTGAATTAGTCACTTATTCCACAACCCGGCTATAACACATAAATCAAGAAAAATTAGTATGCATGCAACTCTCTTCCAATAATATACCTTGCTCATGCAAATATTAAATGCTTAGAGCCAACCTAATAGCCAGTCTAAGAGCCGACCTATTACTTAACCATGCAAAGAATAAATGCTTATATGAGTATTTTTTATGATGGCTCTAAGTGAGGTGGCATCTCTTTATAGCCAATAGCCGGCTACATTATTAACCATGCTCTAGTGTGTTTCTCAAAACCGTCTTTGACTATTGACAAGATTAATAGTACCTGAGGTGTATAATGTGAAAATTATATCATTGGAAGCTCCTTTCACATACAAATTTGACCGTATGCTTTGTGTAAGTTGCATGTCATATATTATTACTCTAACATTTGGTCAAAGTTAGCCTCGAAAACACATTATGCCTTGTATAGATGGAAGGAGGGAGTAGTTGTGGAAGTTGATCCTTTGACATAGGTATCCCTGCCTTACCCTCCCTTTCGGTCACTTACTAGCGGGCCCCATGCTTGCTTGGCCCCGCATGTCAGTCACTCAATGGGTTTGGCCACGTCAGGGGATCCTCATCCGTAGTATACTCCCTCTATTTTTATTTACTTCGGATAAAATAGAGGGAGTAGTAGTATAAATGACGCGGGCAGGGGAGGGGGAGGGGCATCGGTTTGCTCTCAATTGCGGTCCCACAAGCGAGCGAAAACGCAAGACGAAGTGCGTTCAATTTGGTGAGCAACATGGAGGGTCTAGCGTGTCGGGGTGCAACACGAACACGACAAGAGCGATGTACAGTCAAAACCGATTGACTGGTCCTCACCGGAACCACTATTCACACCAAAACCTTCGCTGCTCAGCCTACGCCAGCCACTGCCCCAAAACCACACCTCCTCTCCAGCCCATTCCCCCACCTTTCGATCCCCTAGCCCGCATCAAGCGTCCCCTAGTTCGCCGGAAAGCCATGGTGCGCCACAAGATCATGTACTACAAGATGCTGACGCCGGAGCGCCACGAAGAAATCGCGGTGGCGGTCGGCGCCACAGACCTCTGTTCCCAAGCTCCCTTTGCGGCGGGCCAATCCCCAAGTTCTCTGGAGCCAAGCTATGAGGAGGAGGAAGCCGATCAAATGTTCATGGTGGAGGTCACGGCGCAGAAGGCCCCCTATGCGTCTGAGATGATGGACGTAGACTTCGTGCCTGTGTCCGAGTCCCCCATGGTGCAGGCGGACCAGTGGTTCAACCCGGCGATACTAAAGGAGGACAGGGAGGCAGAGGCTCAACTCGATGCAGAGCGCGCGCATGCCGCTGCCATCGAGGCTCTTTTGCAGGCAAAACCGGATGTCGTGGATGTGAACCGGGCGGTGGAGGCTCAACTTGACGTGAAGCACGCGGATGCCTCTGCCATCGAGGCCCTCCTGCAGGCGGAACTGGACGTCCTGGACTTGAACCGGGCAGCGGAGGCTCAACTCGACGTGGAGTGCGCGGATGCCGCTGCCATCGAGGCCCTCCTGCAGGTGGAACCGGACGTCCTGGACTTGAACCGGGCGGTGGAGGCTCAACTCGACGTGGAGCGCACGAATGCCGCTGCCATCGAGTCCCTTCTGCAGGCGGAACCAGACGTCCTGGACTTGAACTGGCGGTGCTCTCGTCCGTGTAGAGCGCCCGCACACTCCGCGTGAATGAGTAGCTGGAGGCCGAGGACAACCACGGTGCAGAGACACACATCGGCAGCTACGGCTGGTTCATGCCGACAGCCAAAGACGACGAGGCCGTCTTGTTCCACGACCAATTATAGTTTTTCTTTATGTTGTTGTTTTTAGGGATCTTTTGCTGTGTAAAAACATATATTTAAGCAAGTCGCCTGACTTTCATCATTTGGGCCAGTCGACCATTTCAGGCAGTTGGATGAATATCCTACGTCTCCTAACCCTTCTTCCTCACCTCTTCTTCTTCCCCAACAGACCACCGCACGGACCGTACGGATATTCCCCAACATGCGGTTGGATAAACATACTGTATGAACGAAATTCATGTGTCAGTGCCTCAGCGGTAGGATGGCTGAGTTTGGTTTGATCACATGCGGTAGCACGTGTCAATGAGGGTGCATACCCCCTGTTGGGTTTGCGGCGTACAGGAGCGACTGTGTGAGGGTGCGGTGCGACCGCGGCGTGCAAGAGCGACTGTGCGAGGGTGCGGTGCGACCACGATAGCCGTGCGCAAGTGTACCTCCTTTTCATTTTGAAAACTTTAGGCAAGCTTGGCAAAAATATGTGGCGAAGTATGGCAATGCAAGGCCTAGACCCAAACAGGATACAAGTACGTGCGTAGGAGTACTAGTGTTAAAAAATAAAGGCGGGGATTTCCTTCGCGGGATTAATCGATACAAATCCTCGTTTGACGTCTCAATTAATGCGTATATTTTTCTCCAAAGCCCAAAGAGCTAACCATCTCACTCCTCATCGCTTGATTAATGCAGCGCCACGCAAACCAACCTTCTCACTTCCGCATGCATGCAAGGGTATATTAATGTCCTTGGTTGCTAGTACGAGGCAAACCCCATCAATTTTGCCTCGATTAGGGTTAGTGGCCTTCTGCAAATTGTAATTTTGATATACTGGCCTTGTGTACCAAAAATGGAGGTAGTAACTATTTGACTTCCTTCCCCATTGCAGTGACGTCGACGATATCTCGCACATTGTGGTTTGGCAAAGTGCATTCGACGAAGAACACCATTGAGGGAGATCACGGTAAGTCATTCGCAAGTGCCGCCTGCAAGCCGAGACAACCGTCTTATTTGCATCCAGGAAGTCTGTTGAACCAAAGGATGCGTAAATGTACTAGTACTAGTACACAATAGCGTCGTCCGTCCAGCTTAGTGCGGTGAGGTGGTTTCTCGAAGAAGACGATGGAGAAGCAAAGTCAGCGAAGAGTGAAATGATGGTTGCTTCGTTCGTGCATTGTGATTTGACACCTCACTACTTTTGTGATTTGTGATAGAAGGGACAGGGGAGTACACTCTGTGCTCTATACTGTACATGTGTCCAAGCACGAGAGAAAGAGGAGAGACATTGCATTTTTCTATTCCTTCAATCAATCAGAGAGCTTCGGTTCCATCTTTTTGGCTTTGGCAGCACCGTCCACAATGGTTCCCATCGATGCCAAAAGCTATTTTCACATTTGGCTACACATTGTGGATGCCCTTAACCGTTCCACTTGGTTTTTCTCCTATGTGCTATCTATACAAATCTTAATTATATTGATCTAAAAAAATTATAGAATCAAGATTAGTACTCCCTCCGTCCCAAAATTTTTGTCTTAGATTTGTCTAAATATGGATGTACCAAGTTACGTTTTTGTATTAGATACATCCGTATCTAGATGAATCTAAGAAAATAATTTTGGGACAGAGGGAGTAAAAAGGAGGTGATTTTGCCGCGCGGATGGTGGGGAGGTTTCTTATTTTTAGAGAATGTTGGCCTATCGGTTTGCTAACATGCGGTCCCATGTGTTAGTGCTTTACCAAGCCGATCCGTGGCCCACATGAGGCAGAACAACGGCAGAAGCAATACATGGTTAACTTAAAGAAGATGAGGGAGAAGCGGATTCAGCAATGAGTCAAATGATGGTTGCTTCGTCCCTTCAACTTATTTTTTAGCATTATTACTTCATCCCTCCAACTCAACTGCGGGAAAGGTGCAACTTTGTGATTTGAGGCCTCATTGCTCATTACTATGCTGGCTCCATGACTGGGGTGCTTCACCCCTGCTGCTCTGCACTGTATTTCGGTATGGCACATGGACCCGGTAGCTTGATGTCCCACATGTCGGTGAAAGGGACTAGAACATTTATGAAAGCGAGCGCTCCACTCTTACGATGGAGGAGTACACGACACGGCGGCCCGGTGAACTGTTACTTGTACTGTAGTACTATAGTACTATAGTTTTGCTGTTTCACACGATCCATCGATACAAACCTGATTAAATAGGAAAGGGCGGCATTTTTCCCGCATGTGTAGGTTGAGCACTTGAGCGTGAGGGTGTGCGTTGGTCGTGTGGTGTGTGCATGCATGCTTGAGTGTGTGCATGTGAGTGTTGCGTGCGTGCATGGCTGCATGTGTTCGTGTGAGTGTTGCGTGCATGCAGTTCATGTGCATGCGTGTGTGTGTGTGTATAATCACCACACCAGCTCATGTGTGTTAAAACAGACAGCTCAGCATACCAATAGAAGGCCACCTTGTCCGTTGTGCCCGCGGTCATGACTTCGAACCACTGTCCAATATTTTTTTATCATTTGTTTTCATTCTTACTAGCAAGATGCCTGTGCATTATACGTAACATCAAGATGCATTTGTATGACTAGTTTATGTTGTGATAGAAAAAGATGAATGAGGGAAGGCCTTATTTGCAAATGTGGAGAGGTGTGTGGGTACATTTATGGAAAATTGCCATAGTTTCCCTCCTATCCGTCCGATATAAATCCGATGACCTATATTGCAGGATGCCAGGCACACCATCATCACCAACTCTATTTTTTATAAGAGTGTAGAGTAGATACACGCCGAGAGGTGGGCCCAATGGCAGTGAGATAATGTGATGCAACACTAGAGGTGCCACGTGGAGCGTTTAACTAATCAACTAGTCATGTCTTGAGAAAATACAGAGTTGTACGGTGAGCCCGTGACTGTATAATAACCACAAAACATAAATGGTGACCGTAATGAGTGGATTATGAAGTCCAATGTATGTATCGTGCTTTTGCTTCAAATACAATGATCGTCACTGTATATATCATGAGAGAAAGATGAAACATGCGTGAATGTGCTGGGGCGTACTTTTAGAGGACTTGGAGATAGTTTGTGTGCGTACGTGAAAGAGGCATAGAGTGTATGCGATGGAGAGAGAGATTCTCTTCGTTTCTCTTTATTATGACTAACTTTATATATAGTATAAAAATATAAAAATTCACAGGTGCGGAATAAATATCATTGTGGGCACTATGCAATGCAAATTAACGTTCATACTCCTCCATTTAACTTTGTAATGTTATATATATGTAGAAATTCTAAAATATTTTTTGGCCACACTTTATTCGAAAGGAATGTTGTATGCGAAATAAACATGAAGAGAGGGATTTTTAGATCAATGGGGTACGTGATGTAACATGTGTGAATGTGTGTAGTTGATGTATTTGGCAGGGCCTAGAGAGGTATGTGTGTGTATTACATATTCGAGAGAGGCATGGATAGAGGGGCCGGCGGGGGGAGGGGGGACATGGGAAAGATAGAACGAGAAATGAGAGAGGTCTAGAGAGAGAGAGAGAGAGAGAGAGAGAGAGAGAGAGAGAGAGAGAGAGAGAGAGAGACGAATATGATGTCATGGAGAGAGATGCCCTTGAGTGTGTATATGCAAGGGGGGGGGATAGAGGCACGAGGAGAATTTTTTTGTGTGGTGTTTGTGTCGGTATGTGTGGGTGTGAGAAGATAATGAGACCGGGGGCAGAGGGTGTGACAGTCACTGCGTGAGGTCCGGTGGGCTGAGGTGAGGCGCTTGGTTCGGTTCTGTCCTGCGCCACATTGGTCGGCCCGTGACGCATTTAGGGAGATCCATGGATGACTAGTCGTAGAAAACAAAGATAGTAGAATCATGAAGGACTTTGTGTCCACTGACACAGTCGGCAAGGATTTGTAACCCTAGGTCCTCGGACTAAGGTAACCCCTTATCTCTGATATTACTATTCATCCAACCTAACTTTAAGGGGCGTCCTACAGAATGCTCTGCTAGAATCATACTCGTCGATTAGGAAGAGAGGTGTGGGACAATGCGTGAGAGACATGCCTAAAGATAATGTGCGTACGGGAGACACGTAGGCAGATCTATGTATATAGAAAGGGTCGATGGGGATTGTGCGTGTGTATGCTTGTGAGAGGAAGAGTGCTTATGATAAAGGTTAGTGAAAACAGTCATAAATGGTTACGAGAGGGAGGGAGGTTTATATCGAGAGCATGTCTGCAGAAAGACACCTCGGGAGAGAGTGTGTGAGCATGTGTGAGAGACCACCGATGGAGAGTGAAACTACATGTAAAAGACTGATGTACACATTGATTAAAAATATAAATTGTATCCAAATATTAGGACGGGATCATGATATTTGCAATTCGCGTAAGGAACGGACATTGATCCATCAAACATCTAGATTCTATCGAATTTGAGCATGTCTATGTTATTTTTCGACATAATTGATCCACATAGTTATTATTTTGAACTCCAGAAAATGCATCGCTTTAGCAATCGAATATAAACGTGAGTATAGTTCATGTTGTGTGTGTAAAGCACATTATACATACGAAAGTTACACAATGAATATTATAAATAGCTAGCTATGAACTATCATACATTTGAATTCTACTTAAGGTGGTTTTAAAAATTCAAATTTAACATGAAGTCCATTCAATTATTTGAATTCGATATCATGGCATTTGTAAATCATACCTAAATTATGGGGGCACCAATCTTTGCTCTGCTTTTGTACATAATAGCATATATAGTCGTGTACAAAATAGATTCAAATTTAGCTCCTCCATTCCAAAATAATCGTAGTTATAAGATCTTCAAGTGTCAAAATTTCAAAAAGAAGCGGATAATTTAATGAGGATTTCAAACATACAAGGTCAAATTTAACATTGTCTATTTAGGTCAATCCTCAAAGTTCAAGAGTACTCTAAACGTGAATGCTTCTGTTTCAAAATTTCGAACAAAGCGCCAAAAGAGCCTCTACTCGCCCGATACCGCGTGGGACCAATGTTCGGTAGTAGAAGGATATTACTTTTCTAACTCCGACCCGTGAAACCTACCGGCCCGACGTAGGTTTGTAGCTTCATTTAGACGCCACGCAACCGCCTCTGAAAAACATTCATACACAATGGCCGCCTAAGCACACATGCGCGCGGCCGAAATCACTCCTACCCACTATTTGGGACACCTGGGATTACCATCCTACCCCTGACCCGCAGTAGGTCCGAAATTTAAGAGGTGGCAAAGTTTGTACTTTCCCCAAATTTCAAACAAGCGCGTCCCATCTGTTCAAAAAAGCCAAAAACAAGCGCGTCCAGACTGAAACATTGTTCTCCCTTAGCCCCCCCCCCCCCCCCCCCCGCCCCCCGCCCCCATCCGATTCCCCATTCATACTCCGTGGGTGCCAAAACTACCTTTCCACCAGCCGTGTGAAACCCCGGCGACCTTCGTACGCCACCCCATCCTATCCATCAACCGCCGCCCTCCTCCATCATGCCGGAGCCGATACCCCGACGTCATCGTCCACCGCAACCTCAACCACAACACCCTCCACGGCTAGTAGTTGAAGCCGAGGCCGAGCTGTCCGTACCCGAGCCAGTTCAACCACGCCATCATGTGCCTCACCGCTACCGCTCCAACTTTGCCAACGTCCATCGCACCGGAGTTGTTCCTGCTACGCCATCCTTCACCACCTCGGATCTGCTTCCCCTTCGCTGACATACGACCATGACAACACAGTCAACAATTTGGCCATGGGTTCGTCCAAGGCTACACCCTCCACCAAAACATCGGTTCCCCCGGTAAAAAGAAGAAAATCGCCGCGACATATGGAGGACACAACATTGGCAACCAGAAATGGTACTCCTCTTTCCTTATTCGTGCAAGTCTTACGTGTCTGCTTACACGGTATTCATCCCATGGAAATCACTAGTTGATCGCTTCTTCTTGATACTAGATGTTCCTAGTAACTCACGATGAACAAGGTTTCTCCTCATATACTATTTCATCTTAGCTAGAGGTCTGTCACCCCCTGGATTTCAATTCTTGGTCAGTTGATTCCCAATTAAAGGAAGCATTCTCTGGCATAACAGGCGCTAGTCCGCCTATTACACCGGGGAAGCAACGCCTCGATGTTTATCTTAGGGGTGTGTGGGGACTAGAGCTGCTGGTGCCCGATTTGGAGGTCACCCGGGATTAAAGGGATGGCCGGGGGCGCTTCCAAGCACGGCGGTGGTGTGAGGTCGAGGGGAGGGTGGGGCGGCGGAGGCAGGGGTCTGGGCCGGTGGTCGCTGGCGGTTCGAGAAAGATCGTCAACAGTGATTGGCGGGAGGTAGACGAAGGCCATCTGCTCGTTCCTTATAGATCGGACGGTTCATAAAAAAATCGAATGACCTATTTATTTTCAGTCGACTGATATTCTGATAGGACCACATGTGGTGGTGTGCTGGAGGAGTGCCCGCATTTCCCAGCCATCCCTATGCTCATATACTACTAAATCATACAGAGTAGAATCTAATTTTGTTTGCCATGCAATGTTGTAGAGCTATCATATGTCTCCTATCATTTATTTTTTAGCCACCTGCTATCTGCTACTTTTACAGTGCACTAGTTCTGCACACACTTCACCCATACTCTCACTATTGTATTTTTATGCAAGGGTACTTCAGACTCTGCCTTGACAGAAGTAGAACAGAAAAGATAGAAGTCGCTCCTGCTTGCATTGCGGGAACACAAGACACGTGTTTTTGCTTTAAAGGTTGGATGTTCAACATATGGAGATGGTAAACGTAGCTCTGGAGTTGATGATCTCGCTCGTCGTGAACCACCATCCCAGGTGCTTGCTTTAACTTCACGGTGTCATATGTGGTTGCATGTTGCATATGGTGTCTAGCTTGTATTCGAAAGGCCGAAGTCAATCTATATTAAGATAAGGAAAGATATTTTTTACATGAACCACCATCCCGGGAGCACCAGAAGACAAATAGCTAGTCAGGGTACTGGTCGAGCCAGTGACAAGCCCAGCACAGAGAGGCATCACCTGGAAGCCAACTAAAAAGCCACAATGGTGGTGAAGCATCCCACCTCCCACCAGGCTCTCAGGTCCTAGATGATCATGCTCACCACTCCAGCCGGATGTCTAGCTTGTATAGCTTCCAATATGGTAAAATTGCATCTGCTTAGCTTACACATTATACCTTTGAATATGACATGCCTTCCTATTTTTGGTACATACTAGTACATCTGTCTATTAACCATGTTCTTACATCAAACTAATGTTCTTGTGTATCCCTCATCAATCACTTATGATGAGGCAGTAAGGCCAGTGGACTACTGTGAGAAAAGATCCTCATTTAAAGAATGCAGCGTCAACCTCCCCACATGATTCTCAAGAAATAGCAAGGCTAGATGAAGATAGTGAACGTAGCTCTATAAATGATTACCGCATTTCCCCTACACTAGCATCGCAGGTGCTTGCTCTAACTTGGCAGCGTGATATGTGGTTGCATGTTGCATATGGTGTCTAGATTGTAATTCTTCCAATCTGGTTAAATTGCATGTGCTATTCTACTTAGTTTATACATTATACCTGTTAATGTGACATGCCTTCCTGTTTTTAGTACATAGTACATCTGTCTATTAAGCATGTCCTTACATAAAACTATTCTTTTTTTGTATCCCACATCAAGCAATATGACGAGACACCTTTAGTATATGCAGTACGATATTAGTTGCATCTTTCATATGATTTATAGCATGCGCTGCTTCTAATTTGTTGAAATGCCATTTATGATGGGACGCTTTTAACTTGGCAGAGTCATATTGGTTGCATCTTTCATGTGGTATCTAGCTTGCATTGCTTCTTATTTGTTGAAATGGCTTCTGCTTAGTTTACACAAACAGTTGTGAATATGCCATGTCGTCCTGTTTTTCGTACATATTCCATCCTGGTATCATGTGTTTGCCTTACATCAAAATAGTAATTGTCAGTATCATGCACGAATGAGTTCTAAAGAGTGAATTTTATTGCTTTTTCTTGTCGGTTTTACTTGACAATTCAAAATCAATAAAGCGGAAGGAAGTTAGCAAGGCAACGGATAAAGGTGCTCTTTCCAAACGGAGGGCCTCTACAGATTCTACTCCTCCAACCCCCCAAGATGATTTGCAAGACAACACATGCATATACACTCAACGTAGGTGTGTTGATGATGAGCAAGTCTCCCCTAGTGCACCATCAAATGTGCCCCCTCTAACTTGGCACTATTATATGTGTTTGCATGTTATGTATGATGTCTAGCTTGTATTGCTTCTAATTTTGTTGAATTCCATCTCCTTACTCTACACATTATACTTGTGAATAAGACACGTGTTCCTGTTCCTAGAACATACAATATCTATATATCACACCATGTTCTTACGTCAAAGTACTACTGTTGTGTAACCTGCAACAATCACTTATCATAAGACACGTTTGAGTTGGGAGTGTGATATAGGTTACATCTCATATTCTTTTCTAGCTTGTACTACTTCTAATTCGTTGAAATGGCAGTTATGATGACATAGTTTTAACATGGTAGAGTGATATTCATTGCATCTTTCATATGGTGTCTAGATTTCATTGCTTCTAATTTGTTGAAATGCCTTCTCCTTAGTTTACACATCATAGCTGTGAATATGCAATGCTGTCCTTTTTTGTTACACATTCAATCGTCCTATCATGCGGTCACCTTAGATTAAAGTAGTGCTCGTCAGCATCCTGCATCAATGATTTCTGAAAAGCGGATTTTTATTCATTTTTCTTGTGGGTTTGAATTAACAAGGAAATAAAACTAAGAAGCAGGAAGGAAAAAAATAAGGTAGGGACTGATGGCGGTCTTCCGGCGAAACCGGCATCCCATGTGCTTTCTCTAGATTAGCAGTGTGATATTGTCTTGCATGTTGCATACGGTGTCTAGCTTGAATTGCTTTTTATTTGTTGAAATGGCTTTTGCTTAGTTTACACAAACAGTTGTGAATATGCCATGCTGTCCTATTTTTCGTACATACTCCATCCTGGTATCATGTGTTTGCCTTACATCAAAGTAGTGATTGTCAGTATCATGCAAGGATGAGTTCTGAAGGAGTGAATTTTATTGCTTTTTCTTGTCGGTTTTACTTGAATATTCAAAATCAATAAAGCGGAAGGAAGTTAGCAAGGCAACGGATAAAGGTGCTCCTTTCAAACGGAGGGCCTCTACAAATTCTACTCCTCCAACCCCCCAAGATGATTTGCAAGACAACACATGCATAGACACTCAACGTAGGTGTGTTGATGATGAGCACATCTCCCCTAGTGCACCATCACAAGTGCTCCCTCTAACTTGGCACTATTATATGTGGTTGCATGTTATGTATGATGTCTAGCTTGTATTGCTTCTAATTTTGTTGAATTCCATCGGCTTACTTTACACATTATACTTGTGAATAAGATACGTGTTCCTGTTTCTAGAACATACAATATCTGTCTATCACACCATGTTCATACATCGAAGTACTATTGTTGTGTAACCTGCAACAATCACTTATCATAAGACACATTTGACTTGGGAGTGTGATATAGGTTACATCTCGCATTCTTTTCTAGCTTGTACTACTTCTAATTTGTTGAAATGGCACTTATGATGACACAATTTTAATTTGGTAGAGTGATATTCGTTGCATCTTTCATATGGTGTCTAGCTTTCATTGCTTCTAATTTGTTGAAATGCCTTCTCCTTAGTTTACACAGTATAAGCTGTGAATATGCAATGCTTTGAATATGCAATGGCACTAATGATGAAAGACCTTTAAGTTAGTAGTGTGATGTTGTTTGCATCTTGCATATGATTTATTTCTTGTACTACTTCACATTTGTTTAAATGCCAGTTATGAAGAGACACTGTTAACTTGGCAGAGCAATATTTGTAGCATCTTTCATATGGTGTCTACCTTCCATTGCATTGCTTCTAATTTAGTGAAATGTCTTCTGCTTAGTTTACACATCATAGTTTTGATTATCTCACGCCGTCCTGTTTTTCATACATATTACATCCTCCTATCATGTGGTTGTCTAACATCAAAGTTCAGTTAGTCTATATCACGCATCAATTTGTTTTGAAGAACAAAATTGTTATTCCTTTTTCTTGTTGGCTTGACTTAAGATGGCATAGAGAAAGAGGAAGGAACAGAAAATAACAGGGGATGGTGTTAGTACTAAGGACACACGGAAACGGAAGTAGTGTAATCCTGCAGATTCTGCTGGTACTGATGGTGCAATAGAAGGTCAAAGTCTAGCGGAAAATTGTACGAATAGGGTATCCCATGCTATATGAGCTGTAGAACAAGCCAAGCAGAAACCAATAGCTGTCACCAAATAAGCAGAGACAGCCCTAGTTGTTGCAACACCTTCCACAGTACCATCAGCTGCACGAGTTACTCGTTTGTCAACTCAGCTAGCAGCACGTTCCCAAGCTCCCTTGACACCTGACACAAGCACTCTTGACACAAGATGAGTTGGCAAGATCGGATGAACTTTGTGAGCTTCAATAGCAAGAAGGTAGTTGCTGGAGTCAAGTTATAGTTGCATGCTGCTTTATATGTAGTCTCATAGTTTGATGTACACTAACACTTCCTATGTTCGTTGTTGGACTAGCACCTAGGCGCAAGAGGAAACAAACATCAGGGATAATGCTCGATAGGTTAACTAATCCTGGAGGAGGAAGAATGGAGATACATTTTGATGTAGGTTTAAAAAGGCCACGTGATGCTACAGAGTCAGCCAAGTTAGTATCAGAGGTAGCGGTTGTCGTTAGGTGTCATGTACGTATTCTCCCAACATGGATTCAGTACAGGAATGGCAAAGATGAAACCCAGTTCAACATCTTCCTCTACCATTTATCTATAAGTATGGTTATGTATGGAAACTAGTAGCATTGTCTTGCTCTGTCCCATACTTTCTAGGTTGCTGATAATGAGACTCCCATAATTTTCAACAAATGAGGTTCAAGTTGGATAGCCAAGATGATGCAACCAGACAAAATTGCACCCATGTTTTCAAGTCTGCTCTATGACAGTATCGATATAACTTGAGGAAATCTCACTTTGAAGGCAAGGCTAACAGTGAACTTGCCCAAACATCTCTAGTGGAAAATATATCAGATGAAGACTGGAGAGGCCTTGTTAAACACTGGTCTGATCCAAAGCATCAGGTACATTATATATATGTACATGTTGAAGTCCTATTTACACATGTGCCTCACAAATTTGTCTTCTTGTAGGTGAACTGTTCAAAGAACAAGGCCAACCATACGAAAGTGAAATTCCAACAGACGATAGGATATCGTAGCTATATTGCACACTGCGAGGCTCTTGTAATTAGTTGTTGTTTCACTCTTTCCACTGTACCATATTATCAGATCTATATTGACTTTTTCCAAATGCAGAGGAAAGCCCGCAAGGACCAAAAAGTACCTGAACCAAATGTTCTGGAAATATTCAAGGACTGTCACACCAGCAAGACAAAGGGCATGACTACACCAGTCAAAGCCGATGTTGTAAATCCTTAATCCTCGTTCCTTTTAACTACTACTTACTCTGACTTGTGCATTGAACTGCATGGTTTGCAGGCCAATGTCTATTACTCTTTTCAATTTTATACACGATTGTCTTAGCGTATCATTGCACCTTACAAGGTTTAAAAGATAGGAGTGATGTTCCTTTGATCTTGATCTGTAATCTAGTTTCGTGCTGGACTTGCCCACAAAATGTTACAATTGCCTGTTTGTCTGTTCTCAGTTGTTTTGTGATATGAATGATGTCGTACTATGCTTAGCGTATTATAAACTTTGTCTCTTTATCCTTAGCTGTCAATACAATGTGAAGAAATAGACAATACATTAGCAATGGTACATGGTCATATGTTTGGAACCTAGTTTTATTATGGACTTTGCAGAAAAATACAACTAATATTTTACATGGGTTCACGAGAATAAGTTCTGTATATAGACCAAAGCTATTTTGTTTGGTTTTGCTGCCTACTTAATATCTTCTGTTCTGGTACTACTAATGTAAAAACTCAACTTTTCAGCAAGCTATAGAAAAATGGTGGAACCGCCACCTTCTGAAGGTGACGAGGCAACTATAACCGCAATGTCACCTCTTGCTGTAGTGGTTCAGTACCTTTCCACTAGCAGTGCCAAAAGCACGTTCCTGCATAATACTGGGTTGGTTGTTAAGGCAATCTCGTCCAAACTACCTCATGATCAAGATATTCAAGCTCAAAACAATGTTATATCTACGCTCCATACACAAGTCCATTCCCTAACAGAGACCCTTTGTGAAACAAGGACAGACATTGTTCGACATTGTCAAGATATGCGTGGTTTTGAAACCAGACTATCAAACATATTCTAAGTTGTTCAGGAGCCTAGGAGAAATGAAGGCAAAGGTTATGGTGCTCCATCAGACAATAAAACATGAATATGTAATAGTCAGGTCAAATGAACTGAGCTTCTGAACTTCTGGTGGTGCATTTATCTGCCAGACTATTAACTATTATGCCAACCTTCCTTTTGTTTTATGGTTGTAATTCGTTTTGTTGCGATACAAAATTTGTTCTCAACGTGCAGCCACTGACTGAAGAAAACAACAAGTCATTTTTGTATAGTGTAGGGTGTTCCCTATATTTGCACTGGTGGCGATCTTTGATGCCCAGTGGATGTAACCTGTGCAATCGCCTTAATAGCCCAGTGTTAGTTTCGGGCTTATTTATTTCCTAGTCTTCTTTTTCCCTAGTTTGCTAGTGGCCGCAACAACCATGGGCCATATACGGACCGTGGTAACCTTGACCCTGCTACAGGCCATACGATCCATGGGCCTCCTACGGGTCGTCGGATAAATGGGCCTCCAACAGGACGTAGAGTCGGTGGCCTCGGGCCGTCGGATAAATGGGTCTACATGGGCCGTAAACGGGCGTAATTGGTATCGGCCCAGCACGGTAACGGGCCGTTAACAGGCCGGAGGATAGCAAAGGCTTAATTCTGTCACGGGCACAACGAGGTCGTTAATGGGCCAGAATATAGGACGGGCTGGAAACAGTGCAACGGGTTAATAGCCACAAACGGGCCGATTCTTGCCACGGGCCGAATTTGGCCCATTAGGGGAACATGCCAGTAACCGGCTGGAAGTAATCGAGGGCCGGAAAGGAGCCCAAGAATGTATGGGCCATCAGTAGACCGAAAGCTAACACGGGCTGGAAACGGCCCATGTGAATCATGGGCCGTTAATGGGTACAAAGAAATTTACTGTTCATTATGGGCTAGAGTCACCGTGGGCCACTAAAGGGCGTAAAGATACAAAAAGCCTCATATGGGCCGAGACATCATGGGCCATACATGGGCCGAAAGTGAAACGGGCTGGTGTTATATTCAACGGCCCACATGATGTTGTTGGGCCGATTTCGAGTAGGCCCTAATGGGTCGTGAGTTACCGGGCCATAAAATGGGCTATTTGTGAAGAGACCGTTAACAAGATTTTCATGGGCCAGCCCGCTAACTTTTGACCAAGTCAAACGGGCTGGCCTTTGTAAGCTAAATGGGCCAGTGGTGGGTCGTCGCACATGTCGACATATCATAGGCGCCTATCTAACCCACTGATGAGCTGGCACGTGTTTCCTTCGGGCAATGAGAATTTTACACATGGAAAATCCCCATTGGTCCGGGCTGTTAACGGGTTATCGAATCCAAAACCGGACCCATAGCTTAACGGCAACCCGTTACTGTGGATGCCACGTGTCAGTCACGCTTGACGAAAGCACTTCTATGACACGCGATTTATCGTCATGGAAGTGGACACTTCCGTGATGATAATTTTGGTAATGTCATGGAACACTTCTACTTCAGCACAGGTATGACTATCTTGATTCTGTCATAAAATCGTCATGGATGTACATGCATGACAGAAAACATGACCTACTGTGACAAACATGTATCATCATGAAAGTGTATTTTTTTGTAGTGATAACACCTTAAGACACACATCAACCAAAACCCTTCACCTAGATACTCCAATGTCACCACAAGTATCAGCGGGTATGATTATACGATATGCATCACACATTCTCATATTCATCTATTCAAACCAACACAAAAAACTTCAAAGAGTGCCCCAAAGTTTCTACCGGAGAGTCAAGACGAAAACATGTGCCAACCCCTATGCATAAGTTCACAAGGTCACATAACCCGCAAGTTGATAAGCAAAACATACATGAACTAGATCACGTGAATATCCCATTGTCACCACAGATAAGCACATGCAAGACATGCATCAAGTGTTCTCAAATCCTTAAAGACTCAATCCGATAAGATAACTTTGAAGGGAAAACTCAATCCATTACAAGAAGGTAGATCGGGAGAAACAACATAAGATCCAACTATAATAGCAAAGCTCGTGGTACATCAAGATCGTGCCAAATCAAGAACACGAGAGAGAGAGAGAGAGAGAAAGAGAAGAGAGATCAAACACATAACTACTGGTACATACCCTCAGCCCCGAGGGTGAACTACTCCCGCCCCGTCATGGAGAGCACCGAGATGATGAAGATGGCCACTGGTGATGATTTCCCCCTCCGGTAGGGTGCTGGAACAGGGTCCCGATTGGTTTTTCATGGCTACAGAGGCTTGCGGTGGCAGAACTCCTGATCTAGGTTCTTTTCTGGGGTTTTTGGGATTTATAAGAGGTGTTGGCATCGGGAACAAGTCAGGGGGCCCACGAGGCAACGACAAGGATGGAGGGTGCGCCCTAGGGGGGTGGGCGCCTTCCACCCTTTTGTTGGCCTCAGGACTCTTCTCCGATATCCTTTTGTTCCAGTATTTTTAATATTTTACAAAAATATTCTCCATAACTTTTCAGCTTATTTGTACTCTGTTTGATATTCCTTTTCTGCAAAACTCAAAAACAAGAAAAAAAAAATAGAAACTGGCACTGGGCTCTAGGTTAATAGGTTAGTCCCAAAGATCATATAAAACAGCATATAAATGCATATAAACATCCAAGATAGATAATATAATAGCATGGAACAATAAAAAATTATAGATACTTTGGAGACGTATCAAGCATCCACGAGCTTAATTCATGCTCATCCTCGAGTAGGTAAATGATAAAAACAAAAAATTTGATATGGAATGCTACCTAACATATTTATCCATGTAAATTTCTTTATTGTGGCATGAATGTTCAGATCCGTATGATTCAAAACAAAAGTTTAATATTGACATAAAACAATAATACTTCAAGCATACTAATGAAGCAATCATGTCTTCTCAAAATAACATGGCCAAAGAAAGTTATCCCTATAAAACATATAGTCTGGCTATGCTCCATCTTCATCACACAAAATATTCAACTCATGCTCAACCCCGATGACAAGCCAAACAATTGTTTCATACTTTTGATATTCTCAAACCTTTTCAACTTCCACGCAATACATGAGCGTGAGCCATGGACATAACACTATAGGTGGAATAGAAGGTGGTTGTGGAGAAGACAAAAAGAAGGAGATAGTCTCACATCAACCAAGCGTATCAACAGGCTATGGAGATGCCCATCAATAGATATCACTGTGAGTGAGTAGGGATTGCCATGCAACAGATGCACTAGAGCTATAAGTGTATGAAAGCTCAAAAAAGAAACTAAGTGGGTGTGCATCCAACTCGCTTGCTCACAAAGACCTAGGGCAATTTGAGGAAGCCCATCGTTCTAATATACAAGCCAAGTTCTATAATGAAAAATTCCCACTAGTATATGAAAGTGACAACATAGGAGACTCTCTATCATGCAGATCATGGTGCTACTTTGAAGCACAAGTGTGGTAAAAGGATAGTTGCATTGCCCCTTCTCTCTTTTCTCTCATTTTTTTGTTTTTTTGTTGGGCCTTCTTTTTTTGGCCTTTGCTCTTTTTTCTCACATGGGACAATGCTCTAATAATGAAGGTCATCACACTTTTATTTACTTTACAACTCGATACTTAGAACGAAATATGACTCTATATGAATGCCTACGGAGGTGTACCGGGATGTGCAATGAATCAAGAGTGACATGTATGAAAGATCTATGAACGGCGCCTTTGCCACAAATATGATGTCAACTAGATGATCATGCAAAGCAATATGACAATGATGATGTGTGTCATAATAAAATGGAACGGTGCAAAGTTGCATGGCAATATATCTCAGAATGGCTATGGAAATGCCATAATAGGTAGGTATGGTGGCTGTTTTAAGGAAGGCATATGGTGGGTGTATGGTACCGGCAAAAGTTTCACGGCACAAGAGAGGCTAGCAATGATGGAAGGGTGAGAGTGCGTATAATCCATGGACTCAATATTAGTCATAAAAACTCACATACTTATTGCAAAAATCTACTAGCCATCAAAACAAAGTACTATGCGCATGCTCCTATGGGGATAGATTGGTAGGAAAAGACAATCACTCGTCCCCGACCGCCACTCATAAGGAAGATAATCAAAAAATATCTCATGCTCCAACTTCATCACATAACGATTCACCATACATGCATGCTACGGGAATCACAAAGTTTAACACAAGAATTTCTCAAATTCACAATTACTCACTAGCATGACTCTAATATCACCATCTTCATATCTCAAAACAATCATAAGGAATCAAACTTCTCATAGTATTCAATGCACTTTATATGAAAGTTTTTATTATATCCCTCTTGGATGCCCATCATATTAGGACTAAATTCATAACCTAAGCAAATTACCATGCTGTTTAGAGACTCTCAAAATAATATAAGTGAAGCATGAGACTTCATTAATTTCTTCAAAATAAAACTACCGCCGTGCTCTAAAAATATACAGGTGAAGCACTAGACTAAATGACAAACTACTCCAAAGATATAAGTGAAGATCAATGAGTAGTCAAATGATTATGTAACTATGTGAAGACTCCTTCTCAGAAATAAAATTTAAGATCTTAAGTACTTTATTCAAATATCAAGCAAAATAAAATAAAATGACATTTCAAGGATAGCACATATCATGTGAAGAAGCAAAAACGTAGGCTCAACCGATACTAACCGATCTTTGTTGAAGAAGAAAGGTGGGATGCCAACCAGGGCATCCCAAGCTTAGATGCTTTAGACTTCTTGAAATATTAAATAGGGATGCCTTGGGAATCCCCAAGCTTGAGCTCTTGTGTCTCCTTAATTCCTCTCATATCATACTTTCTCGGAATCTTGAAAACTTCATGCACACAAAACTCAACAAGAACTCATGAGATAAGTTAGTATAAATCCATGCAAAAACTTATCATTCTCTACTCTAGAAAATCATAAAATTATAATTTGAGATTGCACACTAAATGCCTCTGCATATTTAATACCCATATCCTCAAATAGAATCATTAGACAAGCAAACATATGCAAACAATGCAAACGTAACAACAATCTGTCTAAACAGAATAGTCTGTAAAGAATGCAAGAGTAATCATACTTCCCTAACTCCAAATTTTTTGAAAAAATACGACACTGTAGAAAATTCTGAAAAATTCATTAAACAAGAAAATTTGTAAAGAGTAATATCATACTTTTCAATCAAAGAAGCAATTTCATAGGCAACCTTAAAAGAAACAAATTATTTAGTTTGTCCAATATCATAGTAATCATAAACACCTTTATCATAAGAAGACAAGATTCCATTATCCTTAAACTCACATTAGAAAGGAAGGTGCCTTTTAGGGTCTTCAGAACAATTAACAAGACCATGTATTTTGCATAAATTCCAACCATAGCAATGCAAATTATTAATATGATTCCATAAGAGTTTCCCTTTTTGAGATAAGCGGCATCGCACAAAATAAGCATGCTCATTTAATGATTTTCCCTCAACTAAGATAGTTGGGTTTTCAACATGAGCACAAAGGGATCGAAGATGATCCCAGCAGAAAGCTTCATAAGTATGATAGATTTTGGGTGGTTCCTCAACCATTGGTTTAGCAGGTACAACTAATTTTTTGGTATTTTATGTTTCATACCCATAACTAAGGATAGAAAAAATAGAAACTACTTAGTGATAAAGAAAACAAGCACACATGAGAAAATTCACCCCATGCTATTGATCCCCGGCAATGGCGCCAGAAAAAGGTCTTGATAACCCACAAGTATAGGGGATCAATTGTAGCTTTTTTGATAAATAAGAGTGCCAAACCCAACGGGGAGCTAATGGCAGGCTTTATATTCCCTTGAAGTTCTATCGACCACCGATAGAACTCAACTCACACTTAACGTCCATTTTACCTAGAACAAGTATGAAACTATTTTGTAGGTGATAGGATAGGTTTGCAAGAATAAAACTAGATGTACTTAGTGAGAATAAAACTATGAGTAATTTGCAAGATAATATAAGTTAGTTGTTTAGTAGAAAGCTTCTTTAACACAAGAGAAAGATTTGTCCATAGGAAATCGATAACTAGACCGGTAATCATTATTGCGATATTATATGAGGGAGAGGAATGACCTAACATACTTTCCGTACTTGGATCATATGCACTTATGATTGGAACTCTAGCAAGCATCCACATCTACCAAAGATCATTAAGGTAAAACCCAACCATAGCATTAAGTACTAAGTCCCCGTTACTCCCATATGCAACAACCATCTTACTCGAGTGTTCACTCTAGCCACTCCAATACTCAATAAAAATTATAGATACGAAGGAGACATATCAATGCAATGGTACTTGATAGATTTTGATAATATCTCCTCGGTAACGACGCCAGACATTCTTCCTGCTACTTGTGAGCTGCGTTGGGACTTCCTCTAAGAGGAGGGATTATGTAGTATAGTAGAGATAAGTTTTCCCTGAGTTAAGAAACAATATTATCAATCCAGTAGGAGAACCACGCAACACCTCATTAGCAGCACCTACACACAAAATAGCAAATATGTGCACCCAACGCGAACAAGGGGTTGTCAATCCCTTGGGGGTTACTTGCAAGATTAAATTGTGTAGTGATTGATAGATAGATAGAACACAAATAAGAAAGTAAAATAAAGTAAAATTACAGCAATGTATTTTTAGGATTTTAATATATGATAAAAGTAGACCTAGGGGCCATAGTTTTCACTAGAGGCTTCTCTCTTGAAAATAGCATACGGTGGGTAAACAAATTACTGTTTGGCAATTGATAGAAAAGCAAATAATCATGACGATATCCAAGGCAACGGTCATGTATATAGGCATCACGTCCGAGACAAGTAGACCGATATGATTCTGCATCTAGTACTATTACTCTACACATTGTCCGCTATCCAGCATGCATCTAGAGTATTAAGTTCATAAAGAACAGAGTAACGCCTTAAGCAAGATGACATGATGTAGACAAAGTAAACTCAAGCATGAATTAACCCCATATTTTTATCTTTAATGGAAACGATACAAATATGTTTCATGTCCCTTTCTATCATTGAGATTGAGCACCGCAAGATTGAACCCATCACAAAGCACCTCTAACATTGCAAGAAAAATCAATCTAGTTGGCCAGACTAAATCAATAGATCGGAGAGAAATGCAAAGCTATAATAATCATGCATAAAAGTGTTTAGAGAAAACTCAAATAATATTCATGGATAATCTTATCATAAACTCACAATTCATCGAATCCTAACAAACACACCGCAAAAACTCATTACATTGAATAGAACTCTAAGAACATTGAGGAGAACATTATATTTAAGATCAAAGAGAGAGAGAGAGAGAGCCACCTAGATACTAACTATGGACCCGCAGGTGTGTAGTAAACTACTCACACATCATTGGAAGAGCAGCAAGGTTGATGCAGAGCCCCTCTGTGATTGATTCCCCTCCGACAATGCCGGAAAAGGCCCCCACATGGGATCTCGCGAGAACAGGAACTTGCGGCAGCAAAAAAGTATTTTGGGTGGATCTTTGTTGGTTTCCTGATTTTAGACAATTTATAGAGGCAGAGTTAGGTCAAATAGAGCCATGTGGGCCCCACGAGCCACTAGGGCGCGCCCTGGTGCCTTATGGGATACTGCTCTATCTTCTGGTCCTCTCTCGCAGCTTCCAGGGTCTCCTATGTCCAGCAAAAAATTTATTTATCGTTATTTTATTTTGTGTTTTTATCTATCTACCATTATCAGACTTGATCCTTGCAATTAACTTTCGAGGAGATTGACAACCCCCTTGATCGCGTTGGGTGCAAGTATTTGTTCTTTTGTGTGTAGGTGATGTTCACGAGGTCTTGTATGGTTCTCCTATTGGATTGATACCCTTGGTTCTTAACTAAGGGAAATACTTATCTCTACTGTACTACATCATCCTCTCCTCTTCGAGGAAATCCCGACACAGATCACATGTAGTAGCATGTTGTGTTCTTGCACTCTACCTATAGTGCCCTCTGTTGAATGCCGACACACTCCTAAGCCCATTGTGCCTGTTGGGCTGCAGCCTGCGATGTGCCCCTTTCTTTCTCCTTTCGAAGGAGTTATTTTGTCAGCGGACACTTGTCGGATATAGGGTTCCGGCAAAACCCTTAAGGTTCAAACTCTAGGGCGCGCGCGAAGATCTTCCCCCTACCGATCCATGTCCCAATGCCTCGCTGCGAATCTAAGCTACACGATGAAAAACATGAGGGACACAAGGTTTATACTGGTTCGGCCACCATTGTGGTGTAATAACCTAATCCAGTGTGTGGTGTGGTGGATTGCCTCAGGGGCTGATGATGAACAGTACAGAGGAAGAACATCCTCGCGAGAGGTGTTCTTGGGCTGGTGCGGTGTCCTACTTGGGTGAGTTCAATCGCCTCTGGATCTGCTGAGAACTCTCCTTGCCCTCTACTATGGTGGTTATCCCTATATATAGAGGCCCTAGTCCTCTTCCCAAATATCGAGCGGGAAGGGCGCCAACAACGGCCATTTTGAAGGGGAACATCTAGTACAAGTTATCCTGACTAATGTTGGTCTTTGGCTGCCAAAGGCACTGGCGATGACACCGTCTTGGGCTCCACGGTGACCTCCGTCCTGCCTCTCTGCTGGTCTTGGTCTCGTTGCACCGAAATGGTAACCTTTGCTTGACGCCTCGGTACTCCGCGCATGCGCTTGCCCCCTTTGCACCAAAGAGGAAACAAGGACATTGCGCAGGCCGGCGCCCGCCTGGCGCACGCCTGGTCTCGATCGTCATGGCTTGCATCATGAGCACCTCGCGAGGTACCCCTGCCTTGATCTCTCGGTCTCCTTGCGAGCCGGCCTGGTGAGGCCGTTCCTGAGGAAGCCTTGCATCGTCCGCCCCGCGAGGCTTGGCCCCTCGCGAGGGTCTTGAGCTTTGAGTTGATGAAGATGGGATGTACTGGGCCACCACTTGAGCCACGCCGCAGGCCGCAGGCAGGCAAGTCTTGGACCACCGTTCCCAGAACGCCGACAGTATCCCCCGGGCCCAAGGTGTCTTCAGACTTGGCTTAGCAGCGAAGCGAAAGGGCAAGTGGGGAGCACCGCGGGCCCCAACAGCCTGCGGCCTTGGTTGGCGCGTTGCGGTTGATTGGGCATGGGCGTATCCACTTCCCCATGCTGCCTCCGCAACTACCCGATTTGACGAGTCCTTGCTGCATGCACAAAGAGTTATGATTACCTGCGATCATGGAGGCCGACGGTTGGCCTCCTCTGGACTATAAGTACGGGGAGGCGTGAGCCACACAGTCCATCTCTTCATGCTCCGTTCGCTCCTTCTTCCTCGCTCCTCCTCCATTTTGTCGCCAATGGCACCGATCTACCGGTTCTCAGCGGAAGAGAAAGGAAAGGCCCCCCGAGAGGGGCCGACCCGCTCCCGCCGATGAAGCGGCCGGTCCCCGGCCGCCGTGACGAGGCTGCTCGGCCGGAGACGTCAAGGCCTTGGTACGAGCGGCCACCCCCTGGGTTTCCGCTGCCTTTGTACGCCCAGGCTGAGGGCCCTGGAGAAGAGGACGCCGAGCAGTGCCGCCCGCGCCGTAGGCGACGGCGATGAGTCACGGCGGTTCGCGTCGTCGCTCCTGGAGTCCATGCCGCGGACTCCACTCGCGAGGTCGTACTTCACGCCGCCATGCCCCCAAGCTCCTGGATACGCCTTGCTCCTTCCTTTGCCTTCGAGATGCCACCGAGGGGGCCTCTTGAGCTCTCGCTGCAGCACACCGACTGTAGTACACCCACGACCGGAGGGGAGGTTGAGGTCGTCGCTCTGGGCAAGGTCTACATGACCCGGGGCTGGGGCGAGATCGTGCGGGTCTGCCGAACAGGGGGCGCCTTCGTGATTCATTTCGAATACGATGGCGCCTCCTTGATGCTCTTCAAGGTCTTCGACGCGGAAGGATGTCGGTTGGAGTGCTGCCCCGGAGGAGGCGGCCAGGGCATCGACGTGGCGAGGGCTAGGCCTGCCACCCGCTTCCCCAGCAGCTCCTCCAGCAGCAGCAGCGATGCTAGGGAGTTTAGGGACTCTCCCGAGCTTTTCGTGACTCCAGAGACAAGCGACGACAGCTACGAGCCCCCGAGCTCGCACCGTGCTCGGAGCAAGACAGCCGCCTCAGGCCGCTGGTGCGGCTGATCTGGATGGGGTTGGCGCCGGCGCTTGCAGGCCCACTGTTGATGATGGCATCGGCCATGGAGGCACATGTAGTCAGGGCTCCTTAGGATTTGCGTCTTTTATTTCCTGCGAGGAACCAAGGAAGTACCCCGTGGGGGCATGTAAAGCATCTGTTGTGTCTTTTGTGGATATTATCCTTATCGTGAAGTGGTGCAAGATGCTTGTCCTTTTCCAACTTGGTTCCCCCTTTCTAACCTCACAACGACCTGGTGCTCTACGCTGATAGGTCCCGGTCCCCAGGTAGGCTTCGGCCGTCGCTGGTATGCCAGGTCGCGATGCCGTGGTCAAGGCCACGAGGTGAGTGGCCCAAGGTCCAGTAAGAGCCCCTGAGGTGCGATGCTCTGGAGGTCCCCTTTAGTGCTCAAGCAGCCACCGCTGGGCGAGAAAGGAAGGCAACATCACCGTCATAGAGCCGCATTAAGTGAGGGTTTGGTATCGTATCGATTAGCTATTCCAGGAGCGTGACTTATCTCGAGAGCATGGAGCCGTTCCTTCCCGAGGTACCGGACCTGCGTGTCGGCAGCTGGGATGTCGCTGGGTCAGGCCTTTGTGAGCTTCTCCTCCCTTCCCCGCACTCTCCTTCATGCTCTACATCCTCAGGTCCCGGCCCTCGAGCAAGCTCAGCCGCCGCTGGTATGCCAGGTCGCAATGTCGTGGACAAGGCCAGGGGGTGAGGCTGGAGAGCTAGTAAGAGCTCCTGAGTTGCCATGCTGAGGAGCCCCCCTTTTAATGCGCGTGTGGATCGCACGGGTAAGAGAGAGAGAGAGCTCGCGACACCCCCACGTTATTCCTTAGGTGAACCCTGTAAACCAACAGGAGGGAAGCAAGGACTGCCATTACGATTACCGGCCAGCCATTGGTTGCTTCGAGAGAGTGATGAGGGTAGTGAGGGACTGGTGAGGTAGCACTTTGCGGGGCTGCCACGGCCAGAGCTCGACCACTCAGATTTGTCGATGTTGCAGGGACAGGCCCATGCGCAAGCGTCGTGCCAGTGCGAGCGACTCCAAGGGCAGATGTCAATCGAGCAGGCGATTATCACAGGCAGGTTAAGCATGAAGGCAAACCAACTTAGATAGATGCAGGAAGGGATACATGCCACTGGGTCAGGCCCGAGCGGCTTGGGGATGATGCAGCCTGAGGGGCGCCCCCAACAAGGTAAACTAAAGACATAAGTAAAACGGATACATGCCGCAGGGACGGACCCACGCGACCTGGGAATAATGCAGCCCTGAGGGCGCTCCCAGCTGAAATGAAACTTGAAAGATGTCACCTGATATCATTGTAGAGCAGGTGTTGGAGTAGCTGAGGACACATGGTGAAGAAGCCGATCCTCATGAGCCATAGGAGCCTGAGCCTCGGGAGGCTCTGGTGGTCCAGGCAGCTCCCCAAGGTCCATCTCCATCTCCGCCAGGAAGGCGCGGTGCCTGACCTCCTGAGCCTCCAGAATGCTCTGCATCAGGCACTGGTGAGTAGCAGCCGCGTTCGGCAGGCCGAAAGGCATGCAAACATAGCTGTGTGGTGGACCCTTGCAACATCCCACGCGCGAAGGCCAGAAACGCTCCTGAGACGTGGCTCGGTTGAGCCTTGGGTAGTCGATGAAGACGTGCAGCCCGCCATCCTTGCCTGGATGGGGAGCTACGCCGGGTAGGCGGCGATCGCCGTGCATGACTCCCGATTCCTGCAGCTCCTGAGTGACCTTGGTGATGAATTCCTGAGGGTTGGGCCCTCCTTGCCTCATGCCTTCCTGAGGGAAACGTGTTGTGAAGCACGCCCCCAAGTGGTGCCCGAGCGCCTCCCTCGTGATCTTGGCAAAGTCTAAGGCCCTCCAGGAGAGAGCCCCCGAGCCTTGCACGAGGAGGGCGCCGGGCGCACCTTCCTATGCGATGGAGGGAGGCGCCCCTTGGACTGGCGCAGACCCTGGCGTGGTGCCTCCGGAGATGCCTGCCTCCTGAGCCCTTGAGCTGCGTGATGTCTTCTTCTTCTTAAGAACTGCCTCGGGAAGGTTCCCACTCTTGCTGTCTGGGTCCTCAACTGATGCAGCTTGGAAGGCACGCTCGAGAGAGCACACCGCATCCTTCTCTTTGCAGGGGACTGTGATGACTCCGCCGGTTCCCGGCATCTTGAGGACATTGTACCCATGGTGAGTCACTGCCATGAACTTGGCCAGTGCTGGATACCCGAGGATGGCATTGTATGGCAGGCGAATGTGGGCAACGTCGAAGTCGATGAGCTCGGTACGGTAGTTCTTGCACTGTCCAAAGGTGACAGGGAGGCGGACCTGCCCTATCGGGGTGGTGGAGCCGTCAGTGACTCCTGAGAAAGGCTTGGTTGGCTAAAGCTGATCATATGGCACTTGGAGATTGTTGAAGGTCTCGATGGACAGAACGTTGAGTCCTGCGCCGCCATCGATGAGGGTCCTGGTAACTTGCACATTACTAATGACTGGGGAACAAAGCATTGGGAGGACGCCGGCTGTAGCCGCACACTTGAGCTGATCCGCTGAGATGAACGTGATGGCGCACATGGACCACCTGAGAGGGCGTGTGGCCTTGAGCTTGGGAAGGACTGCGTTCACCTCGCGAGCAAACTGCTTGAAGATGCGCTGAGAGGCTGGGGCCTAGGCACCGCCCAAGATGCAAGCGATAGCACGTGGTTCCTGGAAGCCCCCAGCCCCCTCGTCCTGATGATGGTCGTCATTCCTTCTTGGCGGTGGTGGCAGAGGAGGAAGGCATGTGTTGCCCTGCGGGAGATCCTCACGAGGTTGATGCCTCCAAGCCCCCTCGCGAGGCTGGTCCTGCTAGCAGTTCTCGCGAGGCTGATCCCTCCAAGCCCCCTCGCGAGGCTGGTCTGCTAGCAGTCCTCGCGAGGTCGGTCATGCCACCCTTGGCGAGGGCCTCGGTCGTCCCGTCGTCCTCCACCTCTTCTTCCTCCTCGGTCATAGCCCCGATCGTTGCGCTCGGGGCATCGACCGATACGTCCTTCTCGCACGGCCCTGAGCTCTTGGCATTCGTTGGTGTTGTGGGTGTGGAGGTTGTGGTATACCCAGTACCGGCTACCCTTGGACGACTCCGGCTGGTCCCTGCCGCGCTTCGTGTCTGGCTCTGCTGGGAGCACGACTGCTCCTTTGCGCTTCACGTCCTTGGCCTTGGCTTTCTTCTCTTCAGGGTCAGTAGCTAGGAGCTCGAGAAGGGAGAGTCGCCCCCCCTTAGCCCTTGCGCACTTGGTCGCCAGGTTGAACAGCTCCAGAGATGTGCACAGATCCTCGTGGATTGTCAGTTCCTCCTTCATCTTGATGTCGCGAACGCCATCAGAGAACGCTGAGATGATGGCCTCCTCAGTCACCTTGGGAATCTTGAGGCGAGCGTTGTTGAAGCGCTGGATGTACTTCTGCAGGGTTTCTCCAGGTTGCTGCTTGATGCGGCGCAGGTCACCCACGACTGGAGGACGGTCCCGAGTGCCATGGAAGTTGGCGATGAAGTGGGTGCGCATCTCATCCCAAGAGGAGATTGTGCCGGGAGGCAGGTTCAGGAGCCAGGTGCGAGCACCGTCTTTGAGCGCCATGGGAAACGAATTCGCCATGACCTTCTCGTCTCAGTTGGCCGCCTCGATGCCCGGCTCGTAGAGCTATAGGAACTCCGTGGGGTCGGCAGTGTCGTAGTAGCAAGGAGGCAGATCCAGCTAGAACTTGCCCGGCCAGGCGACACTGCGTAGCTCGGTGGTAAAGGCGCGGCAGCCTGCGGTGGCCACTCATGCTCTCTGCAGGCGCGGGGCTTGCTCCTGGGGATTCCCGCGTGTAGCCGCCTGGGGCAGCGCGGGGTCTTGACGTGCTGGTGCAGCGATGCGGTCTCAACGTGCTGGAGCAGGGAGCACGCGAGCACCTTCTTGGGGACGAGGAATTTCTTGGCAGCTCCTTTCTTGTCGCGCGGGCGCTGGACGCGGTGGGTCTCGTCCTGGGGCCGTGCGCCTTGGAGCCAGGGCGCCTTCTTGGGGAGGAGGTGGCGGAGGCACCCCTTGAGCTGCATCACCCACGCAGGACGGAGGGCGAGGAAGTGAGGGGGACGGCGTAGGGGAGCCCCCTGCGGCGCTGACGAGCTCGGTGATGCGAGTGAGCCACTCCTCATAGAGGTCCTCGACGGGGCGGTAGTGCAGGAGCTCACGTGCCAGGAGCAACGCGGCATGCACGTCCGTGGGAGTGCGACAGGCGTGAGACGATGAACCAGCTGGAGTCAGCGACGGAGTGGCGATGCGGCCTTCCCGCTGCACCGAGCGGTGCAGCAATGATGCGTGCTTCTCGTTCCCCACCGGGCCTATGGCGGCGTTGGCGGCAGGCGACGGAGAACAATCGGGAGGCCCAGCGATGGGAACCGTCTGGGCGACGCGGGCGATAAGAGCAGCCCGACGCTCGGCATGAGCTCGGCGAGCGTCAGCCATGGATGCGACGAATGATCCAACGTGGAACAGCGGAAGAAGGATTCCGGTGCACCCCTACCTGGCGCGCCAAATGTCGGATATCGGGTTCTGGCAAAACCCTTAAGGTTCGAACTCTGGGGTGCGCACGAAGATCTTCCCCCTACCGATCCATGTCCCAACGCCTCGCTGCGAATCTAAGCTACACGATGAACAACACGAGGGCACAAGGTTTATACTGGTTCGGGCCACCGTTGTGGTGTAATACCCTAATCCAATGTGTGGTGTGGTGGATTACCTAGGGGCTGATGATGAATAGTACAAAGGAAGAACAGCCTCACGAGAGGTGTTCTTGGGCTGGTGCGATGTCCTACTTGGGTGAGTTCAATCGCCTCTGGATCTGCTGAGAACTCTCCTTGCCCTCTACTGTGGTGGCTATCCCTATATACAGAGGCCCTGGCCCTCTTCCCATATATCGAGCGGGAAGGGCGCCAACAATGGCCATTTTGAAGGGGAACATCTAGTACAAGTTATCCTGACTAAAGTTAATAGGTAAGTCCCAAAAATAGGCAAGAAACATCAACTCGCAGTGGGCACTAAGTTAATAGGTTAGTCCCAAAAATGATATATATATATATATATATATATATATATATATATATATATATGATTGCTTGTAAATGCATATAAAACATCCAAGATTGATACTATAATAGCATGGAACAATAAAAAATTATAGATACGTTGGAGACGTATCAATGACTATTATAGCTTTGTATTTCTCTCAGATCTATCCGTTTGGTTTGGCCAACTAGATTGATTTATCTTACAATGGGAGATGTGCTTTGTAATGGGTTCAATCTTACGGTGATCTATATCCGAGTGATGGAAAGGGACAAGACACATATTTGTATTGTTGCCATCAAGGATAAAATGATGGGCTTTATTCATATGCTTGAGTTTACTTTGCCTACATCATGTTATCTTGCTTAAGGTGTTACTCCGTTCTTTATGAAAATAATACTCTAGATGCATGCTGAAAAGCGGTGGATGTGTGGAGTAACAGTAGTAGATACTAGCAGGAGTCGGTCAACTTGTCTCAGACATGATGCCTATATACATGATCATTCCCTTGGATATCTTCATAACTATGCACTTTTTTATCAATTGCCCAACAGTATTTTGTTTTCCCACGGTATGCTTTTTGGTCGAGAGAGAAGCCTCTAGTGAAAACTATGGCCCCCGGGTCTATCTTTATCATATTTTAAAATCCAAAATACACTGCTGAAATTTATTTATCGTTATTTTATTTTGTGTTTTTATCTATCTACCATTATCAGACTTGATCCTTGCAATTAACTTCCCAATAGTATTTTGTGTTTTTTATCAATTGCCCAACAGTATTTTGTTTTCCCACCGTATGCTTTTTGGTCGAGAGAGAAGCCTCTAGTGAAAACTATGGCCCCGGGTCTATCTTTATCATATTTTAAAATCCAAAATACACTGCTGAGTCATTATTTTATTTTGTGTTTTTATCTATCTACCATTATCAGACTTGATCCTTGCAATTAACTATCAAGGGGTTTGACAACCCCCTTGATAGAGTTCGGTGCAAGTATTTGTTCTTTTGTGTGTAGGTGTTGTTCATGAGGTCTTGTGTGGTTCTCCTACTGGATTGATACCCTTGGTTCTTAACTAAGGGAAATACTTATCTCTACTGTACTACATCATCCTCTCCTCTTTGAGGAAATCCCAACACAGATCACATGTAGTAGCATGTTGTGTTCCTGCACTCTGCCTATGCTGCCCTCTGTTGAATGCCCACACGCTCCTAATCCCATTGTGCCTGTTGGGCTGCCGCCTGCTATGGGCCCCTTTCTTTCTCCTTTCGAAGGAGTTATTTTGTCGGCGGACGCCTGTCGCATATCGGGTTCCGGCAAAACCCTTAAGGTTCGAACTCTGGGGTGCGGCGAAGATCTTCCCCCTACCGATCCACGTCCCAACGCCTCGCTGCAAATATAAGCTACATGATGAACAACACGAGGACACAAGGTTTATACTGGTTCGGGCCACCGTTGTGGTGTAATACCCTAGTCTAGTGTGTGGTGTGGTGGATTGCCTCAGGGGATGATGATGAACAGTATAGAGGAAGAACAGCCACGCGAGAGGTGTGCTTGGGCTGGTGCGGTGTCCTACTTGGGTGAGTTCAATCGCCTCTGGATCTGCTGAGAACTCTCGTTACCCTCTACTGTGGTGGCTATCCCTATATATAGAGGCCCTGGTCCTCTTCCCAAATATCAAGCGGGAAGGGCACCAACAACGGCCATTTTGAAGGGGAACATCTAGTACAAGTTATCCTGACTAAAGTTGGTCTTTGGCTGCCAAAGGCACTGGCGATGACGCTGTCTTGGGCTCCACGGTGACCTCCGTCCTGCCGCTCTGATGGTCTTGGTCTCGTTGCACCGAAATGGTAACCTTTGCTTGACGCCTTGGTACTCCATGCCCGTGCTTTCCCCCTTTGCACCAAAGAGGAAACAAGGACACTACGTAGGCCGGCACCCGCCTGGCGCCCGCCTGGTCTCGATTGTCATGGCTTGCGTCATGAGCACCTCGCGAGGTACCCTTGCCTTGATCTCTCCGCCTCCTCGTGAGTCGGCCTGGTGAGGCCGTTCCTGAGGAAGCCTTGCGTCGTCCGCCCTGCGAGGCTTGGCCCCTCGCGAGGGTCTTGAGCTTGAGTTGATGAAGATGGGCCGTACTAGGCCACCACTTGAGCCACGCCGCAGGCTGCAGGCAGGCAAGTCTGGGGACTGCTACGTCTTGAGCTTGCGTTGGTTTTCTTTGAAGAGGAATGGGTGATGCAGCAATAGTAGCGTAAGTATTTCCCTCAGTTTTTGAGAACCAAGGTATCAATCCATTAGGAGGCTCCTCAGAAGTCGCACGCACCTACACAAACAAACAAAGAACTCGCAACCAACGTAATAAAGGGGTTGTCAATCCCTTCGTGGCCACTTGCCAAAGTGAGATCTGGTAGAGATAGTATGATAAGATAAATATATTTTTGGTATTTTATAATATAGATGCGAAAAGTAAAGATGCAAATAAAAGTAGATTGAAAGCTTATATCACAAAAGATAGACCCGGGGGCCATAGGTTTCACTAGTGGCTTCTCTCAACATAGCATAAGTATTACGGTGGATGAACAAATTACTGTCGAGCAATTGATAGAAAAGCGAAAAATTATGAGATTATCTAGGCATGATCATGTATATAGGCATCACATCCGCAACAAGTAGACGGACTCCTGCCTGCATCTACTACTATTACTCCACTCATCGACCGCTATCCAGCATGCATCTAGAGTATTAAGTTCATAAGAACAGAGTAACACATTAAGAAAGATGACATGATGTAGAGGGATAAACTCAAGCAATATGATATAAACCCCATTTTTTTATCCTCGATGGCAACAATACAAAACGTGCCTTGCAACCCCTGCTGTCACTAGGTAAGGACACCGCAAGACTGAACCCAAAGCTGAGCACTTCTCCCATAGCAAGAAAGATCAATCTAGTAGGCCAAACCAAACTGATAATTCGAAGAGACTTGCAAAGATAACTCAATCATACATAAAAGAATTCAGAGGAGATTCAAATATTTCTCATAGATAAACTTGATCATAAACCCACAATTCATCGGATCTCGACAAACACACTGCAAAAAGAGTTACATCAATTAGATGTCCACAAGAGAGGGGGAGAACATGGTATTGAGATCCAAAAAGAGAGAAGAAGCCATCTAGCTAATAACTATGGACCCGAAGGTCTGTGGTAAACTACTCACAACTCATCGGAGGGGCTATCGTGTTGATGTAGAAGCCCTCCATGGTCGATTCCCCCTCCGGCGGAGCGCCGGCGAAGGCTCCAAGATGGGATCTCGCGGATACATAAGGTTAAGGTGGTGGACATTGTTTTTCGTTGGCTCCCTGGATGTTTTCGGGGTACATGGGTATATATAGGAGGAAGAAGTACGTCGGTGGCCGCCCGGGGGGGGCCCACGAGACAGTGGGGCGCGCCCAGAGGGGGTGGGCGCGCCCTCCTATCTCCTGGCCGCCTTGATCGCTTCTTGACTTGCACTCCAAGTCCTCTGGATCACGTTCGTTCCAAAAATCACGCTCCCGAAGGTTTCATTCCGTTTGGACTCTGTTTGATATTCCTTTTCTTCGAAATACTAAAATAGGCAAAAAACAACAACACGGGTTGGGCCTCCGGTTAGTAGGTTAGTCCCAAAAATGATATAAATATGTGAAATAAAGCCCATAAACATCCAAAAGGGGTAATATAATAGCATGGAACAATCAAAAATTATAGATACGTTGGAGACGTATCAAGCATCGCCAAGCTTAATTCCTGCTCGTCCTCGAGTAGGTAAATGATAAAAACAGAACTTTTGATGTGGAATGCTACCTAGCATAATTCTCAATGTAATTTTCTTTATTGTGGCATGAATGTTCAGATCCAAATGATTCAAAATAAAAGTTCATATTGATAAAATAAATAGTAATACTTCAAGCATACTAATAAAAGCAATCATGTCTTCTCAAAATAACATGGCTAAAGAAAGTTCATCCCTACAAAATCATATAGTTAGGCTATGCTTCATTTTCGTCACACTAAAATGTTCCCAAATTCTACACCCCCGATGACAAGCCAAGCAATTGTTTCATACTTAAATAATCTCAAACTTTTTCAACTTTCACGCAATACATGAGCGTGAGCCATGGATATAGCACTATGGGTGGAATAGAATATGATGATGGGGATTGTGTGGAGAAGACAAAAAAGGATAAAGTCTCACATTGACGAGGATAATCAACGGGCTATGGAGATGCCCATCAATTGATGTCAACATGAGGAGTAGGGATTGCCATGCAATGGATGCACTAGAGCTATAAATGAATGAAAGCTCAACAAAAGAAAACTAATGGGTGTGCATCCAACTTGCTTGCTCACCAAGACCTAGGGCATTTGGGGAAGCCCATCGTAGGAATATACAAGCCAAGTTCTATAATGAAAAATTCCCACTAGTATATGAAAGTCACAACATATGAGACTCTTTATATGAAGAACATGGTGCTACGTTGAAGCACAATATATGAGACTCACTATATGAAGGACATGGTGCTACTTTGAAGCACAAGTGTGGAAAAAGAGATAGTAATATTGCCCCTTTTTATTTATTTTATTTTTTTTCTTTTATTTTCTTTTTCATTTCTTTTTTTCTTTTTCTTTTTTTTCTTTTTTTTCTTTTTTTTCTTGGCCTTTTTCTGGCCTTTCTATTTTTCTTTTTTTGGCGACAATGCTCTAATAATGATGATCATCACACTTTTATTGATTACAACATATGAATTACAACTCGAAACTAGAACAAGATATGACTCTATATAAATGCCTCCGGCGGTGTACCGGGATGGTGCAATGAATCAAGAGTGACATGTATGAAAAATTATGCATGGTGGCTTTGCCACAAATACGATTTCAACTACATGATCATGCAATGGCAATATGACAAAAGTAATGCATGTCATGATGATAAACGGAACGGTGGAATGTTGCATGGCAATATATCTCGGAATGGCTATGAAAATGCCATAATAGTAGGTATGGTGGCTGTTTTGAGGAAGATATAAGGAGGTTTATGTGTGATAGAGTGTATCGTATCACGGGGTTTGGATGCACCGGCGAAGTTTGCACCAACTCTCAAGGTAAAAGTGCGTATAATCCATGGAATCAATATTAGTCAAAAGAAATCACATACTTATTGCAAAAATTTAGAAGTCATCAAAAACCAAGCACTACGCGCATGCTCCTAGAGGGATAGATTGGTAGGAAAAGACCATCGCTCGTCCCCGACCGCCACTCATAAGGATGCACAATCCAAGTACACTTCATGTTTCAAATTTGTTACACAATTTTAACCATACATGCATGCTACGGGACTTGCTAACTTCAACACAAGCATTCTTTAAATTCATAATCACCCAACTAGCATGACTTTAATATCACTACCTCCATATCGCAAAACAATTATCAAGTATCAAATTGATCATAGCATCCAATTCACTTCCTATGATAGTTTTTACTATACCCAGCTTGGATGCCTACCATTCTAGGACCAATTTTATAACCATAGCAAATACCATGATGTCCTAAAAGACTCTCAAAATAATATAAGTGAAGCATGAGAGACTAGCAATTTCTACAAAATTAAGCCACCGCCATGCTCTAAAAGATATAAGTGAAGCACTAGAGCAAAACTATCTAGCTCAAAAGATATAAGTGAAGCACATAGAGTATTCTAATAAATTTCAATCAAGTAGGCTTCTCCCAAAAGGTGTGTACAGCAAGGATGATTGTGGAAAAATAAAAAGCAAATACTAATATCATACACGACGCTCCAAGCAAAACACATATCATGTGGCGAATAAAAATATAGCTCCAAGTAAAGTTACCAATGAACAAAGACGAAAGAGGGGATGCCTTCCCGGGGCATCCCCAAGCTTAGGCTTTTGGCTATTCTTGAATATCTTGGGTGCCATGGGCATCCCCAAGCTTAGGCTTTTACCACTCCTTATTCCATAGTCCATCAAATCTTTACCCAAAACTTGAAAACATCACAACACAAAACTTAACAGGAAATCTCATAAGCTCCGTTAGTGAAAGAAAACAAAACCACCACATAAGGTACTATAATGAACCCATTCTTTATTTATTTTGGTGTTAAACCTACTGTATTCCAAGTTCTATATGGTTCATACCACTTAATACTAGCCATAGATGCATCAAAATAAGCAAACAACACACGAAAGGCAGAATCTGTCAAAAACAAAACAGTCTGTAGCAATCTGTAACTAACGCAAACTTCTGGAACTCTAAAAATCCTACCAAAATAGGAAGTCTTGGACAGTTTGTTTATTGATCAGCAGCAAAAAGAATCAACGCAAAATCACATTTCTGTGATTTAACAAAACTAATTTCGGGGGCGCAAAGTTTCTTTTTTTCAGCAGAATCAAATTAACTATCATCATAGGTTATCCTATAGGTTCTACTTGGCACAAACACTAATTAAAATATAAAAACACATCTAAACAGAAGGTAGATGAAAAATTTATTACTAAACAGAAACAAAAACAAAACACACAAATAAAATTGGATTGCCTCCGAACTAGCACTATCGTTTAACGCCCCTAGCTAGGCATAAAAGTGAAGATAGATCTAAGTAGTGCCATAATAATAAGATAGATCTTGAAAACTCATCTCATATTCTCTACGTTCAGCAGCAAATTTTCTTTGAGGCAAGAAAAAGTAATCAAAAGGGCTAAATTTAGTGGGACAAAAGTCCCCAAGATCAATCACAGGTGGAACGGGTTCCTCCTTTGGCCCTTCATAATGCACAACTAATTCATCATTATAAGCATTCTTTTGGCAAAATTTCATGAGCCTATACTCAAGAGAGTATCCTAGCTCATTATTTCGAAGAGATAAATCATTATTAAGTTTGGAAATTCTATCAACTAGGACATTGGTAGGAACCTTTTTTCTAAGGTTTTCATTGAAAGGAACATAGTCCGAAGATTGAAAACGCCTATTTTCCTCTTGATCGAACAGGATTGCCTCTATGGGAGGACGACCGGCGTCCACCCTATAGTGCGCAAAGATTTCTTTGGCCTCTCTTATTATAAATCTAAACTCATGAGCCAAAAAGATAGTAACAGCACGCTTAACAGAAGAATGCTCAATATTAGAAAATTTTAGGAAAATTCTTTGTATGCAAGGATGCATATGCATAAATTGTCTTTCAAGTTCAACTACAAGCATATCGATAGCATCCGCAAGACTACTAGTTCTATGAACAATAGAACCACCCATGGAAGGTAAAGCACCGGCACAAGTAAAGAAATCTTGAATAACACCTTTTCCAATGATGTTACCACTACCGATTCGAAACTTTTTACTATGCACGATAGGGGGTTCTTCAGCCGGAGCCTATGAATTTTCCATGTTATTATTATTGTCCATATTGACGATAATCTCCCCAATTTCAGACATAACGACAAACAAAAGCAATGAAGAAGAAAACAAGTGAAAGAGAGAGAGAGAGAGAGGAGAAGATTAGGAAAGAGAGGGCGAATAAAACAGCAAGGGTGAAGTGGGGGAGAGGAAAATGAGAGGCAAATGGCAAATAATGTAAATGCGAGGGAGATGAGTTTGTGATGGGTACTTGGTATGTCCTAACTTGAGCGAAGACCTCCCCGGCAATGGTGCCAGAAATCCTTCTTGCTACGTTTTGAGCTTGCGTTGGTTTTCCTTGAAGAGGAAAGGGTGATGCAGCAATAGTAGCGTAAGTATTTCCCTCAGTTTTTGAGAACCAAGGTATCAATCCAGTAGGAGGCTCCTCAGAAGTCCCACGCACCTACACAAACAAACAAAGAACTCGCAACCAACGCAATAAAGGGGTTGTCAATCCCTTCACGGCCACTTGTGAAAGTGAGATCTGATAGAGATAGTATGATAAGATAAATATATTTTTGGTATTTTATAATATAGATGCGAAAAGTAAAGATGCAAATAAAAGTAGATTGAAAGCTAATATGATAAAAGATAGACCCGGGGGCCATAGGTTTCACTAGTGGCTTCTCTCAAGAAAGCATAAGTATTACGGTGGGTGAACAAATTACTGTCGAGCAATTGATAGAAAAGCGAATAATTATGAGATTATCTAGGCATGATCGTGTATATAGGCATCACGTCTGCAACAAGTAGACTGACAACTGCCTGCATCTACTACTATTACTCCACACATCGACCGCTATCCAGCATGCATCTAGAGTATTAAGTTCATAAGAACAGAGTAACGCATTAAGAAAGATGACATGATGTAGAGGGATAAACTCAAGCAATATGATATAAACCCCATCTTTTTATCCTCGATGGCAACAATACAATACGTGCTTTGCAACCCCTGTCATCACTGGGTAAGGACACCGCAAGACTGAACCCAAAGCTAAGCACTTCTCCCATGGCAAGAAAGATCAATCTAGTAGGCTAAACCAAATCGATAATTCGAAGAGACTTGCAAAGATAACTCAATCATACATAAAAGAATTCAGAGGAGATTCAAATATTTCTCATAGATAAACTTGATCATAAACCCACAATTCATCGGATATCGACAAACACACCGCAAAAAGAGTTACATCAAATAGATCTCCACAAGAGAGGGGGAGAACATGGTATTGAGATACAAAAAGAGAGAACAAGCCATCTAGCTAATAACTATGGCCCCGAAGGTCTGTTGTAAACTACTCACAACTCATCGGAGGGGCTATGGTGTTGATGTAGAAGCCCTCCATGGTCGATTCCCCCTCCGGCGGAGCGACGATGAAGGCTCCAAGATGGGATCTCGTGGATACAGAAGGTTATGGCGGTGGAAATTTGTTTTCGTTGGCTCCCTGGATGTTTTCGGGGTACATGGGTATATATAGGAGGAAGAAGTACGTCGGTGCCTGCCCGAGGGGCCCACGAGTCAGGGGGCGCGCCCAGAGGGGGTGGGCGCGCCCTCCTATCTCCTGGCCGCCTCGATTGCTTCTTGACTTGCACTCCAAGTCCTCTGGATCACGTTCGTTCTAATGATCACGCTCCTGAAGGTTTCATTCCATTTGGACTCCGTTTGATATTCCTTTTCATCGAAATATTGAAATAGGCAAAAAAACAGCAATACGGGCTGGGCCTCCGGTTAGTATGTTAGTCCCAAAAATGATATAAATATGTAAAATAAAGCCCATAAACATCCAAAAGGGGTAATATAATAGCATGGAACAATAAAAAATTATAGATATGTTGGAGAGTATCACGGACCCCCATTCCCAGAACACCGACATGAACCGCTTCTCGATCCTTACAATTAACTGTCGAGGGGATTGACAACCCCCTTGATCGCGTTGGGGCAAGTATTTGTTCTTTTGTGTGTAGGTGCTGTTCACGAGGTCTTGTGTGGTTCTCCTACTGGATTGATACCCTTGGTTCTTAACTAAGGGAAATACTTATCTCTATTGTACTACATCATCCTCTCCTCTTTGAGGAAATCCCAACACAGATCACATGTAGTAGCATGTTGTGTTCCTGCACTCTGCCTATGCTGTCCTATGTTGAATGCCCACACCCTCCTAAGCCCATTGTGCCTGTTGGGCTGCCGCCTGCTATGGGCCCCTTTCTTTCTCCTTTCGAAGGAGTTATTTTGTCGGCGGACGCCTACTTCACGGCCCATGCGCCCGTGCAGGCTCACCACGCCCTCACTACCCAGCCCATCTGCTCTGGGCCCATCAAGCATATATCTTCCCCGGGGAAGGCTTGCTGCCCTGCGGTGTTATCTCGCATGTGGTTGCCACTGATTTGAGGCACGGGGCATGCTATCTTCTCCTTGCTCAGGTCATGTCGGTCTTCTACGCCTGCCGTGTGGCGCTGTCTGAGCTTGGGGCTAGGGACCTCCTCTCTTCCACACCAACGCTGCAGCTCCTCGATCTGGCGGTTCCCGTCTCTACGGCTTGTACACCTACACCTCCAACGACTACTTGAAAGGTTTTGCAGCCCCTGGATCTGGAGTTCAGTCCTCCTTTGCCGGTCAGTTTTGGCTCTGATATGTGGGGCAACGAGCGTGCGGGCGCAGTCATTGTTGCGGGAGAGGCATCGGCCGCATCGTCCCACTCTCCTTGCCGTACCCTCGGATCATGCGGCTGTATGACGGGGAACACGCCGGCTTTGTGGAGCGCGCATCCAAGATGAAGGCGGCAGGGTCTGCTGCTACCTCTGGCGGTACTTCTGCGAGGCATTCCCTTTCTCCCGGCGGCCGTCCCAAGAAGAGCAAAGTGGCTGTTGTTGCTGGACTGATGTAGCTTCCTCTCTCTGGCACTCCTAGGCCTCTCACCATGGGAAAGCTCAAGCACTTGGCCACGTGTTGCAAGATCATCGCTAATGATATCCTTGCACAGGCCTGATACGTCTCCAATGTATCTACTTTTCCTAATGCTTTTCCTCTTGTTTTGGACTATAATTTGCATGATTCGAATGAAACTAACCCTGGACTAACGCTGTTTTCAGCAGAACTACCATGGTGTTGTTTTTGTGCAGAAATAAAAGTTCTCAGAATGGAAGGAAACTTTATGAGGAATTTTTATATAATAAATAAGAATTTCTGGAGCCAAGACCTACCGGAGTTGGGCACCTGGGTGGGCACAACCCACCAGGGCGCGCCCCCTCTCCTGGCATGCCGAGGTGGGTTGTTCCCACCTAGTGGCCCCGCTGACCCTGAAACCGACGCTATGAAATCACATTATTCTAGAAAAAACAAGGGAAAAATAATTATCACGATCCACGAGACGGAGCCGCCGTCACCTCATGTTCTTCATCGGGAGGCCAGATCTGGAGTCCGTTTGGGGCTCCGGAGAGGGGGTCTTTGTTTTTCGTCATCACCAACCCTTCTCCATCGTCAATTCCATGATGCTCCCCATCAAAAGTGAGTAATTCCATTGTAGGCTCACTGGTCAGTGAGGAGTTTGATGAGATTCATCATGTAATCGAGTTAGTTTTGTTAGGGCTTGATCCCTAGTATCCACTATGTTCTTAGATTGATGTTGCTATGACTTTGCTATGCTTAGTGCTTGTCACTTTGGGCCTGGGTGCCATGAACTCAGATCAGAACCGTTTATGTTATCATAATTATATCCATGTTCTAGATCCGATCTTGCAAGTTATAGTCACCTACTATGTGTTATGATCCAGCAACCCCGGAGTGCCAATAGTTGGGACCACTCCCGGTGACGACCGTGGTTTGAGGAGTTCATGTATTCACTGTGTGTTAATGCTTTGTTCCGGTTCTCTATTAAAAGGAGGCCTTAATATCCCTTAGTTTCCAATATGGACCCCACTACCATGGGAGGGTAGGACAAAAGATGTCATGCAATTTCTTTCCATAAGCATGTATGACTATTTACGGAATACATGCCTACATTATATTGATGAACTGGAGCTAGTGCCGTATCGCCCTAGGTTATAATTGTCTCATGATGAATATCATCCAACAATTCACCGATCCAATGCCTACGAATTTATCTTATATTGTTTTTGCTAAGTCACTACTGTTATCATCACTGTTACACTTGCTACAAAATTACTGCTATCACTATTACCGTTACTGTTACTGATGTCACTACTATCAAAACTATCATACTATTTTGCTACTGATCACCTTGCTGCAGATAATTAATCTCCAGGTGTGGTTGAATTGACAACTCAGCTGCTAATACCTTCAAATATTCTTTCGCTCCCCTTGTGTCGAATCTATAAATTCGGGTTGAATACTCTACCCTCGAATACTGTTGCGATCCCCTATACTTGTGGGTTATCAAGACCTTCTTCTGGTGCCATTGCCGGGGAGCATAGCTATATTTGTTGAGTCACTTGGGATTATTATCATATTATCACTATGAAGAATCTAAAGGATAGCAAGACTAAGATATTTCCCTCAAACACGAGGGGAGGTAAGGAACTGCCATCCAGTTCTGCTTTAGATTCACCTTCTGTTATAAGTAAACTTGCAACACCACCACATCTATCAATTCTAATATGTCGCAAGTTATTGATGATGCTACTTCTACTATGAATGATGCTTATGATGATGCTAGTACCTTGCTTGATAATGATGGTGTGCCACTTGGTGAATTTCTTGATGAACAAATTGCTAGAGTAATACAACATGATGTTGTTAAATCTGATGATGAGCTTGAAACTGAAACTCCTGAAACACCTGCTAGAACTAGCCTTCCTAGATATGAATTGCCTAAGGTACCAGAAGGTTATGTTATGAATGAGGAGACAACTAGAGATATTCTTACTTGTAGGGATAGAGATGATCTAGAGAAATTATTATGCAAGTATGAAGAAAAATCTCTGAATGCTAGAATGAAATATGATCCTAAGTTTGCTACTTCACCTATCGTTATTGATGATAAGTATTATGAATTCTCTGTCAACCCAGAGTTAATTACTTTGGTTGAATCTGATCCTTTCCATGGTTATGAAACTAAAACTGTTGTGGCACATCTTGCTAAGTTGAATGACATAGCCACCCTTTTTACTCATGATGAGAAAACTCGTTATTACTATATTCTCAAACTATTTCCTTTCTCATTAAAGGGTGATGCTAAAGCTTGGTACAATACTCTTGCTCCTTGTTGTGTGCGTAGTCCCCAGGATATGATTTATTACTTCTCCGAAAAATATTTTCCTGCTCATAAGAAACAACCTGCTTTACATGAAATATTTAACTTTGTGCAAACTAAAGAAGGGAGTCTCCCACAAGCTTGGGGAGGCTTTGCCAGTTACTTAATGCATTTCCTGATCATCCTCTTAAGAAAAATGAAATACTTGATATCTTCTATAATGGACTAACCGATGCTTCTAGGGATTTCCTAGATAGTTGTGCTGGTTGTGTTTTCAGGGAACGAACTGTTGGACAATCTGAAGAAATAGTGAATAACATATTAAAAAATTATGATGATTGGACTCTCCCTGAACCATCGGCTAAATCCACTCCAAAGAAGAGGGGTATGTTATATCTCAGTCCTGAAGATATGCAAGAGGGAAAGCAACTCTAATGGTGAACACAACAATGTTTTATGTAAAAGTGGTAACCCCACTTGTGCTTAAACGATGAGTATGACCTATGATCAAGTATTCTCATTTGACTCCTCAGTCAGTATACTCATATATAGATGACCTAGTCATCACCAATTGTTTGATAGATGCTAGAGTGTTTGTGCATGCTTTGTCACATATTTTATTTGCTATCTTATTGTGTGAGCATGTTGATTGCACATTTTTCTCATTCAAGGACATCCATTTGTTGCTTTGGTTATTTGGCTTTATCTTTCTGCCAAATGGATGGACAAGAATGCCTAAGTAGTCTCTCTAGCTATCTATGCTTTTCACGTCTCAAACTCTATTCATGCTACATCACAAAGTTTGAACAAGTCGAATTTGGACCCTCCGGGTGAGGAGCACTCGGAGTCACCGATTTGTCAAGGACTTAACTTCCAAAACCTCTTAGTGCATTTCGGTCTGACCGATCCATTCCATTCGGTCATACTGAGTTCATTAAATTGATCTAGGTTTTAATCTCGGTGCAACCGACTTGAACCATTCAGTCTCACCGAGTTGCAGCAACCGCCTGCGATTCTGCATCTCGGTGCCACCGAGTTGTTCCACTCGGTCACACCGACAGGGTCTGGATATATATACCCGGGTTGAAAATTTGGAAAATTCTCCAAATCCCTTCGCCCGCGTCTGTCCAGCTATGCCGACTCGTGGTCTTCGGATCATCTCCTTGTTTCCCACGACCTCCTGACGCTGGTGTCCTCCACCGTCAATGGAAATCTTTGCCGTTGTTGTTGCCATAGCGGGTTCATCACCAAGTTAGGGTATGAAATCAACCCTTTGTGCTTTCTATACTCCGATTCTTAGCAAAATGATCAATGCCTATATTCTTGCCACGATTGAGACAACTCTATACTCTGCAAAACTCCGTTAGATTAGATTTGATGCAAAATCTAGGTTTAGGTTTCCGCCGAACTCATCTTGGACCGACCGATTTGGAAAATTTGGTCTCACCGATTTGGCTCGGGCCATTGCACATGTACTACTCGGTCTGACCGAAGTGTATGAATCGGTGTGACCAAGTTTACTTTCTCAGTGAAACCCTAGCATCTCGGGGTCACCGAACTGTGTATCGGTCTGATCGATTACACATGTTTAGACTCTAAAGCTGCTTCGGTGTCACCGAGTTCGTCAATTCGGTAGCTCTGAAATGCTTTCTGTAGAAAAATAAAACTAAGTTTTTGACTCATTTCTTTTGCAAAATGGCTGAGCTTCGTGATACTCATCTACTCCATCTCAACCTATCTATTCACAGGGTCAGCTTTCAGTGTCAGAGATGTCAGACAAGAGTAACAGCCAGAACAAGCCCGAGGAGCACCAAAACCTCAATGAGGGCACTAGCCCCTCAAATAGCAGTTATGATGAGGGAAGGAGAAGCACCCCAAGCAACCTGCCCAAGGCAGAAACAAGGACAAGAAGGAAGAGAAATTCATATTCTGAGGATGAAGACATTGTAGTTGATGAAGAGGTCACTTCCAAGAAGAAGTTAATCAAAAAAGAGCAAGTAGCTGCTGTTGCTGCTGGCATCAAGCCAGGCATGAAGAAGAAGGCTCCTACTTAGAGGAAACCCATGTCAAAAGCCAGAGCTTCAACTCAGGAAACAATGGAATTCTCTCTTGAACCAAGAGAAGAAGAAGCTGCTGGAGGCAAGAAGAGAAAGTAAGGATTCAAGAAGACCATGGCCAGGGTAATTGGCAGATCCTCAATGATGAGAGACCCAGCTAAAGATATGGAAGAGGATGATGAAGAAGATGTTGCACCTTCTCCCAAAGCTTAGAAGCTCATGGGATATGAAATCAAGTCAGGGGCTGCCGCATCCAAGCCCAAGACATCTCCAAAGCAATCTGCACCCAACAGAAGCACCAGAAACATCCTTGCTGCAAAGAAGAACAAGGCCCCAGTGCCTGAAGTTCAGGAAGATGAAGAGGCCCAAGTGCTCAGAAAGCTCAAGCCCAAGATTCCAGACCATGATGACAATCATCCTATTCCAGAGAACATGAAAGTGAGGAAAGATGCAAGTCTTGGACTTTGGAGGCAGATAGATCCATATGCTACAAGGAGAAGGATTAATGTAGACTATAGGTTCAACACCAAGGAATAGCAGGATTTCTATGAAATTGTCCTCCTGGACAAGAAGCCCATTGTTAGTGACATGAGATGGGTTGATTGGTCATACATTGATGATAATGAAGATCACTTTCCTAGAGTTCATGAGAGCTTGAGAATGAATGGAGTTGATGCTTTTGTGGGTCAGAAACTGACAAAGTGGAATGATGAGATGGTGATGCAATTCTAATCCACAGCTCACTTTTACCCAGATGGCAAGATTATCTGGATGACAGAGGGTATGAGATACCAATCTTCTATTGCTGAGTGGGCTGAGCTGATCCATGCTCCTGCAGAGGCTGATGACAATACAGATGTGTATGCAAAGCCCGGGAAAGGCCACAACTCCATGGCACACATGTACAAGGAAATTCCAGATGATGCCTTGGAGAGTCATAAGTTGGCTCTATTTATTATCTGCTATTAGGGCTGTCAACAATCAACATATCCTTAGGCACACTTTGTTGACCAAGTCTAGAGATGACAGGATGATCAGAGGGCACTCAATCAACTTGCTGCATATGTTTGATGTGCCAGAGAAGTTCAAGGTGATGATCTTGATAGTTGAGACAGTAAAGAGGACTGCAGCTGACCAGAAGAGATCATGTGGCTATGCCCCACATATTCAAATGCTCATAAATTCCAAGGTGGGCACATGCGCATACTTCCTAGACAGAGAGAACCTTCCCTTGAGGCCAGAATTATGGATGCTTCACATCCCACTTCTGTTGAGGCTCAAGAGAAGAGAGAGAAGGCTAAGGCAGAAAAAGCTTCAAAGATTCCAGATCCCTCGGTTGTCAATCTCAAGCAAAGCGGGACTAGCTCAGCTATCTGCTTGAGGCCACAGTGAGAATAGAAAAGGCCTAGCTACCCTGACTCAAAACCAAGAGAGCATTGAAAGGATCTTTGAGACAAAGCTATGACTTGGATATCAAGGTCACTGAGATTCAGACTTCAGCTGAGAAGATACAAGAAGACCTTGAGGACAGGAGTGACAGGACAATCAAAGAGGCATATCAGAGAGTGCCTAGAGCACAAAGGTCTGCAGCAGGGCCAGTCAGTGACACTAGGGCCACAACTTCAGCTCCTGCAACCATAGCCTTAGTTGCCCCTCCAATGGCAACCCCTCCAGTTCCTCAGACGTTAGCCGAAGTCTTCGTAGATATTGTTCTCTCCCGCCATCTTTGCACTCCGGAGCTCCTGGAGATCGTGCTTAGAGTGTCATATAGTACTATGCATTTTCAAGCTTTTTGGTAACTTGTTGCCAAAAGGGGAGAAAGTGTATAGATCGTAGGCTTCGAGAGAGAGAGAGAGAGAGAGTTTTGCTTCTTATTGGTCTCTCTTGCTACTTATTTGCTTGTGTTTGCTACAATATTTATGCTTGTGTGTGAGATACTTCTATGATCATGTGGTTGATCATACTATGCTTTACTGTGATATGCTTGAATGATGCTATCTTATATTTTGTGTATGATCAATCATACTTTTCTTGGTGATGAGTGCATGTTATGTATGTTCTATCATTTTGAGCACTCCGCCAAGAAGTATGTGACATGGAAGAGTAACCCATGAGCCTAATCGATTGTGCATTTGCATTCAAAAGCAAATCATAAATAATGCACAAATATAGGGGGGATCTTGCTTATCACATACTTCTCAAAGCGACGACATATTTCATTCTTATTATCATTTGTCGAAGCTTTGATCTATATGTTGTCATCAATTACCAAAAAGGGGGAGATTGAAAGTGTAACTAACCCCTGGGTGGTTTTAGTAATTCATAACAACATATAGCTCATTCAACTAATATCCTTTCAAGATGATTATTTCAGAAAATTCAATTATTGGCATGGCATGAACTAGAGATGTGGACCCCTCAAAATGCTAAGGACAAATATTAGCAAAATCTCAAGATTGTTCATTTCTATTTTAGTGATCCAAGATCACATTGAGTCCATAGGAAAGCTAATAGTATTAAAAGGGGATGAGGTGTTGCTTAATGGTCTACTTTCTCAAAATGCTTAGTGATATGCTCCAAAGCTCTCAACCATCTTATCAAATCCAAATATGTCCTAAACCTAAAGTCAAACTCGACCCCACTGATTTGATTCATCTGGCGCCACCGAGTTCACTTGACATAGCCATAGCCAGAAACCCTAATCAGTCTGGTCTCACTGATAGGGATCTCGGTCTCATCGAGATGGGATTGCAAACTCTCTGTTTCCCCCTTGTAATGTTTCGGTCTCATCGAAATGAGCGATCGGTCCCACCGAGTTCGGAATGCAAACTCTCTGTTTCCCTTTCATAACGTTTCGGTCTCACCAAAAGGAGCGATCGATACCACCCATTTTTCCTCACCAACTCTCTGTTTGCTTGTTACTAAAATCGATCTCACCGAGTTGAAGTAATTGGTCAAACCGAGATCAAGTTTTGCCCTAACCCTAGCTCATCGGTCCCACCGAGTTGATCATGTTGGTCCCATCTAAAATCCTAACATTCGCATTTTGAACTGAATCAGTCTCACTGAGTTCACACATTCGGTCTGACCGAGTTGGCTCTTTTGTGTGTAACGGTTAGATTTTGTGTGGAGGCTATATATACCCCTCCACCCTCCTCTCCATTAGAGAGAGAGAGAGAGCCATGAGAACATGCATACACTTCCAGCATTCATTTTTTGAGAGAGAACCGCCTACTCATGTGTTGAGACCAAGACATTCCAATCCAACCACAAGAATCTTGATCTCTAGCCTTCCCCAAGTTGCTTTCCACTCAAATCATCTTTCCACCATAGCCAAATCTGTGAGAGAGAGTTGAGTGTTGGGGAGGATATCATTTGAAGCAAAAGAGCAAGGATTTCGTCATCAACACACCATATATTACCTTTTGGAGAGTGGTGTCTCCTAGATTGGTTAGGTGTCACTTGGGAGCCTCCGTCAAGATTGTGGAGTTGAACCAAGGAGTTTGTAAGGGCAAGGAGATCGCCTACTTCATGAAGATCTACCCAAGTGAGGCAAGTCCTTCGAGGGCGATGGCCATGTTTGGATAGACAAGGTTGTTTCTTTGTTGACCCTTTGTGGGTGGAGCCCTCCGTGGACTCGCGCAACCGTTACCATTCGTGAGTTGAGGTCTCCATCAACATGGATGTACGATAGCACCACCTATCGGAACCACGCCAAAAATCTCCATGTCTACATTGTGTTTGCTGTTCCAAACCCCTCCCTTTACCTTCATATGCAATGATTTACATTCCGCTGCTATACTCTTAGATTTGCATGTGTAGGTTGATTGCTTGACTTGTGTTAAGTTGCTAAAATCTGCCAAGACTTAAAATTGGGAAAAGGCTAGATTTTTATTTGGTCAAGTAGTCTAATCACCCACCCACCCCACTCTAGACCTACTTTCGATCGTACAATACTCCCACCATAACACAAACAAAAAAGATTCTACCTTGCTAGTCAAATTAACCTCACTGCCGGCTGTTCGTCAAAGTGATGGTCGACGACCTCGTGGGCCCATAGAAAGTGTCACATGCGAGTATCGAGTGTCATGTAGGACAACCATCGATTGCATGTGGCCAAAACATGTATGTATGAAAGGGTTGTGTAATGTTTTAAATAACGAATTCACAACTCTAATGTGGCACCTGCCTAACAAAACGGCCAACCCACACGGTGGCTCACAAATCATAGTGTACTGCGAGCCACCCGCCACCCCCGGATGCACACACCCACACACACACCATGAATCCACCGCAACTACGATGCATGTTAAATTATCCCGCGGTGAACATTGTTACCAAAGGAGGGACGTTTTAATTTTGAAAAAAACAAAGATCATTAAGACGTTTTAGTACATTGATTGATTTTATACGGGTATAATGTGCAAAAATCAAATTTGAGCTACATGCACATGTGACAGTGCACCTACATGGATTGCAAATACACATGTGTCTCACTATGTGCATGTCTACTCCCTGTGCAGCAAATTTCAAACATTGAGAATCTTGATTTTTAAATTCTAGTACATCCAAAACTTATTTGAAGTTCATGAAACTTATCGCGTTGTCATATGGACACCTATACAAAGTAGCATTGTACTTTTTTTGACAAATTTGAGACCAGTTTTGATATAATCTTTATCTAATTACAAACGGGAGATTATTAATAATTGGGAACCAATATCCCAAATAGAATATTTATTCGAACCGTGAGTGTTAGACCAACAATGGATACGTGCCATGCTTCGGTTAAGCAATGAAGCAGCAGCATTAATCATCCAAATAGAAAAATAATATACGTGCCGCACGCAACCCGTGTGCCATGCGAGCATGCGTGAGTTGACGGGACACATGCGAGCAGTCCGCTGTGCAGGCAGACCGGGAGGCGTGTGTGCAGGTGTGTGAATTGGCGGAGGCGTGCTCGCTGCGAAGTGTCATCACGAGGCGTGCAAGTAGCTGTGTGAAACGACGGTAGGCATGCCAGCAGTCCGGTGCACAGGCTCACCGGGAGGCGAGCCAGCAGTTTGACCGCCCCCCACCTCTCTCCCACTACTCCATATTAATGGTGCGCCCGAGCGGCCGCACCCCCCATCCTCGCCACACACACAATCCTCTCTCTCCGCTTGCATCCTCGACGCCACTCTCAATCCACAAAGCCGCCAGTGTATGAAGATGCCGCCGAAGTGCCCCATCGGAGGGAGTGGCGACGTCGTGGCTGCTAAAGCATCGGAGCACGGCGTGAAGATGGAGACAGAGGTTGTCATCACCGCCGACAAGTTATCACTGCACCCTGACGTCGTCGAGCTTTCATAGCTGGAGGCGGAGCTCCACACCGACTCTGGTGACGACTCGGGCGACTACCCCGGCGACGACTCCAATGACCAATCCGGCGACGAATCCGACAACGACGACCAACTGGTTAGTCATCTATACCCATTTATGCGTCAAATAGATCCTAGGGTCCTCTGGTTACTCCTGCCTCCCCCTTTTTGGAATAGAAATCCTATTGTTTTGTTCTCCCAATCCATGAAATCTGAGTAAGTTTCATTAGATCCGTGTAGTGTATTGATTGTTTGAATGGTACAAGTGATAAGCGATTAGTTGTTTGATCTATGCAAATGATTTATGCTAGTAATCCGACTAGGGTTAGTGTTCGTGCTAATAATTCCTAGCCACGACATGACAATTGATTTTGAATGACCTTCATATATGTTTGTGCCATTATTTTCTTCAAGATTGGTCTGTACATAGACGATTGTGCTTAAAAAATCGAACCATAATCTCTGGATATGTATAAAAAAATAGCCATAAATTGCTAATCCTACTTCACGGCGTGTAAACATTGATTTGATGCCAAATTTGTTTTACTATTTGTATAGTTGATGTATGACGATGTGGACAACGAGGATGAAGATGTCCAGAGGAGGTACAAGAGACAAATCCCAAGGGAGATTTATGCGGGAATGCATAACAGGCTTATTAGGACCTGGAATGGCAGCTATCGATGCCTATTTTGCAACCACAAGCTTCATGAAGCATATCAAAGTGTTCTGGCACATGCAAGAGGACGGGCCGTTGGCTCCTTCAAGCAGAAGTATTCTCGCAGGGTGGCGCAGGGCGCATACGCCGAGTTCCTGGAGAAGCTTCAGGATCATCCAGCATGTGAGATGAGATGTGGGATCGAACTATGTACGCTTGAGTATGCTTAATGACGGTTGAACTATGCTTGTGTACGTGTACGCTTATTATCTATGTATGCTTATGTTTAATCTATGTTTAATCTGACGACATGGATGCAATCAGTTTGATTGATGGAATCTACCTCCATCATGGTTTATTGGTCCCCTTAGTAATTCGTGTTAAATTTTGACCAAAGATTTAACTAAAAAAATGTTAGTGCAGGTCAGCAAGAATTATATTGTTGGATGTGTATTTGAGCATAGTGTTCAATGATATAAATTTTTGGTGACATGCATAAACATTTCTTAGTTAAATATTTGGTCAAATTTGGTACAAATTACAAAGGGGACCAATAAACCAGGACGGAGGTGGAACATCAATCACACACGGTTCCCAAAATTGGGACTATGTGCAATGACTTTCATTTTGCCTATTGCGTCAATCACACATGCTTGGCTCTAGCAAACCGTTCCCTCCGAAATTCTTTGTGGGACAAAAAAACCCTCACCACCCAATTCAAAAAAGGAAAAAGAAAACCCTCACCATCCCCATGTCACAAAAACCCTCACCCCACCAACCACCCCCTTCAGTCCCCATTCACACCTGCACAAGCTCCTCCATGTCTATGCATGGCAATGCCTATCGCGGTGGCAACCACTCAGCTCGATGCCTATCAGCAAACCCCACTGCATTTCGCCACTTCTGCTTGCCGCCTATCGCCATCGACTTTCTCGACGCTGCTCGCGGTCGACCCAACTCCGCTCGGTTGGGGAATCCGCCGTACTGACGGTTCTTTCTCATGGACAACAAGGTAACTAATTTAATGAGATATTATCTCATCTCTTATCCCAGTTCATCTGCCTCCTTTAATCACCCGGTAAAAATCACCATGAATTCATTTTTATTCGAGCTAATTTGAGGGTTTTCTGTCATTCATAGTGTACAGTGCATGGACACATCAGGACTTGCGGCCTCCGCCAGACATTCCATCTCACCGTACCAGATGACTTGAGGATGTGCGTGGTATGTTCAATCTCAACCTAAATCAGTTGGCAGGGCCTACTTTTCTAAACATATACTAAATATTGCTACATTTGGATAAAAGGTGCCACATGCACCATATACATCAAAGGGATTTTTTCCCTCTTCTTTCTATATTAGGCACATTAATGATGTATTGTTCTTTCGATTACTCTCATATTTCCATGAGATCATGTTTACCCTATCTGTTTAATTATATATTTTTGTCCTTCGATTTCAACTGTTGTACAGTTCTTTCAATTTGGGCCCATATTTGCATGTTACCATATTTTCTTTAACAATCCTACCACTTTCTGCAGCGCGTCCCTGGCTATGCAACAGAATTTGTAGTGCACAATCTTTCCCTTTACATAAATCAAGACTGCAGGGATGACATACTGAACACAAACCATGGGTTTACAATCGTTGCTACTGTAAGACTTGATGAACGTGGTGACTCCTATTTTGGCACTGGCCTTTGGAAAGAAATTTCTAAGTTTTATGTACTGAACACTGGCACTATAATTGCACAACACATAAAAGAGCCTGGTCATGAGATATATGCTAACTTCCCCGACGATATCATCCGTACAGACTTTGTTCGAATTAAGTTTTCTTTTCAAGTATCTGCATGTTGACTTACCCAACAATATCAAATGAATTGTGTAGTATTTAAGCAACCAATTGTTATTCCATTTTCTGACTATATTCCTACCTAATAACTTCAGGTTACCAATAAACTTTTCTATTGGCCTATTTTAACTAATTATTCCCTGTACTCCCACTTCTATCAGAAAGCGCCACTGACAAGGAGACTCCGGAGGTGGAGAATGGGGCTGCCAACAAGCGGAGGCGGGGTGAGCAAGAACCGCAAGCAACTCCAGTAGGCCTAGACTTCATCAGCAGCCTCCCCAATGATATGTTGACAGTCATCATCTCCCACCACCCAATCAAATATGGGGTGCGGACAATCATCCTTTCCCGGCGGTGGCGCCCCCTATGGAACTCCACCCCTCTCGACCTCATCAACACCCATGAGCTCTGCCAAGGCTATCGCAAAAGCTAGGATGCGTTCTCGAAGATCCTTGGCAGTCACCTTGGCCCAACTAGAGGCCCTAGAATGGGCAAGTTTCGTTCCAACGGCAAGGACCGCGCCAAGCTTGACGACTGGTTCTGATCCCCCGCCCTAGATCAGCTCGATGAGATCACTTTTGATGATGGGCATATGCGCTTGCTGCCAACTTTCGTGCTCCGCCTCGCGCCCATGCTGCTTGTCACCAAGTTCAAGAACTGCCATCCCCCCTCTAATGGTGCGCCCACTCTTATTCTACCACGACCGAAGCACTCGAGTTGTCGTCGTCTGCTTCCCAAACGGTGACATGGAGCGCCGGCTCCATGGCTGTACTGCACTCGAGTACCTTCGTCTTCAGGCGATCAATGGGTTTAGTAGCTTCCACATCACCTCCATGACTCTCTGGACTATTTATGTGTGTTGCTGGTGCGACAGGAAGACATCACAAGATGTGTACCATGGTATGGTCATTGAGGACACACCTACACTTGAGAGATTACTTGTAGTTGATCAAGAAGGTCCAACAAGAATCAATGTCATTTCTGCGCTAAAATTGACAGTGGTGGGCTACTCGCCTCACAAATACTCCGAACTTGTTATTGGATCCACACCCGTTCAGGTACAACAGCCGCCTTCTACCTCTCTTTCTACAAATTAACATTATTTCTAATTTTGAAAATGTATGTTCGTCTGTCATCCAGAAAATGATTCCGACAAGCTTGACCATGAAACTACACATAGTGAAGGTCTTGGCACTAGAATCTATCGGCCCCAACCTGGAGCAAGTTGTCAGTTTCCTGAGATGCTTTCCGTTCCTGGAGAAGTTATACATCGAGGTGATGTTCCTTTCCTGTTAAATCTTAACCATAAGGGAGTTCAATTTGTGACACCTTTTTCCAAGTTTACAATGACAATGTACTACGATTTCTGAAGGATTCTTTTGGAGGATTTTAGTACAAACATGCCCCCCCATATTGGTTGCTTGATCCATATGGTTACAATCCATAAGCATCTTTGAATTCATATGTACTAGTTTTCTTAGGGAACTTTTCATCCACTCCAACCTCTTGTGAAGAAGGCTACATTTTTCTGGATTGTAATCAAATGCCCATGTTAATCATGTTAGATTGAAGATGGCATGTTAGTGCATTTTACAAATCCTGCAACCCAAATAGGCCTATAGTAGTGTTCAAAACTGCATGTAGGCACTAACACTTTTTCTTCTTTTGCAGATAAGATTAGGCCTAGTGGTGGATAATGTGATAAAATATAACAATCACGTCGACTGCCTAGATCTGCATCTCTCAGAAATTACTGTGAACTCCTACCGAGGGACCTTACTGGAGATTATATTCGCTGGGTTCTTTGTTGTCAAAGCAAGGGTGCTGAAGGTAATGAGGTTTTCCCTACATTTGTTTCGCAAAAATGAATGGTTTGTTCATTAGCGCCGGCAGCTGCGACAGAATTGAATAGGCTCCAGAAATGCTGAATTTCATTTTAGAACTTCAAATGACAAAGTAATCAGAAGTCATCATGTCAACCCCATAAATGACTTCTCAGTGGCTGGCCCCTTTGCAAAAAATATGAGGTTTCAAAACCAGACTTAGAAGTGGTAATATTAGTTCGAACCCCTCTGATATCCATGTTCAGTGAATCAATGCGAGCGTTTGCGGCTGATGAGCTAAATTTCATTTCTAATATCAGCTTGATCCTTGTAATCTTTGAATTTGAGCCATGTAATATTTCAACCTTTTGTGGTACAATCGTTGAAATGACATCGTATGAGACTCGTATATTGGTAGCACTATTTTGACCTTAATATGCAATGGTCTTAGATTTTATTAATCATTATCGAATCTGTTTACCTTGTCGATCTCATAGCACACGATCTATATAGCTAACTCGACTATGATCTTCGACATTATTGCACACAGTTGGTTCCTTCAACCGTGTGCCATGTAGAGCGTATATTTAATTATTGCACTCGAGTGTCCATCATCACCCTTCTGTGTAACTTTGACCTCATGACCCACGGGTAAACTTATGAACGAAGTCATTCTACACACTTCATTTTTATAAATCTTTTTTCCAAATAAACGCCCACGATTTGTCCCTCTTCTAGCCGTCACATGGCCAAACTAGCTAGGCGGAAGCTTGCGCGGTAAACTGCGCGGTACGTGGGAACAGGCCGATGTCGCTTGAAGCTACATCGGTATTTCCCCAAAGAGGAAGGGATGATGCAGCACAGCGGCGGTAGGTATTTCCCTCAGATATGAAACCAAGGTTTTCGAACCAGTAGGAGAACCAAGAAACACAACATAAACAGCCCCTGCACACAAATAACAACACCTCGCAACCCGACATGTTAAAGGGGTTTTCAATACCTTTCGGGTACGGCGCCTCAAATGGTGCAGGGAAGGGAGAAAGTTGCAATAGATTGAATAAATAGATCACAAATAAAATAAAGTGCAGCAAAGTGTTTTTGTATTTTTGGTTTAATAGATCTGAATAAAAAGTGCAAATAAAATAGATCGCAAAGCAAATAAATGAGAAAGAAGACCCAGGGGCCATAGATTTCACTAGTGGCTTCTCTCGAGAAAGATAGCAAACGGTGGGTAAACAAATTACTACTGGGCAATTGATAGAACCTCAAATAATTATGATGATATCCAGGCGATGATCATTACATAGGCATCACATCCAAGATTAGTAGACCAACTCCTGCCTGCATCTACTACTATTACTCCACACATCGACCTCTATCCAGCATGCATCTAGTGTATTAAGTTCATGGAAAAATGGAGTAATGCAATAAGAACGATGACATGATGTAGACAAGATCTATCTATGTAGAGATAGACCCCATTGTTTTATCCTTAGTAGCAATGATACATACATTGTGGGCGTCCTGGGAACGGGGGTCCCCAGACTTGCCTGCCTACGGCCCACGGCGTGGCTCCACCAGCGGCCCTGTACGGCCCATCTTCACCAGCAAACACTCAAGACCCTCGCGAGGGGCCAAGCCTCGTGAGGAAGACGACACAAGACCTCCTCGGGAGCTGCCTCGCCAAGCTGGCTCGCGAGGGGCAGAGAGATCAAGGCAAGGGGAACCTCACGAGGTTCCTACGACATCAGTCGTGACGTCCAAGGCCAGGCGGGCGCCAGGCAGGTGCCAGCGGGCACAATGTCCTCTTTCCTCTTTGGTGCTAAAGGGGCAGGCGCAGGCGAGGAATCCCGAGGCATCAGGCAAAGGTTTCCATATCGGTGCAACGAGACCAAGACCAGCAGGACAGCAGGACAGAGGTCACCATGGAGCCCAAGACGGCGTCACGACCAGAGCCTTTGGCAGGCGAAGACCACCTTTAGTCGGGATAGCTTGTACTAGTTGTCTCCCTTCGAATTTGGCCGTTGTTGGCTCCCTTCCCGCTCAATATTTTGGGAGAGGACCAAGCCTCTATAAATCGGACTAGCCACCACCATAGGAGGGGAGGATCTCATCCGGACTGGATCATTCCATCCTCGCACTCACCAAGCACAAGAACACCTCACCTCAGGAGGTTGTTCTTCCCTTGTACTGTTCATCCTCAGCCCAAGAGGCAATCCACCACACCACACTGAAGTAGGGTATTACACCACAACGGTAGCCCAAACCAGTATAAATCTCGCGTCTCTTATGTTGCGGGTTCGTCGAGCTAGGCTTTGAGATCGTGGTGAGGCTGAGGGCGTGATTAGGTAGGGGGAGATCTTCGTGCGAACCCAGTGTTCGAACCTCAAGGGCTTTGTCGGAATCTGAAATCCGACATTTGGCACGCCAGGTAGGGGTGTGCCGAAGCTTTCCTTCCATCGATCTACATCCCGTCGCTTCGTCGCATCCAAGGCGGACGCTCGCCGAGCTCGCACTGAGCGTTGGGACCGCCCTCGCCGCCTGTGCTGCTCAGACGGCTCCCAGCGGCGGGCCTCCCCGTCGTTCTTCGTCACCTGCCACCAATGCTGCCACCGGCCCGGCAGGAAACAAGCAGCAAGCATCCTCGCTGCACCCCTTGGTGCGGCGGGACGGCCGCACCGCCACTCCGTCGCTGACTCCGGCCGGCTCGTCGACTCACGCTCGTCGCGCTCCCACGGGCGCGCAGGCCGTGCTGCTCATGGCACGCGAGCTCCTGCGCTACCGCCCCGTCGACGACCTCTACGAGGATTGGCTGGACCGCATCGCCGAGCTCGTCAGTGCCGCAGGGGGATCCCCCTCACCATCCCCTCGCTACCTCGCCCTCCGCTAGCTGCGGGCGACGTTGCTCATGGACCGCCACCACCTCCGCCTCCGCACCAAGATGGTGTTCTGGCGTCAAGGCGTGCGGCCCCCAAGTGCGACCCACCGCATCGGGCGCCCGTGCGCGAAGAACGAAGCTGCCAGGAAGTTCCCCGTCCGCAAGAGAACGCGCCCGCACTCCCGGCGCCACTCCGGCAAGACCGTGCGTCGCCCGTGGCGGCGGTGCGCGGGTATCAAGGGCAGGCTCCACATCAGCAAAGGGTCCCGATGGCCATCGTAGGTTGCCGCGCCTTCACTCTTGAGCTGCGTAGCATCACCTGGCCGGGCAAGTTCAAGCCAGACCTGGCTCCTCGCTACGACGGAACCCCCGACCCCGCAGAGTTCTTGTAGATCTATGAGCTGAGCATCGAGGCGGCCAATGGCGACAAGAAAGTCATGGCAAACTAGTTTCCCATGGATCTCAAGGATGGTGCTCGCCCGTGGCTCCTGAACCTGCACCCGGGCTCGATCTCCTCCTGGGGCGAGATGCGTGACTGCTTCGTCGCCAACTTCCAGGGCACTCGCGACCGCCCTCCGGCCGCGGATGACCTGCGCCGCATCAAGCAGCAGCCAGGAGAGACCCACCAGAAGTACATCCAGCGCTTCAACAACATTCGCCTCAAGATCCCCAAGGTGACAGAAGAGGCCATCATTTCGGCGTTTTCTGATGGCGTTTGTGACGTCAAGATGAAGGAGGAGCTCGCCATCCATGAGGATCTATGCACGGATCTGGAGATGTTCAACCTGGCGACCAAGTGCGCGAGAGCTGAGGAAGGGCGCCTTTCCCTCCTTGAGCTCCCGGCTGCCGACCTGGAGGAGAAGAAAGCCAAGGCCAAGGACGTGAAGCGCAAAGGAGTAGCCATACTAGCGGCGGAGCCAGACACGAAGCGCGGCCGATACCAGCCTGAGTCATCCAAAAGCAGTTGTCCGTTCTGCACCTTCCACAATGTCCACAACCACAACACGAACGACTGTCAAGAGCTCAGGGCCATTCGAGATGGATGCCTCAATCGACGCCCTGAGCGCAACGACCGGGGCTACAACCGAGGAGAAGGACATGGCGGAGGACACTAGGACGACCGTGGCCCCTGCCAGGAGTGGCGCGACCGGCCTCGCGAGGACTACTGGCAGGACCAACCTCGCGAGGGCGCTTGGAGGGACCAGCCTCGCGAGGACTGCCCTCAGGGAAATGTTGGACTTCCTCCGCTGCCACTGCCACCAAGAAGGAACGACGACCGTCATCAGGACGAGCGGGCTGGGGCTTCCAAGAGCCGCGTGCTATCGCCTGCATCTTGGGCAGAGCTCAAGCCCCAGCATCTCAGTGCATCTTCAAGCAATTTGCTTGCGAGGTTAACACAGTCCTCCCCGGGCTCGAGGCCACACGCCCGCTTAGGTGGTCCAAGTGTGCCATCACCTTCAGTTTGGCAAATCAGCTCAAGTGCGCGGCCACCGCAGGCGCCCTCCCGATGTTTTGCTCATCCGTCATCAGCAATGTGCAAGTCACCAAGACCCTCATCGATGGTGGTGCAGGGCTTAACGTCCTGTCTATCGAAACGTTCAACAGCCTCCAAGTACCATACGATCAGCTTCAGCCTACCAAGCCTTTCTCAAGAGTAACCGACGGCTCCACCACCCTGATAGGGCAGGTCCACCTCCCTGTCACCTTCGGGCAGCGCGACACCTACCGCACCGAGCTCATCGACTTCGACGTCGCCCACATCCGTCTGCCATACAACACCATCCTCGGGTATCCGGCCCTAGCCAAGTTCATGGCAGTGACACACTACGACTACAACGTCCTCAAGATGCCTGGAAGCGGCGGGATTATCACCGTCCCCTGCGAAGAAAAAGATGTGGTGTGCTCCCTCGAGCGCGCCTTCCAAGCTACATCCATCGAAGACCCCGACAACAATGCAGCGCAGCACCCTCCTGAGGTCGCCCCCAAGAAGAAGAAGAAGCTACTCTTTGCAGGGCCTCGGGGGAGCGGCGCCTCAAGTGGTGCCACATCAGGATCGGCGCTCGCGCCTGGGACGCCTCCCTCCCTTGCATAGGAAGGCGCGTCTGGCGCCCTCCTCGGGCAGGGCTCGGGGGCTCTCTTCTGGAGGGCCTCCGACCTTGCCAACATCACGAGGGAGGCTCTTGGGCACCACATGGAGGCGTGCTTTGCGGCACGTTTCCCTCAGGAGGACACCGTGCGAGGGGCGCCCAACGCTGAGGAGTTCATTGCCAAGACCACTAAGGAACTGCAAGATGCGAGATCCATGCGCAGCAATCGCCGCCCACCTGGTGCGGCCCCCCATCTAGGCGAGGATAGCGGGCTGCGCATCTGTATCAACGTCTCAGGGCTCAACAGGGCCGCATCTCAGGAGCTCTTTCGGCCTTCGCGCGTGGGATGTTGTGAGGGCCCGTCTCATAGCTATGTTCGCATGTCGTTTGTCCTGCCGAGCATGGCGTCCGCCTTCTAGCGCAACCTGTGGAGCATCCTAGCAGCTCAGGAGGCCAGGCATCACGCAGTCCTGGCGGAGATGGAGAAGGTCCTCAAGGAACCGCCTGGACCCCCAAAGCCTCCTGAGGCTCAGGGCCCCGGTGGCTCGTGAGGGGCAACCCCTTCACCACGCGTCTTTAGCTACCCCAACACCCCTTCGACAACGGAACCAGGTGACATTTTCCTAGTTTATTTAGCTGGGAGCGCCCTCTGGGCCGCATCACTCCCAGGTCGCATGGGCCCGTCCCCGCGGCATGTATCCCTTTTTTATGTCTTTAGCTTACTCTGCTGGGAGCGCCCCTCGGGCTGCATCATCCCCAAGCCGCTCAGGTCCAACCCATTGGCATATATCATTCTTTCATTTATCTGAGCTAGTTCGCTTTCCATGCATAGTCTATCTATGGTTATCACTTGCTTGATTGCCACCCACCATGGAAGCCGCGCGCCGATCGTCTTTCTTCAGGACCCTTCGCATAAGAAGGCTAGGCACGGCATCTGTGCTCGGGCCCGTCCCTGCAGCATCGATAAATCAAACAGTTGAGCTCTATCTGGCGGGCCGGACCCGTTCACATCACCTCCTGGGCTCATGCAATAACCTTAGGGGATTCGTTCGGCGCAGGTTGTCTAACCATCTCGCAGGACCACCACAGCCATCAAGAACCAGGACCAGGCGCAACCTGATGACCCACAAGTACAGGGGATCTATTGTAGTCCTTTCGATAAGTAAGAGTGTCGAACCCAACAAGGAGCAGAAGGAAATGAAAAGCGGTTCAGTAAGGTATTCTCTGCAAGCACTGAAATTATCGGTAATAGATAGTTTTGTGATAAGGTAATTTGTAATAGGTAACAAGTAATGAAAGTAAACAAGGTGCACCAAGATGTCCCAATCCTTTTTGTAGCAAAGGACAAGCCTGGACAAACTCTTATATAGAGAAAAGCGCTCCCGAGGACACATGGGAATTATCGTCAAGCTAGTTTTCATCACGCTCATATGATTCACATTCGTTACTTTAATAATTTGGTATGTGGGTGGACCGGTGCTTGGTTGCTGCCCTTTCTTGGACAAGCATCCCACTTATGATTAACCCCTATTGCAAGCATCCGCAACTACAAAAGAAGTATTAAGGTAAACCTAACCATAGCATGAAGCATATGGATCCAAATCAGCCTCTTACGAAGCAACTCATAAACTAGGGTTTAAGCTTCTGTCACTCTAGCAACCCATCATCTACTTATTACTTCTCAATGCCTTCCTCTAGGCCCAAATAATGGTGAAGTGTCATGTAGTCGACATTCACATAACTCCACTAGAGTAGAGACAACATACATCTCATCAAAATATCGAGCGAATACCAAATTCACATGACTACTTATAGCAAGACTTCTTCCATGTCCTCAGGAACAAATGTAACTACTCACAAATCATATTCATGTTCATAATCAGATGGGTATTAATATGCATAAAGGATCTAAACATATGATCTTCCACCAAATAAACCAACTAGCATCAACTACAAGGAGTAATCAACACTACTAGCAACCCACAGGTACCAATCTGAGGCTTTGGGACAAAGATTGGATACAAGAGATGAACTAGGGTTTTAGAGGAGATGGTTCTGGTGAAGATGTTGATAGAGATTGACCCCCTCCCAATGAGAGGATCATTGGTGATGACGATGGTGATGATTTCCCCCTCCCGGAGGGATGTTTCCCCGGTAGAACAGCTCTGCCAGAGCCCTAGATTGGTTCTGCCTCGTGGCGGTGGAGTTTCTTCCCGAAAGCTTGCTTATGATTTTTTCCAGGGTAAAAGACTTCATATAGCAGAAGATGGGCACCGGAGGCCTACCAGGTGGCCCACGAGGTAGGGGGCGCGCCCAGGGGGGTAGGGCGCGCCCCCACCCTCATGGCTAAGGTGTGGACCCCTCTGGTGGATTCTTTCGCCAGTATTTTTTATTAATTCCAAAAATAACTACCGCCAAGTTTCAAGACTTTTGGAGCTGTGCAGAATAGGTCTATAATATTTGCTCCTTTTCCAGCCCAGAATTCTAGCTGTCGGCATTCTCCCTCTTCATGTAACCTTGTAAAATAAGAGAGAAAAGGCATAAGTATTGTGACATAACGTGTAATAACAAACCATAAAGCAATAAATATTGATATAAAAGCATGATGCAAAATGGATGTATCAACTCCCCCAAGCTTAGACCTCGCTTGTCCTGAAGCGGAAGCCGATAACGATAAATATGTCCACATGTTTAGAGATAGTGGTGTCGATAAAATAAAATACGGACATGAGGGCATCATGATCATTCTTATAACAGCAACATATATGGATATTGTCATATGGTTTCTTATGCTCAAGTAATAATATATTCACAATGTCAAGTATGAATCAGAAACTTCATTGAGAACTAACAAACTATGATCTCGGTCATTGAAGCAATTGCAATTTATCATAACATCGGAAAGAGTCAATGTAAGAGCTTTTTAGCAAGTCCACATACTCAACTATCATTTAGTCTTTTACAATTGCTAACACTCACGCAATACTTATGGGTATGGAGTTTTAATCGGACACAGAGAAAGATAGGGGCTTATAGTGTTGCCTCCCAACCTTTTACCTGAAGGGTAATTTCAACAATAATAATTCATGCTAACTTACATCCAATTGGATATATATATATCAGGATCTTTCCAACACAAGGTGCTTGCCAAAGGATAAAATGTAAAAAATAGAAAAGGTGAAGATCACCATGACTCTTGCATAAGGAATAAGACAAAACTAAAAGATAGGCCCTTCGTAGATGGAAGCAGAGGTTGTCATGTGCTTTTATGGTTGGATGCATGAAATCTTAATGCAAAAGAATGTCACTTTATATTGCCACTTGTGATATGGACCTTTATTATGCAGTCCATCGCTTTTATTGCTTCCACATCACAAGATCGTATAAAGCTTATTTTCTCCACACTAATAAACCATACAAATTTAGAGAGCAATTTTTATTGCATGCAACGATGACAACTTACTTGAAGGATCTTACTCAATCCATAGGTAGGTATGGTGGACTCTCATGGCAAAACTGGGTTTAAGGATATTTGGAAGCACAAGTAGTATCTCTACTTGGTGCAAAGAATTTGGCTAGCATGATGGGGAAAGGCAAGCTCAACATGTTGGATGATCCATGACAATATACTTTATTTCAGATATAAGAGAACATAACTCATTATGTTGTCTTCCTTGTCCAACATCAACTCTTTAGCATGTCATATTTTAATGAGTGCTCACAATCATAAAAGATGTCCAAGATAGTATATTTATATGTGAAAACCTCTCTTTCTTTATTACTTCCTATTAATTGCAACAATGACCAAAACTATGTTTGTCAACTCTCAACAACTTGTATTCATCATACTATTTATATGTGAAGTGATTACTCTCCATAAGATCAATATGATCTCTTTATTTATTTTTATTTTTGATTTTTCTTTTATTCCCTCACGATCATAGCAAGATAATCAAGCCCTTGACTCAACACTAATCTTTATTATATATAGCTCACGGACTCGATTACATAGAAGGATCATAAAGCAAAACTAAATCATTCTAAACCTTTATTCTACTAGATCAAGATATTACTAAAAGGATCGAACTAAGAAAAACGGTAAAGATAGGAGTGTGATTGTGATATGATACCGGGGCACCTCCCCCAAGCTTGGCAGTTGCGAAGGGGACTGCCCATACCCATGTGATTATGTCTCCTTCTTCGGAGGTGGTGATGTGATATTCTTGGCGATGATGCCCCTCGGGATACGATTCTCCTCCTCGAGTTTACTGACTTGCTACTTAAGATCCATTATTTCCTTACAGAGCTTACCCGTGACGGTTAAAGCTCCTTTCACCCATGGATGTTGCATAGCTGCGGGAGAACAAGTAACACTCTTTTTCATATTTTCATAAGAGAGAAATTTAACATTGGAAGGGATGACCGAGGTTGGGATGGCTGAGCTCTGTAGTTCCCCCATCGTAAATCCGACTCGGAAACGGGAAGTAACTTCTTGATCCTACTCCATGGCATCTATCCTTTTCAAGTCGGCTTCCATCTCTTCCTCCGTTGATGGCCCAAAGTGGTTAGCATCATTGCTTGCTCTTGGTCCCGGTGTCGGATTAGACACCCGGCTCTCCCCGACTGATTCTTGAGAGGACATCTTGCTCTAATCTACATCAGAAACAGCTCGAAACAAAAACAGAGGATATTTGCGTGGTACGGTGGTTAAAACCTTCGGGAGATTATATAATGATTTTTACCGACTAAAAGAAGTATCATGCAAGAAAACGGAGTCCGGAGAGCACACGAGGTGCCCACGAGGCAAGGGGCGCGCCCAGGGGGTAGGGCGCACCCTCCACCCTCGTGGAAGCCTCATGTCCTTCCCAGAAAACTTCTTATTTTTCTATTTTCTTAAATATTCCAAAACGGAGAAAAATTGCCATTAGGACTGTTTTGAAGTCGGTTTACTTACCGTACCACATACCTATTCCTTTTCGGAGTTTGAAACATTCTGGAAAGTGTCTCTTATGTATTCCTCCGGGGTTACGGTTTCAATAACATTAGTTTCAACATTTATAGGATTACCTGAGATATAATGTTTGATTCTTTGACCGTTCACCACCTTCGGATTTGTGCCTTCGAAGTTGTTGATTTTTATGGCACCGTAACGATAGACCTCCTCGATAACGTAAGGACCTTCCCATTTAGAGAGAAGTTTTGCTGCAAAAAATCTTAAACGAAGGTTGAATACCAACACATAATCACCTACATTAAACTCACGCTTTTGTATCCTTTTGTCATGCCATCTTTTAACCTTTTCTTTAAACAGTTTGGCATTCTCATAGGCATGAGTTCTCCATTCATCAAGTGAGCTAATGTCAAATAGCCTCTTCTCACCAGCAAGTTTTAAATCATAATTGCGCTCTTTAATGGCCCAATATGCCTTATGTTCTAGTTCAAGAGGTAAGTGACATGATTTTCCATAAACCATTTTATACGGAGACATACCCATAGGTTTTTTATATGCGGTTCTATAGGCCCATAATGCATCATCAAGCTTCTTGGACCAATTATTTCTAGATCTATTAACAGTCTTTTGCAAAATTAATTTGAGCTCTCTGTTACTAAGTTCTACTTGACCACTTGACTGCAGGTGGTATGGAGATGCAATTCTATGATTAACATCATACTTAGCAAGCATTTTACGAAAAGCACCATGAATAAAATGTGAACCACCATTGGTCATTAAATATCTAGGGACTCCAAACCTCGGAAAAATAACTTATTTAAGCATCTTAATAGAGGTGTTATGATCAGCACTACTAGTTGAAATAGCTTCTACCCACTTAGTAACGTAATCAACAACAACTAAAATATGTGTATACCCGTTAGAGGAAGGAAACGGTCCCATAATCAAAGCCCCAAACATCAAATGGTTCAATAATGAGTGGATAATTCATAGGCATTTCTTGATGTCTACTAATATTACCAATTCCTTGGCATTCATCACAAGATAAGACAAACTTACAGGCATCTTTGAAGAGAGTAGGCTAATAAAAACCGGATTGCAATACCTTATGTGCATTTCTGTCTCCAGTGTGGTGTCCTCCATAAGCTTCGGAGTGACACTTGTGTAGGATCTTTTCTTGTTCATGCTCAGGTATACAACATCTAATAACACCATCTACTCCTTCTTTATAAAGGTGTGGGTCATCCCAGAAGTAATGTCTTAAATCATAGAAAAACTTTTTCTTTTGCTGGTATGTGAAACTAGGTGGTATAAATTTAGCAACAATATAATTAGCATAATCAGCATACCATGGAGCACTACGACAAGCATTAATGACAGCTAATTGTTCATCAGGAAAGCTATCATCAATAGGTAGTGGGTCTCAAGAACATTCTCTAACCTAGACAAGTTGTCTGCAATGGGGTTCTCAGCTCCCTTTCTATCAATAATATGTAAATCAAATTCTTGTAGTAGGAGAACCCATCTAATAAGTCTAGGTTTAGCATCTTTCTTTTCCATAAGGTATTTAATAGCAGCATGATCAATGTGAATAGTTACTTTAGAATCAACAATATAAGGTCTGAACTTATCACAAGCAAATACAACTGCTAAAAATTATTTTTCAGTAGTAGCATAAATTCCTCTGGGCATTGTCTAGAGTTTTACTAGCATATTGTATAACATTTAATTTCTTGTCAACTCTTTGTCCTAGAACAGCACCTACAACATAATCACTAGCATCACACATAATTTCAAAGGGTAAATTCCAATCAAGTGGCTGAACAATAGGTGCAGAAATGATTGCTTTCTTAAGTATTTCAAATGCTTCTACACAATCATCATCAAAGACAAAAGGAATATCTTTTTGTAAGAGATTAGTCAGAAGCCTGGAGATTTTAGAGAAGTCCTTAATGAACCTCCTATAAAAACTAGCATCACCAAGGAAACTTCTTCTACCTTTAATGTCCTTGGGACACGTCATCTTTTCAATAGCATCAACCTTAGCTTTGTCAACTTCAATACCTCTTTCAGAAATTTTATGCCCCAAGACAATACCTTCATTAACCATAAAAAAGTGGCACTTCTCCCAATTCAAGACAAGGTTAGTTTCTTCACATCTCTGCAAAACTCGATCAAGGTTTCTCAAGCAATCATCAAAAGAAGTTCCATATACAGAGAAATCATCCATGAAAACCTCAACAATCTTTTCACAAAAATCAGAGAATATAGCCATCATGCATCTTTGAAAGGTAGCAGGTGCATTAAATAAACCAAAAGGCATATGTCTATAAGCAAAGGTACCGAAAGGGAAAGTAAAAGTGGTCTTTTTTATCCTCTTTTGACACAGGTATTTGAGAGAAACCTGAATAACCATCTAAAAAGCAAAAATGTGTATGTTTGGATAATCTTTCTAGCATTTTATCAATAAAAGGTAAAGGTTAATGATCCTTTTTAGTAGATTTATTTAATTTGCGGAAATCAATTACCATTCTATAACCTGTAACAATTCTTTGTGGGATCAATTCATGTTTATGATTAGGAACTACAGTAATACGTCCCTTCTTAGGGACACAATGGACAGGACTTACCCATTGACTATCAGCAACAGGATAAATTATACCTGTCTCCAGAAGCTTTAGTATTTCTTTCCTTACCACTTCTTTCATCTTAGGATTTAACCGTGGTTGGTGATCAACAACTGGTTTAGTGTCTTTTTCCAATTTTATTTTGTGCTGGCATAGACTGGGACTAATGCCCTTAAGATAATCAAGAGTATATCCAATAGCAGCACGGTGCTTCTTCAGAGTTTTCAATAATTTCTTTTCTTCATGCTCTGAAAGGTTAGCACTAATAATAACAGGATATATCTTCTTTTCATCAAGATAAGCATATTTAAGAGTATCAGGTAATGGTTTAAGCTCAAACACAGGATTACCCTTGGGTGGAGGAGGATCCCCTAGGATTTCAACAGGCAAGTTGTGTTTCAAGATGGGTCCTTGTTTAAAGAATACTTCATCTATTTCCCTTCTTTCATTCATAAACATACCATTTTCATGGTCTAGCAAATATTGTTCTAAAGGATCACTAGGATGCACGGCAATAGAAGCAAGACCAATAATTTCATCTTGACTAGGCAATTCTTTATCATGGGGTTGTCTACAAAATTTAGCAAAGTTAAACTCATGAGACATATCCCCCAAACCAATAGTAACAACATCCTTTTTGCAATCTATCCTAGCATTAACAGTATTAAAGAAGGGTCTACCAAATATGATGGGACAAAAGCTATCTTGTGGGGAACCAAGAACAAGAAAATCAGCAGGATATTTAACTTTCCCACACAATACTTCAACATATCTAACAATCCCAACTGGTGAAATAGTGTCTCTATTGGCAAGCTTAATTGTAACATCAATTTCCTCTAACTTGGCACATGCAGTATCATGCATAATTTCTTTGTATAAAGAGTGAGGTATTGCACTTGCACTAGCACCCATATCACATAAGCCATGATAACAATGATCTCCTATCCTAACAGAAATAACAGGCATGCCTACAACAGGTCTATGTTTATTTTTAGTATCAGGTCTAGCAATTCTAGCAACTTCATTATAGAAGTAAATAACATGCCCATCAATATTATCAGCCAAGAGATCTTTAACCATAGCAATACTAGGTTCAACTTTAATTTGCTCAGGGGGTTTGGGTGTCCTAATATTACTTTTGTTGACCACAGTTGAAGGTTTAGCATGATCCTTTATTCTAACAGGGAAAGGTGGTTTCTCAATATAAGTAGTAGGAACGACGGGATCATTATAAGTGATGGTCTTTTCTTCAACTTCAATAGGTGCAACTACTTTTACTTTAGTGGGAGGATTATATTTAAACCACTTCTCCTTTGGGAGATCAACATTAGTAGTAAAGGATTCACTGAAAGAAGCTACTATCTCAAAGTCAAGTCCATATTTAGTGCTAAATTCACGAAAAACATTGGTATCCATAAAAGATTTAACACAAGCAAACTTAGGTGTTATACCTGACTCCTTACCTTCGTCGAGATCCCAATCTTCAGAATTGCGTTTAATTATTTCCAATAAATCCCATTTGAATTCAGTAGTCTTCATCATAAAAGAGCCAGTACAAGAAGTATCGAGCATGGAGCAATTATTAAGAGAAAGTCGAGCATAAAAATTTTGAATAATCATTTCTCTTGAGAGCTCATGAATGGGGCATGAATATAACATTGACTTAAGCCTCCCCCAAGCTTGAGCGATGCTTTCTCCTTTGCGAGGCCAACAATTATATATAATTATGATCACAATGAACAAGATGCATAGGATAAAACTTCTGATGAAATTCCAATTTCAATCGGTTGTAGTTCCATGATCCCATATCATCACATAGCCTAAACCATGTCAATGCCTCTCCCTTCAAAGATAAAGGGAAGACCTTCTGCTTGATAACATCCTCAGGCATACCTGCAAGCTTAAATAATCCACAAACTTCATCCACATAGATTAGGTGCAAATCGGGATGTAATGTTCCATCTCATGTAAAAGGATTAGCTAGCAGTTTCTCTATCATATCCGAAGGAATTTCAAAGTAAACATTTTCAGTAGGTTCAGTAGGTTGAGGAGAAACTCTTTGCTCTACTGTTCAGGGTGAAGATACCCCGAACAAGCCCCTCAGAGGATTATTTTCCATAGTAACAAGCAACAGTAAATTTCAGCACACTATATAAATTTTTCCTTAACAAATTCCACCTACCAAAGGCGCTTCACTCCCCGGCAACGACGCCAGAAAAGAGTCTTGATTACCCACAAGTATAGGGGATCTATCATAGTTCTTTCGATAAGTAAGAATGTTGAACCCAACGAGGGGCATAAAGAAATGACAAGCGATTTTCAGTAAGGTATTCTCTGCAAGCACTGAAATTATCATTAACAGATAGTTCTGTGATAAGGTAATTTGTAATGGGTAACAAGTAATGAAAGTAAACAAGGTGCAGCACGATGGCCAAATCCTTTTTCTAGCAAAGGACAATCCTGGACAAACTCTTATATAGAGAAAAGCGCTCCTGAGGACACATGGGAATTATCGTCAAGCTAGTTTTCATCACGCTCAAATGATTCGCGTTCATTACTTTGATAATTTGGTATGTGGGTGGACCAGTGCTTGGGTGCTGCCCTTTCTTGGACAAGCATCCCACTTATGATTAACCCCTATTGCAAGCATCTGCAACTACAAAAGAAGTATTAAGGTAAATCTAACCATAGCATGAAACATATGGATCCAAACCAGCCCCTTACGAAGCAACTCATAAACTAGGGTTTAAGCTTCTATCACTCTAGTAACCCATCATCTACTTATTACTTCCCAATGCCTTCCTCCAGGCCCAAATAATGGTGAAGTGTCATGTAGTTGACGTTCGCATAACACCACTGGAAGAGAGACAACATACATCTCATCAAAATATCGAACGAATACAAAATTCACATGACTACTTATAGCAAGACTTCTCCCATGTCCTCAGGAACAAACGTAACTACTCACAAATCATATTCATGCTCATAATCAGAGGTGTATTAATATGCATAAAGGATCTGGACATATTATCTTCGACCAAATAAACCAACTAGCATCAACTACAAGGAGTAATCAACACTACTAGCAATCCACAGGTACCAATCTGAGGCTTTGGGACAAAGATTGGATATAAGAGATGAACTGGGGTTTTAGAGGAGATGGTGCTAGTGAATATGTGGATGGACATTGACCCCCTCCCGATGAGAGGATCGTTGGTGATGATGATGGCGATGATTTCCCCCTCCTGAAGGGATGTTTCCCCAACAGAACAGCTCTTCCGGAGCCCTAGATTGGTTCTGCCAAGGTTCCGCCTCGTGGCGGCGGAGTTTCTTCCCGAAAGCTTGCTTATGATTTTTTTCAGGGTAAAAGACTTCATATAGCAGAAGATGGGCACCGGAGGCCTTCCAGGGGGCCCACAAGGCAGGGGGCGCGCCCAGGGGGGTAGGGCGCACCCCCCACCCTTGTGGGCAAGGTGTGGGCTCCCTCTGGTGGATTCTTTCGCCAGTATTTTTTATTAATTCCAAAAATAACTTCCGTGAAGTTTCAGGACTTTTGGAACTGTGCAGAATAGGTCTCTAATATTTGTTCCTTTTCCAGCCCAGAATTCCAGCTGCCGACATTCTCCCTCTTCATGTAAACCTTGTAAAATAAGAGAGAAAAGTCATAAGTATTGTGACATAACGTGTAATAACAGCCCATAAAGCAATAAATATCGATATAAAAGCATGATGCAAAATGGACGAATCACAACCCTCCTTGAGGTAGGGCTTCATGAGTCCCGCGCTGGCTCACGAGTGCCCGGCCACACCTCTTCTAGCCCTGCCATGCAAGCCACATGTCAGGGCGGGGCTGTACACGCCCCGGGGGCTCTCCGCAGTAGGGAGTCCCCTCCCACATACTAGTGGAAGCACCATGCTACGCTCTGGCCATCGACACTGTCGAGGAGCCGCTATGCCCATGCAAGTGCGGAAGCGCTATGCTCCGCGCTGGTGATAAACAACTGAGGGCGGTCTCGCGGTTGTATCAACCTCAGGGAGCCCTTGAGCTCAGTGTCTGGCCTCATCGGATCACCTCCCCTCGAGAGAGTCGCCCGAGGGGGCTGGGCACGGGGGCTGCGCTCGGGTCACGCCCAAGCGTACGCTAGCCAGCCAGGTCCCCCGGACCTGGTCGTCGCGCTCCCCTCCCGAGCCAAGCCTCGGCGAGGGTGAGGGAGTCCTGGACTAAGGGGTCCTCGAGCGTGTTGCCTGTTAGCCATGGGCCGGACTGATGGGCTGTGAAGATACGAAGACCAAAGACTACACCCGTGTCTGGATGGGACTCTCCTTGGTGTGGAAGGTAAGCTTGGTGACCGAATATGTAGATTCCCTTCCTTTGTAACCGACCTTGTGTAACCCTAGATCCTCCCGGCGTCTATATAAACCGGAGGACTTAGTCCGGATGGAGGACACTCATTACCATAGTCATACATGCTAGACTTCTAGGGTTTAGCCATTACGATCTCGTGGTAGATCAACTCTTGTAATAGTCATATTCATCAAGATCAATCAAGCAGGAAGTAGGGTATTACCTCCATAGAGAGGGACCGAACCTGGGTAAACATCGTGTCCTCTGTCTCCTATTACCATCGACCTTAGACGCACAGTTCGGGACCCCCTACCCGTGATCCACCGATTTTGACACCGGCATTGGTGCTTTCATTGAGAGTTCCATTGTGCCATCCCCAAAAGGTTCGATGGCCCCTTCAATTATCGACAATGATGCTGTCCAAGGAGAAACCTTCCTCCCCGGACAGATCTTCGTGTTCGGCGGCTTCGCGCTGCGGGCCAACTCATTTCTCCACCTGGAGCAGATAAATAGCTATGCCCTGGCCATTAGGTCAGATTTGGGAGCTTGAATTATGTTGCGAACAACCGTGGAGATTTGATCTTCGCCGGATTCCAGACCACGGAGACCGCTCCTGGTCACCTTGACGAACATGACCTAAATCTATCGTTAGACCGCATCCAAGAGATAGCTCCTGTGACCACTCTGGCCTTATATCCAGAGCACACTGCGGCATCCAAGGATTGGAGGCTCAACCCCACCACGGAGGCCACAGATTCCCCGGTGTTGGAGCCGCACATAGACTTAACCTCACGCAATACTCGTGTCACTGGAACTCCGGAGTCTTCCCCGGGTATAAGTTCTGAACCATGTGAGTCCGCGGATACCGAACTTGATCGCTTATCGATCTTCAAGTTCAGTGCTGCAGACATCTTCGAGCACTCGCCCTTGGGCGATGTGCTGAACTCATTAAAGAACTTGTCCTTGGCGGGAGACTCACAGCCGAACTATGTATGGTTCGAACTAGAGGCTGATGATGGGGAATTTTGCTTCCCACCTGCCACCCACTTCATAGCCACTGTCGAGGACTTAACCGACATGCTTGACTACGGCTCCCAAGACATCGCCAGTGCAGACGGCGATGCCGACAAGGAGCAAGGCCAAAACCCGCCATTCACTGGACGACGGACGGCCACTTCTTCCTATGACGTATACATGGTGGACACACCGGAAAAAACTAACAACAATGACAAAGAGGATCCAGTTGAGGATAAACCTCCTGAGAGACAGCCCAAGCGCCAGCTTCCTCGATGCCGCTCTAAGTCATGTCATTCCAAAGACTGCAATACAGGCACCGGAGAAAATAATACTCTGGACGATGCCGAAAATAATGAAAACCCCATCAAGGTAACCTCCGAACAGGAGGAAAGGGAAAATGGGTAAGTTAGCCCTGATGAACAGGCCATACATGGAGACTCGAAGGACAGTAATTATCTTCCGCTCTTCGAGGAAGAGGAGAGCCTCGGCAATGAGGATTTCATCATGCCTGAGGAACCTCTTGAGCATGAGTGCTTCAAACGCCGGCTAATAGCCACTGCAAGGATCCTGAAAAAGAAGCAGCTGCAGCTTCAAGCGGACCAAGATCTGCTCAATGATAGATGGGCCAAAGTCCTGGCCGCCAAAGAATACGGCCTTAGTGGCCCAGCCAAAAGCTACCCGAAGCATAGATTGCTACCTCAGTTCGATGATGAGGCGCTGGAGCCTGTACCATCATCGCACAATGCGGCAGGCCGACCACAACTTGGTCTGGATAAAGCAGCAACTCAAGCCGAACACCAGACCGCCCCACCTCGCCATAAAGGCAAGAATAAAATAGCTCGGGGTTGTACATACGATGTTTGACAGGACTTGGACAGCAGAGCAGGACACGCAAGATCGATCTACGGATCGCGAGGACGTTCCTCAACACGTGATGATGGCTGCATATTCAGACGTGACAAACCTAGCCACACCTAGGCCGAAAACCGCAAATGGACTCCATGGGAGGTACATCGCAGTGTGGTCCAACATAGAGGCGCCGCACACCCTCTTTGCTTCATAGACGAAGTAATGGAGCATGAATTCCCAGACGGGTTCAAACCCATGAATATCGAATCATACGATGGAACAACGGATCCCATGGTATGGATCGAGGACTTCCTGCTCCATATCCACATGGCCCGCGGAGATGACCTTCATGCCATCAAATACTTACCACTAAAACTCAAAGGACCAGCTCGGTACTAGTTAAACAGTCTGCCGGAAAATTCTATTGGCAGCTGAGAAGATTTCGAAGACGCTTTTCGTGACAACTTCCATGGAACATATGTCCGTCCACCTGATGCCGATGACTTAAGTCACGTTGTCCAGCATCCCGGAGAGTCAGCCAGGAAGCTCTAGACTAGGTTCTTAGTTAAAAGAACCAAATCATCGACTGTCCGGACGTGGAAACCCTTGCGGCCTTCAAACACAGCGTCCGAGATGAATGGCTTGCATGCCACCTAGGTCAAGAAGGACCTAAATCCATGACAGCCCTTACCTCTCTAATGACCCGCTTTTGCACGGGAGAAGACAGCTGGCTCACTCGTAGAAGCAACAACGCCAGCGACTCGGGCACTTCCGAAATCCAAGACGGCAATGGCAAGCCACGACGAAGCAAACAGAGCAGTCGCAATGATAACAAAAGATCACGCGACACATCGGTCAACGCTGAATTCTCTCTTATTTTACAAGGTTTACATGAAGAGGGAGAATGCCGATAGCTGGAATTCTGGGGTGGAAAAGGAGCAAATATTAGAGACCTATTTTGCACAGCTCCAAAAGTCCTGAAACTTCATGGAAGTTATTTTTGGAATTAATAAAAAATACTGGTGAAAGAATCCACCAGAGGGGGCCCACACCCTGGCCACGAGGGTGGGGGCGCGTCCTACCCCCCTAGGCGCGCCCCCTGTCTCGTGGGCCCCCTGGCAAGCCTCCGGTGCCCATCTTCTGCTATATGAAGTCTTTCATCCGAGAAAAAATCATAAGCAAGCTTTAAGAAACTCCGCCGCCACGAGGCGGAACCAATCTAGGGCTCCGGCAGAGCTGTTCTGCCGGGGAAACTTCCCTCCGGGAGGGGGAGATCATAGCCATCGTCATCACCAACGATCCTCGCATCGGGAGGGGGTTAATCTCCATGAACATCTTCACCAGCACCATCTCCTCTCGAACCCTAGTTCATCTCTTGTATCCAATCTTTGTCCCAAAGCCTCAGATTGGTACCTGTGGGTTGCTAGTAGTGTTGATTACTCCTTGTAGTTAATGCTAGTTGGTTTATTTGGTGGAAGAACATATGTTCAGATCTATTATGCATATTAATACCCCTCTGATTATGAACATGAATATGATTTGTGAGTAGTTATGTTTGTTCCTGAGGACATGGGAGAAGTCTTGCTATAAGTAGTCATGTGAATTTTGTATTTGTTCGATATTTTGATGAGATGTATGTTGTCTTTCCTGAGGACATGACAATTCACCATTGTTTGGGCCTAGAGGAAGGCATTGGGAAGTAATAAGTAGATGATGGGTTGCTAGAGTGACAGAAGCTTAAACCCTAGGTTATGAGTTGCTTCGTAAGGGGCTGATTTGGATCCATATGTTTCATGCTATGGTTAGGTTTACCTTAATACTTATTTTGTAGTTGCGGATGCTTGCAATAGGGGTTAATCATAAGTGGGATGCTTGTCCAAGAAAGGGCAACACCCAAGCACCGGTCCACCCACATACCAAATTATCAAAGTAACGAATGTGAATCATATGAGCGTGATGAAAACTAGCTTGACGATAATTCCCATGTGTCCTCGGGAGCGCTTTTCTCTATATAAGAGTTTGTCCAGGCTTGTCCTTTGTTACAAAAAGGATTGGGCCGCCTTGCTGCACCTCATTTACTTTCATTACTTGTTACCCATTACAAATTACCTTATCACAAAACTATCTGCTACCAATAATTTCAGTGCTTGCAGAGAATACCTTGTTGAAAACCGCTTATCATTTCCTTCTGCTCCTCGTTGGGTTCGACACTCTTACTTATCAAAAGGACTACGATAGATCCCCTATACTTGTGGGCCATCAGTCGCCTCCGGGACCACGAGGGGCGCCGGCGGCACCAGGTCGCGCTCGCCGAAGGTGGGCATGGTGGCCACAACTTGCGCTCCGTCCTTACAAAGGAACAAGGGAACGATGGCACTCGACGGATACTCTTGGTCGTCCCCGACTAAGAGGCGGCGAGCCACAGCCAACTCCTCGTTAGCCAAGGCCACCGGACTCAGGCGAAGCTTGTCCTCTTCGCTCCCGAGCGTCCAGAGGGGCGTGAGTGCGCCTGGAGCGGAGCCACCCGCAGTATCAGGAACTCCCTCAAGAGCATGGCCCCCGTCAGCTTTGCTGCCTTCGTGTTGCCCGGCTTCAGGTCGGTGGTCATCTTCTCTAGCACCGACGCTGCCCGGTCATCAGTAAGCTTCGCGCGGGACCACCCCTTGTTAGACTGGGGTATCTCCGTCGGCAACCTCAACCGGGGGTGGACACACTTGGCATCCATCATGATCCACTTGCTCCTGAAACCATCGGCCTTCTTCCCGGCCTCTGAGATCGCGTTGGCCTTCCCGGCCACGATGAAGTTGGCACACCCTGAGGTATGGCCGTCGTTGATTCGGAGGAAGAAGAAGTGGCGCAGCAGAGCCACAAACGGCATCACCCCGACATATGCCTCGCAGTAGAAGGCGAAGATCGACAAGAGAAGAATAGAGTTGGGATGGAGATGAAGGGCCTGCAACCTGTAATGGCAGAGGACGGCATAGAAGAAGTCGGAGAAGGGGGGAACCAGGCTAGAGACGACGGTGCTCATGAAGAAGGGGTAGAAGGTGCTCCCCTGAGCCTCCGGCTCGGTGGAGCCGGCCCAGAGCTTGGTCTTCCCCTTCTCCTTGCTCTCCCCCGCCGTCAGCAGGCGCGTGGCGGCGAGGTTCTTCTCCGAGACATTGGGCACGTCTTGGGCTGGCTCGTACCAAGCAGGTGGCGTGGTGACCTTGGCCTTTCGCGGCGCCATTAGTCGAAAGCTCAATAGGGGATTGGAGCAGATCTGGAGATTTCGGAAGCAAGTAGTGAGAAAGGGGATCTGGAGCAAGGAGAAGGAGAGCAATGAAGGCAAGCGTTGCCCGCGCCAGCCTTTTGTCAGACGGGCAGTTGCCCACGTCCAATCAATCGCCACGCATCGAACAAGGCCGCAGGCTATTGGGGCCCGCGGTGCTCCGCACTTGCCCTTTGGCTTCGCCTTGAAGCCAAGTTCAAGCGCGCCTTGGGACCGGGGGCTACTGTCGGCGTCCTGGGAATGGGGGTCCCCAGACTTGCCTGCCTACAGCCCACGGCGTGGCTCCACCAGCGGCCCTGTATGGCCCATCTTCACCAGCAAACACTCAAGACCCTCGCGAGGGGCCAAGCCTCGCGAGGTGGACGACACAAGACCTCCTCGGGAGCTGCCTTGCCAGGCTGGCTCGCGAGGGGCGGAGAGATCAAGGCAAGGGGAACCTTGTGAGGTTCCTACAACGTCAGCCGTGACGACCAAGGCCAGGCGGGTGCCAGCATGCACAATGTCCTTGTTTCCTCTTTGGTGCTAAAGGGGCAAGCGCAGGCGAGGAGTCCCGAGGCATCAGGCAAAAGTTTCCATATCGGTACAACAAGACCAAGACTAGCAAGACGGTAGGATGGAGGTCACCGTGGAGCCCAAGTCGGCGTCACCACCAGAGCCTTTGGTAGGCGAAGACCACCTTTAGTCAGGATAGCTTGTACTAGTTGTCTCCCTTCGAATTTGGCCGTTGTTGGCTCCCTTCCCGCTCAATATTTAGGGAGAGGACCAGGCCTCTATAAATAGGACTAGCCACCACCATAGGAAGGGAGGATCTCATCCGGACTGGATCATTCCATCCTCGCACTCACCAAGCACAAGAACACCTCACCTCAGGAGGATGTTCTTCCCTTGTATTGTTCATCCTCAGCCCAAGAGGCAATCCACCACACCACACTAGAATAGGGTATTACACCACAACGGTGGCCCGAACCAGTATAAATCTCGTGTCTCTTGTGTTGCGGGTTCGTCGAGCTAGGCTTTGAGATCGCGGAGAGGCTGAGGGCGTGATTAGGTAGGGGAGATCTTCGTGCGCACCCCAGTGTTCGAACCTCAAGGGCTTTGCTGGAACCCGAAATCCGACATACGTGTCGTTTCCCTTTCTGTCACTGGGATCAAGCACTGTAAGATCGAACCCACTACCAGGCACCTCCCATTGCAAGATAAATAGATCGAGTTGGCCAAACAAAACCCAAATATCGGAGAAGAAATAGAGGATATAAGAGATCATGCATATAATAGATCAAAGAAACTCAAATAACTTTCATGGATATACAAAGATATGACTGATCATAAACTCAAAGTCCATCAGATCCCAACAAACATACCGCAAAAAGAGTTACATCATATGGATCTCCAAGAGACCATTGTATTGAGAATTCTGTGAGAGAGAGAAAGTCATCTAGCTACTAACTACGGACCCGAAGGTCTACAAAGAACTACTCATGCATCATCAGAGAGGCACCAATGGAGGTGGTGAACCCCATCCGAGATGGTGTCTAGATTGGATCTGGTGGTTCTGGACTCTGCGGCAGCTGGCTGAATATTTCATCGACTCCCCTAGGGTTTATAGAATATTGGGGTATTTATAGAGCAAAGAGGCGGTCCGAGGGGCACCCGAGGTGGGCACAACCCACTAGGGCGTACCTAGGCCTCCTAGTGCGCCCTAGTGGGTTGTCCCCTCCTCGACACTCCCCCAGGTGCAACAAGGGCCCAATAGCTTCCTTCTGGTCCATAAAAATTCTCCGCAAAGTTTCGTGGCATTTGGACTCCGTTTGATATTGATTTCCTGCTATGTTTTAAAAAATGGAAAAAATAGCAACTGGCACTTGGCACTATGTCAATTGGTTAGTACCAAAAATGATATAAAATTATTATAAAAAATCCAAGATTGACAATAAAATAGCATGGAACGATCAAAAATTATAGATACATTGGAGACGTATCACAGGCTCACCGACGATACATTTGGCGCCTCTTCAAGCCCACGCGTGGTCGAACGAAACGTGTGCGGTGCAGTGTTGTAAAGCATGCACTGGAACTGCTATGAACGTCGTGACAAGACGTGACGATTACAGGCCGGCCGGCCCCCATTTATTACAGCGGACATTTAACCCTTGTGTCTCTTCAACCTTTCGATCGCGCCCCACCATTGCAAGAAGCACACCCACCACGACAAATTCTTAGAGGGTATCCTGCATGGCTCCAATGGCGCTCTAAGCAGCTGCCGACGACGAGCAGCAGTTCACCATGCATGCCATGGTGGACACCCAAAGAAGGTTCACGGACCGCTCGGCGGTGTACACCAACAACCCGGTCTGGGTGGAGCACTCCATCCACATCATGGAGTTGTTGCTTGCCGAGGAGAAGTACCAGGTGGTCGCGTTCGGCCTCGAGTACACCCGCACTCATGCCAGGTATCATTCCAAGGTCATCGCCACCCAGATGTGCGTGTGGAACCACGTCCTCGTCTACCACTACTACCTGGCCACAAGGCCTTGCGAGCATTTCACCAGGTTTGTCAACAGCCCCCACTACATGTTCGCTACGGTGGACATGACCAATGATGTAAAGGCGCTCAAGAATTTGGGCATCGCCTGCCAGAATCTTGTTGACATCCAGGGCCAATACAAGATCTGGGGCAGCAAGGAGCATGAGAAGGACTCACTGGTTCACCTCACCGAGGCCATTATCGACCCCTACTACAGAGACATGAAGGTTACTACAACAAGGACAAGCGTGCCTGGCACTTGGCCTAGATGGAGAACCTCGACAAAGCTCACGTCGTGTACGCGGCCAAGGAGGCGTACACGAGCTACGACATGTACAGGTGGATCATTGACATGAGGAAGTGCCTCCTTCCCCAAAACGGCCAGGGATCTAGCTGGAAGCAGAGCAATGGCAAGCGTCATCGCAACAATAAGTAGATGATTAGATCCTCGTTTCTCCTAGTTTAGTATGCATGTAATTGCTTACTTTGGTGTGTGGAAATGTTATGTGTGTAGTCACTTGTGCAATTGTATGCTTAATTTGGTTTTGCAATGCTGGCTTTTTAAGTATATATGTTGATGCTATGTAGATAGAGCAAATCACATTGCACATGGACTAAACGATGGAACCCGTCGGTGATGATTTCATTAATCACTGACAATTGTATAACAGCAATCATTTGCTCAGAACACACACGGCTTGTTAACAGGAATCATCTATGTTGTTATCGGTCTTCCAACACATTTCCAATTACACACATGTTTGCCGTGTATCACACACATCTTGTTAAGTTGAACCATTTATGTTCTCTTGGCTCAATGCAAACAGTTCATCTGAGTGAACTATATGTCGTATATCGCACACAACTTGATCTGGCTGACCATTTCTTTTGTATTGCCTAATGACAAACAGTTCATCCAAGTGAACTGTATGCTGTATATCGCACACACCTTCATCTAGCTGCCCGTTTTTGTTCTTCTGCCTCATCGCAAACAGTTCATTGAACTGAATTGTATGCCCCTCATTATACAGGCAACTAAATTCTAAACCGTGCTTGATGCATCTGTTATCACAAACATTTTGCATCTTTTTTGACGGTTTTTTAACATCCTCGTTTCCGATTAATGCATCGCACATAGTTTTGTTGAAGGGTCTCTGATCGTAGTGTCGCATTAGCAGCATCCTGCAGTAGTGCCACCTACCATCAACAAGGGTGGGGCATGCCCTACACCCTTGGGCGCGCCCCCTACCTTGTTGGCCACCTGGCAGGCCCCCGATGCCCATCTTCTGCTATATGATGTGTTTTGACCTAGAAAAAATCAGAAGGAAGCTCTCAGGACAAAGAGCCGCCGTCTCGAGGCGGAACTTGGGCAGAACCAATCTAGGGCTCCGATGGAGCTGTTCTGCCGGGGAAAATTCCCTCCGGGGGAGGGAAATCGAAGCCATCGTCACCACCAATGATCCTCTCATCGAGAGGGGGTCAATCTCCATCAACATCTTCACCAGCACCATCTCCCCTCAAAACCTAGTTCATCTCTTGTATCCGATCTTTGTCTCAAAACCACAGATTGGTACCTGTGGGTAGGGCTAGACCAGAAGCTCGTAGCTCGCGAGCTTAATGAGCGCTCGATAGTTCGGCTCGTTAAGCTCGTAGCTCGCGTCTTAATGAACAGAGCCAATCATTGATTTTAGCTCTTTAAGCTTAACGAGCGAGCTAACGAGTTTCACGAGTTGCTCGTTAAGCTCGTTAGTAACAACACAACATATATTTTCATATTACGTGACAAACTTTTATAGCACCTCAGCCCATCTATTTAATCTACTCGACATATGAGGCAACATACTACTTCATTTCTTTTTCTAGTCACAATGTTTCATCTTGAAAACCATACCTACACATTCATCATGTATATTGTAACACATTATAATTTGTTAACGAGCGCTCGCGAGCACTCACGAGCTTAACGAGCTTCAAACGAGCCAAGCCGAGCAGGGTTTTCTGCTCGTTAATCTTAACGAGCTTAACGAGCCGAACCTTAATGAGCACGAGCTTAACGAGTACGAGCTTAACGAGCACGAGCTTATGTCGATATTGATGAGATGTATGCTGTCTCTCCTCTAGTGGTGTTATGTGAAAGTCGACTACATGGCACTTACCATTGTTTGGGACTAGGGGAAGGCATTGGGAAGTAACAAGTAGATGATGGGTTGCTAGAGGGACAGAAGCATAAACCCTAGTTTATGTGTTGCTTCGTAACGGGCTGATTTGGATCCATATGTTTCATGCTATGGTTAGATTTATCTTAATTCTTCTTTCGTAGTTGCGGATGCTTGCGAGAGGGGTTAATCATAAGTGGGAGGCTTGTCCAAGGAAGGGCAGCACCCAAGTATCGGTCCATCCACATATCGAATTATCAAAGTAACGAACACGAATCATATGAGCATGATGAAAAGTAGCTTGACAGTAATTCCCATGTGTCCTCGGGAGCGCTTTGCTTTATATAAGAGTTCGTCCAGGCTTGTCCTTTGCTACAAAAAGGATTGGGACACCTTGCTGCACCTTAGTTACTCTTTTTACATGTTACTCGTTACGAATTATCTTATCACATAACTATCTGTTACCGATAATTTCAGTGCTTGCAGAGAATACCTTGCTGAAAACCGCTTGTCATTTCCTTCTGCTCCTTGTTGGGTTCGACACTCTTACTTATCGAAAGGACTACGATAGATCCCCTATACTTGTGGGTCATCACCAATCTATGCACCTGCACAAACTAACAAACACTTGCACACAACGCGAAAAAGGGGTTGTTAATCCCTTCACGGTCACGAATAGGAGTGAGATCTAATAGAGATAGGTATAAAAGATAACTAAAAGAGCAAACTAAAGTAAATATAAATAAATTGTGGCAAGGTATTTTTTGGGTTTTTTGGTTTATAGATCTGAAAATATATGAGGGAAAATAGAGCCGGGGGCATAGGTTTCACTAGAGGCTTCTCTCTTGAAAGAAATATACGATGGGTAAACAAATTACTGTCGAGCAATTAATAGAGAAGTGCATAGTTATGACGATATCTAAGGCAATGATCATGAATATAGGCATCATGTCCATGACAAGTAGACTGAAATGATTCTGCATCTACTACAATTACTCCACACATCGACCACTATCCAGCATGCATCTAGAGTATTAAGTTCATAAGAACAGAGTAACGCCTTAAGTAAGATGACTTGATGTAGAGGGATAAAATCAAGCAATATGATGAAAATCCCATCTTTTTATCCTTGATCGAAACAATACAGTACTGCCTCGCTACCCCTACTATGTCACTGGGTAAGGACACCACAATATTGAACCCAAAACTAAGCACCTCTCCCATTTCACGAAAAAGCAATCTAGTTGGCCAAACCAAACCGATAATTCAAAGAGAAATACAAAGATATTTAATCATGCATAAAATAGTTCAGAGAAGACTCAAATAATATTCATAGATAATCTGATCGTCAATCCATAATTCATCAGATCTCAACAAACACACCGCAAAAGAATATTACATCGGATAGAACTCCAACAACATTGAGGAGAACATTGTATTGAAGATCAAAGAGAGAGAAGAAGCCATCTAGCTACTAGCTATGTACCCAGTAAACTACTCAAGCCTCATCGGAAGGGCAGCAAGGTTGATGTAGAGGCCCTCCGTGACCGAATCCCCCTCCGGCAGGGTGCAAAAAAAGGCCCCAAGATGGGATCACATGGGAACAGAGCTTGCGGTGGCGGAAAAGAATTTTGGTGGATGCCTCTAATGTTGGGGGAATATTTCAGAATTTATAGTGCAAAGATTAGGGTTGGGGGACTCCCGAGGGGTCCATAAGCCAGGGGGCACCCCCCCTAGGGCGCGCCCTCAGGGCTTGTGGGCTCCTCGTGAGTCTTATGACCCCCTCCCCAAGTCTTCTGGGTGTCTTCTGGTCCATGAAAAATCATCGTGAAAGTTTTATTCCATTTGATATTCCTTTTATGTAAGACTCAAAAAAGGAAAAAAAACATAAATCGGCACTGGGCTCTAGGTTAATTGGTTAGTCCCAAAATAATATTAAATGGCATATTAATGCGTATGAAACATTCAAAACAGATAATATAATGAATGGGAAAATAAAAAATTATAGATACGTTGGAGACGTATCACATACTCTTATTGTGAATAAGATGTATGTTATGAATGATAATAAAAATGAACATCCATAACACTGACGTTAAATGTCGCAAGACTAAAAGAATACCACATGTGTGTGGCATTGCATTTACTCGCATTGGAGAAACTAGCATGGAGAAATTCCATAGTGGTGAATTTTGAAGTCATCTGATTGAGAATCATCTGACGCTTGCAAGTTTTGTCCAATTAGTGAAGTGAACTCAATTACCATTCATGGGCCATAGCGAATGAGCAACAAAATAATTGGAAATATGCATATCGATGTGTGTAGTACAATAAGTGTTGTTGCAAGCAGTGGATTTATCTATCTTCAAGGATGACTCATGTAGATATTTATATTTACTAACTGAGACATAAATCTGGATCTTTTGAAGTGTTTCAAAAGGTTTTCAGAATAAAGTAGAAAGTATTATAACAAGAAAATTATGTTTCTACAATTGGATTATAGAAAAGAATATTTGAGTTACAAATTTAGTGAATGTCTGATGAGCTATAAAAGAATTGTATAGCTTGCACCTCCTAGAAACACTACTAAGAGTAGATTGCTTTAAGTAGATGTAATCAAACTATGTATGACATGGTGAGATCAAAGATGACATTAATTATTTTGCCAATATACTTTCAAAGTGATGCTTTAGAGAATGTGGTTTTCACACTAAAAAAGGAGCGCCATCAAATTTATTGAAATAAGTGCTACTTTGTAGGTTATCCCCAATAGTTGGGTATTCCTCTATCACTACGCCGAGGCAAAGTGTTGCCATAGAGTGCAGAAGTTTTGAAGAACATGTTTTGTACAAAAGAGTGAGTGGGAGGACAATTCAAATCGACAAGATTGTGGAATCTTTGTAATCAACTCAAAGAAAAGAAACACTGGAAGTACTTCTAGAATTTCTTACTGCGACTGATACAAAAGCCTCTACAAGAGATATAGAGACCATGGTTGAACTTGCAACTGAATTATATAGGTTGGGAATATTCGTGTAGACCATTGTGGTATGAAGAAGAAATATTGTTGGGCAAACAATGAACCAATAAATCACACAGAAGTGTTGATGGGCCCTCACTCCGGAAATTGGCTATATGCCAACATAATCCGAGATAGTATCCATTCCCATAATTGATGCTTAGAACTTGATGAACCCTTAGAAAGACTTAAAGTCTAAAGAATAGTAATGGATATATAAACTCACAAAGATAAAAATGTTTTATAATACTTGACTTGTGTTGGGGATATAACTACTGGGTATGACCCGCCCAGGAGGGGCCGGGTCATGCCACTGGCAGCTTAAGATGAAGAATGCCCAAGAGGATGATGAAGATGGCGTTCCATAGAGCAAGCTTATTAAAGGCCCAAGACCCGGGGGTGACTTGAGGCCCATGGGTATGAACCGCCATATGTTTAACTTGTATTGTAAGGCAAGCTTAGTTGGTTACCAAGCCGGACACGTTGTGTATGAGCCGGCCGGGACTCTGTAACCCACCGGGCATCAACCTGTGTATATAAAGGGGTGACCCGGCGGCGGGTTAACTCAAGAAACAGCTCATCGAGATCTAGGTCAAGCGTATTCGCTCCCTGGTAATCGAAACCTAAGCAATACAACATAAAGCAGGAGTAGGCTTTTACCTCATTGAGAGGGGCCGAACCTGGGTAAAATCTATCAGAGTAATTGTCCATGGGTAGCCTCATCGGCCCCCCATGGCGCTTCAAGACACCGGCCGGCTGCGCCCCTCGGGAATCAAAGACCAAAGCGCCGCCTTCTCGCACCCGGTTGGTCCAACACTACTAGGGAAAAGCTTATACACAGAAAGTTACTAGTAGCGAGGGTTAAAAACCCTCGCTACTGCTACTTACCAGTAGCGCAGGTTTTTAAACCTCGCTACTACTAAGTTGATAGCAGTAGCGCGGGTTTTTAACCCTCGCTACTACTAAGCGGTCTCTACCGTGCCCCCCGGGACATGCCATAGTAGTAGCGTGGGTTTTTAACCCTCGCTACTACTAAGTTTGATAGCAGTAGCGTTGGTTTTTAGCCCTCGCTACTACTAAGTGGTGCCATAGTAGTAGCGAGGGGTAAAAACCCGCGCTACTACTAAAGGTCCCATTTTCAAACTCTACCCCCCCCCCCCCATGGATGGCCTTTTCAGTTTAAAAAAAATAAAAGAAAATGATGAAAATGTCAAAAAAATAAAAGAAAATAAGTTTCCCATGTGATATGTGGTCTAGTTGTTGGGAAAATTTGCAAATATGAATTTCGACTTTATTTGCAAAATCTCTCGAGAATTTGTAAAAATGGGCATAACTTTTGCATACTAACTCGGATGAAAAAGTTTTTTATATGAAAAATCATCTACTCGAAAAGTTACATCCAAATTTAACGGAGGAACCTCGTTAAACATTTTCAAAATCCTCAAAAACCAAACAGAAAAAAGTTACGGGGCTTTTAAGATCTGGAGGCAAAAAAATTCATCAAATTTCAGTTTTTTTATTTTTTGTTAAATCTGGTCAAACTATGGTCAAACTAATTATTCAAGAATATTAGTGTTACTAAATAATTATTTTAGTTTTTTTGAATTTTGGTCAAATATGGTCAAACTATGGTCAAATTGTGGTCAAACTGTGGTCAAACTAATTATTCAAGAAATATTAGTGTTACTAATTTTTTTAAACAATAGTTTCAAACTCAAACAGTGAAATGTGTGACTTCATGCTCAAGCTAAATCCTGAGGTTAATAGGATTGACATCTTACTATTATCAGGAAAACAACAAGTGCGGACTTGGAAACAAGGGAGAATAGAACCCGAAAGTTAAGCGTGCTCAGGCTGGAGTAGTGAGAGGATGGGTGACCGTGCAGGAAGTTAGATGATTTGGAATGATGAGGGGTGATTAGAGATTAAATTGAGCAGCGATGGGGGTGATTAGAGATTTGAGGTTAAAATAATTCAGAAATTTGAAAATTAGGGAAAAAATTCAAAAAAAATCAGAGATTAGAGATTAGTAGTAGCGCTGGTTTTTACCCACGCTACTACTAACGGACGTAGAGTAGCGCGGGTGGCACCCGCGCTACTGCTATACGTTAGTTGTAGCGCCTTATTAGTAGCGCCGGCCCCCGCGCTGCTGCTAGGCTTTTCCCTAGTAGTGCAAGTGGTCGGCCGCCAGAAGACGGCAAGGCCCAGCAGGCGGTCACGAGGTGGGCCGGCTCCTAGCAGGCGACCTCCAGAGAGGCCGGCTCCTAGCAGGCGGCCCCAAGCGTCCTCAGAGTCTGCACCCACATAAATACGATGAGATGGGGCGTGGCTACAGCGCGCCCTGCCACCCCCAAATCCAGGGCCAAGCGCGGCCACGGTGCACCGTACCAGATGAAGATTTCCCGTCCAGCGTGGCACTGTTGCCACTCCGCCCATGACATCACCCATGGCAGAGAAGGCCCTGCCTCCACTCCGGGCTGTCGGTATGGCCCACATGCGGTGGGCCTTACCTATCTGTGAGAAGCCAGAAGGCGGTGAGCACGGACCAGTCGGCATGAGGGGAGGCCGGCTCCTAGCAGGCGGCCCTCCCCCTCCCTCAAAGTCTGTGCACCATTAATCAGAAGAGATGGGAGATGGCTACAGTGATCGCCCACCACGCGGCGGTACTGTAGCCACGTCTCCCCCCGATAAAGCATGCATCATTACCAGCATTGCTACAGTGCTGAGCAGCCGGCCAGACCCGCAAGCAGTGGGCGCGGTCTGTCGGCCACGTACAAGATAGCCAGCAGGCCCACCAGGCGGCAGGCCCCAGCGGCCGGTGGAGAAGCCGGCGACCATAGTCACTGACAGTCGGGTCTTACACCCGGCCAGATTACCTTTGTACCCCTGGGGGTAGGCCTATATATACCCCCCCATGGCACCCATACAAAGGGTTCAGACCTTAGTTCATTCACACACACATACAAAGAGAGGAAGTTAGGGCTAGCTTTGTTCTTCTTCCTCCTCTAGAGAAACAGCTCAAGGAGCAATCTTATAGCCACTCGTGTTGCTTTAGTGATCCTGCCGAGACCCCGCAGAGCAGGACTAGGGGTGTTATCTCCTAGGAGAGCCCCGAACCTGGGTAAGATTCGCCGGCGTGCATGTCTTCGCCTCCTCCCGTTTCCTGGCACCGGGGATGTCTTATTAGCCCCCTCCATGATAAGCCATCCTTTGGCATATGTCGCACGACACCCCCGGCATTTGGCGTCCACCATGGGGCTAGGTGCACCGTCGTCCGGAGATCTGTTCTGCTTCCTCCCCAGCGAGCGTAGCCAGCCTGGCACGCCCGACGGCGTCTGCGATGAAGCGCTGCAAGGCGCTGAGCTCGCCTGCGCGGTGAGCTGCCTCACTGACCTAATCGGCGAGGCCCACCTCTCCAACGACCCCGTGCCTGACGTGGGAGCAGCCAGCTCAGAGAGCTGCCTCCTTGACCTCCTTGGCAAGCTCGACATCGCCAACGAGCCAGCCTCTGACCTGGAGTCGATCGGCTCCACTGACCCGATGCTTGTCGACTCTGACACAGCATCGCTTGACGCCTTCCCCACCAACGTGGTGGCCATTGACGACCCTCTCCCTCCCACCGACAGCAGCGGCAGCACCGTCACGGAGGTTCTTCTCATCAGCCACGACGGAGCCTCTGGTGGCGCTCAAGACCTGCTGTAGGCGGCCCTGCGGCACCTATCTACGCCCATCCCAGAAGACGCCGACGTGGAGACGCTGGAAGCCCACCGCATCTCGCTCGTCAAAAGTGCCAAGAAGTTGGCCACCATGAGATGCCTCTCAGAGGCCTACCAGCGTGAGATCGACCGCGCCGTTGGTGGCACGCCAGCTGCCGGCGGGCCTAGCCGCATTGGCACCGTCCAATAGCGTGGTGCTTCCATTGCCAGCATGTTTGGGGCAGACCGCCCTGTCTACGCCACGCCCAAGGAGAACATACGAGCTGCCCAAGAGGCAGCAGATGAGTTGGACCACCTCGAGGGCGACGAGCGTCGCTACATGACGGAGCGTGTCCAGCAGCTCATTGACGCGGCTGCCGCGCAGCAAGAAGCCGGCTGCCGCGCCGAAGGACCTGATCAGCAGGTTGAGAACCCGCCCCCTCATCAAGATCAAGGCGCGACCTCCCGGACACCGACTGGTGGCGTTCATGACAGACGAGACAAAGAGTCGGCTCCTAGCCGCAGCCGCACGCGCATCACCATCGAGCGCGGCCAAGATGGCCGCCCACGAGCAGTGGAATGACGGGACGACTGTCTGCCTCCTCCTCCTTCTCAGAGGGAGAGGCGTGCTACCCCGCCGCCCGCTGACCACCCAACTCTCGTTGATCGGCTAGGCTGCCGAGAAGGAATCAGAGAGAATGATGCCCACCACAGGATCGACCGTATCAATCGATCCCTAGCGCTAGAAGAAGAAGACATGTTGGGCCCGCCTTGTTTCGGCCCCCGCATCCGTGATGAGCCCTTTCCCAAAGGGTTCACGCTTCCATGAGATACGCCCAACTACAATGGCTCTGTGAAGCCGGAAGACTGGCTGGTCGACTACTCCACGGCCGTCAGCATAGCAAACGGCAACAAGCGTCTTGTCGTGAAGTACGTTCCGCTCATGCTCCAGGGCACGGCCCGGACATGGCTGAACAGCCTGAAGCCCCGCGGCATCAACAGCTAGGTAGATTTCACTAAAGTCTTCGTCTACAACTTCACCAGCACCTACAAGCGGCCTTCTAAGCCTCGCCAGCTCTCGTTGTGCGTCCAAGGCCCCATTGAGTCCACCCACGACTACCTAACGCAGTGTGCAGAACTGCGCAACTCCTGCGAAGGGGTGCATGAGGTCCAAGCCATCGAATACTTCACTGCCGGGGGCCGAGAGGGCATCTTTCTCAAGCACCGACTCCTCTACGATGAGTCGTCCACACTCGATGAACTCCTGATCATAACAGACAAGTACGCCACTACTGACTCCTCCATGAAGTCGGAGCTCCGGGTGGACGCTTCAAGGAAGGTGCTCCCTCCGGCTCCTCGAACACCGGCTGGAGACAACAGCCGGCGCCAGCAGCCGAGCGACAACAAGTGCAAAGCCCCCCATCCAGCTTCCACTAGCCGACAGATGGCGCAGTTGAAGATCAACAACCTGAAGGGCAGCCACCCCCAAGTGTCAGAAAGGCGGCAAGCCGGCCTGGTTGCCCTCTTTCTCCTTTGAGCAGACCCTCGATGCCCCCTGCAAGTTCCACAGCAGAGCGAAGCCGTCCAACCATACAACTCGGAAGTGCCACTAGCTTGTCTGAATTGCCAAGGGAGAAAGACTGCCACCTCCACCGCATGCCGGCCCATCGGCTCCGCCTCCTCAGCAATCGGCCGCCCGTCCAGCAGTCGGTGCGATCCAAGATGATTATCCTGAAGAGCATGGTGCTTACTTAGTCTTCACCAGTGTGGCCAGTGATAGACACAGTCGACGCCAGCAGCACCATGAAGTGAACGCAGTTGCCTCAACTGCTCCAGAGTTCATGCATTGGTCTGAGAAGCCTATCAGCTGGAGCCATGCTGACCACCCAGAAGTGATGCCTTCTCCAGGTTCCTATGCCCTGGTGTTGGATGCTACCCTTGCAACGGAGAGGTGAGCTGCTCATTTCTCCCGGATTCTGATAGATGGCGGTAGCAGCACGAACATCCTTTACGGTGACACCATGGAGAAGTTGAAGATCAAAGAGAAGCAGCTGCTGCCCAGTCGGACTGTGTTTCATGGCATTGTGCCCGGCTTGTCCTGCTCACCAATCGGCAAAGTCAAGATAGACGTCCTCTTCGGAGACAAGGATCATTTCTGCCGAGAAGCGATTTGGTTTGAGGTGGTCGACCTAGAGAGCCCTTACCATGTGCTCCTAGACCGGCCTGCTCTAGCCAAGTTCATGGCAGTGCCTCATTATGCCTACCTCAAGATGAAGATGCCAGGAACCAAGGGCATTATCACGATCAATGGAGATTATGAGAAGTCGTCCGCATGTGCTGCAGCCAGCAGCCGGCTGGCCGAGTCCCTCGTGATTGCGGCTAAGAAGAAGCTCCTGGGCTGGGTGGTGGCCATGGCCGGCAAGCAGCCGGACCTGTCACCAGAGCCCAAAGAGTCAGAGACTGAGGGTTCCTTCAAGCCGGCCAAAGAAACAAAGAAGATCCCCTTGAACCCTGAGCACCCGGAGAGGCACGCTATCATAGGTGCCAACCTTGATAGCAAATAGGAAAGCGAGCTCGTCGATTTCCTCCGTGAGAATCGGGACATTTTCGCATGGTCTCCCAAAGACGGGTCGGGTGTTCCGATGGATTTCGCCGAGCACAAGCTACACATCAGAGCAGATGCCAAGCCAATCAAGCAACCCCTCTGCTGACTGTCAGAGGAGAAGAGAAGAATTGTTGGAGAAGAGATCCCCCGCCTATTGGCAGCCGGCTTCATCATGGAAGTTTTCTTCCCAGAGTGGCTCGCCAACCCAGTCCTTGTACTGAAGAAGAATAACAAGTGGCACATGTGCATTGATTACACCAGTCTCAACAAAGCCTGCCGCAAGGATCCATTTGCATTACCCCGGATTGACCAAGTGATAGACTCCATAGCCGGATGGGAGCTGTTGAGTTTCTTGGATGCCACTCAGGTTACCACCAGATCAAGTTGAACCCGGCAGACCGCCTGAAGACCGCCTTCATCACACCATTCGGAGCCTTCTACTACATGACCATGACATTCGGCCTGAGAAATGTCGGTGCCAAATTTCAGCATTGCATGCAGAAGTGCCTCCTAAAACAGCTCGGCAGAAATCCTCACGTCTATGTAGACGATATTGTGGTGAAGACGGAGAAGCGCGGTACCCTTTTGGAAGATCACAAGGGAACTTTTGAAAACCTATGCCGGTTTTAGATCAAGCTCAACCTAGAGAAATGCATCTTTCGAGTACTAGCCGGTCAGCTCCTTGGCTTCCTGGTCTTAGAGCGCGGCATAGAGTGCAACCCTGTGTAGATCAAGGCCACCGAGAGGATGGAGAAACCCACCCGACTGAGAGACGTCCAGGAGTTCACCAGTTGTTTGGCATCCATCAGCCGTTTCATTAGTCGGCTGGGCGAGAAAGCTCTTCCCCTGTACTAGCTCATGAAGAAGACCGCTCATTTTGAGTGGAATGACAAGGCGGACGAAGCTTTTCTCCAGTTAAAGAAGATGTTGACCATGCCACCTGTCCTGGCGGCTCCGACTGCTAAAGAGCCCATGTACCTCTACATCGCCGCCACCAGCCGGGTGGTCAGCACAGTCATTGTGGTAGAGTGCCCAGAAGACGGCAGAGCACAACCAGTTCAGAGGCCTGTGTATTATTTGAACGAGGTGTTGTCAACCTCGAAGCAAAACTACCCTCACTACCAGAAGATGTGCTACGGCGTGCACTTTGCCGCCAAGAAACTGAAGCCATACTTTCAAGAGCACCCAATCACGGTTATCTGCACTGCCCCACTTGCCGAGATCATTGGCAATAGACATGCATCTGGCCGAGTGGCCAAATAGGCCATCGAGTTGGCCCCCTACACCATCTTCTACCAGCCACACACCGCCATCAAGTTCCAAGCACTGGCCGACTTCCTTGTCGACCGGGCCGAGACCCAGTACTTGCCGCCAGCTTCGGACTCCACTCATTGGTGAATGCACTTTGATGGCTCAAAGATGCGCACCGGCTCGGGAGCCGGCATTGTCCTCACCTCTCCCAAAGGCGACAAGCTCAGATACACATTGCAAATCCACTTTGCTGCCTCCAACAATGTAGCCGAGTATGATGCACTAAGACACGGCCTCCGGTTGGCCAAAGAGATCGGCATCCGCCGGATCATGTGCTATGGCGACTCCGACTTGGTGGTCCAGCAGTCGTCTGGCGACTGGGACGCCAAGGATGCAAACATGGCAAGCTACCGCTTCCTCGTCCAGCAACTCAGCGGATACTTTGAAGGGTGTGCATTCCTTCACGTGCCACAAAACAACAACGAGCAGGCAGATGCCTTGGCACGGATCGGCTCCACCAGTCAAGCGATACCAGCCGGCGTTTCCCTTCAGTGCCTCCGCAAGCCGTCAATCAAGCCTTCTCCAGAATCTGAGTCCATCTTTGTGTTGGCTCCTCTCGAGGCAGTCGGATCCGACTCGAGGGCTGCGACAGCCGGCACTGGGACTTCGGCAGGCGGCACGGGGACTGCATCAGTCGCACCCGGCTCGGGGACTTCACAACCCGGCCCGGGGGCTGCAGCAGCCAGCCCAGGGACTTCACCAAGCGACTCGGAGACTGCAGCAACCGCACTCGGCCCGGGGATTTCACAACCCAGCCCGGGGGCTGCAGCAGTCGGCCCGGAGACTTCAACGATGCAGCAGGTAGCAACCAGCTCCAACCCACCACCTCCAGTCCAGCTGCTCTAGTACAGGTGGTTGTAGTGGCAGTAGAAGGAATTCACGCACCATCATGGGCAGAGCCCATTCTCAAGTTTCTGGTGAACAGAGAGTTGCCGACTGATGAGATCTCGCCCGGCAAGTACAGCGCCGATCAGGAGCCTACACGATAGTAAACATAGAGCTTGTCAGATGCAGCATGACTGGAGTCTTCTAGCGCTGCGTAGAACCAGAGAAGGGCCAAGCAATCCTCAACGATATCCACCAAGGCGAGTGCAGCCACCATGCGGCCTCCAAATCCCTTGTTGCCAAAGCTTTGCGCCATGGTTTCTTCTGGCCGACTACTTTGGAGGACGCCAAGGAGTTGGTCAAGCATTGCAAAGGGTGTCAAAAGTTCAGCTCCCAGCAGCATCTACCGGCCTCTACACTCAAGACCATCCCCCTGGATTGGCCTTTTGCCGTCTGGGGGTTGGACATGGTGGGACCATTCAAGACAGCACGCGGCAGCATGACCCATCTGCTCGTTGACGTGGACAAGTTCACCAAGTGGATTGAAGCAAAGCTAATCAAGAAGTTGAATGGTCCGACCACTGTGACCTTCATTGCAGACATCACCAACCTGTATGGAGTACCACACAGCATCATCACCGACAATGGCACGAACTTTCCCAAGGGAGCCTTGGCTCGTTTCTGCATGACGCAGGGCATCCGACTGGACTTAGCGTCCGTTGCCCATCCACAGTCAAATGGCCAAGTCGAGCGAGCAAACGGCCTCATCCTCTCCGGCGTCAAGCCCTGACTGGTCGAGCCACTGGAGCGGTTGGCCGGCTGCTAGATCAATGAGCTGTCGGCCGTCCTTTGGAGCCTCCGCACCACTCTGAACAAATCAACCGTCTTCACTCCATTCTTTCTCGTGTACGGTGCCGAGGCTGTCATCCCAACTAACATTGAGTTTGACTCGCCTCACGTCACCATGTACATGGAGGCGGAGGCAAAAGAGGCGCGAGAAGACGGTGTCGATCTGCTGGAAGAGGGCCAGTTGTTGGCACTCAGCCGGTCCGCCATCTACCAGCAGAGTCTGTGCCGCTACCACAGTCGGAAGATCAAGCCAAGATCCTTCCAAGAGGGAGACCTTGTGCTTCGGCTGATCCAGCGAACAGCCGGCCAACACAAGCTCTCGGCCCCTTGGGAAGGCCCCTTCATCATCAGCAAAGCATTGGGCAACGACTCCTACTACCTCATCGACGCACAGAAGCCAAGAGCACGCAAGGGAGAAAATTTGGGCAAGGAAACAGAGCACCCGTGGAATGCAAATCTCCTTCGAAGATTTGACAGTTGATGCAGTATGTATCACGCTACCTTTTGTATTAAGTACCAAGACATCGGGTACCTCGAGGAGCACTCGGGGGCTACCCTCTTTATCTATATGATAAGTTTTATGCCTATGAATATGTTATTTCATTATTCTGCCTAGCAATGGTTACCAGTCGGCCCGGGGGTTTGCCGCCTTGTACTATGAGAATGGTACCTGCAGTCGTACAAGTAGTGTGCCGGCACCTAAGCCCTCTCTTGCCACAAGCCGCAGCTTGCAGAGCGATTGTCCGGCCGGCAAGAGTTAAAGGCAGGAAACGGTGCCCACACGAAAAATGGCTAAGGACTAAAAGCATTTTCATAGGCCGAGCCGGCTCCTTGCCTCGCTGACCGACTACTGAGCAGCCGGACGGACGGTTTCTAACTTAAATTTGCTACACTCTACCAACAGCTAAAGTACTTGCCTTCCCAAAACCGACCAAGTACTTGACCCAGCCATAGACCACAGAGCGGTTGTCCGGCTGGCAAGGCGACAGCCAAGGGAAGGCGGCAAAGGAAAAAGCCAAAAGAGTAGAAAAGCAAGACAAGTCGGAAATCGACAAAAGAGATTTGTTTACAGCAAAAGGCCCTTGGCCAGCATCCAATGGAGTTTGAATACACCCCCAGCGGGTGGAACTGCGTGGACTTAACAATCTTTGTTCAAGCGGTTAGAAAATAGGAAAGTGAAAGATAACTTGGCCGCCTGGTGCAGCAGCCGGATCGGAGGGGCCGGTGGAGGTAGAGGCTCTGGGTGGTGGAGCGGCCGCCTGGTGGGTCTTGGCCTGGTTAGCATCGGCAGCAGTCGGCTCACCGGCGCTTCGCCTGTTGGTCGAGACTTGGTCAGGTTGAGGTCGGCCGGCGTCTTCACCATTCGGCGCACCGTATTCGCCATCCTTGTCCTCATCCTTCTCCCGCTCGCCCTCATCACTGGAGGCGATCTCCTCCACCGAGTCCTCACCGCCTTCTGATTTCAGCCCGAACTAGTTGGGCGGCCCCTCGGCTCTCGCTTCATCTAGCTCAGGGAGGAAGATGCTGGTGTCCGTGTACTCAGCAATCACCGCGGCATGGTGATAGAGCTGGGGCGCCATCGCCTCCAACTCCTCGCTGGCTTCAACATGAAGAGTGGCCAGCTGGTCCAAGTTCAGGCCAGGGTACCACCCCTTGACGAACTCCAGGGCTCGACGTGCGCCCGCCCGGGCGGAGGAGCCCTTCCATGCCTCGAAGCGGCCGATGGCCACCTCCAACCAGTCGGAGGTCAAGTTGGCGGTGCACAGAATGGGAGTTCCTGGCCAGAGGGCGGAGACCACCTGGGCTCTAGCGCGCTGAAGACAGCGGAGAGCCCGATGCGCTGGCTGGAGACGAGCTTGGATGGCAAGCATCTGCTCGGCAAGGGTCCGAGGGGTGTTTGGCGCAATTGTAGCGCTAGCCAGCCTCCGCTCGTCGCGATGAGCCTCGACGGCCTAACCGGCAGCAATAGAATAGCCAGGGAAATACTCTACACAAGGGAAGAAGAAAAAAGTGAGAAGTCGGAGGCCGACTTGCAGGACCAACCGGCAGGAAGAAGAAGGAGAAGAGCAACTTACCATCGAGCATGTCCTCGACCTCGCCGAAGCCGGCCGACAGGGCCTTCTCCTTCTCGACCCAGTTCGAGCACTAAGTCTCGAACTCGGCCTGAAGGGCCTCCTCCGCATCGTTGAGCTTCTGCAGCTCCGCCTGGTGCTTGTTCGCCTGGTCAGCCAACTGCTTCGCCAGACGGTCTCGCTCCTACTCCATCTTGAGGTGCTCCTCCTCCTTGGTGTGCAGCGCGGTCCGAGCTTCGCCCATTTGCTGCCGCAAGGTGCCATTGGCTCCTGCAGAAGACAAGGGTGAGAAGAGGTCAGATTATCAACAATGAAAGAAGTACTTGCCGGAAGATCCAACCTGACTGCTCAGCAGTCGGCCTGAATCTCGGGGGCTACACCCCGCGGGTGCGCTGGTGCGCCCCCGCGAGGCTAAGGATTGAGCAATTCAATCAAATAAATAAGAAGAAGTAGTTGCCTGGAAGATCCGACCCACTGCTCAGCAGTCGGCCCGAATCTCGGGGCCTACACCCCGCGGGTGCGCTGGCGCGCCCCCACGAGAATAAAAGAGTGGAGTGCTTACTCCGGCTGTCGGTCAGCTCAGTGGTCCGTTTGGCCAGCTCCTGGACATGGGAGTTGTAGGCGGCCGCACGAATGTTGTGGTAGTCCTGCAAACAGAATCAACAGAAGAGAAGAAAGGGTCAGCACTCGGAATTTGCCTTTAAGTTCCAAGCCGCCTGCTCAGCAGCTGGCCCGGAACTCGGGGGCTACACCCAGTGGGTGAGCTGGCGCGCCCCCATAGAAGATTGCAAGAAATTGAAAGCGAAGCATAAGGAGCATACCGGATGGCGGCTCGCGACGCCAGGAACTTCTGCCTGTAGTCCTTGAGGGTGTCGCCTTAGGCCTGAAGCAGGGAGTGGACCTCGTGCGCAGCCTTGTTCAGGACGCTCGTCCCACCCCCAGTCGTCCACTCCCGCGGGATGGCGCTAGTGGCCTTCGCTTCCGGGGCCGGCGATCTCGAGGCTCCGATCTCCTGAGGACGCAGTGCCGAAGTCTCCTTGGCCGCGTGCCGACGCACTGGGGTGCGGGCCACGGGGGTCGTCCCCACCACCAGCTCACCATCGACTTGAGGCACCGGCGACGCGTTAGGTCGACTGCCCTAGGTCTCAGCAGCCGGCATCTGCTGGGGCACCTCCGTCTTGGGGGTGACGGCCTCGCCGCCCTCCCTCTCCATGACCGGCTGGTCGTTACCGACACCACCAGTCGGTGTCGGGATTCATGCCGCTGGTGGCATGCAGCACAGCGGAATGACCAGCTGTGGAGCCTTGCCACCCGCGGCTCCTCCTACTTGTGCCTCGGCGGCCATGGTCGCGTGGGCCTTGGTCGCCTCCTCCTCTTGGACCTTGGCCGCGGTGTCGGCCTGAGCCTTGGCCGTCGTGTCCGCCTCCTCTTGTGTCGCCTTGGCCGCGTCCGCCTTCTCCTACTCCGCCCTCACCTTCTCCTCGCGCGCCTCCCATGTGTTCTTCTCCGTCGCCTCCCGGAGGTCGGCGAGCAGGTCTATGCGATGGGTGTTGGAGGAGCCCTCCATCCCCCCGATGATGGAGGCAGAGGTCGGCCGCTCAAGGGAGAGCGGGGCTCTGTTCACACAAGACAAAAAGAATTCAGAAACAAGTTTGTGAAAATGGCATACAAGGAACAAAGGAAACACAAAGAAAGATGTACGCTTACGCGGACATTGTCTTCGTGGCGGCCTCCTCCCGCCTGGTTGCCATGGCCAAGCCCTTGGGCTTCTTTGGCCGACCGCCTTGCAGCTGCGTGCTGGCTAGGCGCTTCGGTGCACCGCCTGGTGTGGGTGGCGCCGCTGAGGAGCTCGCCCCGCCCTGTTGGCAACTAGTTGGCGGCGCGGCTCAGCCTCCTCCTCGTCGTCATCTGGCCACGTCTCAATGCCGCATCATCCACCGGAGCCTCATGCCCCGTCACCACCGCCCGTGGTGTCGTCTTCCAAGGCAGACGCCCCCAAGTTGGGATCATCCGCGTCGCTCAGCTCTCGGTCCGGCAGTTACTCCTGGCCTTGCGCCAGGGCATCGGCTGCCTGCTCGATCGTGAGGAGTTGCGACACATCCGACTGATCAGTCGACAAAGCGAAACTCGACCGAAGAAGAAAAGACCAAGAAAGAAAGAAGAGTCGGGAGCTTACGGCAGGGGGCGGATGCGCACGGGAGTATGGCCACTTGCCGAACTGCCAGTCCGACTCCGAGAGATTGAGGTTCACGATCTTGTTCACCATGCGGGCCACCTCCGTGACCGGCATCTCCTGGGTGGACAGCCGGCACGGGTCTCGATGCCCACGTGAGGCCGGCATCTGACTGATCATGTGAGGCCGGCCCTGGAGAAGGAGAACCCGACGCACCATGAAGGCCGTCAACAAGTCGGACGCCTAGAGGCCCTCCAAGTCCATCATCTCCTTGAGCCTGGCGACGACGGCGATGGAGGTGGGCGACAGGTGCTTCGGCTTGAAGGTACAGTTGGTGCGCGGCTCGGCCAGTGGGCCGGCTTCGTAGTCCGGCAGGTTAACGAAGTCCAGCGCCGGGTTGACGTTCTTCACATAGAAGTACGACTTTTGCCACAACTTGACGGACTAGGTCAAGGTGATGGATGGGAAGCGGTTGCCGGCTCCTGGGCTCTGTACAGCGACGAAGGTGCCGCACTGAGCCGCCTCATCCTTGGCGGAGACGCCGAGCTTGGTGTAGAAGAACTCTCCCCACAGCTTGAGAGTGGGGATAATGCCGAGGTAGCCCTCGCACAGCATGATGAAGGCCGACAGCAGCACCACCATGTTCGGTGTAAGGTGGTGCGGCTGGAGGTGATAGAATTGGAGGAAGGAGCGGAGAAAACCGCTGATCGGTAGGCCGAAGCCGCAGAGGAAGTGTGACCGAAAGACGACGCGCTCACCTTCTTTTGGCGCCGGCATGATCTCTTTCTCTGGCAGGACGCACGTCTTGACATAACCAGCGTCGGGCAGCCGCCTTGTGTCGCGCAGGAAGTCGAGGTGGTCCTTATGGACGTTGGAGCCATCCCAGGCGCCGGAGTTCGCCTTGTCGCGCGCCATGGGTGCTTGGAGCTCAACGGAGGCACGGCGCGGTGGAGGAGGAGCGAACCCGCGATGGAGCAGCATCGCCGCGGGGGAGAAGGCTCGATGATGACAGACCGCAGCAACACTTCGGCAAGTTGCGGGAGTGCGGCGGCGGCGGAAAGAAAGAAGAGGAAGAGTAGAGCAAAGGTAGAGGAGGGCACACGAGCCAGAGCCGCCCCCTTCCTCCCCCTACTTATAGCCCTAGGCCGCGAAGCCAAGGGGACGGGGCATGGGGATCGTGGGATTAACTGCGCCCACGATCCCACGACCCCGCGTTAACCATGTAGTAATGACATGAGGTATTCACGCGACGGAATCCCAACCGTCTGCCTCGGCCACAACGGATCCATGCGCATGGCGAGGCCCAGTAGTGGTGGCCCCCGGCCTGCGGCTATACCCCATCGCGCGTGTGGGATAGTAGGCGGCCTGGCCGGCTGGCGCCACGTGGCGCGCGGATAGCTGGCGGCAAGCCTGGCGCCTAGCTGGCACACCACCTGGCCCTCGCCAAGACATTTCGAGAACCACCAGGTGGCCCGTCTGGTCGTGTTCGGCTCCTAGCAGTCGGTGCGCCGGGAAACGGACGTAGCTAGAATCAAATAAAGCACTCGGAGTAGAAAGCTGCCGAGGCTCCTTCCTTTCACCAATCGTGGAGCCTCATCATCTTCTGGGACTACTGTCGGAGTAATTGGCCACGGGTAACCTCATCGGCCCTCCATGGCAATTCAAGACATCGGGGCCAGCTGCGCCCCTCGGGAATCAAAGACTAAAGCGCCGCCTTCTCGCAGCCGGCTGGTCCAAGCAGTCGTCCGCCAAAAGACGACAAGGCCCAGCAGGTGGTCACGAGGTGGGCCGGCTCCTAGCAGGCGGCCTCCAGAGGCCGGCTCTTAGCTGGCGGACCCAAGCATCATCAAAGTCTGCACCCACATAAATACGATGAGACGGGGCGTGGCTACAGCGTGCCCTACCACCCCCAAATACAGGGCCAAGCGTGGCCACAATGCACCGTACCAGACAAAGATCTCCCTTCTGGTGCGGCACTGTTGCCACTCCGCCCATGACATCACCCATGGCAGAGAAGGCCCTGCCTCCACTCCGGGCTGTCGGTACGGCCCACAGGCGGTGGACCTTACCTGTCAGTGAGAAGCCGGAAGGTGGCGAGCACGGACCAGTCGGCATGAGGGGAGGCCAGCTCCTAGAAGGTGGCCCTCCCCCTCTCTCAAAGTCTGTGCGCCATTAATCAGAAGAGATGGGAGATGGCTATAGTGATCGCCCGCCAGGCGGCGGTACTGTAGCCACGCCTCCCCCCGACAAAGCATGCATCATTACTAGCATCACTATAGTGCTGAGCAGCCGACCAGACCCGCAAGCGGCAGGCCCGATCTGTCAGCCACGTACGAGACAGCCAGCAGGGCCCACCAGGCGGCGGGCCCCAGTGGTCGGCGGAGAAGCCGGCGACCATAGTTGCCGACAGCCGGGTCCTACACCCGGCCAGATGACCTTTGTGCCCCTGGGGGGTAGGCCTATATAAACCCCCCCAGGGCACCCATGCAAAGGGTTCAGACCTTAGTTCATTCACACACACATACAGAGGGAGGAAGTTAGGGCTAGCATTGTTCTTCTTCCTCCTCTAGAGAAACAGCTCAAGGAGCAATCTTGTAGCCACTCTTGTTGCTTTAGTGATCATGCGGAGACCCCACAAAGCAGGACTAGGGGTGTTATCTCCTAGGAGAGCCCCGAACCTGGGTAAGGTTCACCGGTGTGCATGTCTTTGCCTCATCCCGTTTCCTAGCACCGGCGACATCTTATTAGCCCCCTCCATGATAAGCCATCCTTTGGCATATGTCGCACGACACCCCGACAAAATCTCTATATCCTTTGTCCCGTTTAACCCCTTCAGGCTAACCTAACTGCAATGGCTCCACACCTAAGTTCTTTTGCTAGGGCATCTGCCGTGTTAAGTCCACGATAGTTGGCGCACACCCTGGGGCCAGCGCATGGTGGTTTCAAGTTCTTGAAGGGCAACTTCGCAGGGATCAAGGGATACGCCGTGGGCTGGATGACCTAGATTCGTCGCGGCAAGCTCTACATTGACGATGCTGGTTGGGGCCCCGACGCCGGCTCAATTGAGTTGGGTACCGGGTCCCCTTCAGCAGAATCCACGTCTTCATCGGCAAGATCGGTGAGTCGGGGCCTGAGCCGGATGTCTGCACCGACATCATCGAGACGGCTCAGTGCACACGACCCGCCAACGTTCAAGCCTCCGCGAAGCATGCCTTTGTTGGTTTCATCCATGGGGCAGATCTTGAGGAAGGATCTGTGTCTAGGGGAGAGACGGTAATCTGCTCTGATGGTGAGTCTTCAACAAGTGAGACCGATTCAATGTATCAATTGCAAGACTATGGGCTTGGGGGCTGTTCTGATGGCGACAGCATTTCGGACCGCTATGAGCCGCCGAACCGGGTTGCGATCTTCATGGCTGGTAGGCAACCAGTGCTCAATTCGTAAACTACTGCGGCCATGACTTCCAGTTCAACAGCTGTAGCGATGGCTGGAGCAAGCGGCTCTGCACGCCCGCCGGCTTAGGTTTTGACCGAGCTGTTGGATGCTTTAGCACTTTAATGGGACAGAGGTAACCCCGGAGACTCAAGAACAACACAAAGTGGATGTGCGAAGCTGCGAGATGAGATAGCCCAAGCCAAGGAAGAGCTTACTGCTGAGAATGCTAGGATGGCGATAAAGCGACCTGCCTTGGACGCACAATCACAATGGATTCAGGCAGAGTCATTTTAGCTCACCTTGGATCAGAATGCTTCAAACGCTATTATGAGGAGGAGGCACCAGACCCGTTTACCCATGGAGTTTGAGGCTAGAAACCTTTTCAAGACGCCTGTGGCAGGGACTAGTGACCCACCCGTGGTGAACCAGGTTGTCGAGACACCCGTGACCGGAGCGCCGGTTCAGCCATGTGTTGTAGACCCGCCTCGTTTGAATTTGACTCCGCCGCAGGATGTTCCGATACCGCAGGGTCATTATTCTAACACTTTGGACAATATGATTGCTATGGCTACACAATTTGCAGCTCTCCCTGTTGAAGGCGAGTTACCATCCACGATGGAGATACGGAGGGCCGGAGAGCTTCTTCAGACAGCGGTGGTGCAGCAGGCGACTTATTCGTACAACCGTGAACGGATTCATTTAACCCCTCGTCCAAGCCGGAGTTATAGCAGGCATATTGACTCACCAGCAGTTTCAAGCAGTGAGCGGCACCATAACCAGCCTCGTAGGCATGACCCGCCGCGTGCTGGTAATGATGCTCAGACTTTGGTGGATCAGGGCAGGGCCCGTCGTGAGGCTGAACTGGCGGCTCAGTTGGTGGCTCAACAACAATCTCCGGTTTACCCATCGGTGTCTGTGGAGGCAGGAGTGACCTCTAGAACCCTTGGTGTGCCATGTTTAGTACCAGCTCTACGTAACAAGTGCTTGCCTAAGGATTTCAAGCGCCCTCGCAAGGTGCCTAATTACACAGCAGATCAGCCCCCAGAGGCCTGGATTGAGAGCTATGAGATGGCTATGGAGATGTTGGATGTTAGTGATGCTGCATGTGCTAAGTACTTCACCATGATGTTAGACGGGCCGACACGCACTTGGCTGAAGGGATTGCCCCCTAACTCCATCAGGTCATGGGCCAAACTGAGGACGCGTTTTATCCAAAATTTCAAAGACACGTGCAAGAAGCCTATGTCGATCCTTGATTTGGTCTCTTGCGACCAGGGTGAGGGCAAGTCAACCACCAATTGGGTGCGCTGGATCTCGGCCGTTATACACTCATCAGACAGTATCAATGCCGGTTCATCCGTCCTAATGTTGGAAAAGAATTGTTGTTTCCTTCCCCTTAAGCAGAAACTGGGGCGGCTTTAGCGCCACTGCAATGATATGGGAGAGATCATGGTGGCTCTCGTTAAATATGGCGACTCTAATAGTACTAAGGACCCCGAGTCTGATGAGGAGAAAGTTGGTAAGGGGAAGAAGAGTGGCAATGCAAAGGGACAGCAACATAATACAGCGGGTCAAGGTGGCAACGATAAGCGCAAAGCCGATGGCGGTTTAGTTTTTGTTGCTAACACCAATGCACAGAATAATAATCAGTGTTGTAAGGGGAAAGCGTCAACACCCCGGTTTAGAGGGCCAAAGTTCAACCTTGAGGCAATGATGAATCAACCTTGCCCAAAGCACGGTACGCAAGAGAAGTCAGCCAATCATCTATGGAAGGGTTGCTTCATCATGAGGGAGTACAAAACTTCCAGCTTTTTCCAAAATCATCATGGCCCGAATGGCGGCTCAGGGTCCGGCTCTCACGGATCTGGCTTTGGGGGTGGCGGCTCAAGCTCCGGTTTTCAGGGCCAAGGCAATCAAGGTGGTTTTAATCAGCAATCTGGTCAAGGGAATCAGCAGCAGCAGTCTAGTTATTAGAGCAATCTGAAATAGCTTAATAGTGGTCAATATCATGTGTTTACCACGATCTTGTGCAAACGAGATCAGAAGATTCATAAGCGAGCAGTGAATGCAGTTAAGCCGGTAGTCTCTCGATACTTACGATGGTATGAACATACTATTGTATGGAGCCATGAGGATCACCCTCCCCGGGTCGACAATCCAGGTCAGTTAGCTTTGGTGGTTGCACCTCAGGTTGGAGGGTACAAGTTCACTAAAGTGCTTATGGATGGAGGCAGTAGCATCAATATCCTTTATTATGATACTTTTCGTTGTATGAATTTGACTGACAAAGATCTTAAGCCGTCTTCTACTGTTTTTCATGGGGTGGTGCCCAGTAAGTCGGCGTACCCAGTGGGTAAGATAGCTTTGGAAGTGGCTTTTCAAGATGATCGTGATTTCAGAGCTGAAACATTGACTTTTGAAGTAGTCAAGATCAAGAGCCCTTATCACGCCATGTTTGGATGGCCGGCTTATGCTAAATCCATGGCATGGCCTTGTTATGTTTACTTGCAGCTTAAGATGCCGGGTCATAAGGGCACCATCATAGTACACAGCAATAGGAAGATAGCTTTGGAGTGTGAATAAGGAGATGTTGCTTATGTTGAGTCTGTTTGTGCAACCGAGGAGCTGAAGTTCTACAAAGGCAATGTTGACCCGGGTGGTATGACACCTCTCAAAAAGCCAACCACAGAGCATGACCCTTTGTAAAAGTTTAAGTCGGCAGATGACACTAAGCTGGTTGACTTTGTTCTTGGTGACTCATCCAAGCAGTTCAGTATCAATGCTAATATGGATCCGAAATAGGAAGGCACACTCATCGAGTTCATCCGTGAGAACTAGGACATCTTTGCATGGAAGCCTTCAGACATGCAAGGTGTACCGAGGGAACTCGCTGAGCACACTCTCAATGTTGATCCAAAGTTTAAACCGGTCAAGCAATTCCTTTGCTATTTTAATGAAGAGAGGCATAAGGCCATTGGTGAAGAAGTGGCCCGGCTCTTGGTGGCTGGGTTTATCATTGAAGTTTTTCATCCTGAATGGTTGGCTAACCCGGTGCTGGTACTTAAGAAAAATGGCACGCATGTGCGTGGATTACACATACCTTAATAAAGCCTATATGGCCGATCCTTTTGCTCTCCCTCATATTGATCAGGTTATTGATGCTATGGTGGGTTGTGAGTGTTTGAGTTTTCTGGATGCTTATTCTGGGTATCATCAGATCAAGATGGCAGTTAAGGACCAAGAGAAGATGGCTTTTATCACTCCCATTGGAGCCTTCTGCTATGTGTCTATGCCCTTCGGGCTCAAGAGTGCCCAAGCGACTTATCAGCGGTGTGTTCAAAATTGCCTTCATGACCAGATTGGACGCAATGTTCATGCTTATGTGGATGATATTGTTGTGAATTCTAGGAATAAGGAGACCTTGATTGATGACTTGAAAGAGACCTTTGACAATCTCTGGGTCTACAAGATGATGCTTAACTCAGCCAACTGTGTCTTTGATGTGCTAGCAGGCAAGCTCTTGGGTTTTTTGGTTTCTGAAAGGGGCATTGAAGCTAACCCGGAGAAAATCAAGGCTATCACTTCCTTGACTAGGCCAACATGTATTAATGATGTACAGCGTCTGGCAGTCGTATTGCAGCCTTAAGCTCGTTTATAAGCCGTTTGGGCGAAAAGGCTATCCCTCTATATCAGATGATGAAGAAGACAGATCACTTTGTCTGGAGTGATGCGGCCGACCAGGCATTTGAGGCATTGAAAAAGCAGTTGGTTGAGCCACCGATCCTTGCAACTCCTATTGATAAGGAGCCCTTACTGTTATATTTGGCAGCTAATAGCCGAGCCATCAGTGTGGCAATTGTTGTGGAACGGAAGGAATCAGGCAAGGAATATCTGGTTCAGTGTCTAGTTTATTGTGTCAGTGAGGTACTCATTGAATCTAAGCAGAGGTACCCACATAGGCAGAAGCTGGTTTATGGGGTGTTCATGGCTAGTCCTAAATTGAAGCAGTATTTCTTCGGTCATCCCATCACTGTGGTCAGTTCTGCTCCGTTGGGGGATATTATTCAAAACAGAGAAGCCACAGGTCGGGTAGCTAAGTGGGCCATTGAGCTTGGACCCCATGGTTTGAAGTATATAACTCGGACAGCTATCAAGTCTCAAGCACTTGCGGATTTCATCAATGACTGGACAGAGTTGCAGATGCCTGAGGAGAAGCTGGATAGCACATATTGGACTATTCACTTTGATGGTTCCAGGTAGTTGGAAGGCTCGGGAGCTGGAGTTATTTTGACTTCCCCACTAGGTGATAAATTTTGTTATGTCTTAAGGTTGATGTTCCCTTGTCCTAATAATGTAGCTGAGTATGAAGCCTTGCTCCATGGTCTTCAGATGGCTAAAGAGATGAATCTAAGCCGGGTGAGGTGTTTTGGTGGCTCAACAAGTTTCAGGAACATAGGATTCTAAAGGTCCACTCATGGTGGCTTATCACCGAGAGGTTGATGCTATTGCTGGTTATTTCAAAGGTTATCAAGTGGAACATGTTGATCGCAGGAAAAATGAGGCGGCTGATGCTTTAAGCTGGCTAGGGTTCGAGCGTAAGCCGGTACCACCTAATGTTTTCCTTGATATTTTGCATAATCCTTCAGTTAAATTGCCTACGGAGGAAGATCTAGTTGTTCCTGACCCAGAGGCACAATTAGTGGCGTCTCTTCATGCTATTCCTCATTGCACAGTTCAATATTTGGCTTATATGACCCGGGGTGAGCTACGTGAAGATAAAACTTTGGCCAGGCAGATAACCCGGCGGTCTAAGTCGATGACTATTGTCAATGGATAGTTGCACCGATGCAGCGTCGCAGGGGTGTTTCAACATTGTGTTTCTCCTGAGGAGGGTCGTGAGATTCTATGAGAGATTCATGAAGGAGATTGTGGCCTGATGTTTCTTGAAGCTACGTCGGTATTTCCCCAAAGAGGAAGGGATGATGCAGCACAGCGGCGGTAGGTATTTCCCTCAGATATGAAACCAAGGTTATCGAACCAGTAGGAGAACCAAGCAGCACAACGTAAATAGCCCCTGCACACAGATAACAAATCCTCGCAACCCGACGTGTTAAAGGGTTGTCAATCCCTTCCGGGTACGGCGCCTCAAGATAGGCAAACGGACGTGAGATAAAATTGTAGTAGATTGATAGATCGAATGCCAAACAAAATAAATAGAAATAAAACGCAGCAAGGTATTTTTGTATTTTTGGTCCAATAGATCTGAAAATAAATGCAAAGGAAAAGTGGATCGCAAAGGCAAATATATGAGAAAGAGACCCAGGAGCCGTAGGTTTCACTAGTGGCTTCTCTCGAGAAAACTAGCAAACGGTGGGTGAACAAATTGTTGTTGGGCAATTGATAGAACTTCAAATAATCATGACGATATCCAGGCAATGATCATTATATAGGCATCACGTCCAAGATTAGTAGATCGACTCCTGCCTGCATCTACTACTATTACTCCACACATCGACCGCTATCCAGCATGCATCTAGTGTATTAAGTTCATAGAGAAACGGAGTAATGCAATAAGAACCGTGACATGATGTAGACAAGATCTATCTATGTAGAGATAGACCCCATCGTTTTATCCTTAATAGCAATGATACATACGTGTCGGTTCCCCTTCTGTCACTGGGATCAAGCACCGTAAGATCGAACCCACTACAAAGCACCTCTTCCCATTGCAAGATAAATAAATCAAGTTGGCTAAACAAAACCCAAATATCGGAGAAGAAATACGAGGCTATAAGCAATCATGCATATAAGAGATCAAAGAAACTCAAAGAACTTTCATGGATATAAAAAGATAGATCTGATCATAAACTCAAATTTCATTGATCCCAACACACCGCAAAAGAGTTACGTCATATGGATCTCCAAGAGACCATTGTATTGAGAATTCAGCGAGAGAGATGAAGCCATCTAGATACTAACTACGGACCTGAAGGTCTACAGAGAACTACTCACGCATCATTGGAGAGGCACCAATGGAGGTGGTGAACCCCATCCAAGATGGTGTCTAGATTGGATCTGGTGGTTTTGGACTCTGCGGCGGCAGGATGAATATTTCGTCGACTCCCCTAGGGTTTTGGGAATATTGGGGTATTTATAGAGCAAAGAGGCGGTCTAGGGGCCACCCAAGGTGGGCACAACCCACCAGGGCGCGCCTGGGCCTCCTAGTGCGCCTGGGCCTCCTAGTGCGCCTGGGCCTCCTGGTGCGCCCTAGTGGGTTGTGCTCTCCTCGGAGCACCCCCCCCCAGGCGCAGCCAGGGCCCATTATGTTCCTTCTGGTCCAAAAAAATCTCTGTGGAGCTTCGTTTCATTTGGACTATGTCTGATATTGATTTCGTGCGATGTAAAAATCATGCAGAAAACAGCAACTAGCACTTGGCACTATGTCAATAGGTTAGTACCAAAAAATGATATAAAATGATTATAAAACATCCAAGATTGATAGTATAACAGCATGGAACAATCAAAAATTATAGATACGTTGGAGATGTATCAGCATCCCAAGCTTAACTCCTACTCGTCCTCGAGTAGGTAAGTGATAAAAACAAAAAAAATTGATGTTGAATGCTGCCTAACATGCCATATCATATTCCTTTCTTTATAGTATGGACATTTGGACTTTTATGTGATTCAAAGCAATAGTCTAGTTTTGACATGATAATTTAAATACTCAAGCATATCAACAAGCAACCATGTCTTTCAAAATATCAACGCTAAATTAAGTTATCCCTAGCCCATCATGCTCAACCATTGATCCATTCATGAAACACACTCGCATATTAGCTACACCCAATACTTAAGTACGATCATATTGCCTCCTAGTTGGTGCTTTTGTAAGAGAATATGAAGACTCAAATTCAAAATGAAAATTGCATAAAGTAAAAGAAAGGCCCTTCGCAAAGGGAAGTAGGGACTTGTAGAGGTGCCAGAGCTTAAAGCAAAAAACTTAGAGATAAAAACATTTTGGGAGGTATATCCATCCCACCAACGAAAACGACTTAGAGTTCCTAACACTTTCCATGCTAGATATATCATAGGTGGTTCCCAAACAGAAAATAAAGTTTATTCCTTTGTCCACCATACTTTCACTTTCCATGTCTAGCCGTATCCATGGTTGCCCTCCATACCAACAATTTCCAAGGAATTTATTATTTCACAACATAAAGTAAATTCATTTTTCATTTCGGGACTGGGCATCCCTAGTACCTTTGCCTTACTCTCGTACAATGACAAGTGAATAAACACTCATCGTGAGAATAACACATCTAGCATGGAAAAAATTAGCCATCCCTCACTGCTCCGCGAGCAAAACGAACACACAAAAGAGAAATTTATTTTGAAAATTAGAGATGGCACATACAAATTTGCTTAGAACGGGAAAAGAATACCGCATATAGGTAGATATAGTGGACTCATGTGGCAAAACTGGTTTTAAGGTTTTTGGATGCACAAGTAGAGATCATACTTAGTGCAAAATGAAGGCTAGCAAAAAAATTAAGCGACCAACCAATAAATGGATACTCTCATAAGCAAGCATTAAGCATAATTAACACCGAATAATGCACCACGAGTAGGATATAATTTCATTGCATGACTATTGACTTTCATGCTTGCATAGGGAATCACAAGCCTTAACACCAATATTCTTACTAAAGCATAATTACTCATCAACATAACTCACATATCACATCGTCAAATCTCAAAACTATTACTAAGAATCAAGTTTATTTTGTCCAATGATCTTCATGAATGTTTTTATTATATCCTTCTTGGATATCTATCACTTTGGGACTAATTTTCATGTGTTTCTTTTCATAAGCTCAAACAAATATAAGTGAAGATCATGAGCATAAATTTTTCTTTCTCTCAAAATAATTTAAGTGAAGCAGGAGAGAATTTCTTGAAAATTTTACCAACTCTCAAATAAATCTAAGTGAAGAAAGAGAGCATTTATTCAAAAATACTAAGCACACTGTGCTCAAAAGGATATAAGTGAAGCACTAGAGCAAGTCCATAGCTCATAAAAATTTAAGTGAAGCATAGAGAGCAATTCTAACAAGTCATGACATAATTTTGGCTCTCCCAAATAGGTGTGTCCAGCAAGGGGTCAAGACTTAAAACACAAAATAAAACAAGCAAAGACTCATATCATACAAGATGCTCCAAGCAAAACACATATCATGTGATGAATAAGAATATAGCTTCGAGTAAAATACTGGTGGTCGTTAGAAGATAGAGGGGATACCACTCGGGGGGGGGCATCCCCAAGATTAGTTGGTTGCTCATTTTTGGATAATAGCTTGGGATGCCGGGGCATCCCCAAGCTTAGACTCTTCTACTCCTTATTCCTTCATCCATCGTAAGATAACCCAAAACTTGAAAACTTCAACCACACAAAACTCAACAAAACCTTCGTAAGATCCGTTAGTGTAAGAAAAATAAATCACTACTATAAGTATTGTATCAAACCAATTGATATTTGTTTTTGCATTATATATACTGTATTCCAACTTTCTATGGCAAAAACTCATCAAAAAAAACATAGAGCCATCAAAATAAGCACACAACACAAAGAAAACAGAATTTGTCAAAACAGAATAGTCTGTAGCAATCTGATTTGTTCGAATACTTCTGGAACTCCAAAAATTCGCAAACAATTGGAAGACCTGGGTAATTTGTATATTAAGCTTCTGCAAAAAGAATTGGCATTTTATCATGCTCTGGTAAAAAATAAGAATTGTTTTCATGAGCGCAGAAGTTTCTGTTTTTTCAGCAAGATCAAACAACTATCACACAAGAAGATCCTATCGGTTCTACTTGGCACAAACACTAATTAAGACACAAAAACACAATCATAACAGTATCATAATTTTTCTAACACTCATGAACAGAAAGCAAAAAGCAAAAATAAATTTTATTCATTGGGTTGCCTCACAACAAGCGCTATAGTTTTACGCCCTTAGCTAGGCTTAAAGCAAGGATCTATGTTTTGTCATCTTTGGTTCGAGATCCATAAGATGCCCTCATGATTGATTCATATGGTGGCCTAATTCTTATTCTAGGGAAGTGTTCCATACCCTTCCTCAAAGGAAATTGGAACTTAATATTGCTTTCTTTCATATCAATCACGGCACCGATAGTGCGTAGAACGGTCTACCAAGAATAATTGGACAAGACGGATTGCAATCAATATCAAGAATAATAAAATCAGTGGGCACATAATTCCTATTTGCAAGAATAAGAACATCATTAATTCTTCCCATAGGCTTTTTAATATTAGAATCCGCCAAGTGCAAATTTAAAGAACATTCTTCAAGATCGGTAAGACCAAGCACATCACATAAAGAATTCGGAATTGTAGAAACACTAGCACCCAAGTAACATAAAGCAAAACACTCATAATTTTTTATCTTGACTTTGATAGTAGGTTCCCACTCATCATGCAATTTTCTAGGAATTGAAACTTCTAATTCCATTTTTTCTTCAAAAGCTTGCATTGTAGCATCAACAATATGTTCAGTAAAAGATTTATTTTGTTCATAAGCATGGGGTAAGAAATACAATCAATCAAAGAGCAACTATCATAGTTAAAGTCTTTGTAATCCAAAAGAGTGGGCACATCACTAGCTAAAGTTGTGACCTCTTCAAACCCACTTTCATCAATTTTCTCAACAAGATTTTCACCCTTCGAAATATTGGGACACCTTCTACCTAAAGTTGACTCTTCTCCAGTCCCTTTTTCATCAATCTTAACTTTACTAAACAAGAAATCAATATAATAAACACCAATCATTTTAAGATCTTCATCACTTTTATTAAACAAATCACTAGAAAACACTTTTTCTAAAAATTCTCTTTTAGCACTAAGCATAGTGGTTCTTTTCTTACTTTCACCCATAGAAACTTAAAGAGCTTTAATTGATTCATCTACTTTAGGCACAAAAAAATTTATCTTGAGATTTTCCACATCATGAGCAATTCTATCAACACTTCTAGACAAATCATCAATCTTGCTCATCTTTTCTTCTATGGAAGTGTTGAAAACCTTTTGCGTGTTGATAAATTCTTTAACATTGTTCTCAAGATTAGAGGGTTTCCTATTATTATTATAAGATTGATTTCCATAGGAATTACCATAATTATTAGAGGAATTACTAGGAAAAGGCCTAAGATTAAAATTACCTCTATAAGCATTGTTGTTGAAATTATTTTGAGAGATAAAATTCACATATATGGCATCACTATTTTGCTAAATCAAAGTAGACAAAGGCATATCTGAAAGTGCAACTATCCCTAGGTGGTTTTGGTAATTCCTAACAACATATAGCTCATTGAGCTAACATTATTCCAAGATAAATATTTCAGGAAAAGCTCAATGGATGGCATGGCATGGATGAGAAAAGTGGATCCCTCAAAAATCTAAGGACAAAATGATTGGCTCAAGCTCAAAAGCTCAAGACTCTACATTTTATATTTTAGTGATCCAATATCACATTGAGTCTATAGGAAAAGCCAATACTATCAAGAAGGGATGAGGTGTTGCTTAATGAGTTTCTTGCTCCACAGTGCTTAGTGATATGCTCCAAAACCCTCAACTACTTTCTCACATCCACATATGACCTAAACCAAAAGTCAAACTCGACCCCACCGATTCTTTCTATCCGGCGCCACCGAGTTCACATGTCATAGCCACTGCCACAAACCCTAGGAAAATTGGTCTCACCGATAGGGATCTCGATCTCACCGAGATGGGATTATAATCTCTCTGTTTCCCTTTGTAACATTTTGGTACCACTGAGATGAGCGATCGGTCCCACCGAGATTGCAATGTAAACTCCCTGTTTCCTTTTTGTAACATTCCGGTCCCACCGAAATGAGCGAATCGGTCCCACCGAGTTTACCTGACCAACTCTCTGGTTAGCTTATTACCAAAATCGGTTTCACCGAGTTTGTGTAATCAGTCGCACCGACATTACGTTATGCCCTAACCCTAACCATATCGGTCCTACCAAGTTGCATGTCGGTCCCACCGAAAATCCTAACGGTCACTAGATTTGCTGAATCAGTCTGACCGAGTTTCCCAATTCGGTCCCACTGAGTTTGGCAAGTTGTGTGTAACGGTTAGATTTTGTGTGGAGGCTATATATACCCCTCCACCTCCTCTTCATTCGTGGAAAGAGCCATCAGAATGAACCTACACTTCCAACTTGTTGTTTCTGAGAGAGAACCACCTACTCATGTGTTGAGACCAAGATATTCCATTCCTACCATATGAATCTTGATCTCTAGCCTTCCCCAAGTTGCTTTCCACTCAAATCTTCTTTCCACCAAATCCAAATCCTGTGAGAGAGAGTTGAGTGTTGGGGAGACTATCATTTGAAGCACAAGAGCAAGGAGTTCATCATCAACACACCATTTGTTACTTCTTGGAGAGTGGTGTCTCCTAGGTTGGCTATGTGTCACTTGGGAGCCTCCGACAAGATTGTGGAGTTGAACCAAGGAGTTTGTAAGGGCAAGGAGATCGCCTACTTCGTGAAGATCTACCGCTAGTGAGGCAAGTCCTTCGTGGGCGACGGCCATGGTGGGATAGACAAGGTTGCTTCTTCGTGGACCCTTCGTGGGTGGAGCCCTACGTGTACTCGCGCAACTGTTACCCTTCGTGGGTTGAAGTTCCATCAACGTGGATGTACGATAGCACCACCTATCGGAACCATGACAAAAACATCCGTGTCTCCAATTGCGTTTGAATTCTCCAAACCCTTCCCTTTACATTCTTGCAAGTTGCATGCTTTACTTTCCGCTGCTCATATACTCTTTGCATGCTTGCTTGAATTGTGTTAAGATTGCTTGACTTGTGCTGAGATAGCTAAAATCTGCCAAAGACTAAAATTGGGAAAAGGACAAGTTTTCATTTGGTCAAGTAGTCTAATCACCCCCCCCCCCTCTAGACATACTTTCGATCCTACAAGTGGCACCAAAGCTTTGGTCTCCATTTGCTTTGATTTCCATAGCTTTTGGTGGTCATAGCCTTGGTTTCACAACCTAGGAGAGTATGGCGTCTAGCGAGGGAAATTATCGCCGTAGAGGTCCTTACTTTGATGGTACTAATTTTGCTAGTTGGAAGCATAAGATGAAAATGCATATTCTTGGACATAACCCCACTGTTTGGGCTATTGTGTGTATTGGCTTGCAAGGTGAATTCTTTGATGGGAGAGAACCGAACCGTGAAGCTACCGCGAAAGAGTTGAAGATGCTGCAATACAACGCTCAAGCTTGTGATATCCTCTTCAAAGGGTTGTGCCCCGAAGAATTCAACAAAATCAGCCGTCTTGAGAATGCAAAGGAAATTTGGGATACTTTGATTGATATGCATGAAGGTACCGACTCCATCAAGGAATCCAAGTTGGATGTGCTCCAAAGTCAACTTGACAAGTTCAAAATTAAGGATGGTGAAGGTGTCGTTGAAATGTACTCTAGGCTTGATCTTATCAGAAATGAGATTGCCGGCTTAGGAAGTGAAGAGATGACCGAAAATTCATCATCAAGAAGATCCTAAGAGCTTTGGATGGAAAATATGATATTGTGTGCACATTGATCCAAATGATGCTCAATTACAAAGATCTCAAGCGAACGGAAGTCATTGGAAGAATTGTTGCTCATGAGATGTCACTCAAGGATAAGGAGGAACTTCACAACAAGTCAAGTGGTGCTTACAAAGCCTCATGTGAAGCCCCTACATCATCAAGTGAGAAATAAACCTTCAATGAAGAATTGAGCTTAATGGTGAAGAACTTCAACAAATTCTAAAAAGTAGAAGCAAAGAAAGAAGCTCCAAGTTAAGGTCCTACAATGACAAAAGATCTTCTAGTCGAGAGCGCAATTGCTACAATTGTGGGAGACCCGGACACTATTCCAATGAGTGTACGACACCCTACAAAAGAAGAGAAGACTCACCCAAGAGGAGAAGTAGAAGAGAAGAATCACACCAAGAGAGAGGAGGGGTAGAGATGATCGTTATGAACGAAGACCATCCTGGAGAAGCAAGGATTCGGAAAGGAAGGACAAGTCATCAAGGAGCTACACAAAAAGAAGACATCAAGCTCATGTTGGTGAATGGGTATCCGGCTCCGACTCCGACAATCGCTCCGAGAGAAGCTATCACTTCGACTCCGAATATACTCAAGATGAAGGTGTTGTCGGTCTAGCACTTGTGTCAACCAACTCCTACGACATATTTGATTCACCAAATGAAGGACTTGGAAGATGCTTCATGGCTGAAGGCCCAAAGGTAACACACCCCGAGTATGTTGGTTTCAATAGTGATGAAGATGACTTGCTAGGTGATGATGATTTACTTGTTGACAACTCTAGTGATGAATACTATGATGAAACGTCAATTAATCATGCTAATCAAGATAAAACGAATGACAATGATAAGGAGAAGATTGAGCTTCTAACTAAAGAACTAAACACTCTTAAGTTAGCTCATGAAACTATCTTAGAAGATCTTCGAGAACTTTTAAGGACTCATGAGAAGTTACGCTTTGAAAAGCTCAACCTTGAGCAAGAGCATGAGTTCTTAAAGGCAATCAATGATGATCTCCGTAAGAAAGGTTCTTCTTACATTGCCAAGCGTTTACTCTTATCTACTTACATGCCTCAAGTCAAGTCCATTAACAAGAACAAGAAGGATTCTTCCTCTAGTAGTAACAATAATCATGCCAAATCCAATGTTGTTGCTTCTAGTAGTTCTCTTGATTCCACTAATGATTCTCTTAGCCAAGTTACACTTGAGCAAGAAAATAGCTTATTGAAGGGAATTATAGAGAAAGGTGTTTACAAGAGCCTTGCCGGGAGTAAGCAATTTGAGGAAATTGTACGCAAGCAAGGAAGGCACCGGAAGAACCAAGGTGTTGGTTTTGAATGAAAGTTCAATGCCAATGGAGTTGAGTGGGAAGAAGATCAATACCCCAAGACAAAGTTTGTTCCTCAACAAGAGAAGTATGATCCTACTTCCTTCAAGGGAACACAAGCTCAAGATGATCTTCCACCACAAGACCACAAGCAAAAAGGCAAGGATAAGCTTCAAGAGGAGATTGATGCATTTGAAGAAGCTCCTAAGGCCTTGGTCAAGTGGGTTCCCAAGACTACATCAAGCTCTACTTCATCAAGTACAACTACAACTCCAAGGATTCCCATCAAAATGATGTGGATCCCGAAGAAGAAGAACTAGAGAGTTCTTGAGGGTGACTCCGCCAACATATTTCACTCTTATCATTTTGGCAACAACAAGTGCAATCAACTTCCACATCTTGCACTAGTTCAAGGAGTCACAAACCCTCTTGTTAGTAAGACAAGGGACAAGGTAACCTAATGCTTTCATAGACATCATCTTGTGTGTGCATCACTCTATGTCTATGGATATCCTTGTTTGTTCCTTGTGGGACTAACCCATGTAGGTATTGAAAGTGCGACTCACTCCAAAGGATTGCTTCAAATGATCTACATCAACATTGAGCATCCACATCTTCAACACCTACATGAAGTCATCATCAACAAAACCCAAGGTTAGTTCATCCCTCTAAGGGGGGATCTCACATCTAGGGGGAGCTTAACTCTAAAAATTGAGTCAAAGCAACTCTAATGGTGTGAACACATCAATGCATTATGTAAAAGTGGTAACCCCACTTGAGCTTAAATGATGAGTATGACCTATGATCAAATGTTCTCATTTCACTCCTAAGTCAATATACTCATATATAGATGACCTAGTCATCGCCAATTGTTTGATAGATGCTAGAATTAGTTGTGCATGGTTTGCCACATATTTCATTTGCCATTTTATTGTGTGAGCATGTTGGTTGCATATTTCACTCATTCGAGGACATCCACTTGTTGCTTTGATTGATTGGTTTCTTTTCCTTTTTCCAAGTGGATGGACAAGAATGCCTAAGAACCTTCTCTAGCTATCTATGCTTTTCTTGTCTCAAACTCTATTCATGCTACATCACAAAATTTGATCAAGTCAGATTCGAACCACTCTGTGTGAGGAGCACTCGGAGTCCCCGATTCGTCATAGACTTAAACTTTCAAAACTTCTTTGTGCGTTTCGGTCTGACCGATTCTTCCATTTTAGTCATACCAAGATCACTAAGTCGATCTAGGTTTTCAATCTCGGTGCAACCGATTTGAACTTTTCGGTCACACCGAGTTGCTGTAACTGTCAACAGTTATGCATCTCGGTGCCACCGAGTTGTTCCACTCGGTCACACCGATAGGGTCGGGCTATATATACTCACGGGCAAAAAAATTGGAAACTTTCTTCGAACTCCTTCGCCCGCGCATAGCTCGCTCTGCCTCTAGGGTCTCCGGACCGTCTTCCTCGTCGCCAGCCGCCTCCAGTTGCTGGTCTCCGCCGCCGTCAACGGAAATCGTCCCCGCCATTGCCGCCGTAGCAAGTTCATCGCCAAACTAGGGTATGGACTCTATCATAGTGCTATCCCCGTCTGATTCCTAGCACATTGTGTTCGTCATGAATCTTGCCACGATTGAAACTATTCTATCCAGTCAAAACACTCCTTAGATTAGAGGTGAATTGAAAATTTAGGGTTAGGTTTCCGCTGAAACTATCTCAGACCCACCGAGTTGTAGAACTCGGTTCCATCGATTCGGCTAATGCCATTGCACAAGTGATTCTCGGTCTGACCGAGAATTGCAAATCGGTGTGACCGAGTTCAGGACTTTGTGAAACCCTAGCAGTCTCGGTGCCACCGAACTGTGACTCGGTCTGACCGAGTTCACTAGTTTAGGTTCCAAAAGCTGCTTCGGTATCACTGAGTTTGCAAATCGGTTGATCCAAAATGCTTTCTGTGGAAAACTAAAACTAAGTCTTTGAATCATTATTTTGCAAAAACCTCTGTATTTTGTGATGCTCATCCACTCTATCTCATCTATATCTATTCACAGGGTCAGCAATCAGTGTTTGCAACATGTCTGATCAAAGTGACAGATAGAACAGGGAAGAGGAGCAGATTCAGATGAGTGAGGGCACTGGTCCCTCTAGCACCTCTGATGAGGGTAGCAGGAGCACCCCAAGAAACCTTCCCAAAGCTGCCACCAGGGACAGAAAGAAGAAAACCTTAGAATCTGAGGATGAAGACTATGTGGCAGTTGAGGATGAGGACACTTCCAAGAAGAAGGTGGTCAAGAAAGAATATGGTTCAGCTGCAGCCACTAAGCCAGTAGTGCAGAAGAAGTCACCTGCAAGAAGGATTCCCACTTCCAAACCCAGGAAGGTTGCCACTGGAGAAACCATGAAGTTTACTATTGAGTCAAAGGATGGAGCTGTTGGTCAAGACAAAAATAAAAAGAGAGTCAGAACCACTACTGCCAAGGTTCTTGGCAATCCCTCTATGAGGAGAGACTCTGAGGAAGAAGAAGAAGAGGTTGCTGCACCAGCACCCAAGGCTCAGAAGCTTATGGGTGATGCTATTAGGTCAGGGGTTGCATCATCAAAGCCCAAAGAAGCACCCAAAGTTGTCTCCAAGCCCAAGATTGCACCAAAGAGGAGTACCAGAAACATACCTGCTACTGAGAAGAACAAGGCCCCAGTGCCTGAGACTATTGCTGAAGAGGAAGATGATGAAGAGCATGTACTAAGAAAGTTGAAGCCAAAGATTCCAGACCACAATGATGCTCATCCTATGGCTGAGAACATAAAGTTGAGAAAGGATGCAGGCCTCAGATAGTGGAGGTTGTCTGATCCTTATGCTATCAGGAGAAGGACTGCTGTTGACTACAGGTTCCATACTAAGGAACAACAGGATTTCTATGAGACAGTGTTGTTGGACAAGAAGCCTATAGTGTGTGACATGAGATAGGTCGACTGGACCTACATGAAGGAGAATGAGGAACACTGTCCTGGTGTGTATGACAGTTTTAGTGCTTGTGGAGTTGCAGACTTTGTTGGGCAGAAGCTCACAAAGTGGAATGATGAGCTCATAATGCAATTCTACTCCACGGCACACTTCTATCCAGATGGCAGGATAGTATGGATGTCTGAAGGTGCAAGGTACCAATCAACAATTGAAGAATGGGCAAATCTAATCAATGCACCTAATGAGAAAGAAGATGACTTGGATGTCTATGCCAAGAAGAAGATTGATCACAACTCTATGGCACATATGTACAAGGAGATCCCAGATGCTGCTGTTGAGACACATAAGTTTGGATCTGTACATTACCTTCTGTCAGGACTGCCAACCATCAACTGGATCCTCAGGCGTACTCTCTTGCCCAAGTCAGGTGACCACAACATGATCAGAGGCCATGCAAAAAACTTGCTACACTTATTTGATGTGCCACAGAAGTTCAAGGTCATGAGCCTCATAGTTGAGACTATCAAGAGGACAGCAGCTGACCAGAAAAGAAGTTCTGGGTATGCCCCACAGATCCAGGAGCTGATTAACTCCAAGATGGGCACAGGCACATACTTGTTGGACAAGGAACACATGCCTATCTATCCAGACTTTGAGGACAACCAAGTGGTTATGGATGAAGATGAACCATCTTCTGTGCATGCTAAAGCAAAGAAGGAGAAGGCAAGGACAGAGAAGGCTACCAAGATGCCAACAATGGAAGAGGCATCTCAGTACTTTCTGAAGAGCAAACAAGATCAGCTAGGCTACTTGATTGCATCCACTCTAAGGATTGAGAAGGGGCTGGCCACCTTGACTCAAAACCAGGAGAGCCTGGAGAGGATCATGGAGCAGAAGTTCTATGACTTGGATGTGAAGGTAACTGAGATCCAGTCTGTTGTTGAGCAGCTTCAGGATGATATGCAGGAGAGGAAGGGCAAGACAACCACTAATGCATTTGCTAGAGTGCCTAGAGCTCAGAGATCAGCTGCAGTGCCAGTGACAGACACCAGAGCCACTTCATCTACACCAGCTACAGCTCCTACAGCTCCAGTGCAACCAGCTCCAGCACCTACACCTCCACCTCCATCCACATCTACTAAAGTCTTCATCCAAGGAGCCATCTCTACACCACCACCTGAAGATCAAGCCTGAGAGTCGATCTAGTGCTATGCATTTTCTATGAACTTTTTGGTAACTTGTTGCCAAAGGGGGAGAAAAATGTATAGATCATAGGCTTCGAGAGAGAGTGTTGCTTTTTATTCTCTCTTGCTTTGATGGTTGAACTTTATTTACTTGTTTGAGATACTTTATGTCTGTGTGATACTTGGATGATCATGTGTTTGATCATATGCTACATTTATGCTTGTTGGATGACATTACCCTTTTATCTCTATATGATCATTCACTTTGCTTGGTGATGAGTGCATGTATTCAATCATTATCATTTTGAGCGCTCCACCAAGATGTATGTGACATGGAAGAGTAACCCATGAGCCTAACTCTTTGTGCATTTGCAGTCCAAAGATAATCTTAAACTATGCACAAATTTAGGGGGAGCTCTTGCTTATCACATACTTCTCAAAGCGACAATGTTTTTCACTCTTATTATCATTTGTCGAAGCTTTGATATATATGTTGTCATCAATTACCAAAAAGGGGGAGATTGAAAGTGCAACTATCCCTAGGTGGTTTTGGTAATTCCTAACAACATATATCTCATTGAGCTAACATTATTCCAAGATAAATATTTCAGGAAAAGCTCAATGGATGGCATGGCATGGATGAGAAAAGTGGATCCCTCAAAGTGCTAAGGACAAAAGGATTGGCTAAGCTCAAAAGCTCAAGACTCTACATTTTATATTTTAGTGATCCAAGATCACATTGAGTCTATAGGAAAAGCCAATACTATCAAGGAGGGATGAGGTGTTGCTTAATGAGTTTCTTGCTCCACAGTGCTTAGTGATATGCTCCAAAACCCTCAACTACTTTGTGACATCCACATATGACCTAAACCAAAAGTCAAACTCGGCCCCACCGATTCTTTCTATCCGGCACCATCGAGTTCAAATGTCATAGCCACTGCCACAAACCCTAGGCAAATCGGTCTCATCGATAGGCATCTCGGTCTCACCGAGATGGGATTGTAATCTCTCTGTTTCCCTTCGTAACGTTTCGGTACCACCGAGATGAGCGATCGGTCCCACCGAGATTGCAATGTAAACTCCCTGTTTCCTTTTCGTAACATTTTGGTCCCACCGAAATGAGTGAATCGGTCCCACCGAGTTTACCTGACCAACTCTCTGGTTAGCTTATTACCAAAATCGTTTTCACCGAGTTTGTGTAATCGGTCTCACCAAGATTACGTTATGCCCTAACCCTAACCATATCGGTCCTACCGAGTTGCATGTCGGTCCCACCGAAAATCCTAACGGTCACTAGATTTGCTGAATCGGTCTGACCGAGTTTCTCAATTCGGTCCCACCGAGTTTGGCAAGTTGTATGTAACGGTTAGATTTTTGTGTGGAGGCTATACATACCCATCCACCTCCTCTTCATTCATGGAGAGAGCCATCAGAACGAACCTACACTTCCAACTTGCTGTTTCTGAGAGAGAACCACCTACTCATGTGTTGAGACCAAGATATTCCCTTCCTACCATATGAATCTTGATCTCTAGCCTTCCCCAAGTTGCTTTCCACTCAAATCTTCTTTCCACCAAATCCAAATCCTGTGAGAGAGAGTTGAGTGTTGGGGAGACTATCATTTGAAGCACAAGAGCAAGGAGTTCATCATCAACACACCATTTGTTACTTCTTGGAGAGTGGTGTCTCCTAGATTGGCTAGGTGTCACTTGGGAGCCTCCGACAAGATTGTGGAGTTGAACCAAGGAGTTTGTAAGGGCAAGGAGATCGCCTACTTCGTGAAGATCTACCGCTAGTGAGGCAAGTCCTTCGTGGGCGACGGCCATGGTGGGATAGTAAAGGTTGCTTCTTCATGGACCCTTCGTGGGTGGAGCCCTCCGTGGACTCGCGCAACCATTACCCTTCGTTGGTTGAAGTCTCCATCAACGATAGCACCACCTATCGGAACCACGACAAAAACATCTATGTCGCCAATTGCGTTTGAATTCTCCAAACCCTTCCCTTTACATTCTTGCAAGTTGCATGCTTTACTTTCCGCTACTCATATACTCTTTGCATGCTTGCTTGAATTGTGTTAAGATTGCTTGACTTGTGCTGAGATAGCTAAAATCTGCCAAAGACTAAAATTGGGAGAAGGACAAGTTTTTATTTGGTCAAGCAGTCTAATCACCCCCCCCCCCTCTAGACATACTTTCGATCCTACAATATCATTAAAATCAATATGAGCACTTCTACTAGCAACCAATTTCATAAGAGCATCAATTTTTCACTCAAAGAAGAAATTTCTTCAACTGAATTAACTTTTTTACTAGTAGGAGCCCTTTCGGTATGCCATTGTGAATAATTTTCCATGATATTATCAAGCAATTTGGTGGCTTCACCCAAAGTAATTTCCATAAAAGTACCACCCACAGCGGAATCTAAAAGATTACGCGATACAAAATTCAAACCCGCATAAAAATTTTGTATGATCATCCAAAGATTTAACCCATGAGTTGGGCAATTCCTTAGCATCATTTCCATCCTTTCCCAAGATTGTGCAACATGCTCATGTTCAAGTTGCTTGGAATTCATGATCTGGGTTCTAAGGGAAATAATTTTTGCGGGAGGAAAATACTTAGTGATAAAAGCATCTTTGCATTTGTTCCAAGAATTGGTACTATTGCGAGGCAAAGAAGAAAACCAATTTTTTGCAGAATCACGCAAAAAACAGAAATAATTTCATCTTCACCACATCATTGTCCACATCTTTTTTCTTTTGCACATCGCATAATTCCACAAACGCGACATCCTCATTAGGAGTACCGGAAAATTGATCTTTCATAACAAGATTCAGCAAAGCAGTATTAATATCACAAGGCTCTGCAGTAGTGGCGGGAGGAGCAATCGGAGTGCTGATAAAATCATTGTTGTTGGTATTTGAGGAATCACATAACTTGGTGTTCTCTTGAGTCATGACGACTACACAAAAAGATTGCACTCAAAAACAGATCCGGCAAGAAAACGGCGAACGAAAAAGAGAGGCGAATAAAACGACAAATTTTTGTGAAGTGGGGGAGAGGAAAACGAGAGGCAAATGAAAAATAATGTAAATTGCGAGGAGATGAGATTTGTGATTAGAACCTGGTATATGTTGAAGATCCTCCCCGGCAATGGCACCATAAATTCCTTTTGATGTCGCTTGAAGCTACGTCGGTATTTCCCCAAAGAGGAAGGGATGATGCAGCACAACGGCGGTAGGTATTTCCCTTAGATATGAAACCAATGTTATTGAACCAGTAGGAGAACCAAGCAACACAATGTAAAAAAGCCCTTGAACAGAGATAACAAATCCTCGCAACCCGGCGTGTTAAAGGGATTGTCAATCCCTTCCGGGTACGGTGCCTCAAGATAGGCAAACGGACGTGAGATAAAATTGTAGTAGATTGATAGATCAAACGCCAAACAAAATAAATAGAAATAAAATGCAGCAAGGTATTTTTTGTATTTTTGGTTCAATAGATCTGAAAATAAATGCAAAGGAAAAGTAGATCGCAAAGGCAAATATATGAGAAAGAGACCCAGGGGCCGTAGGTTTCACTAGTGGCTTCTCTCGAGAAAAATAGCAAACGGTGGTTGAACAAATTGCTGTTGGGCAATTGATAGAACTTCAAATAATCATGACGATATCCAGGCAATGATCATTATATAGGCATCACGTCCAAGATTAGTAGACCGACTCCTGCCTGCATCTACTACTATTACTCCACACATCGACCGCTATCCAGCATGCATCTAGCGTATTAAGTTCATAGAGAAACGGAGTAATGCAATAAGAATAGTGACATGATGTAGATAAGATCTATCTATGTAGAGATAGACCCCATCGTTTTATCCTTAATAGCAACGATACATGCGTGTCGGTTCCCCTTCTGTCACTTGGATCAAGCACCGTAAGATCGAACCCACTACAAAGCACCTCTTCCCGTTGCAAGATAAATAGATCAAGTTGGCCAAACAAAACCCAAATATCAGAGAAGAAATACGAGGCTATAAGCAATCATGCATATAAGAGATCAAAGAAACTCAAAGAACTTTCATGGATACAAAAAGATAGATTTGATCATAAACTCAAAGTTCATCAATCCCAACAAACACACTGCAAAAGAGTTACATCATATGGATCTCCAAGAGACCATTGTATTGAGAATTCAGCGAGAGAGAGGAAGCCATCTAGCTACTAACTATGGACCCGAAGGTCTACAAAAAGAACTACTCATGCATCATCGAAGAGGCACCAATAGAGGTGGTGAACCCCATACGAGATGGTGTCTAGATTGGATTTGGTTGTTCTGGACTTTGCGGCGGCTGGATGAATATTTCGTCGACTCTCCTAGGGTTTTGGGAATATTGGGGTATTTATAGAGCAAAGAGGTGGTCCGGGGGGGCGAGGTGGGCACAACCCACCACGGCGCGCCTGGGCCTCCTGGCGCGCCCTGGTGGGTTGTGCTCTCCTCGGAGCACCCCCCAAGCGCAGTCAGGGCCCATTATGTTCCTTCTGGTCCAAAAAAATCTCCGTGGAGTTTCATTGCATTTGGACTCCGTCTGATATTGATTTCCACCGATGTAAAAAACATCCAAAAAAGCAACTGGCACTTGGCACTATGTCAATAGGTTAGTACCAAAATGATATAAAATGACTATAAAATGATTATAAAACATCCAAGATTGATAATGTAACAGCATGGAACAATCAAAAATTATAGATACGTTGGAGACATATCATGGCCATCATGCCAGCTCTAAGTCTCTCGTGGCTAAGGCTTTTCGTCATGGGTTCTATTGGTTGACGGCTCATGCTGATGCAGAGGATTTGGTCAGCAAATGTGATGGTTGTCATAAATTTTCAAGACAAGCTCATGTGTCGGCTCAGGAATTGAAGATGATTCCAATTACTTGGTTGTTTGTAGTCTGGGGGTGGATACGGTTGGACCTTTTAAAAGATCCAAGGATAAAAAGACTCACCTCTTGGTGGCGGTTGACAAGTTTACAAAGTGGGTTGAGGCAAAGCCGGTCAGCAAGTGTGACGCGGCAACAGCGGTTCAATTCATCAAAAAGGTGATTTTCCATTTTGGTTACCCTCACAACATCATCACTGATAATGGCACTAATCTATCTTAAGGTGCTATGAAAGAACTTTCTCAACGTGAACATATTCGTGTTGATGTTTCATCCGTGGCCCACCCCCGGTCCAATGGTCTTGCTGAAAGAGCCAATCAAGAGATCCTGAGAGGTATAAAACCCTGGCTTATGGTCCCTTTGTAGAGGATGCTGGGTTGTTGGGTGGAGGAGTTTCCATCAGTACTATGGAGTATCAATACCACCCCCAACAGGTCTACGAGTTACACGCCTTTCTTCATGGTTTACGAAGCAGAGGAAGTTCTCCCTAGTGACACCCGTCATGACTCTCCCCATGTGGCGGCTTATGTTAAAGCTGATAATGTACAAGAACGTCAGGATGCTCTTCACCTTCTGGATGAGGAGCATGACCTTGCAGCGGCTTGCTCGGTGATTTACCAGCAAGATCTGTGTCGTTATCATAGCTGTCGGGTTAAAACCCGAACCTTTCAAGAAGGAGATTTGGTGCTCCGGCTCATCCAGGATCAAACTGACATGCACAAGTTATCCCCACCTTGGGAAGGGCCTTTTGTGGTCAGCAAAAATCTGAACAACGGGTCATACTACCTCATTGATGTTCGAGAGCACAAGGACTCACGTAAATCTGAGGAGGAGACCCGCCGGCCATGGAATGTTGCTCATCTCCGGGTTATCCTGCCTTTGTATGCCTGCCACTCCGACCAAGTAATCCTGAAATGACTCGTCGTACTCTTGACAGTCAATCTTATAAAGACCCTGAACTTGTCAAAGTTAAAACGGCGATGGGTCATGGGAGGCCCGGCTTACAGGTTTGAATTAAGTATTAACTTAGTGGATGTGCAGCCCTTGAATAGCACTTGATAGTAAAGCTTGGCAGCCTATGAAGGCCTTGTTTTTCTTGTTTGTATTTTCTTTGAACATTTTTTGAGGTTCATCTTTTGTACCATATTGATATATGGTTTAAAATTGATTCAGGCCATGTTGCCTTGATCATTATGGTTCATATTTGAATCTCTCCAGAGTTCTGATAACCCGGCCTGGTTTTGGACGATAAGTTGCCAATGTTCTTTGATTATGCGCTTGGAGTTCGGCGCTCTAAGTCTTTGGGATGTTACCCTTGCTGCGTATGGCGTTGTAAGCCGGCAGTATGAATATATTGCACAGGGCACTATGCTCTACATCTTTGGGTTGTTACCCTTACTGCCTATGGCATGGTAAGCCAGCAGTATGAACAAATATAAACAGGTATGTTATTTACTTGTTATGGATAAACAAGGTTTTGATAAACCCGCCCTGGTTATGGACTATACAGTCACCAGTCGATTTTATATGTGGCATTATGACCCGCCCTGGGGTAAACCACCAGGGCACTTGTTATCTGCTTGTGTGCAGGGAATATGATAAACATGGTCTGCATGATTGATGACATTATAAGCATAAGGAGCAGATCTTCAACATCAGATCGGCGATCCAAAAGTGTTATGCAAATAAACATGAACGATGGCATGGCAGATCACTATTTTCAAACTAGCCTATTACATGGCATCGAGCGACCCAAAAGAATAAGTGTTTTTGATACATACAACATCCAAGGCTGTGGATGATAAACTGGCCCTTGGATCAGTTGTCTTGGCCTTCACGTGTTGACGCTTCTGGGTCATCTTGCACCGGCTCTTTTTCTTCTTGATCACCCATTGGATGGAAGCCAGGTGTGGCCCAGTTGCTGCTAGTCAAAGCTCTAAACACATCTTCGTCATCTATAAGACTTGATGGATCAATGTCAGGAGCGAGTATGTGCTTACGTGTGGGCGGAATAAGATCCACAGCTTCATGAACTAGTGCCTTCACTTTAGTGTTCTTGGCATCATAAACTGGGTGGTACTTGGAGAGGTCCGTCTCATCAACTAATTTGCTTACCCATGGACGCATCTCTCTTACTCTTTGAGTGAAGTCATCAGTGCTAAAAGGAGACCCATCTTATTTTACACTAGGACAGTCGACTGATATTTCTTCTGGGTCAAGTTCAGCCCGCCACGCCTTTGCCCGGCTCAAGGAAGTGATAGCACCAGCTCTGGCGGCTGATCGCTTTAATTCTCCCACCCTTTGTGGAAGCACAGACAGCTTTTCCAACAGTTCCTTGATAAGGGAAGGTGGTTGCTTCTTATGCAAGGCAGCAGAAATCGCCCGTTGGGCGCCAGTGTACCTGTGCTCTACAAGGGTATATACGGCTTTCAGCCTTATGCGCATATCATCGCCCAGCCTGGAACTTCTGTAACCTGCATTGCCAAGTATATTTATGAACCGGCTCAATGGTTGTTCAACATGGATGAAGAAATATTGAAGTACACTAATACTTACCAAGGATGGCCGTTGTCATGCTGTTGATTTGATATTTTAAACCTGAATACTCATCAGTTACCGGCTTAAGGGCAACTTCGACGTCTTCTGCTCTTTTCAGTAGAGCTGCCTTCTCAGTCTCCGAGCCGTTTTTATCAGCACTGAAGTCATGTTTTAGCTTTTCAATGTTTTCCAAAGCGGTCTTCAGCTCCAATTTGGCCTTTGAAGTCTCAGATTGCTGGGTTTGAATGTTTGCCCTCAAATCATTGACTTGGGATTCCTTCATATTTAATTCAGCCTGCAACATGAACAAGATAGGAGGCATTATGATCATCTTATTCGAAGTCCCAAGCACAATACAAGTATTTTACTTGGCACTGGGGGTTAATGTACATTGCTCTTTTTGAAGACAATTCTATGATGACCCGGCTAAACTGCTATGACTATAGCCGACTCATGGGGGCTACATACTCGGATTTTATTCACAATTATGGTGATAAGTCCCGGCTTATCCATGTTGATTAAGCCAGTCCTTGGGGGCTACAGATGCGAAATTGATCACTGCTATTTGAAGTCCCGGCTTTAACTATGCATCTTAAGTCGGCCCTTGGGGGCTACTTGTTTGATTCTACAATTTCAGTATGCCATGACATTTTCTCATATCCAGTAGACTTGGCGGCTGGTAAAGATATATTTATATGAAGAAGATTGCAGTGCTTACCTCAAAACGCTCCTTCATGAGGTTGACCAGGCCGGCTTCAAAGTCACTGCTGGTGTGAAGGCGGTTTAGATAGCCCGAATGAATTTCTTGAGCATTGAACTGGGCATAGCTTTCCAAGTCTAATTCCCACTTGCCCTTATCAGCAATAGAAAATTCTTATTTTGTGTTGTGCTTGGATAAGGCGGTGGGGTTGCCAGGAGCTGTATAAGCCGTCCCAGTGATTGTTACATCTTAAGTTTCTTGAACCGATTTAGCGGGGCTAGGCGGCTTAGCATTCTCCGGGTCAATGTTCATGGGTCTCATGGTGACAAGATGCTCTTCTCGTGGCAGATCATCCATGGCTGCTTCAGAAGTTTGGTGCAAGGATTTAGACACTGTTTGTTTCTTCGGATCAACACCTTTGGGGTCTTCGGCCGGTTTAGTAACCTTCAGCTTCTTGCTGGGCTTTGCCATAGTGCTAAAAATAAAACATATGATGAGGTTAGTATACCAATTGAATAAGGAGTTAAAACAGGCAGGTTTAAGTGTTCTTACCTAGGTGCAGTCTTGAAAAGAGGGACCTGAGTCCCAGTTGAGTCGCCAGAAGAAGAATGAGAGGTTCCCTGGTAGTTTGAATCAGAAGGGATAAGAGGCTGTCGAAAGAGACCCGCCTTGGGAAGAGCTAAGTCGAAAATTTGTGAAACCTCTGCACGGCGTTTGCGAGGAGTCGGCGTGTTGGGTAAGCCGGAGGACAGAACCCCGCCACCGCTATACCGGGTTGTGCAACGGGCTTCATGCTGCTGCTTCTTCAAAATAAAGTTGGGATCCAAGTAATCAAAAGGGTGAAAAAATCTTACTTTCTGGCTCGCTTGACGAACTTTCTGTCTTAGCAGAGGTTCTGAGTCGGAGGAAAGGATAGTTACCTCTTCACCATCTGTGTGGCTGCCTTCCGCGTCATCCTGATAGTGATCATTGTCAATAAGATGTACAAAAAAGGAGCCAAGGGAGTCAAGTTCTACCTCCGACTCATCATCATCCAAGTTAAATAACTCGGAGGGGGTGGCCTTCTTCTTGGTAGGCTTTTTCTGAGCCTTGTCCTTCCTCTGGGTCCTCTTGGCTGGCTTATCCTGCAGCTTCCTGTTCCAAAAAGGAGAATCGGTCTGCAGAAATCAAATGGGTATAAGAGGACAGTTCAAATGAAGAAATGATTAAACTGAAACCGTTTAAAGCTTATAGCTGGCGGCTTGTTGAGAGTGCAGAAAGTAATCATTCCATTTTTGCTGCAATCTTCCAAACTCTCATTCAGCGGAGACTTGATCATGTCATTGATGTCATCATCAGTCAGCTGTATCTGGCAGTGGCGTTCCGGATCTTTTAAGTCGCTGATGTACTCGCACATCAAACCGGGGCGGCGGCTTATGGGCAAAATTCTCCAAGTGACCCAGCATGGAACCAGGCCGATTTCGGTCAAACCATTGGCCATTAAGGATATAATCTTTGAAAATAGGGGCATATATTTGGCTCGTTCTGCTATGCTGATCCGATCGGGGAGGGGGTGCCTGTTGCTAAGCCGGCTCTCACAATAACCCGGCAGATGTTGGGGATATAACTACTGGGTATGAACCACCCAGGAGGGGCCGGGTCATGCCACTGGCACCTTAAGATGAGAAGACCCAAGAGGATGATGAAGATGGCGGTCCATAGAGCAAGCTTATTGAAGTCCTAAGACCCGGGGGCGACTTGAGGCCCATTGGTATGAACCGCCTTATGTTTAACTTGTATTGTAAGGCAAGCTTAGTTGGTCACCGAGCCGGACAGGTTCTGTATGAGCCGGCCAGGACTCTGTAAGCCGCCGGGCAACAACCTGTGTATATAAAGGGGTGACCCGGTGGCAGGTTAACTCAAGAAACAACTCATCGAGATCTAGGTCAAGCGTATTTGCTCCCTGGTAATCGGAACCCAAGCAATACAACCTAAAGCAGGAGTAGGCTTTTACCTCATTGGGAGGGGCCGAACCTGGGTAAAATCTCTGTGTCCTTCGTCACATTTAACCCCTTCAAGCTAACCTAGCTGCGATGGATCCACACCTAAGTCCTTTTGCTAGGGCATCTGCTGTGTTAAGTCCACAACAACTTGTTACAAATACTTTATGACAAGATGAAAGAATTGACTATGACGAGATTGTCTCATCATAGCAATACTTAAAATTAGTTCGGGTTAAACTAGCAATTATTAAATATTTCAATTACGAGATAAAATAGATGGATGTCAAAATAATTCCCATGAGATGGAAATAAAACCAAGGTTGTATGTTTGATACAATCCAAGGTAATTTTGTCGATCCAGAGGATGCTAGTAAGTATGCAAACTTCAAGAGATCCTATAATGATCTGAAGCAAGCATAGTGGAGTTCGAATCTTCGTACTAATGAAATGGTCAAATAAATTGATTTCATCGACTAAAGTGAACATGCTTATATTTACAAGAAAGTAAGTGGGGGCATGATAATATTTCTAAAGCCAATATGTACATGACATATTGTTGATTAGAAGTTATGTAAATTTCTTACATGGATTAAGACTTTATTGAAACTAGTTTTTCAGTAAAACACTTAGGCCATTAATAGTCTTGGTATTAGACATAATGATCTATGGAGATAATACTATCTAATCGGACTTAGCCAAAATACATATTGACATAATACTAAAGCAGTTTAGTATGTAAAATGTCAAGAAGAGTTTCTCATCAATGTCACATGGAAGGAGTCGATATCCTAAAATATTGATGAGTGAAATATGATTTCAACCACACTTGTATTCCATGGTCTGTAAACAACCAGATATTTCCAGAAACTCCAAGTTAGTTGTAAGTAAAGTTTACTAGTATGGTCAAATTGTTGATCATAGTACAATAATGAAAATGTTGTTAAGGATTAACGACATGTTTCTCACACACGGAGAAATGAAGAAATTGTTGTAAGGAGTTACATCAATGAAGGCTCGTTGTAAGTAGTACATCGATAAAATCTTCATGTTTTCACACGCGGAGAAAATGAAGAGATTGTTGTAAGGAGTTACATCAATAAAGGCTTGTTGTAAGTATTACATCGATAAAATGTTCATCTATGCTCCAAGTAATTTTTTGATTTCAATTAAAAAAGATTTATGGTGGCACAGTAAATTGGAATTGGTCCAAAAAGTTACTCTGGTGAATTCTATAACAGAAGGCTAAGTATATTATTGCTTTAGAAGCAAAAATGAAGGGTGATGAATCGGAAGTTCATTTATGAGCTTTGTATGGTTTCTAGACGATTGTATCATTGGAACAGTTTTCTTAATAGTGGTCCCATCACTCAATCTAAGGAATCAAAGGTTCTACCAGTGATTCGATATACCAAGCCAGTTTCACACAAATTCTTGAAAGCATGATAGATTCATAGAAATGCAAATGATACACGCAGTTCTGAGGTGTCAGATTCGATAGGACGAAGTCTATACCACAAGCAAAGCATGGACTAACACCGGATTGCCACTGATGTTAAAGTTAAAAGTGCTAACTAGATTATTGACTCTAGTGCAAGTGGGAGACTGTTGAAAATATCCCCTAGAGGCAATAATATTGTATTATTATATTTCCATATTCATAGTTAAGAGTTTATGTTCCATGCTATAACTGATATGATCCTGGAATATGTGATTCAGTGGAAAACTCGTATGCACATGTGGAATGATAAACGGAATAAAATAGGTTCCTAGTCTCGCCTCTAAGACTAGCTCAAGTGTTGTTGGTGATCAGGTTTTCTGGATCTTAGGATATCGTTAAGTGTAACGATGGTACTAAAACAACATTGAGGGTATGACGTTAGAAGAACGATCATATTGAATCGACCCGATACTTGTCTATTATACTATGTGATTACATCATATAAAATCATTTGTTATAACATGGAGTGTTAGCATGTGTTTTAGTTCCTCATACCATGAGAGTCTCTCGGTCACTTCCTACTGGACGGTGGGCTTTGGGTTGCTCAAACGTTATCTATAACAAGGTGATCATAATGACAACTTTCATGCTCACCGGGAAGTTTGACAAGTGATCGGACAACTCGAGAGTGGGATTTACTCCTCCGAAGATGGAGAGATATTATTAGGGCCCTCTTGGTGTGACGGCATCCATCATCTTCTGGCCAGACACAGGTGACTACGTCACGGGGATGTCGAAACACGTCAATGAGAAAGAAGAACAAAATCGGTAACATGAGCAATGGTATAGTGAGCATGGTGATGACTCTGGAGGATAACAATGCACACCAGGTTTTGTAAAGTATCACGAAGCAAAGGGAACATCACATGATAACCAAAGGTTCACTCGAATATCATTCCTGTAATCATAGGGACCGATATGGATGTCCACGGTCCCGCTATCAGTCATTGAACGAAGGGGTTTCATTCATGTATATGGTTACCGAACCTATGGGGTCACAAGCTTAAGGTAATCACGATCTTATGAGTTTTACTAGGATGGGAGTGTTGACAATATATTTGTGGAATTGTTTCATTAATATCCGGAATATTTTTGACAGGTTCGAGAAGCGTTTCGGGGTCACCGGAAGGTTTTCGGTGAATATCAGGTAATACCGGGTATTACCAATGAATATATATAGATGGAAAATGTTTCCGGGGATGTTAAGTTACGTATATAATGCTCTGAAAATGTTTAGAACAAATATATAATTAAATATCAATGGGCCTGAAAAGGCCAAGAGGCGGAAGGCAACTTGGACCATGAGGGCCCAAGTGGGAAGGCGCCCCTCCCTTTCCTTGTGGGGGGTGTCGGTGTCAAAACCGGCCAATCTCGGGTAGGGAGTCCCGAACTATGCATCTGAGGATCGAAGGTAACAAGGGACAAAGGGGACACGATGTTTACCCAGGTTCGGGCCCTCTTAATGGAGGTAAAACCCTACGTCTTGGTTCATTGTCTTTGATGAGTATAGGGGTTACAAGAGTCGATCTACCTTGAGATCGTAATGGCTAAACCCTAGATGTCTAGCCTATATGAATTATGATAGCCTCTATGGACTAAACCCTCTGGTTTATATACACACCGGAGGGGCCTAGGGTTGTACAGAGTCGGTTTACAAAGGAAGGAAATTACATATCCGGACGCCAATCTTGCCATCCACGCATAGGAGAGTCCTACTGGACACGGGGGAAGGTCTTCTACCTTGTATCTTAACGGCCCATCAGTCCGGCCCATATACCACAGCCCAAACACCCGAGGACCCCCTAATCCAGGACTCCCTCAGTAGCGCATGAACCAGTCTTCAATGACGATATATTCGGCACGCGGGTTGTCTTTGGCATTGCAAGGCGGGTTCCTCCTCCTGAATACTTCAAAGCAATCTTCTGAACAAAAGAACTATATCCGGCTCTATATAATAGTCACAACCCTTAGCCATGAAGGCAAGATATTTAATCAAAATAATGTCTGTCAACTGACAACTTTTCGGTGAAACGTCACGTCTGGCCTCTTAATATTTCGAACCGTTTTTTCGCCTCCCGCTTCGCGTTTCGAGCCACAGCCTCTATTGGCACGTCTCGTCAGAACAAAGATCGTGTCCGCTTATCGCGGGATCCTCATCAATACGGTTTTGGATAATCCAACCATGTCATTCGCATGACCCCTTGGGAACAGGCGGGTTTTAAGGCTTGAGGGGGTCATTTGATATTCACTGCCTATATAAGAGGATAAATATTCCTCTTTTCCCCACGCCTTCTTCCTTCTCTTGCTTCCCCATCTTCAAGCTCCAGCGCCCAAATTCAATCTTTCCCACCGCCACCAGCCTCTCCAGCCATGTCTGGATCCGGTTCAAAGGGCAAGTGGGAGGCCTCCTACATCACCGAGGAGGACGTCAAGGAGCTCCGAGAGGCGGGATATCTGTCTGCAGACATCGCACACATGCTCCCTGCCAAGGAGCAAGTCATCCCCACCCCGGAGCCCATCGAAAGGGTTGTATTCATCCCTCACTTCCTCCACGGGCTGAGGTTTCCCCTCCACCCCTTCGTCCGGGGCCTCATGTTCTACTATGGGCTAGATTTCCATGATCTAGCCCCAAATTCTTTCCTCCACATCTCCGTGTTCATCATCGTGTGTGAGGCGTTACTCCGCATCCCCCACACTTCAGCCTATGGCTAAAAGTCTTCAATGTGAAGCCGAAGGTGGTTGACAGGCAGCATGCGGACTGCAGCGGTGCCATGGTGAGCAAGCTCCCCAATGCTGTTTGGCCTAAGGGTGCCTTCATGGAGACTATCAAGGTGTGGCAGCAGGAGTGGTTCTACATCACCGAACCCCGCGACGCCAAGTGGGCGGCCATTCCTGAGTTCAGATCCGAACCCCCTATGCGGCTCACCTCCTGGACCACCAAGGGTCTAGACTAGAGATCCACCGCGGAAGTGTCGATGCTGCAAAAGCGCATCTCAAACATGATAGGCAAGAACACCGGTCTCACTAACGTGATTTAGGTGATGCTCTTCCGCCGGATCCTTCCCTGCCAACTCCAGCCCTCCCACATGTGGGAGTTCAATCCAGAAGATCCGCAGACCTTGAAGCACTTCTTTGGCACAACGCACGAAGACATTCGGAAGCTGCTCTTCAAGGCCCAGAAAACATTGCTGAAGAAGACCAAAGACATCGGTCTTGACAGCGAGAATCCGGCCATATCGGTAAGTGTGTTATTCCCAAATATATATTCGATCAATAAGTTTTTAGGCATAATGAGTTTTTTGTCCCTCGTACAGGGATGGATAGCAAAGGCGGAGTGGATCAAGTGTCCGATACCGCTGCCTGAAGATCTGGCTAATCCCCAGTTGACGAAGATGCTGGTCCCGGCACCCTATCAGGCGCTGGACAAGAAGGCGAAGAAGAAGAAGGGCAAGGAGGCCAAGGGCGACCTCCGTCGCAAGGGTCCTTCAGACGCAGTGTCCGGAGAGACTGAAATCCCCTCCTCCCATGAGGGAGATGAAGACGAGGAGGAGGAAGAGACAGCGGAAAGCGACTTCCCTCTTAAGGGGAGGAACAAGAAGCGAGCAGCCTCCACAGACCCAGAGGAGGAGGCGCCCAAGATGGGGAAGATAGCCCTCTCGAATGGTTCAGATTTGGAAACCGAACCCATCCCCGAGAGACTCCCCGAGCTGAAGCCCCTGGCCGAATCGTAAGTATCAAAGGATTTACTGTATGTCTTCAGTCCTTTATGTTTTTATAGTATAACATACTACACCGTATGCCTTTCAGCCCTGCTCGCGACCTCCCCAACCCTTCATTATCTGAGGGGAGTTCTCTGCCACCCGAGAGGGCAGAGAGCGAGAAGCCTCCGCGAGCCTCTCCGCCAATCATCGCGGATGACACTAAGATGTTGTCCCGAAGGACCTCTCCAGGCCGCAGAAGGGTGGGCGAGGCTGCTAAAATGGTGCCGGGGGTAATACCTCGGCTGTCGAAGACATGGGGGGTGCGATCCCCATGGCGACCGACGGTGGGGGCCCTGACCAGTCCGACCCCCAGTCGGACATCATTCCGAAGACCCATGCGGCTCTGGAATCGGGCGAGCAGCCCCATTTGAAGGAGGGGGGAGCATCAGCTCTGACGGCGACCTCCACTAATCCGGAGGCGCCGAATGCTCTGGTTGAAGCACTATGAAGTGCTTCCATCATGGAGGAGCATCGCACCATGATGGGTGTGGTGGTAGAGAAGGTTCAGTCCACCAAGAGCAGGCTGAACGAAGCCTTCACCAGCCTACTAACAGGCTTTGAGGTATGTGATGTAATGCTCTAGACGCTTTTCATATGAAGGAAATATACCTGTATATAGATAGCAGCCCATGAAACTCTGTCCGGTTTTTGAAAAAGGCCGAAAAGAGGATCACATAGTATTCGAAAGAACTGGCGTACTTTTCTATTTTATAACAGGCTTCCCTATTGGCGGCAACCGCCCAGGCCGCTGAAGTTCAATCGGAAACTAAAGCTGGCTGATGATGAGATCGGCCGCGTTAATAAGCGGTTCGATGAGGCGCAAGGTATGTGAGTACTTTTAAAAGAGTTTGATCATATATCTGAAGTGATATGCAAATTCAGAGTGTAACTCATGTACTGCTGTGATTATGAGTGCAGGTAGTGCGGCCGAGGTTGAAACCCTCAAGAGTGCCCTTGCCCAGTCCAAGGAGGAGGCGAAGGTGAATAAAGCAGCCGCTAACAAAGCGGCTACAGAATTAAAGACCGAACAGCTTGCCCGCCGTCAGCATGAACAGAGGGTGGCCAAAGTGGAGCAAGAGCTGAAGGACGCCATCGGCAAGTGCGAGGCCTTGGAGGAGAAGACAATGGCCCAAGCGGACGAACTCACCAAAGCCCTCCAAGAGGCCAAAGAGGCGCGAACCGAGTCCGGAGTGCTCGTGAGGAGATCCGGCAGGCCGAACAGATAGCGGCTAGTAAGCCCTTTCTTTTGCAGAGTATATTTGGGGGTCAAAGATATGCCTTGCTCACTCGACTGTGGAGTTCTCTAGACGCATTTGTGGATCTTCCGAGGAGTGCCGCCAATGCCGCACAGTTCTTCCGAGCCCAGGAGGGGAACTCGATAGAGAAGCTGTTCTGGTCACAGTTCCTAGCGCCAGAGCACCCGACCATGAAGGACATCATAGTCCGGCTTTGGCCAGCCGAACCCATTCCGAGCAGCTACTTCGGCTTGGTAAGGAGACTCATCGATGCGCTGCCCCTAGTTGAAGCTGTGAAGCGCTCGGCATGCATAGAGGGTGCATGGATGGCCTTTGCCCATGTCAAGATGCACTGGACGAAGATGAAGGCCACCGTCGTGGCAATCGAAGGTCCGCCTGAAGGCAAGGACCACTACAAGCCGGAGAGGTACTTTGAAGACGTCCTAGCAAGTGCCCGAATAGTAGAGGGCCAATGCTCAAAGGATGTCATGTTTGAGTGAATGTAGTAGGGTTGTTCGGACTTTGTTTTATGAACCAAGGCTTGTAATATATTTATGCCTTTATCTAAAATTATTTTCCTCCTGTGCGGCCATTTCAATTCTGAAAGTTTGTCAGTCGTCGGCTCCAGCCCCCATGTAGATGCTACGGGGTGTTCGGTATAGAGCGCGAATACACTTGACCCAACGTCTTGGTCCGTAAAGGAGGTGTCTACGCAGCGAACTAGGCAATCAGACTATGTGGCTTTATTACTTTCACTTAGCCATAGGAGTTTGACGGTGGGGCTGAGTACTAGTGTAACACCCCGGATGTAACTTTCCATAATTGTAACTCCAACTCTTGCCATTTCCGGCTATGTGATATGTTATTTCCTCTGTGGTTGGGTTTTTGCCTTTCGTTTTGCATTTTGTTCATGTCATGCATCTCATCTCATAGCATCATGCGCATTGCATCGGCATTGTTTTCTTAAAACTTGCATCCGCTCGTAATTGCCGCTCCTCGCTTCTCTCCATTGTGTTCGTTGACCGATCCGAGTCCAACTGGTTTTCGATTCCCTCTTGCCAAACCACCTAACCTCTCTGCACGCCACTGACCCCCTCTTGCGCGCGTCCGAAAACTGCTCTGAACCTGAACCGGGCTGTCATGACCGATGAGTCCGGATCATCCCCAAACATCTATAAAACATCTCCATTTTCTTATTTGGACTTCCTAGCCTTGGCAGTGTCCCAGGGAGTTGAGCTCCGAGGTGTTATCGTCACAATTTTATCATTGTAGTTCTGGAATACCTGAGTTTTGCCGACATTGAAAATCTCTTTTATGCAGTTGTTGGTGAGATAACCTCGACGCCACCCAGTACTGGGGCGGGAGTTTGGGAGTATTGCCATAGCTCGTATAATGGATGCTTTTCGAAGGTTGAGGTACACGATTTCCAAAGGTTTCTTGGTTATGTGTTGACGGATGGATACATCTTGGATGTAGGTATTGTTAGTTTGGGTGAGATATTTATTGCTTCCCCTGTATCCCCAACACCAGATTGCATAACCAGAAAGTTTTGGGAGTTTTATAGGTGGGAATTCAAGTAGCTCCTAGAATATATTGCCGACAGATGCATGATATGAGATTGGGGTTCGACGTCTAGTGGTCTGCCTATCCACGGTCGTTTTTACAGTGGTCTTGCTGTGTCTTAATGGGTCCTTGCTATGCTGACTCGGGGACGCTTCGTATGTCATGTGCACTACCTTGTACATGATGGTGCTGTAAGATTGAGCCCGTGTGGGCCCCACCACGAAAACTTCGGATGAAATCTCTATCATATGTTTGTTTCTGGCTTATTCTACAAGCCAAATCCTTTGTTTTGTTTTATTTGTGGTATTCGAGTTACTTCGATGTCAAGTGTTGAATCCATACATTTCCTAAATGGTGTTCTCATATTGCTATGTGAATACTAATCCTTCTTGATCATCGAGATTGTCATGTCAATTCTTTCCGGCCGGTGTGCTTCTCTTCAAGTGGATCGGATCATTTCAACATCCGCAAGATCAATTCTAAGTTTTTCTCAACGGTATCCATTCCATCTGCCCCAAGTTGCCTTTGTTTTCCCGCCCTCCCACCCTTTTTCTTCAAGGACTCAGATTTCTTAATCAAGTATCCTTTTATTGATGGGAAGTCTCTCCATTCTTTTCCATCAATGTTCTTATCCAGCGATTCTCAGGAAGATACTAACGGAGCTTCAAGTTTATTATTCTTCGTCTCTTTTCTTCTCCGGTGGATTCAATTCAAGCTTTGTCAATCATATCCTTTCCTCGTTTCAAATGCTATCCCATTCCAATGCATCTCATAATCGTTCACCTCTCTCTATTAGTATCCGGAGTGCTAAAGATATCTCTGAAGAATCATGTTTCCATTCTTAATCCGTTCGAGTTATTTTGAGGTTTTTCTCATTCAAGCTATTTAATTCTACCGGTGCAATCTCTATTTCAAGCAATCTTTTAAATGGTGTTTCTCTTGAGTGGGCCCTAACCCACATGTCTTTTCCCAGGATCTTACCTGACTCTTTTATTTTTTCGGAGCTATTCTCAAATCTTTTAAAGTTTGACGTAAGAATGAATTTTCATCAGTCACATGCCTTCTCCAAGATCGATTTCAAATTATTTTTTCATTGTTGGCTCAACCTCTTTGTTTTTCATTCTCCCAGAGTATCTCAACAATTCATGGTGGTGTTTCCTGTCGTCATTCTCGGATTTTGAAGACCGAAGAAGAGTTCCTCTTAAATCCTTGCCCGTTCTTCCAAAGTTGCGTAGTTCAAGCTTGATTCCATCCTCTCAGAATTGTTTTCAATTGTGAGAATTCTTTTCATACCCATCCGGAGCATTTCAGGAATTGTTTTCATTGCTTGATCATCCAAAGGCCAACATTTTAGAAGATTTATTTGTTCTCAATATTCATCCCTCATTCCCTAATTCTACCGGTGCATCGTTCAAATATTCTCTAATCAGTTCATGATCTCTTCGTTCTCATGTATCTAAATCCCATCAAGTATCTTCATTCATTTTCCAATTCTTCCCGGTGAATTGTGCCTTTGCTACTTTAATTTTCAATTCTTACGGTGGTTCGTTTAACATTCATCTTCCGTTGTTATCGTATAAATTAATTCGTTCTCCCTGAATCCTACCGATGGTTTGTTCAAGTTTTTCCCAAGTTTATGCTATACCCCTCTTATTCCTTTCTACGAGAATAAGTAGTATGCCAAATCCGTTGCTTGTCATCAATTTAAATTGGTGAAGGATACGCATAACATAATTCTTATTATTGTTTCATCCAAGTGATCTAGTTTCTTATTTCCGGAGTTGTTCGTCATGTCACATTTCTCGGTTCGAGATGCTTCATCTTTTCTTTTCTGAAGTTCCAAGTTTTCCGCATTATCTCGTCGTGAAGCTCCATCTAAATCATTGCAAGCTCACCTTGTTCTTTCAACTTCTCTTTCTTTCTATCACTCTTTTATTACCGGAGTTCTTCATGGTTCATCAAATATTTCATTCGCGAAGCTTTCTTCAAGATTTTGTTGGAGGAGCTCAACCATTCTTCTTCTTGCATTTCGAAGTGCAATTCTTTCTACCTTATCTTTTGAGGTGGTGTTATATCATTCTTGACAATTTTCATTCATGTTTCGTGATTCACATGTTGTCAAAAACGAGGTATTTTAAATCCTTCAATCCTTTTGTTGGAGTTATCTTGGGTTATATTTCACTTAAAGCCTTCCCTAAGGAATGTTGCTATTGTGTTGTTTATCAATGATCCAAGTTATCTCTCTATCATCTTGGTGAAAGATTTTTTTTCATCTCGTTGGTGTTATTAATTATATTATTTGTTTCCGTAGTGGCAGAATTTCGCCTCAATTTTGAGAAGTTTTCCATAAGCCCACTACAAGTTTATTCGTTTCGTTGTTGGTTTTCCAACAACTCCATTATAACCTTCTTGGAAGGGTGCTTTCCAAGCTCATTTGTGGCAGAAGTTGCTTTTTCCTTCTCCATTCTGTTATTCCAATGATCTATCTTCTATTCTTTCTTCCGGAGGCATTGTGATGTTGCTCTCTTCACTCATCATCTCGAATTGTGAGGATCGTGTTCTTTTCATGCTTATCCATTTAACCGGAGTGTTGTGTCATCTTTTCAAGTTCTTTTCAACTTATCAAGTCTTGCATCTCTCTTCAACCAGAGTGCTATCGGAATTTGATCTTCCTTGTTCCTTCTTTATCTCATTTCAACCAGAGTGTTTTCAATTCCTTCTTGTCCATTGTACTCGTCATTCATAGCTTTGTATCCTCCAAGGTTCACATGGTGTTCCTTGTTTCTATTTTCTATCGCAGTGCTCTCAATTGTGTTCAACTCCATTGTGTTCTTTCTTTCAACTTTTCAACCTCTCAAGGTTCTTTGGTTTCACTCATTTGTCAAAGAAGCAACTTAGTTTTACCTCTTCTCTTCCTCTTCCGTTTCTCTCTGGTGCCATCCTAGATCTCGGGACGAGAACCCGGATGTAACTTTCCATAATTGTAACTCCAACTCTTGCCATTTCCGGCTATGTGATATGCTATTTCCTCCGTGGTTGGGTTTTTGTCTTTCTTTTTGCATTTTCTTCATGTCATGCATCTCATCTCATAGCATCATGCGCATTGCATTGGCATTGTTTTCTTAAAACTTGCATCCGCTCGTAGTTGCCGCTCCTTGCTTCTCTCCGTTGCGTTTGTTGACCGATCCGAGTCCAATTGGTTTTCGATTCCCTCTTGCCAAACCACCTAACCTCTCTGCACGCCACTGACCCCCTCTTGCGCGCGTCCGAAAACTGCTCCGAACCCGAACCGAGTTGTCATGACCGATGAGTCCGGATCATCCCCAAACATATATAAAACATCTCCGTTTTCTTATTTGGACTTCCTAGCCTATTTTTTGTGACCGTTCGATTTGGATCGGAGGGTCCGTTTTGCCCCTAAGCTAGTCCACCTAGCTATTTAAACAGCCCAACCCTAATTTCTAGGCATCCTGTCCCATCCATCCATTTCATCTGCCGCCATCCTCTGTCCAAATCCTCCTCGAAGTCCACATCGAGCCAACCACAACCACCAACCTTCCTCCTCGCCTCGTCCACGTTGCCGGAAGCCGCACCTTGGACCTCTGCACCCTCACCGAAGCAAGCTCGCCCCAAGTCCCGCCAAGTCCCCTACCACGCTGGAGCCAGCTATAGCTCCGTCCCGGCCGTCGTTTGCCTCGCCGCCGTCCAGGACCCTATGCCGCCCCGCTTCCTCCACTCTTGGACTCGCCTGGTTCATCTCCGCCGGAGTCCCACCGGTGCTACTCCTCTGCATCGTCCCAGGGCGCTCGAACCTGTCTTCTTCCAGCCCTGCTTCCCCCTGTAGGCGTAGCCCCTGTTCGCCTCCAGCCGCGCGCCTGCATCGATAGGGTCAGTGCTCCCGAGCGCGTTGGCTACGCACTGCCTCGCCTCGATGTGTCTGCATGGCCCGCAGCCAGCGCTAGGCCCAGCCAAGCCGCGCCAAGGCCCAGCTCCCTGGAGCCCAAGGTGAGTAGCACCTCGTCCCCTCCAGATGTGGCCCGGATCATGTGTTTTTTCGTCTGCGATTTTGTCCATTTTCTAGTGAACTGCTGATTTACAGAAAAATCTTCAACATCATGCATATAATAACTCCACAACTGTGCATCGGTTTAAAATGATCTATATATATGAAAAATGCTTAGAATTTCATCTAGTTTCATAATATGTTGCTTTCGTCCATGTTTAAAATGTTTAAGTTGATGTTTACGTTTAATTTGCATAAAATGCCATGCTAAAATGATTTATTTCATAACTAAATAACAGTAGCTCCAATTTTAATAAACTTTATATGTAAATGGGGTGGGGAATGCCTAGTTTAACTTGGTGCACTTACTTTGCATGTTTAACAACATTAAAATATGTTTTAGGGAAGAACATTACCAATTCCAAAATATGCATATGAGGATTTTCTGGAATTGTTGTTTGTTGTTTCCGGCATCATTTAAACTTGCCTAAATAGGTAGTTTTCATATGCTTCACCCCTTGCCATGTTTAATAACATTTAATATTGTTGTGTATCTAAACGAGAGCGAACTAAATAACTCGAGTGTGGTGTTTCATCAATATGCAACTCGTTGCATATTGAGCTCCACTTAATTTGAAGTGTTGTTTGTTGCACTTTGCCATGCCATGCCTCATTAAACCGGTCATGCATCATACTTGTTTGTGCATCATGTCATGTTTATGCTTGTGTGTTTACCATGTTGTTTGCTTCTTTCTGGTTGTACTTCTTCTCGATAGCTACGGTTATGTTGCGATTGTGAGGACCCGTTCGACTACGTTGATTTGTCTACTTCATGGACTTGTTCTTCTTCCTTGTGGGATCTCAGGCAAGATGACCATTACCCTCGATATCACTTCTATCTTTGCTTGCTAGTTGCTTCCTTCTATTGCTATGCTGCGCTATCTATCACTTGTTTACCATGCCTCCCATATTGCCATGTCAAGCCTCACCTTTCCTAGCAAACCCTTGCTTGGCTATGTTACCGCTTTGCTCAGCCCCTCCTATAGCGTTGTTAGTTGCAGGTGAAGTTGAAGATTGCTCCTCCATGTTGGACAGGATTATGTTGGGATATCACAATATCTCTTATTTAATTAATGCATCTATATACTTGGTAAAGGGTGGAAGGCTCGGCCTTATGACTGGTGTTTTGTTCCACTCTTGCTGCCTTAGTTTCCGTCATACTGGTGTTATGTTCCTTGATTTTGTGTTCCTTATGCGGCCGGTTCTATGGGAACCCCTTGACAGTTCGCTTTGAATAAAACTCCTCCAGCAAGGCCCAACTTTGGTTTTACATTTGTCTAACAACCTATTACCTTTCCCTTGGGTTTTCGCGAGCCTGAGGGTCATCTTTATTTTAACCCCCCCCCCCCCCCGGGCCAGTGCTTCTCTAAGTGTTGGTCCGAACCAAGCAGCCTGCAGGGCCACCTCGGGGAAATTTGAGGGTTGGTTTTATTCGTAGCTTGACTCATCCAGTGTGTCCTGAGAATGAGATATGTGCAGCTCCTATCGGGATTTGTCGGCACATTTGGGCGGTCTTGCTGGTCTTGTTTTACCATTGTCGAAATGTCTTGTAACCGGGATTCCGAGGTTGATCGGGTCTTCCCGGGAGAAGGAATATCCTTCGCTGATCGTGAGAGCTTGTGATGGGCTAAGTTGGGACACCCCTGCAGGGTATAAACTTTCGAGAGCCGTGCCCGCGGTTATGTGGCAGATGGGAATTTGTTAATATCCGGTTGTAGAGAACTTGACACTTGACTTAATTAAAACGCATCAACCGCGTGTGTAGCTGTGATGGTCTCTTCTCGGTGGAGTCCAAGAAGTGAACACGGTTTGGGTTATGTTTGAACGTAAGTAGTTTCAGGATCACTTTTTGATCACTTCTAGCTTCACGACCGTTGCGCAGCTTCTTTTCTCGCTCTTATTTGCGTATGTTAGCCACCATATTTGCTTAGTGCTTGCTACAACTCCACCTCATTACCCCATCCTACCCATAAGCTTAAATAGTCTTGATCTCGTGGGTTTTGAGATTGCTGAGTCCTCGTGACTCACCAGATACTATCACAACAGTTGCAGGTGCCGATGATACCAGTGCAGGTGATGCAACTGAGATCAGATGGGAGCTCAACGAAGATCTTAGTCCTTATTATGTTTCGTTTCATGTTGATCAGTAGTGGAACCCAGTTGGGATAATCGGGGATCTAGCAGTTGGGTTATCTTCTTTTCTTTTGGCTTCGTCCGTAGTCGTACTATGTGTGTGCTCTGAATGATGTATGAATTATATGTTCATTGTGTGAAGTGGCGATTGTAAGCCAACTCTTTATCCCATTCTTGTTCATTACATGGGATTGTGTGAAGATGGCCCTTCTTGCGACAAAACCACCATGCGGTTATGCCTCTAAGTCATGCCTCGACACGTGGGAGATATAGCCGCATCGTGGGTGTTACAACTAGCCCATGTGCGTATGCGGCCACCCGAACTAGGATGCCTTTATCGCATGACTGGGCGAAGGCCGGCCCTTCGTATAATACGGAGTAAATCACAAAAGATTTGTAGCAAGTCGTCGAATTGCCGACCAACTCTCGCCCTATCATGACAGTCAGTTTTCAGCTTTCTCTACTGAGGTGTTTGACCGGACGAACCAAAAACACAATCGCAGTAGTTCTCCCTTTACTACCTTAGCCGAACTACCGGAACGTAAGGTGGTAATCACAGGAGCCGGGCAACCCAACTATTGACCTGAGACATGATTCGGAGCTGATGCATATAATGCAACATTCGGGACGCCGAAGTATACCCTATAAGTGTTCGGACTTTTGAAAATATACGTGGTTGAATAGAGCCCCCGACATTTAGGCCGGGCCAAAGTATATTTGGCAATCTGAAGCAAGGAGGAAATACAGATGGTAAAATAAACCAATACCAAACAGGGGCGATAAATTCTTTCGTTTATACTCTAAATAATACGTCAAGATGTGCTATTACAGATAATGCCACAAACATCAAGGTTATTTCACATGTCGAGAATTTGTACACAAGGGGAAGCTGTATACAGGGCCTAAAAAGAAAAGGTAGTCTTGAAGATCCCATTGATGCCCTGCCGCACGTCTGCGCCGTTTCTCCTTGTTAAAAATCCTTTGAGAGGAGCATCCGACGATCGTTTATATGAAAGGGGCCTGGAACGAGCCCTTGCACGACCGTAGGGTAGCTAGGTTTTAATGAACCTGTAGTGTGAGGGAGAAAAAATAAAGAAGAAAAGTTAAGGTCCAAATAGGGTCAAGCCGCACTATAGACCTTGTCCGCGGTGTGTCTCCATCATTGCCCAGGGTATTTTGAGTGCGTGATTATGCACACGCGATACATATGCCACTGTTGTGTGGGGCGATCGGTGGAGGCGAAACTGCTAGTCTAGCTCTGGATCCACAGAGCTGTCATTCTACAGAGTAGGTCAGACTCGCTTAGCAGTGTCCAGGGGCTTGATGACCGATGAAGTGTTCGGCTTGATGAGGTCGCTCTGCACCTCGGCTACGAGGGCCGCGGTGTTATCCTCAGTATGGAGGGAGCGCTCCATGTTTCCATTGAATGTGATAACACCACGTGGTCCAGGCATTTTGAGCATTAAGTAAGCATAGTGCGGGACTGCGTTGAAACAGGAAAGGCAGGTCATCCAAGCAGTGCATGATAACCACTACGAAAGGGGACAATATCGAAGATCAAGTCTTTGCTTCGGAAGTTATCCGACGAACCGAAGACTACTTCCAATGTTAATGAACCCGTGCAGCTGGCCTCTACGCCGGGTATCACTCCTTTAAAGGTGGTGTTACTAGGCTTGATTCTTGACGGGTCAATACCCATTTTACAAATAGTGTCTTGATAGATCAGGTTAAGACTACTGCCGCCGTCCATAAGGACTCGAGTGAGATGGTATCCATCAATGATTGGATCGAGGACCAGGGCTGCCGAACCTCCATGACGGATACTGTTTGGGTGGTCCCTGCGATCGAAGGTGATCGGACAAGCCGACCATGGGTTGAATTTTGGGGCGACGGGCTCTACGGCGTAGACATCCCTTAGTGCGTGCTTGCGCTCCCTCTTGGGGATATGCGTGGCATATATCATATTCACTGTTTACACCTCAGGGGGAAATTTCTTCTGTCCCCCTGTGTTCAGTGGGCAGGGCTCATCATCGTCCTCGCTTGGCGGCCCTTTCCCCTTTTGTTTGATATTTAACTTACCGGCCTGTTTAAAGACCCAACAGTTTCTGTTGGAATGATTTGTAGGCTTGTCGGGGGTGCCATGAATCTGGCAAGGTCGGTCGAGTATTTTTTCCAAATTAGATGGACCGTCCCTATTTCCTTAGAATGGCTTCTTCGCTGACCGGGTTTAGAGCCATTGAATCCGGCGTTGACCGACGTATCTTTAGTTTCTTCATTGTTGTTTCGGCGCTTATGTTTGTTATGCTGTGGCCTTCCGTTGCCATCCCTGGCTTCAGAGGTGCCAGGGTCGCTGGTACTGTTGCTTCTACGAGCAAACCAACTATCTTCTCCTACGTAGAAGCGGGTCATGAGTGCGGTAAGAGCTGCCATAGACTTCGGCTTTTCCTGACCGAGGTGTTGGGCGAGCCATTCGTCATGGACGCTATCTTTAAAGGCCGCTAGGGCTTTGGCGTCCGGACAGTCGATGACTTGGTTCTTTTAATTAAGAACCGAGTCCAGAGTTTGCGGACTGACTCTCCGGGTTGCTGGACTATGTGACTAAGGTCATCGGCGTCCGGTGGTCGGACATAAGTGCCTTGGAAGTTGTCTCGAAAGGCATCCTCCAAGAAGATGATGCAGCAATACCACTCTTTGGAGATGAGACACCTGATGCAAAATTGTGGCTGTTTGGCCTAAGTAACACTCCAGAGGAGCCAATCTTCGTGGAGGTACTAGTTACTCTATGGGCGATATGGTGGGCGCGACATCGTGCGATACATGAGGAGGAGTTCCATAGTCCCTGGTCTACACACATGTTCATCAGGAAATATCTTGGTGAGATTGAGTACTGTAGTAAGCCGGTGCAACTTGGGCGAGCTCCATCGAGTGCTGCAACTGAACCAGTAAGGTGGATCAGACCGGATGCTGGTACAGCCAAGATCAATGTGGATGGTGCCACAGCAAAGACAATAGAGAAGGGGGCAGTGGCAGCGGTGTGCAGAGATGAGGAGGGTCGGTTCCTTGGAGCATCTGCATTGTTGCTAGCGGGTGTTTCGGACCCCCCAACACTGGAAGCTCATGCATGCGGGGAGGCATTGTCTTTGGCTGAGGACCTGCACGTACATAAAATTAATGTTGCAACAGACTGTCCGAGAGTCATGAATGAGCTTCAAGCTTTGGTTTTCTTAGGTCCCTACTGCATGACTTTAAGGGACGTTAGAGATAGAGTTGCAAACTTTCAGTCTTGTTCATTTAAGTTTGAGTAGCGCGCTTGTAATGGTGAGCCCCATAACCTAGCTAGAATGGCAACTAGTCTAGATGTGGGCCGATATGTGTGATTTGTCGATCCTTCGGATCACCTGTGTATTCCTCGCCATATTGAATTTTGAATAAAGCATTGTGTTACTAAAAAAAGATCAACTCACGGAGACCAAGTCCGCAACGCCCCATTTTCTACCCATGTTCTACACTCCACCCACGCTCCCGCTCCCATGATCTGCACGACAGCGACGTGCAAGTTGAATGCTTGGCGCATGCGACAGCCTCCAAAGATTCAGTACTACACATTTGCCCCCTATAAATACCAGGCAGTCTGACTGCTCTAGGGTCGGTCCGGGATTCGTTTTCTCCCCAGTACTAAATCTCTCTCACACACAGCATTTAAAACAATATAGAGGCTAGCCAACTCGCTCCCAGGATGCTCCCCGAATTCATCCTTTGATAGTCGTCCGATTCTGGTCAACGCGGTCTTTTTCTGGTTCCTGCCCGCTCGATCTTCGCTGGGAATTGACCTCTGCATTTTCACCGGGCGGTAGATCCTGGGCGGGGGATGACCTATGGGCTCGGGCAGGATTTGATTGGCTGGGTCACCATTTTTTGGATGTGCGCGCAGCCCGTCCTGCCGCGCCGCATGCGCGCGTCGTGGGGTGTTGCGCGATCTGCGCTCCCCCTCTGCCCTCTGGTCGTCTGCCACTGCGGCCGTGCGTCGTGGGAAGCCGCGGACGGGGTTAGCCGACGCATACACACCCGGTTTGGGCAGTCTCCTCGCGATGACAGGTGGTCCCGTGCTGCTCTGGCCCCGCTCGTCGGCTGCCCTAGCTAGGCTCATCGGTTGGGCAGGCGTTCTTGCGGCGCGCGGGATGGGTTGGGAGGGCGGTCTTGCAGCGTGTGTCACGGAGGGCCCGCGCAGGGTGGTCCCAAGGTGGGCTATCGCATGTGCCCGTGTCGTGCGCCATGGGAAGCTGCGGAGCAGTTGGCCGCGTCGTGCGTCGTGCAGGTCGTGTCCTCGAAAGCCCCTCGCTCGCACCGTCGCACGCCGCAACCCTCCCTCCCTCCTCGGACAAAATTACTGTTCTGACCCTTAAGGCAAACTAAATACCGATTTGACCTCGTTCCAAATTTTTTTTTGTTTCTGACCTTTTTCGGTGACGCCAAGGTCCCTGGCGTCTGGGTTACGAAGCAGACGCCGGGGTCCCTGGCGTCTGGCCCCTGGCCCGCACTGCCCGCCTGCCCGTTGACCTGCTGACGTGGCAAAGGGGCCAGACGCCAGGGACCGTGGCGTCTGGCCCCGGTAAGTGGATAACCCCACCGGGAGAGTGTGTGGGTCCCACCCCACACACTTTCCCCAATCTAGCCCGAGCTTGAAGAAGAGCTGCTGCCTCCCCACTCTCTCTCACCCCTCAAGCTCCCCCCTCAAATCCTCTCCAAAAGGTACATCCCTTAGGTGGATCTTTCCATCACTTTGTTGCTCTTGTTAATCTCTCCCAAATCATCCAATTATTTTTTGTTAAGTCTTGTCCTTTTGGTTGCATTTTATACATGTTGGTGGAACCCTAGTTCATGTTTTCTCCCCCTTATGTTAGTGTGAATGGCTTGGTTAACTTTGATAATATAGTGCTATGCATGGTGTGTAGTAGGAATATATGTTTGTTGAGTAGAAAGATTGGGGGTTAGGGTTAGTTAGTGATTAGGGTTAACTTTGCTTAGTGTGTTAATTAGTGATTAGTGATACTTTTGTGGACATCGCCAATAATTTAGTGTTGATATGATTTGGATATAATAAGATGTATTTGGATAAACACCAATTCTCATTGAGGTCTTAAATGCATTCATGTAATTTTTAGATGGAGAGACTTGTTAATGTTCATTACATTGACAAGGAGGCATTCTTGAGTAACAATGCCGACACGGGTGAGGAACCATTGGTTTTTGATAGAAGCCCTAGCTATGAGGATGTTGTTGCAAAAGTGAGACAAGTCTTGAAGTGGATGGACACCAATGTTGATGTTAAGTTAATAGGAAGGTATGATGTTGGAGTTGGAGCCAAATCTCGCTTGAAAAGTATGCCTATCACCTCGGATTTGCATTGGGATGTATACAAGGAAAAAGTATCCCAATCGGAAGACAAGTCACTTGAATTGTTTGCCACCACTGAATCTCCTCGGTTTACCTTTGATTTGAACCGGCATGTCTCTTCCCCAATGGATGACATGAGCGAGAGGACAATGGTGCCACTTGTTGAGCATAGGGTTGTGGTTGATGCCCCCAATGTTTATCCCCCACCATGTCCCCGTGTACCAACTATCAAAGCAAATGAGGTTGAGTTGTATGCCCCCAATGCTTCTAGCCAACCACCAACTAGCCAAGCAAATGAGGTTGAGTTGTATGCCCCCAATGCTTCTAGCCAACCACCAACTAGCCAAGCAAATGAAGTTGAGGTGATTGCTAGTGACGGAGTAATTCAAGAGGATGAAGATGCTTATGATGACGACGAAGAGCAAGAGGAAGGGTTTCATGGCAATGATGTTGGTGACTTGGATGTGTACATAGCGCAAAAGGACATGGATCGTGACTTGCCTTTTAGGCGTCAATATGCGTATGACTCGGATGACGAGGGTCCAGTTGAATAGTTGGACGAGGATGGATTCACAAAGGAGGAGAACCAAATCCACTTTGAGCTGACGGGCTTACAAAAAAGAACTCACTTATTTAAAGATCTCGGCCTTGCCCATAAAGCTGTTGTTGACGGTGGAATGAGAATGACGGCGATTGAGCCAACACCATGCCCGGATCCAAGAGAACCAAGGGTGGAGAATGAGGACGAGAATGCTTATTTGAAGAAAGGATTGAAGTTTCTGAGCTTGCCTATGCTGAAGTTTTGGTTGGCTGACTATGCCATTTGAAACCATAGGCCAATTTATGTTGAGCACTCCGACATGAAATTGCGTTACACCGTGGTGTGTGAGCAAAAGGAATGCACATGGAAGGTTCGTGCAAGAAAGCTTAAAGAAACCGAAGAATGGGTGTTAACAAGTTGTGATACCACTCATAGATGCAAACCGCCATCGAAACGACTTAGAAAGACACACCGTCAACTCACATCTGAGTATCTTGGATACAAATGGATGAAAGACATAGCCTTTGATCCCACTGTGAAAGTGAGGTTTCTCATGCGGACGGTGAAAAAACAATTTGGTTATGAAGTCAAGTATGGGAAGGCATGGAAGGCAAAGGCAAATGCTATTAGGATGTTGTACGGTGGTTATGAAGAAGCATACAACCAGCTCCCAAGGTTGTTGGCCGCCATTGCACATAGGAACCCGGGCATGTTTCATGTGGTCGAGGATCACGAGGGAGTGTTCCACCGTGCCTTCTGGAGTTATGGACAATGTGTGGAGGCGTTTCAGCATTGTCATCCGGTCTTGTCTATAGATGGCACGTTCTTGACCGGTAGATATAAGGGCACACTAATGGTAGCAATGGCGCACTCATCAAACGACAACGTGTTGCCATGTGCATTTGCTTTGGTGCCTTCCGAGCACCAAGACAACTGGGAGTGGTTCATGGGTCATGTTAGGCACAACGTGATTGGGGCTAGGGAGGTATGCATCATATCGGACCGACATCATGGCATACTCAAGGCAATGGACATTGTTATTCCAGGATTTCCAAAGCTTCACCACAGATGGTGCATGAGGCATTTCGTGGCCAACTTTTACCGGGCATGTAAGAGCAAGGAGCTCAGCAAAGACCTTACCCATGTATGTGTGGCCTTCACCACCCAAGGTTTCGATGCTCGGTACAACAAACTCTTTGCAGCGGTGAACGAAGGGGGAAAAGACTTCTTAACTAGGAATTTAAGTGAGAAGCACAAGTGGGCACGCGCTCATGACGATGGTGGTTGGCGATATGGCGACATGACGAGCAATCTCGTAGAATGTTTCAACAATGTGTTGAAGGGTGCTCGTGCTTTGCCGGTGACTGCAATAGTGGAGTACACCTTCTTCAAGCTTAATGAGTACTTTCAGAGGCATTCTGAAGAGACTGCAAAATGGATAGGTGAAAAAAAGGATTATCCAGAGGTGCTAGAGGTGCTAGTGTTCGTAGAGGTGCTAGTGTTCGTAGAGGGAGCACAAGTGCTAGAGGTGCTAGTGTTCGTAGAGGGAGCACAAGTGCTAGAGGTGGTCGTGGTCGAAGAGGAAGCACAAGTGCTAGAGGTGGTCGTAGAGGAATGGTTGATAATGGATCGGCCTTCGGTTATTTGTTTAATCCAGATGGTTGATCTAATAATAATGGTATATTATTTGTTCATACAATTCCTAGCATTTATGCATTTGCTCTCTTAATGTCTTGTGCTAACAATTGTTCTTTTTGTAGGCATGGCTTCATCCGGTTCCAGGACGAGGCCACCGTGCGCGGACCAAGAGGACATGCCGAAGACGTGGTTGGAGGCCAGTTTGGACAAGAAGAAGGAGAAGGATGTGCCCACACCACCATGTTGGTGTGGTGATGTTTGCAAGCTGAAGGTGTCCACTGACCGCAACAAGTCATGGACAGAAGGTAGAAGGTTTTTCGTGTGTCCCAACTATGCACATGATCGTCGAAGGCCAACTAACGCATATGACATACCACCGGTATGTTAGGTGTACATATAAAAAACATCAACAAGTTGTCACTCATATGTCTAACAAAATCATGGTTTATATGTAGTCCCCTCCTCCACTTTGCAAGTACTTCACTTGGATAGATCACGAGGTACCAAAAGATATCCAAGAGGACCAACATGCAGATTGGTTACGGAGGCAGCGCCTATTTGAGGAGTCCTATGCACGGGGATTGGAGCGGGAGCGTCGTGAGAAGGAGGCTCGTGAGCGCAAGAAGCGTGAGCAAGAGAGGGCACGCAAAGAGAAGGTGGCTCGTCAAGAAGAGAGGGCAAGCAAACTTGCAAGGGCTCGCGATGCACGAGAGGAGGACGAGGCACGTGACAAGAAGGGAAAGTGGCCCCGGACTACTCAGTAGACAAATGGAAAGGCACCGGCGTCGATGATGAACTGTCGAGACTTTGTTTAATGTATGAACTTATTATTCGAGACCTTGTGTGGTCATGAACTATTTCTGTCATTCGAGACTATTTGAGATTATGTGCAAACTATGTTCGTCATTCGAGACTAGTTGATATGCTTTGTTCATATTTTTGGTTGAGAGTAGCATGCTTTGTTCATATTTAACAGTGTTTGCTAGTTGTTGCTAAGCAAAAACTTTAACAAGCTTTGTGCAAAAACACCAGGCCCACACCCAGACGCCAGGGTGCATGGCGTCTGCCTCCCAGATCCAGACGCCAGGGTCCCTGGCGTCTGGCTTGCTTTGCTCACGCAGGTGACCAGACAGGCCGTCTGGTGTGTCTGATGGACACCCAGACGCCAAGGTCCCTGGCGTCTGCCTCCCAGATCCAGACGCCAGGGTCCCTGGCGTCTGGCTTGCTTTGCTCACGCAGGTGACCAGACAGGCCGTCTCGTGTGTCTGATGGACACCCAGACGCCAAGGTCCCTGGCGTCTGCCTCCCAGATCCAGACGCCAGGAACCCTGGCGTCTGGAGTGCTTTGCTCACGCAGGTGACCAGACAGGCCGTCTGGTGTGTCTGATGGACACCCAGACGCCAAGGTCACTGGCGTCTGCCTCCCACACCCAGACGCCAGGAACCCTGGCGTCTGGCGTGCTTTGCTCGCGCAGGTGACCAGACAGGCCGTCTGGTGTGTCTGATGGACACCCAGACACCAAGGTCCCTGGCGTCTGGTGTCCAGAAAGCATTCTTGTCTAATGGATAAGATTCGAGTGGATAAGATTTTGGGCCCACCTCTACCCCTCTCATCCATTCATCTCCACCTTTACCCCTCTCATTTCACTCATATCCACCCACTCTCACCTCTAGCCCTGCCAACGTCACTCCCTCGTCCAGCACCCTAACCCCCCCCCCCTCAGATCTCTCACAAATCGGTCCGGTTTCACCGTTGGATCTTCAGGATTTCGAGACTAGAAGGTAAATCAACTCCACCCCCATTTTTTGGTTGGTTTAATTTATCATACTTTTGTGAAAACCCTAGTTTGTTTTCCTCGTGGTTTAATGTATCATAGGTTAGCTACTAAGAGATTTATGTGCTGTAGATGGCTAACGAAACTCAGTGGGTGCTTAGCCCTGTTGTTCATGTGCATGGCTTGTCTCCATGTATTGTGCAAGTTAGTCAAGTGGACCTCACTTTCGATTGGTTGAAGACTAAATTCATGTTGAAGCAAGGGTTGAAGGAAGAGGATTTTGTGTACTACGTCAGCAGGAGGAAGTCAGATGGCCCCGGGGAAAGAAAATTGGTTGACATAACTGATGATGACAAGATTCAAGAAATGCTGGAAGAATGGAAATGGAAAAGGGTTGTTGACTTGCATTGCTACAGGAAACCGAGTTATATGTGATGTTCATGTCGTTTCAACCATCGTGGTCATGAACTACTTATGTCATTCGAGACTATTTGTGTAATTTGAACTATGTTTGTAATTTGCTATGTCATTCGAGACATTGTATCGTAGACCATCGTGGTCATGAACTAAGTTTGTAATTTGAACTATGTTTGTCATTTGTCAACTATAGTGTTATGAAAAGACTATGCAATGCTTATGTATGTATGTTATTCGAAACTACAAGTGAAAAGACAAAACTACAAGTGAAAAAGCAAGTATTGTCTGCACCAGGACCAGACGCCAAGGACCCTGGCGTCTGGCTCCCCTGCTTTACCCTGTTTCTGGTGTCAGTAGACTGCCAGACGCCAAGGACCCTGGCGTTTGGTCGCCTGACTTACAGCCAGACGCCAAGGACCCTGGCGTTTGGTCGCCTGACTTACAGCCAGATGCCAAGGACCCTGGCGTCTGGCTCCCTGTGCATATAGATGACTAAGTACAGATTTCATCATTCATGTCAAACATTCATATAAACATTCATATAAATGACTAAATCACAGGAAACAACAATTAACATAAATCACATCATTCATGTCAAACATTCATAGCAACTTCACGAATCCGGTACAACTTAATTCGAACGGCAACAAGTTCATGGAAAGAAACGACAACAAGTTCATGGAAAGAGACTACACCAGGTTCGTCGAAACAAACTAGAACAAGCTCATTGAAACAAACTACAACAAGCTCACTTCTTCCTTCCTCTCTTCACGATATCTGCAAGTGTATGCTCCTCCTCTTCGCTAGCCTCATGCTCCTCCTCTTCGCTAGCCTCCTCCGCCTCTGCATCAATGTTCGACTTATATCTTTGCATTCCCGCAGGCATAAATTGATGAGGATACTCCGGACTATGGAATTGAGTGTTCCATATCTTCTTTCTACCTTTCTGGCTCGGTATCTTAGCTATTGCTTTGCCTTTTCTAGAGCGGGCATTGCCTTGTGTCGGTTGTGTAACCTGTGATGGTTGTGGAGCATCAACATCATACTCATGATCCTCTTGATGTGTTGCATCATACTCATGCTCATCATGATGTGTTGGCTCCTCTTGATGTGCTGGCTCCTCTTCATTGACCTCCTCCTCTATGTCCTCTTCGTTCTGGACATAACGCTGTTTATTAGCTCTGGCGGCGCGGCTACCTGGTGCATACACGTCACTGGACTGAGCACCATGGCAAGAAAGCATAGCTGCCATCTTATGGAACCGCTTCTTGAACTTCTGCGACAACACAAAATATGCTATGATATGAGATGCAAATAACTAATCCGCGAAAAAAACTTTTATAATATATTGCGACTAACCTCCATCGTGCTCCTAAGAGTCCTCTCAGATAATGCACCACCAGGTGGATGACTCAGTGCAACATTGGCATCGTTGACGCACAGAAGCAACTCTCTGCCCTGCAATTCATGAGCACACCAAACTTATGTATTTGAAAGAAAGACAACATGATGCAAGTATGTTAGAATAGGTCAAACAGACTACCATTTCGTCATGCATCGGTGCGTAGTCAACATGAGCCCCTCTGGTGTCTCTCACAACCGTGTTGAAGGTATGATAACCTTCTGCAGTCTCCGGGTCTTTAGACACCAACTCCGACCACTCCTCGTGAGTCCAACCTGGCTTCAGCTTTAACCGGTAACGATCCGCATACCACACTTGATACTTCTGATATGCTGACTGATTGTGAGGTCTATTCTCTGATTGCACTAACGTGTCTCTTTGATTCCAAATTTCTATCCACGCACGGTGTTTGTTTGCCCAATCCGATATATCTCGATTGTTCCTTCGATCGAACCTACAAATGATGCACGGGACAAAGCATTAGCAAACACTGACTTATTCAATGCTCTACTACATACTCAAGGCATGCTTGCTTACCGATGCAGAGATAGCATTTCCTCCTTGCTCTCCTCAATTGGAATACCTTGTCTTTTTCCAAATTGTCTTGCCACACGGTCTACAAAGTGCCACTCGACTGCGAAGAAGCATATCATTGGGCACCTCGCCCGCCAAAGATGGCTATCACGCGTGCACATCTCATTAAGATCAAAGTCACGATCTTCCACATAAGGCAACCAATGTACCTGCAAAACAAAGAGATACATTGTTAGCTACATACATAAGTTTCATTCTTGACTAAATTTTATCTCATCGAACTTCTCATAACCTGCTCAGCAGTCAAGGTGTCCAGCTCGTTCATATAGCACTTGTATCGCACATGCGAGCTTCCTGTGTACACTGTCACTTGTTCCCAATAGTAAGCAAGCGTAGGGCGCCGATATGGATCATCATCATGCAACCCGTCATGATTACCCCGTGGGTTTGCCATGAGGGGGTTCTTCAAATCGGGCCGTCCAACCGGGATCCGCTCCCACATCCACACGGATAGGCTCCAAACAAACCCAGACAATGAGGATGTACCTCCCTTCCTCCGACACGCCAAGTCAAGCTGCAATCAAACAAACATGTTAGATATGGAGGCGCATGACAAATGCAAAATAATTGGTTGCAAATATCTCTTATCTGACGATACAAGTATGCTAGTGCGGCCGAACCCCAGCTATACTGGGTATCCCAGTTATTAAGTGGCTCCAAGAACATCCAGAGGGCTGAGTTCCCGGTTGCATCTGAGAAGACTACCTTGGTTAGTACATACCAAAGATAGGCCCGCGCGTACTGCTGCACAACCACGTCATTGGCATCCTGAGGGCACGGGTTGGTGTTTCCTCTGACCAGTTTTAGCCAAGAATGCCTCACTTTCGTTGTATCGGCCTTGCCTTCCTGAGGGCCCTCGGGCTGAACGCCAATTAAATCGGCAGTCCGTTCTCGCCAATTACCCACGCTGACACGACCGGTAACAGCTTGTCCATTGATAGGAAGGCCGCTTATCATAGCCATGTCCTGTAGGGTCATCGTCATCTCCCCACATGGAAGGTGGAAGGAGTGAGTCTCCGGCCTCCAACGATCCACAAGTGCGGTCAGCGCCGCGTGGTTCACCGGCGGAGCGCGTCGCTTAAACTGCAACACGAATGGGAGAAGACCCAATCTCCGAATGTAAGGCTCATACCGCGGGTCGTAATCAAAGTCATCAGCGGAATGACCCCTCATGCGCATAGCAACTACAACCTGCAAATAAAGTGATGTTTTAATAATCAATACCAGAACACAAATGAGAAACAACGAAAATTGACCCAGTCTTGCTTCTTACCTGTCCATTTTCAATGGCACGAGCACGATGCTCCTTATCCCACTCATCGATTAATCCGTCATACCAAGGTCCATCACCATCCGCCATCCTACAAAAAAAATTCACAAACATCTATGAATACATGAACAATATCAAACAATTTCCTTCTCCAAGTTTATTCCATATGAAAACACCATTCTTCTCAAACATAACCACATCATTTCTTTCTTCTACATATGCACACATATCATCTAGAGTACCAAATTTCACCATCAAATATATTTCATTATCATCATCCGCCATTCTATTGAACAAATCATGTCACACACAATAAGAAAATTTCATCATCTCTTTTGCATAAATTTTTTTGCCAACAATAGTATGCCAACAATAGGATTATCTACACATACACACATCATCTATCAAACCAAATATAGTATGACAAAGTCTATTTTACATACACAAATCATATATTCATCACCCCTCTTAATTCAAAAAAAAATCCTATGGACAACATATACACAAAACCGAATTGATTTCACCTACATGTTCAACTACACATCATCTACTGCATACCTAATCATCTATCAACTACACAAAATTTTCTAAAAATAAGAAATCATCTACTCATCTAACATCACCTAGTGTTGAATAATGCATCCAACCAAAGAGGGGAAAACAAAAAAAAATTGGAGGGAATGGGGAGAATACCTCAAAGAAGCTTGGGGGGTCCGATCTGTGAGTTTGAGGGGTTGATGGAGTAGATCAAGGGGGGTGGTGGTGGGAGGGAGAGAAGGGGCGAAGAACAGAGCCCTCTGTTCGTCGTGCGCCGCCAGGAGAAAGATGGGGATGGGTGGGCTGGCCCGCGCGGTTATCCACTTACCGGGGCCAGACGCCAGGGACCCTGGCGTCTGGCCCCTTTGCCACGTCAGCAGGTCAACGGGCAGGCGGGCAGTGCGGGCCAGGGGCCAGACGCCAGGGACCATGGCGTCTGCTTCGTAACCCAGACGCCAGGGACCTTGGCGTCACCGAAAAAGGTCAGAAACGAAATTTTTTTTGGAACGAGGTCAAATCGGGATTTAGTTTGCCTTAAGGGTCAGAACAGTAATTTTGTCCTCCCTCCTCGATCTCTGTCCCTCAGCCGCCACCGCACAAAGCCACCTCTCCCTTGCGTGTGCGTGCTCATCGCCGCCTTTCCTCCCCGCTCCCTATCATTGCCCCGACGCCTGCACCGGCTACCATGGATCCATGGCCGATGGGATAGTACAGGGCAGGGAAGGACACCGCCATCGACCCGTCACTTAGATTGGTGGCACATGGGTCGGGTCTAGGCAGAAGGCCGGCGCCTGCGGGGGGGAAGCAGCGGGAGATTGTGCAGCAGGAGCAGCAGGAGCAACTGCAGACGCTGGTCAGCCCGACGCACCGCCTCAGCCCCGCCTCCTCTGCTGCAGCCCCCACGGCCGAGAGGGGCAGCTGCGCCATAGCTGGCGACGAGTTTAGCGGCCGCCGCCTCCTCTCCTCTTCGAATCCAGTAAGATCCCGATGTCTTTCCCCTTTAGGATTTGGCGAGCTTGCTCCTCCCTTGTTCTCTTCATCAGTGTTTCTCTTTCGTATCATTTTCCCTTTCGTCAATGGTCTACTCTGCTTGTTTAGCCACTGTTAGTTGATTCTAATTATGCTGGCCATTTTTCTGTACCAGGTGCCTATGGGTTCTCCTCGGTTGGATTGTTCATCCTTCTTCGCCGGTGGTGTGCTTGTCTGTTGCAATAACTTACGTGCGCTGGATGAACACTATCGGTTGAGGTTGGTGCCCTTCTTTACTTGATTCTTGATTCTTGCCTTCCTTTAACCTGCACCCTACTAACTTCTTTGTTCTTCATCTTGTCCCCTACGTGTGCAGGTTTGTTTCTTCTCGTTGTCTCCTGCGTCCACCGTCGCATCGTTCTGCCATTGCCATTGAGGTTAGTTTGCATTCCATTTGCTTGCATGCAACGTGTTCGATGAAATGTGTGTGTGATGATGTTTCTTTTTTTCATCTCATTTTCCCTGCTGGTCCGCCTTGGTGTAGTCCTTTGTCTAGCCTGCTTTCTTGGTATGGTTCTGCTTTCTAGCTCTGGTAATTAGCTGTTGTTTTGCTTGTCTATTAGAATGTGCCTGCTGTTTTTATGCATGTGTGTGCACCGTTATGCATGTAGTCTGACAGGTCTATCTCCGTTTGTCTAGCAGGTTCGACGATCTGCTAGGTTGCTGCATCTGCAACTCTGTGCTGCTATTCAAGGTTTGCTTGATTCTTTATTCCCTGCATGCTTGTTCTTTCTCGCTACGCACATGCTTCTCTTTCTCAAAGTACTGTAATTCTACTATGTTGTCTCTAGCTACATGCATTTACCTTTCTTCATCGGTCTAATTGTCTATTGATGGGCCATTCATGTTATGGTTATGTGAACTTTAAGATGTAATAATATATGGTGTTTAAATTTTTATTGTTCGCTTGCGCCTGTGATTTTGCGTTACAGAGTCGTTCGATGTCCAAGTTTCTATATATTTTTTACAACGTTGCAGTCCATTAGTTGCTTCAATCCTGGTACACATTGGATTGAAAATAGGTTGTCCATTTTTTATTGACTTTTTTGTACATTGTGAAGTCATGGCCCCGGTTTATATTCATGTGTAGTTTGCTGTATAGTTCATGTATGCTCTGTAAAGAGCATGCATAACTAATGGGTTTAATTCATTTTTTCCTTTTTTAGATGTTTCATATCGGTGCATATTTTAACTTGATCCATACCATGCCAGTGATTTTCTAATATTTGCCCATACCTTTTGTGGACATAATTATGCTTCAGGAAGATGCTAAATAAGTTGGTTAGCTCTGGGGCAAAAGGTCAGCAAATCTGCTTGGTTGTTCCTCCCAAGGTGATGAGAGATTTTTTGTTGCAGAGTACATGCCTAGAAAGACATATCTTCCACTGTATGTTAACTGCTTGTGAGCAGGCCAGTACTTTACAAATTTTACTACAGTAGCAAGGACGCTATGCTTTGAATAGTTGAGACGCCCTCTGTTTTTCATCCATGGGCAGAGTAGATGGAGGTGCAGCGGCTCAGGATGTCAAGGTAGGGATGGAACCTATCCTTATTTCATATGTTTCTGTTATTATGATAAGTGAATCATGTTTCTTCTGTGTAATGCTAGGATAAAGTTTGATTTTCTCTGTACTACTCCAACTTGGTCCTATCTCGAACTACAAAAATATTATGTATCGTTTTAATTTAGATTTGATTATTATTAGAATTAGATGGTGTGCATTGAATTTGAAAATAGGGCCAGGTACTGCCATGGCTTATATCCTATTGACTTTTCATGGGACCTTGAAGCTCATTGTTGATCTCTTTGTAGCTTATAAAAGACAGTTATATCATTTTACTGAATGAATAATCAGAAAGGTTGGCCAACAAACTGTAACATGTGACATAAAAATTATGTACAGTTTGCTATTGTCCATTGGGATCATCTCCTCTTAACGTTTAATTAATGCCACATCAAGATTACTTCTGTGATGTTTATCTAACATCTTTCCATTATGTTTTTATTTTTGAGTCAGCAGAATGATGAAACTTTTAGAACTAGATGTAAAATGATGCGTCTGGCTTGTTTAACTTGCAGTCTTTATTTCTAATATTTTCTTTGTTGCTGAGGTTGCTTCTAGGTTTTATTACTATGCATCTAATTTAGATAATTTGAAAATAGTCCTATGTAGGAGTGTGCTCGTCTATAACAGTTGGGGAGGGAAATCGTACGAATTACAGATTTTGTAAAAAGTTGGCATTACTATATGCATAAATCTAACCTTTTCTGCATGTGCATTGTTTGTGGTTGTAGATACATTTATCTTCCTGTGCGTAACTGATGTCTAGCATTGCTGAAAACACCTTTATCAGAGCTGGTGTCCATGCCTTCATCATAGCTGGTGTCCGCATACTTCATCAGAGATCTTGTCCACGGCTTCAGCGGAGTTGCTGTCCACACTTCCATCAGAGCTAATGTTCACGGGATCATCCATGCGAGCAATGGCGGAGCTACGTGTTACAAAAAGAGGCCACGGCGTCTCGCCGGTAGCAAATGAAGTGGAGGATTGAGAGTAGGCTGAGCTGTGAGAGAGAAAAATAATGGATTCCTTTCTACTGGCACGCCCACCTTTGTACTGGCACGCCCACCTTTGACAGTGTAGCTCCGCCACTGCATGCGAGCTCCCCTCATGCTCAGCTGTGGTGGAAGCCTAAAACAACATAGATTATCAATCAACACAGACTAATCAAGTCACATTACTGTGACGATGTGTAAATCTGCCAAAGGTTTTGAATGGGACTTTACACCACCAAATTAGAATGTGTACAAGACCCCATTTTTTCGACTAAAGGAGATTATGTTTATTATAATATGTACTTGCCCACAACGGTCTTTTATCATCGGGATGACAAGCCGCCATTTTTTCTTCTATTGAAGGAAATTAAATTTGCTCAATATATGCCTGCCCACAACTAAAAAGCCAACTAAATTATGGATTTTGTTTCGGATGCAACTCTGTGCTACCAAATTAAAGTGTGCATATATGTCTCATTGTAGATAGAAGCCACCGTTTTTTTTTTCTTGAAGGAGATTACAGTTGTTGTCATATGTGCTTGCCCACAACTAAACCAACAAACTACGGATTTTCTTTTCAATGTCCACATGAATTCAACGGGTCTCTACGCCATCTGAGACTTTATACAACCAAATAATAATGTGTATATATAATCTCATTGTACACAACAACACACCATTTATGGGGCTAAAGAATATTTCATTTGTTATCACACGTGCTTGCCCAGACATATTTTTTTAAAATGAGATTCTATACTATCAAGTTAAAATGTGTACATTCATCTCATTGTACATAACAATCTACCGTGTTTCCTATTAAACGGGATAAACCATGCAATTGTTTTTCATCACGGACATGGCTTTAGCGTGCCTCTGCTAATTTAGTGACCACTCTATGATTTTTGTGAAGTTTGCAACTAAGAGAGATTAAATTTGTTGTCATGTGTGCTTGCCCGTAACAAAATCAACTGAACCATGTATTTCTTTTCATCGCTAACATGGAATCAGCAGGTCTCTGCGCCTTTTGGCGTAACAAAATCAACTAAACCATGTTTTTTTTTTCTTTAGGTTTCTTATCCTTTTCCCTCTTTTCTTGCAGGAAAATATGCATGACCAGGTTTCTCATCATGATAACCATGTTTTCAAACTTGCTAAAAAATACAACCATGCCAACTTTACTCTCTCACCATAGTGCCCATATTTTCAAACTGACCATATTCATATTATGCAAAGTTCCCCTTTTCCCAGACTATTATTTAACAACTAATAAACATGTTTAAAAAATAGCATGATTTAGTTGAAGGTTCTTGCAGCATGAAACTATTTTCATCGACAACATGTCTTCAGCAGGTCTCTCTGCCATTTGGCGTAACGGGTCAACTAATATACAGAAAAAGAAGGAGGACGCATGCGACTTGCTTGCTGAGGTTTGAAGGTGAGATCCATGGCTCTCCCCTAGCCCCTGATTTGGCCATTGCGGTACAGGTCAGGGAGCTTTCTTCTTCCTCCTCTTCTAAAACTACAGCCCTTGGTTCGGCCATGGCGGTACGAATCAAGTGGCATGTTTTATCTTTCCAAAATTCTTCCCTTTAGTCTGGCCATTGTGGTACAGACTAAGGTGCATGGTTTAATCTATCTCAAAACTTTGTCCTTGGTTTGGTCATTTTGGTACAGACTAAAGAGTATGTTGCATCCATCTTAAATTTGTGTCCTTAGTTCGGCCATCGCGATACAGACCAAGGAACATGTTATATCTACCCCAAACTTTCGCCTTCGGCTCGGCCATCGCGGTACGAGTCAACGAGCATGCATGGTTCTTTTAAACATGATTCCTTTAAATGTTGCTTGCGCTTCGTCCTACTAATCTTCATCTTCGTTCGGTCCCCTTAGCAATACAAGCCAAGATGAACGTCGCGTTCCTTGGTTTGGTCTCTATACGTGGATACAAATCAAGAGAGTGTCATAGGTACGAAAATCTCATAAAAATATTTACCTTAGTTTGGTCATTATAAAAAAATGGATATTACTAAGTTGGAATAAAATTATGAATGTGCTAAACTAAACTCATGATAATCTTCTGTTTGGTTGCGCTACGGGCATTATGTGTCACGCTAGTTGTAATACAAACAGGAGCATAAAAAATATATTCCTTCACTTGGTTACGCTGCATGCGGGCATTATCTTAATGCCACGCGGTGTTAGTAGTAATACGAGTTGGGCACAACTTAATTAAAAAATGTGTTCATGTTACACACCCAAAAACCAAAATTATGCAAGATGAATTATAAAACGTGTTGCATCATAAAAACCAACCTTACTTGGTTACGTTACACGCGGACATTATCTTAATGCTACGCGGTCTTAGTAGTAACAAAAGTGAGAGAAAACTAAACAAAACATTCGGGGCACATATTTTGGCCAAAGTCAAATAAAATATGTCATGAAATGCTCCAATACTATAAGAGCCTAAACTATTAGCATCATCACAAATGGATATCACAAACTCACTTCACTTGGGTTATGCTACACACGAGCGCCAATGAAATGACGCTATGTGGAGTTAGTGCTAATACCATGTAAGGTACAAACATAAACAAAATGATAGATGTCATATGTCTCACGCAATACCACAATGGCTCCACAAACTTTTGCTTGGTTACGCTGCACGCGGGCATTATCTTAGTGCTACACAGTGTTAGTAGTAATACAGGTAAAGCATAACTTAATAAAAAAAGGTTCACTCCACATCCACATATGCATACAAAATTCATACAAAATACATGATAAGGCATATTCCTTGTAGCCCAAATAGGCTTTAAACAAACAAAAATATCATAAGCAAATTCCACTCAGGTCAGGCTTGATATTGTCTGGACTCAGAGTCAACAAAATATGACACATATCATATGCACCATAAAAAGCATCAAAATTGTGTCAGAAAGCTTCATTCCGTTACGCTACACGCGGGCACCACATTAGTGCTACGCAATGATAGTAGTAATGTGATGATGCAGAACTCATTAAAATTGGCATGTCACATATATACATGCTATCAGCCAAATATATCGTGCAAAATTCCTAAAAGAAAACACATACCCATATCCTATGTGCCAAACGTAGGATAAATCTATGCCTAGCCAAAATCAATCTCCATTCTATATATAAATGAGGTTGAACACGAACAAATTGTTGCATGCTAGGAAAATATATTCCCAACATCATATACATGAAATCACGGAGGAGTATTTGCATGAAACCAAACTTCAAGTTCACCAAGAAGGAGTTCATCGTCGACCGCGAGGAGGATTTCTCTTGTAGAATATTGCAATAGGCATGTTGGAATTCTTAATCAGGGGTTTTCTTTTCGCAGATGTAATTAACAGAATTTTTATGTAAATGTAAGAGTTCTGGAAATAAAGACCTGCAATGTTTGATTCTATTTTGTTTTATGCATTTAAATTTCACTCTGTATCAATGACGTGGACGTGTGTTTCACGCCCGCCATTTTCCCATCATCAGCCCTAGCCACCTCTAATCCTCATAATTAGAAGCCTTGGGTGGTTCTAATCTCCTCCCTATAATTCTTCAGCGATGATTAGTTCTGGACGGCAAAGCGCTGCCGGATCGTGAAGATCGTACGCTTGCAACCAAGTAGAGAGGCCGTGCTTTTGGTCTTCCGTTTGAGGGATCGTTCGTGGGCGGTTTGTGGGATCGTCATCAACGTTCGAGGGACTTCAAGTACGATCTACACCGACTCGTCTACTTATGTTGCACTCGCGGTGTCGGTAACGATCGTTGACCACAACCCGTTATGCATCTTCATATTGTTTCTGGGTGATTGTAGAGCAATTTTTTTTTGTTTGTTTTCTACTACGTTTCCCAACACTGGTGAGGGGAAGGGCCATGACGGTGATGCGCCTTCGGCTCGCTCCAGTGATTATAGTCGTTGCTAGGTGGTCTACAAACCTGGATGTAATTTTTGTTACTTTTGATGTTTTTTGTATTGCCATGACAGTTGATGAATGGACTGAAAGTTTTCCTCGTAAAAAAGTAGCAACTCATCCATTTCACCCAAACTTTTATTCCTTTCATGATTGACTGGGCTTTCCTTTTATATAAGGCATCCACTCTCTTTCTGGCCTAATTTAATTTTTGTGCAACAAAACCAATATGCATGTGGCTCCGGCAATGGAGAGAGGTCATCATCAATACTAATAAGATTTATAACCACATCATCAAATCACCCAAGTCACGGATAACCACTTCATTGGTCTAACAAACCACACCATTGGTCTAACAATTTTTAATCTTACGGTCCAACACCGTACCTTCCCTCTTCCAATAAAAGCCATATGTCAATTTTTTTATAGTATGCTCGAAATGAGGATTACATAACAACTGGATCAATAACAGGCTGGTCCGACCTTGAATTGATAATGTGCGAGACCTGACAGTTTGGAAGTGGGAAAACCAAATAGGACACGCCACATCACGATCCAGTCAAACCTTCATATTCCTCCTTTCTCTTGTTTATTATTGTACATCCAAGCAACACCCACAAAACCCAAATCAAACAAGTTCCAATTAGGAAGTACCGCACAAAATTTATTCCTGAGCTTAAGAAATTTCTTATGAAAATCACCCACCATAAACCAAGGTCCAGAACCAAGCGGTTTTACCCGCCCCGGCAAATCCCACATAGCAATACCGTTGGCTAGCACAAGGTCCTAGAACGACAGTACGGTTGCATTCTCGAACTGACGAGAATGTAAACTTATGTCGTTAGAATTACCTGATCTGGTTTAATAAATGGAACTCTTTAAATAAACGAGACATTTGCCAGCACTCGTGAAGTTCAGCCATACCTGAATATTATGAATTTAAGAACTTTCGTTTCAACAATGGCTCCATAGCTCAGTGGTAGAGCAATTCGATCTCCCTATTTGTTTTTCAATTCTCATCACTATCATGTGCGTGATCAAACATGCCATGATCATGTCGATCCCCCTATTTGTTTTTCAATTCTCATCACTATCATGTGCGTGATCAAACATACCATGATCATGTCGATCCCCCTATTTGTTTTTCAATTCTCATCACTATCATGTGTGTGATCAAACATACCATGATCATGTCGATCCCCCTATTTTTTTATCCTCCTATTTGTTTTTCAATTCTCATCACTATCATGTGCGTGATTAAACATACCATGATCATGTCGATCCCCCTATTTTTTATCCGGACAAGTAGAGAACAATAAGATCCGATCCTATTATTATTTTTAATGTTGATCCTATTTTTATTTTCGAATAGAGATACACAGCATTTGCAAAATAACTTGTAAAATGAACTAACCTCCTTACAGGTTGACACATATCCGGTCAAAGTTAAACCTTTGCAGATAGAACTACACCCCATTTGCAAAATATAGATAGGGTTTAGGGTCAAAAGAACTTATACAAAACCAACCTCCTTACAGGTAGACGGGTATTTGGTCAAAAGTTATACCTTTGCAAACGTGCGAGACACGAATTTTTAAATTGCCACCCAAAATGGCGTCCACGTCTAACAACTTCTGGCCTGATCATGTCGATCCCCCTATTTGTTTTTCAATTCTCATCACTATCATGTGCATGATCAAACATACCATGATCATGTCGATCCCCCTGTTTGTTTTTCAATTCTCATCACTATCATGTGTGTGATCAAACATACCATGATCATGTCGATCCCCCTATTTTTTATCCTCCTATTTGTTTTTCAATTCTCATCACTATCATGTGCGTGATCAAACATACCATGATCATGTCGATCCCCCTATTTTTTATCCGGACAAGTAGAGAACAATAAGATCCGATCCTATTATTATTTTTAAATGCTGATCCTATTTTTATTTTCGAATAGAGATACACAGCATTTGCAAAATAACTTGTAAAATGAACTAACCTCCTTACAGGTTGACACATATCCGGTCAAAGTTAAACCTTTGCAGATAGAACTACACCCCATTTGCAAAATATAGATAGGGTTTAGGGTCAAAAGAACTTATACAAAACCAACCTCCTTACAGGTAGACGGGTATTTGGTCAAAAGTTATACCTTTGCAAACGTGCGAGACACGATTTTTAAAATTGCCACCCAAAATGGCGTCCACGTCTAACAACTTCTGGCCTGGATAGTGAATATGGACACGAAATTCTTTGGTGCGAAATAACATAGGACATTCGTAACATTACAAGTCAGCCTACTGTCCAAATGGCAATACTGGACCATTTACTTCTAATAATAGTACAATTTATAAACACATATGCCGAAAGAATAAACAATGGTACAAAAAGTTCTCGACTCTTCCCACGGTGCTTCCACATTGTCATCCGCCCACCATATCACTTCTAGCCAGGGAAAACGAGCATAATGTAGCTGCCGAATAGTTATTTGTTGCCGGAGCACTGCTCGACAGGGCATCATATGCGATGTTTAGGCCATCACCTACCTACCGATGAATCCAAGGCGCTGTAGGATGAAGGCCAAGATCAGCATGACAATAGCAAGGATCAGGCCTTTCCTGCCTAGGAGCCAGTTCTTCGTCTTCTTTGCTACTTCTACTCCCTGCTGTGCTCTGTCCATCCATTTCATCTGAATGCAAAGCAAGCAGAGGTTAATAATCTAAGAAGTCTTAACTGAACTCTGACAGCTAATCGGAAGTAAAATATATGCCCATTGTCTGCACACAGCTCAGAGGAGAGTTTTTTTTTTAATTAGCTTCTCACCATTCTGTCTAAATCTTCTGGAGATAATGAAGACATAGCTTGTTGAGCTTTGGCGGCATCCTCCTTCGACAGCTTCATGCCAAACTGCTCACTCATGTTTGCCATCACATCAGGACTCATGTTCTTCATCATGGATGCAAACATCTGTTAATTTAGAAAAGTTTTAAGAGATGTTAAAATCCATAACCTAAGCTTCTTCCCTGATGAAAAATCTTCACAAAAAACAAATTCCTTGGGCTAAAAGATTTTTACCTGCCGCATAGCAGGGTCTTTCATAGAATTTCTCATGGTTTCTTGCATATCAGCTGTAGAAACTGGGGAACTGGATGATGAATGGTCCATACTTTGGTTGTTTACTATTTCATCAGGGTTCTCCGCAACAGTTTGCGAAGATGAAGGTTGGAAGTTATTGCTACTCGTTTCTGCTCTTGATGAAGGTCGGATATTACTCCCAGTCCCTGGTCTCACAGGCGCACTACCAGGCCCACCCATTTTAGAAGCAAAATCCATCATATTTTGCAGTTCAGAAGGGGACATCTTCCCAATCATTTCAGATGCCATACTAACCATGTCAGGTGACATTTCGGGCATATTGGGTCCAAGATTTGAACCAACGGGGTTTGTGCCGGTTAATGAAGAAGCAGCCTGAAACATCTTTTGTAGTTCTTCTGGTTTCATGGTGCCGATCATTTCACTGGCAGTTTTAACTAGCTCCGGCGACATTCCTTGCATTCCCAACTTTGATAACCCATCAGCATCACTATTAGAGACATAATTTTGAAATGACCTGACAGTTGACCAGGACACCAAGAACGTTATGCATATTTTGTAAAAAGCGCAATGAGAAGACTGTAGGTGAAGTGAAGACATTTTACTAATGTTACTAGTAAATAAAGCAAAACATCAAATCCAAGTAAAATGTAAATAACACTTGGAAGTTTTTGCAATCAGATATGAAATTCCTGCATAATGTGAACCTAACGTGATCAAGTAAGATAGCACAACAAGATATAATCATATTTCTATAACAATATGCCAGATAGACAGATCCACCACAAGACAGGATACACATCACAAGAATGAGAAGAGAATTAAAAAAACGCAGCTAAGAACAAAGATTTATGGGTATCATTTTTTTATACAAGATAATTGATACAGTAAGAACATTGCATGTTAATGCATGCCAAATAATGGTTGGCTAGTGGACGAATAAAAAGGTATCTGAAGTAGCAACAACCGAAACATATCAAAACAGAGTGCGGTAACTCTGAATATGGGCCTAATAAGATGTAAGAAACATAGACCAGAAGCAAAGAGACTGTTACCTGATAGTAGCAGGATCATTCATTAGGCTTTCTGAAGAGTCAGATTGTCTTGAGTTTCCTGCTCCTTCATGTGGTTGTGAAACAGTATACTCAGTAGAAGAACTCCTTTGAGTACTTAACAGCTCTGAACTATCTTCTTCCACAATTTCTTCAATAACAACTCCTTAGAAACAAAAGAACACCAAGATGAGTGTTTCCGAGGGCGAATCCACTTTGAATTTGATAAATGTATTGCTTGTGAAGTATGTGTTCGCGTATGTCCGATAGATCTACCCGTTGTGGATTGGAGATTTGAAAAGGATATTAAAAGAAAACAATTGCTTAATTATAGTATTGATTTCGGAGTTTGTATATTTTGTGGCAATTGTGTTGAGTAGTTTGATGAGTCGAACTGAATTATAACAAACACTGTCGAAATAGCATCAAACCAGTATACAGAAATAATATATTTCACTACAACCTCAGTTCTACTCTTATATCATAGTTTGGCTGGATCAAGTCAAAGGACCATCTACTTATTAACTATTATTTTATATATCCTTCTACCATTAAGTTGATTTTGGCCAAATATTCATCACAAATATATTCATCATAAATACTCTTAGGATGGAGTGATTTAACCATAAAGATTTTATCCAGAAGCACTTGAGCTACAGTAAGATGGGTTCAGATTAAAAAATAGCAGGCGATGAAAAAGAGCAGCATAATTAAATTCTAAAAAGAATATCAATGAAGCTACCTTTTGGCAGATTTGTTCCTCCTCCTTCAGTTGCAAGTTTTGCATCTGTGTCCCTGAATAATGAATGTACTCTATCAGTAGGACAACGGCGAAAACTAAAATTACTATCCACTTTTGTCCATGTCAGCAACAAGATCAGCAGAATACATATGTTTGTGCAGGAAAAAAGGCAAACCATACCTCAGAACCTCAGCAATAGTTTCATCCTCCGGAGAAATTTCATGGGCTTTACGTAAGTCAGCAACAGCAGCCTGAAGGTTTCCTAGTTCTTTGTAAGCTTGACCTCTTCGGTAGTATGCTTTCACATTGCTCGAATCATAAGTTAGAACCTGTGGCACGGTTGATCATTGGGTCAGCATAACAGGTAAATGCAGAGCTGCCATCGTTAAGACGACTAAACTAACAACAAAAGTTCAGCAAACTGAAATTGACAGAGTTATGGACTTCCATTTAGACAGCTCATAAATACTACTAACAGCAAAGGTGGCAAACAGAAACAACGAAAGTAGATCGCATTTAAGATAATGGTAGCACTGTGATGTGTAACCATGCCCGTATATAATATTGGTATAATGGGTAGAAAGCCTCAAACATACCTCTGAACCTTCATTTACACATTCCTCAAACATCCCTGATTTCAGGTAACACGACATTAAATTAAGGGTGCACTGCAACTGCAGAGTTCGCCCAGCTGCCGATGGTACGCTCTTCATGTTTTCCTTGGCCTGGTCAACAAAAGAGCATATAAATTAAATTGGCAGTCATGTCACTTCTTTAAACATGGAAGGCATGGGATTTGAAACGCACAAGCTTGTACTTGGCAGCAGCATCAGTATACTTCCCATGGCTATGAAGTTCATTTCCCTGGAACAAAAGAAAACGGATATTATGGAAACTCATAACATGGATAAAAAAATGGAGTCTGACACCCAATACATTAAATAGATGATGAGATACATAATTTCTTAGACAAGAGATAACAGGAAGATGAATAGAAAATGAAATTATGTATCCAAATTATGAAAACCAAGCACCACTGGACTATATGAGCATTCTCTCCATGAATTTTTCTTGCAAAATACTTTGTAGTGACAGCCATGTGAAGCTGTCGCTTTTCCAGTTTCTAATTAATTCATTCAGAGTGATCTAAAATTCTGATCAAGTGAGCCGATTAGCATATTTTATACAGAGAATTTTGGAGCTTAATAAAAAAATGATCAAGTGTATTTGACTATTTGTCCAACTCGCCAACCAAGAGTAGGAAAAGGTCATTCTATGCTAAACAAAAGGTCGTGCTGGGTTTTGTACAGACCTGCTGCTTCAACATCTTGGCGCCAGATAGCGCATATGATATTTGAGCATCAGCTTGGGCCTTCATGGCAGCAAATTCTTCAGGCTTAGCGTTGGCAATTTTTTCAGTCATATCAAGCATTTCCTCTGGCCTTGTTTGATTGAGCTGTTGAGCAGCTCTTTTGAAGTCCTCAGTTCTCATATTTTTCATACTCTCGGATGCTAGCTTTATCAAGTCAGGATTGGACATAAGCTGCAATTATCAAAATTGCAACAAGCACATGGTCAATCGCATGATACTCGTGCTTTCTCAGGGCATAAAAAATAACATTAATAAGCAATGATGCTGGACACTGCAAATAACAAAAGCAGGAACCGAGGTATGAAACAGTGCTGAAAAAAACAGACATAAGTGCACACACAGATATCTACCAGCAGAATCCTATTGCATATAGTTTAGGCAATAGATGCAGAGTATTGTGCGAAAAGACCCAGCAACAGCCTCGTTTAAACAGTAGCACGTGGTTGTTGTTTATAACAGCAGAAACCAGCATCCCATTGGCGTCACCTGTCCAAATCAAACTCAAACGTACCTCGAGTCCACAGCTACACACACTACAATTTTCTTTACCAATTGTTTACCAATTGACTTGAGGAGTTAACTTAGGACCAATTCAACTCGTACGCAATAGGTCAACCACAACACGATTCGATCTAAGCAACCACAGCAGCAGCAGCAAAAAACGGTTGCCAAATTGAGCGTGATCTCCTCTCGATCTACCGCTAGCGAGACCACAACCGGGCAGGGAATCAATTGAGATCAAACCGGCATGGCCGAACGTAGGTATATGGATCGGGTGCGGAGACCTGCTGTTGCATCCTGGCGAGGTCGTCGGGGGACATGCGTCGCATCTGCTCCTGCGCCAGCCGCATCATCTCCGGATCCATCATGGCGGCGCCGCCACCAAGCAATCCCCAACACGCAGATCGAAGCGGCGGATGGGATCGACGCGACAGCCGAGCAGCGACCTGGAGCTCGCAGATTTGGGAATTAGCTCTCGGGTGTGCGTCTCGCTCTTTTCTTTTCTTTCGGTCGCCCTTTCTGGTGGTTGATTCGTAGAAAAACCTGTTGATGGTATTTATTGACGGGTTTTGCGAGGGGCGACGAGAGTGTAGAAAACCGATACGGAGTCCAATCCGAAAGCGGCTCTTCTCTTTGACGGATGATGCTTCCTCGAGGTGGGCCGCTGTTTTGGATGGGTTTGGGCTCGGGATCATACGGAGTAGACGGGCCGAAATCACTGTTTTAATCTTATCAGCAAACTTTGTCACAAACTGAACTCGACATTAAAGTATTTCACGATCTGACCCTTTTAGCAACGCCACAGCCCGTGGCGTTTCTGTCCAACTTAGAAACGCCGAACTATCTCGCGTTGCTGCCCTGGCCCCACTCGCCGACGTGGCAGGCTGGAAACGCCGAGCCAGATAGCGTTTCTGGAAACGCCAAAGGTGCTGGCGTTTCTAGCCATCATGCAAATGCCAAGAGCCATGGCGTTTATGCCCTCTTCTCTCTCTATATGTGACATGTTGCTTGGCTATAGACTAGAGGGAGAGGGAGAGAAAGACGTGAGAGATGGATGGAAGGACATGACCTTTTTTCAGGAAATGGCAGTAGCACTCATGCATGGCTGGCAGCTAGCGCATGTAGCTCTTTGTATTTGGGCTTGCATGCATGCTGTGTGCGGTTGCTCATGCAGCCATTTTTCTATGTGCATGTGGATGAACATGCCTAAGTTAAGAGGCTGAGTTCGAATTTCATTAGCACCTAAAAAAGGTTTTGCTAGCTGAGGCGGCTATCGAGTAGAATCGTGATCAACGACTGAGCCGAGATAGCCGGCGAAAACTGGAATGCGTGCATGTAAAGAAGGACGATAAACGCTGAACCCAACCATCTCGTCAAAACGCGCCTTATTTCGTGTGCGTTCGAAGCGCGCCATGCCCCAGAAAGGATTGTGAATGTGGCAACGGATAAAAGAGAAAAATACTCTGCACCACAAAAAATCCAGTCACACAAACGCCAAAGCGAGGAAAGATTGTTGGAAGACAAGTGAGAGGAAAATGAACAATGAGAAGAGAAGGGCATATGCGTAGCAAAGAAAGAACTGGATGTGCATGTCGGCTTCGACGAGTCCCCGCTCCGCTAGCGTCGATGAGGCCCTGCTCCGCCGAGGCCCCGCGGCGCCAACAACGAGGCAGAGGACGCCGCCGGCTCCGCCGAGGCCCCGCCCCGCCAACAACGAGGCAGAGGACATCGCCGACACAGTTGAGGCCCCACCCTGCCGGCAATGAGGGGGAGGATTTCCACCGTTCCGCCGAGGCGCCGCCCGCCCGCAACGAGACAAGGACATCGCCGGCTCCACCGAGGCCCCGCCCCGCTGCCAACGAGGCCACGCCACACAGAAAACAAGGAAGAGTAGAACACGGTAGGTCGCCGCCGCTCGGGTCCAAGTAAGGCCACCGCTGCTACCCTCCGGTTGAAGCCAAGCTAGGCGGGTTGACCATTGATGGCCGGTTAGCTTCTTGGCGGCGACGTGGAGTCGGAGAGCTGCGCTGGAGAAGAACGCTGCTTCTACTTAACTACTGGTGCAATTGGCTGACTGACACGTGGGCCCAACAGGCCACATGTCAGTTACGCAACTGCACCTGCAGTTAAGTCACTAAAGCTTCTGTTCGGCTCAGCGGGACACAGGTGGGTAGCTTGGGTTAATTAATTATACCTCCAGCGCACCCCTTTTTAGTTGAAGAATGTATGAAATGTAATGAAATCCGGCATGTCTATATGAAATCTGACCATGTAGGAATGAATTTATTTTGATTAGTTCTAATTCCTATATCACTGGCATTGGATGAACATGCAAAACAATACGTACTAGCATTATTCCCAGGGTGATCACCTCGTTTGCAGCAGTTTCACATGTACTCCCTCCGGTCCTTTCTAGTCTGCATACAAGTTCTGTCTGCAGTCAAAGTATCTCTACTTTGACCAATCTTATACAAAAAAGTATGCACTTTCACAGTGTGCTAAGTAAAAAGGAACAGAAGGAGTACAAAGAGTTTGAGCAGCTTTTTAGCGTTTCTATACATTGCAATCAAACACACAGGGCTGGCAATTCATAGAGAACATTCAAAACAATCGATGATTATGTATCTCAGCGACTCACATGTCAGAGGCAATATTTACTTCACAACTAAAGAATAAAGAAAAAATTGATCGACGCTGCCGACAGCAAAGGGCGTCCCATTTAAAAATATCAAACACATGTCTTGCTAAAATCAATGAGCAAAATTTGACAAGGTTGTCCCATTCCAAAATATCAAATGCCTACGATTGTAGAATGGGCAAGGTTTGCCATCAGTTCGGACATTGACATGGCACCTCGTGCTAAATAAACCAGCTGCTCTTTTTGTGCAGTTCCACCAAAATCAACCAAATTCGCGCGTAGCTTATATGATTTCGCCCTTATATGTTGCAACGCCTTGAACTTATCGGCACCTCCTTTCTTGTGGTGGAAATGAATGATTCGATGTACTCATGAACTTTTTGTGCAGTTCCCATTAAAATCAAGCTTAGCACCCCTGTTTGCACAAATACAAAAAAGTGATTAGTATAAAGCAGACTGTACTATGAATTGATAGTTTAAACATGCACCTACATGGTCCATGTAGAGCACACTTTTAGAAAAATGGAACTCACCAGAAAGAATCCTAGAACAACATTGTACTCACGCATCACAGCAAAAAATGGAGATTTGTCAGTCCTTCTGAGCTGAAGTTAGTTTGGTCTTGTGGGGAGTAATGTAACCATCCTTCAACTGCTCTTTCTGATGAGAAGATAGACAGGGCTTCTTCATCCTGGCATAATCGGAACTAGTCACTTCACGTACTCCATATTCTTCTTCAGAGGAAGATGATCCTGTTGTGCAAAGACAAGAGGACTACTAAATGCTAGCATCCCTGTTTGCTCGAAAAAAAGGAAAGGAAATATTTAAAATAGCACAGATGAAGCACTTCTCAAGGACAATACCACTTTTTCATGACAGTATCTAAACAGTAGCACAACACCAATAGAGATGACGAAGCTCAATCATATGGATGAAATCAGTGGGCGAGTACCAACCTTTGTCAGGAGGCTTATTGTGTAGAGCATATAGATGAAGCACTTCTCCGGAACCATCTGTTGCTATCTACGGTGGTGGCCATGCTTACTATATACTCCCCGATTAGTTTAATGTTTCCAACATCTTCTTATGCAGTTCCACTAAAATATATGGTATCTTCAAAGTAGATCCCTGTTTGCACAAGTAGAGATAATTACGTATTACATTAAGAGTGGCATCAAATCAATGGCAAAACAATTGCTTGTTCCAGCCATAGCAATAAATTAAGATGCAAAACTATATCATTACTTGTGTCATCACAGTTCCAGTGCTTCATTATAGCACCGGGAGTTGATTTTTGTTTTTCTTCCGCTTGTTCTTCCCCTTCATCACTTGGTTCAATAACAGATAAGCTTCGCCTTCAATGTAAGATTTGGCATGTCAATTAGGAAGCACAAGAATAGTACTAAACTTAATTTTCTGATGAAAGTGGCAAAATACAGGCCAACAGTTGTGAAATATCCTTATCTTACCTCAATGGGATATTACGGTGCACATACAGATTGGAAGTCTTGTCTCCATTTGTGCAGTTCACTAAAATCAAGCAACAATATCGTACAAGTAGCACAACATATGAAAGCACACTGCAGAATCATGTGAAAGAAGGCTAGTACTGACCTCTCATGATGCGGAATTCAAACAACTCACAAGAAGAAGATCTGAACCAAATTTGCCAACACGGATAGGAAGTAAGATCTCCTCTTGTGCAGTTCCACTAAGATCAAGCAATCAAGCAACATTGTCGGTGTGACATTTTGGTTGAACTGCACAAAACACTCTTAAAACAAAAGTGTTTTGTGCAGTGCAACAAAAGGTCACAATGGCAATGAGGTGAAGTAGATAACCCTGTTTACACAGAGGTGCAAAGGAAACAATTAGTGGCCAATAACGATGGATGACACAGAAGCCAACAAAAAGAAGCATCTACCTTATCTAAATGGGAAAGAAAGCAAGACAGTAGCATTTCTCAAATGGTGGCATTGATTAATATTAACATAGAGATTATATTAACAATAAAATTCGTTAAACGTGTAATTTGCTTTTAACTGTGGCATTGCATCAATTTTCCAGCGGCATTATTAGAGGGTGTTTGTTTACAGGGACATTTTGGTGTAGGGACTAAAAAAACTCCGTGTCGGTCGCATCTAAACCAAACAGGAGGGACTTTTAGGGACTAAAAGTGGGCATTTGGGACTAAAGAAAGAAGACCCCGAGGGAGTCTTTTTGGGAATTTTTCCAATAGTTGCCCCTGCCACGCATCGCACCTTGTCTCTATTAGTTCATTACTAGGGGTAACATGGTCTTTTGCATGTCATTTAATAACCTCTAGTCCATGTTTAGTCCCTGGAACCAAGCAGGTAGGGACTAGGGAGTTTTTAACCAAACATGGCCTTAGATTAACAACAACTAATGAGTTGCACGGGACAGTGGACGCACCAGCACCATGTGCATCTACCAATGTACTGTGGTCATGCACAGTCTGTTGCAACAAAGAACAAACAACCAAGGAGCATATTTGTGTTGGTCCCAGTTTTGTTATCTTTAGACACCTTTCCCTATGTGAGTGCAACAAATCTAGTCCTGCTCAAACTCTACAGCCTTGTCCCCCAAAACAAAAGATCAGTTCGTTACAGATGTGCGTACTGCGTTTGTCATTGTTTTCCCTTTTCGACCAACATAGGTGCTGGATAGCCAGTCTGTACTAGTACTTTCGCTCCTTCCTTTCCTCTTTGAACCATGTCCTACATTCATGCTATATACAACTTTTCCCACTACTTTCCCCCACTCCTTTCCTCTTTGAACCACGTCCTAGATTCATGGTATACATGTAGCTAGAGCAATGCATGCAGAGTAAGTAAATTATACCTTAAGGTTCTTGGGGCGCGGTTCAGTGGGCAACGGGACGGCGGCGAAGAAGAAGGGGTCGGAGGCCCTCCCGCGTCGCCGCTGGGTGAAAGTGAACAACTGCGCCGGTAGTGGATTCCCTCCCTCGCCGACGGCGACAGTGTTAAGCCTCCTTCCCTTCCCAGCGGACGGATCCTGCCGGCTCTTTGAGAAGCAGTGAGGGGAGAGAGAGGCCAACGAAGTCTTGTTTAGATCTGGAGAGGGCGAGAGAGTGTGAAGAGAGCAACTACAAGCGTTGAGGCTCCAACGTGTATATATATACTGGAGAGAGAGTGTGAAGCATGCAAACCCTAGAAAACAAGCGCCGAGGCTGCAACTTATACGTGATGAGGTGATTATACAGTCACTCATCTCTTCCTTCTTCTCTCCTTCTTCTTCTTCCTCGCCCTTGCTCCACTCTACGCCAATGGCGCCGATCCGCCGGTTTTCAGCGGAAGAGAAGGGGAAGGCCCCCCGAGAGGGTCCCGACCCGCTTCCGCCGAAGAAGCGGCCTGTCCCCGGCCGCTGAGACGTGGTCACATTGCAGGAGACGTCGAGGTCCTAGTACTAGCGGCCACCGCCTGGGTTCCCGCTGCCCTTGTACGCCCGAATCGAGGGCCCTGGAGAAGAAGACACCGAGCGACACCGCCGGCGACGCCAGCGAGTCACAGCGGTGCAGGTCGTCACCCATGGAGTCCATGCCGAGGGCTCTTCTCGCGAGCTTGTGCTCCACTCCGCTATGCCTCCACGCTCTTGGATCCGCCTTCCTCCCTCCTTCACCTTCGAGATGCTGCCGAGTGGGTCTCTGGAGCTCTGGCTGCAGCATGCTGACTGCAGCACCCTTGCGACCAGAGCGGAGGTCGCAATCGTTGCTCTGGGCAAGTTCTACATGACCCGGGGCTGGGGCGAGATCGCCCGGCTCTGCCGGACAGGGGGTGCCCTCGATTCATCTTGAACAAGATGGCGCCTCCTTGATGTTCTTCAAGGTCTTCGACGCGGAAGGACACCGACTGGAGTGCTGCCCCAAGGAAGGCGGCCGGGCAATCGAAGTGGCGAGGACCAGGCCTGCCAACCGCTTCCCCAGCAGCTCCTCAGGCAGCAGCGGAGGAGCCGGAGAATCCAGCGACTCCCCCGAGCTTCACGTGACTCCTGAGACGAGCGACGACAGCTCCGAGCCCTCGAGCTCGCGTCGCGCTCGGAGTAGGGAAGCTTCATCTGGCCGCCGACGCCACTGATCTGGATGGGTTGGCGTCAGCGCCTGGCGGCCCACTGTTGATGATGGCGTCTCCTGCGGGGCCGCGGGTAGTTAGCGTTCCTTAGGATTAGCACCTTTTGTTCCCTGCGAGGAATCGAAGTAACACCCCGCGGGGGTATGTAAGGCGCCTACCATGCCTTTTGTGAATATTATCCTTATTATAAATTGATGCGAGATGCTTGTCCTGTCTCGGCTCGGCTCCCCCTTTCTATCCTCGTGAGGGCTTGGTGCTCTACGCTGACAGGTCCCGATCCCCAGGCAGGCTTCAGCCGTCACTGATATGCCAGGTCGCGATGCCGTGGTCAAGGCCAGGAGGTGAGCGGCCCAAGGTCCAGTAAGAGCCCCTGAGTCGCGATGCTCAGGAGGTCCCCTTTAGCGCTCAAGCAGCCTCCGCTGGGCAAGAAAGGAAGGCAACGTCACCGTGATAGAGCCACACTTGGCGTGGGTTTAGCGTCGCGTTGATTTAGCTTCTGCAGGGGCGTGAATCATCTGATGAACTTGGAGGCGTTATCCGGCGAGGTGCCTGGCCCGCGCGCCGGCAGCTGGGGTGTCGCTAGGTTGGGCCCTCGTGAGCTTCTCCCCTCTTCCCCGCACTTTCCTTCATGCTCTACGTCCTCAGGTCCCGTCTGTCGAGCGAGCTCAGCCGCCGCTGGTATGACAGGTCGCGATGCCGTGGGTCAAGGCCAGGGGGTGAGGGCTGGAGAGCTAGTAAGAGCCCATGAGTCGCGATGCTCAGGCGCCCCCTTTTAACGTGCGAGCGGATCGCATGGGAGAGAGAGAAAGAGAGCTCACGCCCCCCCCACGCTATTCCTTAGGTGGATCCTGTACACCAACACGAGGAAAATACGGACTGCCACTATGGTTGCCAGCCAGCCATTGGTTGCTCCTAGGGAGTGATTGAGGCACTGAGGGCCTGGTGAGGTAGCGCTATGCGGGGCTGCCGCGGCCAGAGCTCGACCACTTAGATTTGTCGACATTGCAGGGATGGACCCATGCGCAAGCGTCGTGCCAGAGCGAGCGGCTCCAAAGGTTGGTGTCAATCGAGCAAGCGATTATCTCAAGCAGGTTAAGCATGAAGAAGCAAATCAACTTAGATAGATGCAGAGAAAGGCACACGCCACTGGGTCAGGCCCAAGCGGCTTGGGGATGATGTAGCCTGACGGGCGCCCCCAACAAGGTAAGCTGAAGACATAAGCAAAACAGATACATGCCGCGGGGACAGACCCACGCAACCTGGGAATGATGCATCCCTGAGGGTGCTCCCAGCTGAAACGGAACTTGAAAGAAGTCACCTGATACCATTGTAGAGCGAGTGTCGGAGTAGCTGACGGTGCGTGGTGAAGAAGCCAATCCTCACGAGCCCTTGGAGCTCCGAGGCTCGGGAGGCTCGTGAGGTCCGGGCGGCTCGGCGAGGTCCATCTCCATTTCCTCCAGGAGCGCGCGATGCTTGGCCACCTGAGCTTCCAGAATGCTTCTCATCAGGTGCTGGTGGGCTACAGGCGTGTTCGGCAGGCCAAAGGGCATGCAAACGTAGCTGTGCGGTGGACCCTCACAACGCCCTACGCGTGAAGGCCAGAAGCACTCCTAAGACGCGACTCGATTGAGCCCTGGGTAGTCGATCTAGACGCGTAGCCCGCCATCCTCGCCTGGATGGGGAGCTACGCTGGGTAGGCGGCGGTTGCCGCGCATGACTCTTGATTCCTGCAACTCCTGAGCAACCTTGGTGATGAACCCCTGAGGATTGGGCCCTCCTTGCCTCACACCTTCCTGAAGGAAACGTGCCGTGAAGCACGCCTCCAAGTGGTGCCCGAGCGCCTCCCTCGTGACCTTGGCAAAGTCAGTGGCTCCCCAGGAGAGAGCCCCCGAGCCTTGCCCGAGGAGGGCGCCAGGCGCGCCTTCCTATGCGATGGAGGGTGGCGCCCCTTGGATGGGCGCATGTCCGGATGCGGCGCCTCCGGAGGTGCCTGCCTCCTAAGGACTTGGGCCAGGTGACGTCTTCTTCTTCTTGGGAGCTACTTCAGGAAGGTTTCCACTCTTGCTGTCTAGGTCCTCGATTGACGCGGCTTGGAAGGCATAGTCGAGAGAGCACACCGCATCCTTCTCTTCATAGGGGACCGTGATGACTCCGTCACTTCCTGGCATCTTGAGGACATTGTACCCATGGTAAGTCACTACCATGAACTTGGCCAGAGCGGGGTACCCGAGGATGGTATTGTATGGCATGCGAATGTGAGCGTCGTCGAAGTCAATGAGCTCGGTATGGTAGTTCTTGCGCTGTCCAAAGGTGACAGGGAGGCAGACCTGCCCTATCGGGACAGTGGAACCATCAGTGACTCCTAAGAAAGGCTTGGTTGGTTGAAGCTGATCATATGGCACTTGAAGATTGTTGAACGTCTCGACGGACAGGACGTTAAGCCCTGCTCGCCATCGATGAGGGTCCTAGTAACTTGCACATTGCTGATGACTGGGGAGAAGAGCATCGGGAGGACACGACCGTTGCCACGCACTCAAGCTGATCCGTTAAACTGAACGTGATGGCGCACGCGGACCACTTGAGAGGGCGTGTGGCCTCAAGCTTGGGGAGGACTATATTCACCTCATGAGCAAACTGCTTGAAGATGCGCTGAGAGGCTGGGGCCTGAGCGCCACCCAAGATGCAAGCGAATGCACGCGGCTCCTGGAAGCCCCCAGCCCCCTCGTCCTGATGTTGGTCGTCATTCCTTCTTGGTGGTGGTGGCAGAGGAGGAAGTCCTGCTTTGCCTTGCGGGCAATCCTCACGAGGCTGATCCCTCCAAGCCCCCTCGTGAGGCTGGTCCTGCCAGCGGTCCTCGCGAGGCCGGTCACGCCACCCTTGGCAAGGGCCACGGTCATCCCATCATCCTCCACCTCTTGCTCTGCCTCGGCCGTAGCCCCGATCATTGTGCTCGGGCGTCGACCGACACGGCCTTCTCGCACGGCCCCGAGCTCTTGGCATTCGTTGGTGTTGTGGGTATGGAGATCATGGTACACACAGTACCGGCTGCCCTTGGACGACTCCGGCTGGTCCCTGCCGTGCTTCATGTCCGGCTCTGCTGCGAGCACAGCTGCTCCCTTGCGCTTCACATCCTTGGCCTTGGCTTTCTTCTCTTCTGGGTCTGCTGTTGGGAGCTTCAGAAGGGAGATGCCTCCCTCCTCAGCCCTTACGCACTTGGTCGCCAGGTTGAACAACTCCAGAGACGTACAAAAATCTTCGTGGATCGCCAGCTCCTCCTTCATCTTGACGTCGCGGATGCCATCAGAGAACGCTGAGATGATGGCCTCCTCGGTCACCTTGGGAATCTTGAGGCGAGCGCTGTTGAAGCGCTGGATGTACTTCTGCAAGGTCTCTCCGGGCTGCTGCTTGATGCGGTGCAGGTCACCCACGGCTGGCGGACGGTCACGAGTGCCCTGGAAGTTGGCGATGAAGTGAGTGCGCATCTCCTCCCAGGAGGAGATCGTGCCAGGAGGCAGGTTCGGGAGCCAGGTGCGGGCATCGTCCTTGAGTGCCATGGGAAGCCAGTGCGCCATGACCTTTTCGTCCCCGTTGGCGGCTTCGATGCCCAGCTCGTAGAGTTGTAGGAACTCTGCGGGGTCGGCAGTGCCGTCGTAGCGAGGAGGCAGGTCAGGTTTGAACTTGCCTGGCCAGGCGACACTATGTAGCTTGGTGGTGAAGGCGCGGCAGCCTGTGGTGGCCATCGGAGCTCTCTGCTGATGCGGGGCTTGCTCCTAGGGGTTCCCGCGCGCCGCTACCTGGAGCAGCGTGGGGTCTTGACGTGGTGGCGCAGGGATGTGGTCATGGCGCGTCGGTGCCGGGAGCAGACGAGCACCTTCTTGGGGACGAGGGATTTCTTGGCAGCTCCTTTCTTGTCGCGCGGGCACCGAACGCGGTGGATCTCGTCCTGGGGCCGCGCGCCTTGGAGCCAGGGTGCCTTCTTGGGGAGGAGGTGGCGGAGGCACCTCCTGATCTGCGCCTCCTACGCAGGACTGAGGGCGAGGCAACGAGATGGACGGCGCAGGGGAGCCCCCTGCGGCGCTGACGAGCTCTGTGATGCTTGCGAGCCACTCCTCGTAGAGGTCGTCGACGGGACGGTAGTTCAGGAGCTCACGCGCTAGGAGCAATGCGGCGTGCACGTTCGTAGGGGCGTGACAGGCGTGGGACGACAAACCAGCTGGAGTCAGCGATGGGGTGGCGGTGCGGCCTTCCCGCTGCACCGAAGGATGCAGCAACGAGGCCTGCTGCTCATTCCCCGCCGGGCCGGTGGCGGCAGGCGATGGGGAACGACGGGGACACCCACCGACGGGGGCCGTCTGGGCGACGCGGGCGGCGAGAGCAGCCCAACGCTCGGCGCGAGCCCGACGAGCATCAGCCATGGACACGACGGAAGATCGAACACGAAACAGCGGAAGAAAGATTCTGGCGCACCCCTACCTGGCGCGCCAAATGTCGGATGTTGGGTTCCGGCAGACCCTTAAGGTTCAAACTCTGGGGTGCGCGCGAAGATCTTCCCCCTACCACTCCACGTCCGATCGCCTCGCGAGAATCTAAGCTAAAACAATGAACAACACGAGGGACACAAGATTTATACTGGTTCGGGCCACCGTTGTGGTGTAATACCCTACTCCAATGTGTGGTGTGGTGGATTGCCTCAGGGGCTAATGATGAACAGTACAAGGGAAGAACAGCCTCGCGAGAGGTGTTCTTGATCTAGTGCGATGAACTGCTTGGGTGAGTTCGATCGCCTCTCGATCTAATGAGCACTCGATCCGTCCTCTCTTTTTTCTACTATGGTGGCTATCCCTATATATAGAGAGGCCCTGGTCCTCTTCCCAAATATTGAGTGGGAAGGGTGCCAACAACGGCCATTTCGAAGGGGAACATCTAGTACAACTTATCCTGACTAAAGTTGGTCTTCGGCTGCCAAAGGCACTGGCGATGACGCCGTCTTGGGCTCCACGGTGACCTCCATCCTGCCGCTCTAATGGTCTTGGTGTCGTTGCAATGAAATGGCAACCTTTGCCTGATACCTCGGTACTCCACGCCTGTGCTTGCCCCCTTTGCACCAAAGAGGAAACAAGGACACTGCATAGGCCGGCGCCCGCCTAGCGCCCGCCTGGTCTTGATCATCACGGCTTGCGTCACGAGCACCTCGCGAGGTACCCTGCCTTGATCTCTCCGCCTCCTCGCGAGCCTGCCTGGCGAGGCCGTTCCTGAGGAAGTCGTGTGTCGTCCACCCCACGAGGCTTGGCCCCTCACGAGGGTCTTGAGTCTTGTGTTGATGAAGATGGGCCGTACTGGGCCACCACTTGAGCCATGCCGCAGGCCGCAGGCAGGCAAGTCTGGGGACCCCCGTTCCCAGAACACCGACAGCGGCAGCAAGGAAGTGCCTCCTTATTACGCGCAAAATAATTATTCCTCCACCTGACAGCGGGGACCCACCAGATGGGCCACCGTATTTCACGAAAAAAACGTTTCCCCCTGACTGTTGGGACCCACCAGCTACACCTTCGCACGCAAGGAAGTGCGTTTGGGCAAAAAAAAACGATTCGCCCCCTGACTGCTGGGACCCACTAGCTACATCTTCGCACGCAAGGAAGTGCGTCCGGGCAAAAAAAAACAAAATGACTCGCCCACCTAACTGTTGGGACCCACCAGCTACATCTTCGCAGGCAAGGAAGTGCCTGACAGTCGGGACCCACCTGGTCGAAGCGTACGTAGCGTTGTCATTCTGGTCGCGAACGTGTACGTACATACTGGTCGTTGTAGAGGCACACACATGTCGTAGTAGAGGCGCGCATGTAGCATGTACACGTACGTACAACGGCCAGGGTGCAAGAAAGAAAATACGGCCACGTACGTACATACGGGCAGGGTCTCGAACGCTACTCACGCATACGTACGGCCAGGGCTCATGTAGATGGCTGGGTCGGAACGGAGAAACAACATCGTCGTCGTGTTCATGGGGAGCCAACCGGCTGGGTCGGAACAGAATGCCTCGTCGTGTTCATTGGGAGGGCTTGGACGGAATAGGCGATGGAAACGAGGCCTGGCGTACCGCAGAACGGAGGAAACGGCCTTGTGTTTGACCAACCATGTTCGAAACGGGATCCTGTTCATCGGGAGGGGTGTGGCGTACCGCAAAACAGAGGAAACAGACCTCCTACGATCGAAACGGGGGTCCTGTTGATCGGGAGGGGTGTGGCGTACCGCAAAACGGACAAAACGGACCTCCTACGGTCGAAACGGGGGTCCTGTTTATCGGGAGGGGTGTGGCGTACCGCAACACAGACGAAATGGACTTGTGTTGGAGCGCTACGGTCGAAATGGGGGTCCTATTCATCGGGAGGGGTGTGGCTTATCGCAAAACAGGACTCCATGGGATACTGTTCATCTCCACCGTCGACCTCCTCCAGCCTCCACGGGCTACTGTCGACCTCCTCCAGCCTCCACGGGCTCCTGTTCATCCAGCCTCCACCGCGCGCTACTCCACCGGCTACTGTTCAACCATCCCTCCACGGGCACCCCTCCACCGTCTACTGTTCATCCAGCCCTCCACACCACGGGGTCCTGTTCATCCAGAGGCAATGCCACCGCTCACTGTTCATCCAACCTCCCCCCCCCGCGCAACACTCACTGTTCATCCAGAGAGGTAGCATCGATCGGCTTCAGTTAGCAGTAGTAGCGAAGGAATCGCTCGATCGGGTTCAGTTAACAGCCATCGATCGATCGCTCGGGTTTAGTAACGCGTTGCCTGCAGTGCAATCGCTCGGGTTCAGTTAGAGCCCAACACCTCGCTCGGGTTCAGTTAGAGCCAATGCCTCGCACACACGCGCGTACGTGTACGAGAGAAACGTGCATCGCTCGGCCCCTGACTTCCCATCGTAACCGGGAACTCCCCGAAATTTTCCTCGCCCTCGCTTCTACCATGGTTTTTTCTGTCATGGACGGCCCAAAGAATGTCATGCAACTGCGTCTCCAGCCCGCCCAGGATGAAAAGCCCATTTTCTGTCATGAATTTTTGTCATAGAAGTAGGAGCCCATCACATCTATGATGATACCGGGTTTTGTCACAATTATCGTCATAGAAGTGTCATATGTATGACAGAATTTTTTTTCGTTCGGCCCAAAATGGCACGGATGTGTCTTTTTTTGTAGTGCTTCATGTTCCTTCGATTGCGCGCTGGCGTGCGGTCTGTCGCCACCACGCCATCTCGCCGCCGATGATAGGGGGATAAGGACCCCCCGCCTCCTTAGCCCCCCTGCTCCCACTCACCCCCCGCTCACTCCCCTTAACCTGATCGCCTCGCCCCCTCACCAGATCCCCTTTCCCCCTCCTCACCCGGCACGGTCATTGCCGTCGCCGCGCCACCACCGTGGCCACTGTCATCCCCAAGTGCCCACGACCTGTCCCGCCACTTTGCCGGCCTCCACTACATCTTCCTCGACCACCATCTGTAGCCGGGGAAACTCCACGTCGCCGGCTTCGAGCTCGCCCCCTCGTTGGGCACCGCCGTCCGCCCATGCACTTCTAAGCTGTCAACGGCCACCGTGAGCCTCACCGTGAGCTCCGCTTCTTCCCCTCTCCCTGCTACTTCATTCGTTGACCGTTGCTGCTGTTGCCATCGCCACTGTAGCTAGCCGCCGCCGTTGACTCCCCCGCTGCCTCGTCACACTCTGGCTCTTCTCATGCTAACCAACTCATGGCCGCGTCCCTCCCCATACGCAGCTCGCGCTTGTCCACGCTCTACACGCGCCCACTTTCCCCTATTCCCGCATGCCGCTCGCTACTCTCGCCTGCCCTGCCGCTACAACCGCCGCTCCGGCCACCCCTTGCTAGCCTAGATGGGTGCGCCGCATCGCCCTCACTCGAAAGCCGCTCCCCGCGAGCCCAACGGCCACCAGAGCGCTGATCCAGCGCTTCCCCGCCGTCTCGGGCGTCCATCGCCGGCATGCCACCATGTGTTAAACCGGCCAGGTCGCTGCCATGTGGCCCCGCACGTCGGGGGCTTAATTAACCACTAACCCGGGCCACTAACCTCCCCGTTGGGACACTGACACATGGGCCCACACTTTACTAATTAGGATTAGTTTGACTTAATTCTGTTAATAAAGTATGTCGCTGACAGCCCGAGCCCGCACACTAATTAACCTAATTAGATTAGTTTAAACTTTGTTGTACTAACAGAGTATGACAGGTGGACCCCTGGTCAGTTTAACTAGTCAACTGGTCCATAGTTGACTGCTGACTATGCAGTCAAATGGGACCACTGTCAGTCTCACAGTGCACCGTTGGGTGCACTTAGCATTTATATCTAATATAATTTCAAATTAAATTAAATCCAGTAATTTCAAAAAATGTATAAAACTTTGAAAATTAATATAAAATAATCTATAATTCAGATGAAAATAATTTATACATGAAAATTGCTCAGAAAAATCCAATGAATCCGTTTATGCGATCCATTCATGTGTCACATGCCCCTAACATGCTGAACATGGAATCGTTCCCCTCCGATTCATCTATTCGTAAATGTCAAATTTCAGGAAAACGTTCCCGGATGTTTTCCACCTTCACCTATATCGTGTAGCACTGTGTTAGGTCACCTCTAGCACCGCACGTTGCTGCATTGTGATGCATCTGTTTTCATTGTATTTATTGTTTCTTTCCCCTCTTCTCTCTAGTAGACCCCAAGACCGATGATGCCCCTATGATCGACTACATCACCGATGACCCTTCTTCCTTTTCAGCATATCTTCCAGGCAAGCAAAGCCCCCCTTGATCATTCCGATACCGCCCATTCCATTCTCTCTCATGCTTTAGATTTTGCTACTGTACTTGATTGCTCCTATTCTGATGCATAGCCTACTTTTGTAACCTACTCTTGTACCATACCTGCTTATCCTAAACTAGTTAGTATAGGTTGGGTAGTGATCCATCAGTGACCCCTCACCTTGTCCCCGTTGTCCCTGCTTCATCACCGATGACTCGATCAACATGATCGACGTCCAGGGTCCAACACATCACCTCACCCCCTTTAGTCGTACGAATCTACAGAGCCACTATCGAGTGCTGAGGGTGATACCTCGTAACGCACTCCTGATGATAACTCTATAGTGTAGCTAATCGGTCGTGGTCTGTCGAGGGTGATTCCTCCTTCACCACTCTGATAGGACTCTGTCATGCAACACCTCAAGTGTGAACATCGAGGGAAATTCCTCCTAGTTCACCTTGACGGTTACATCAAGAAGGAATCCATCAAGGGTGATTCCTCTGATTTCCCCCTTGATGTATGGACACACGGTTACCTTGGCTTTACCCCAGGACAAAGACGGGTCAGTCCCGAGGGGTACCCGCAAGATATATGAAGTCAGGTAGAACGCCCTAGAGAGAGGGTTGGGCCTGGCCCTTGCCGTATTTCCTCGAGACAGGGTGACGGGGTCACATGATTGTGAGTCTCTGCTCGTCTTCGTGAGCTCCCAATACACTAAGGGTTTGGGTATTTGATCTAAGTTGGCCACTGGCTTGTATGCACTAACCATCATGCGGGAACAATTATGGGTACTCGACGTCGTAAGTTTCTTCCGAAAACTTTGTTAGACATCCAGTTTAGCATTGCGGCATGGCTGGGCCGGTGCCATCCATGACAGAGGTGGTGCCTGGGTTCGCCCTGCGCGCAACGAGCCGGAGTGCAAAGGGCAATGGGCCCACGACTCCGGAGTGCTTAGGATGTAGACTAGCGGGGACCTCTCCACGGAACCTAGGTAGGAATACGACGTGTTGATGTTCCGAGGCCGAGCATGACCCAGGAAAGTGTGTCTGGCTAGAGTAATCAAGCGTGTTGGGTAATGTGGTGCACCCGTGCAGGGATGTTATCTATTCGAATAGTCATGTCCACGGTAAGGAACGCTCAGAGTTGTATCCCGATCTATTACAACTAGAAATGGATACTTGAGACATGAGATGGGTAAGATGGCTCCGGGATTGTTTTCTCAAAGAGAGTCGAGAAAGGATCTTGATACGTCTCCAAGGTATCTATAATTTTTGATTGTTCCATGCTATTATATTATCCATCTTGGATCTTTTATATGCATTAATATGCTATTTTATATCATTTTTGGGACTAACCTATTAACCTAGTGCCTAGTGCCAGTTGCTGTTTTTCCCCCTTGTTTTTGTTTTTTACAAAAAATAATTACCAAACGAGTCCAAACAGAACAAAACTTTTTGAGGGTTTTTCTTGGACCAGAAGACAACCACAAAGCTCCGGGAGAAGGCCAGAGAGGCCACGAGAGAGCCACAAGCTCACAGGACATGCCCCAGGGGCACCCCCAGCTTATGGGCCCCTCGGGACCCCTAACCCAAATTCCAGCTCTATAAATACCAAAATATTCCCCGTACACCAGAGGGCACACCAAAAATACTTTTCCATAGCCGCAAGCTTCTGTTCTCGTGAGATCCCATCTTGGGGCCTTTTCCGGTACTCTGCCGGAGGGGGATTCGATCACGGAGGTCCTCTACACCAACCTTGTTGCCCTTACGATGATGTGTGAGTAGCTAGATGGCTTCTTCTCTCTCCTTGATCTTCAATACAATGTTCGCCTCGATGTTCTTGGAGATCTATTCGATGTAATCTTCTTTTGCGACGTGTTTGTTGAGATCCGATGAATTGTGGGTTTATGTTCAGATTATCTATGATGATTATTTGAGTCTTCTCTGAACTCATTTATGCATGATTAAGATAGCTTTGTATTTCTCTCCAATATATTGATTTGGTTTGGCCAATTAGATCGATCTTTCTTGTAATGGGGGAGGTGCTTTGTGATGGGTTCAATCTTGCAGTGTCCTCAACCAGTGATAATAGGGGTAGCGAGGCACATATTTGTATTGTTGCCATTAACAATAAAAAGATGGGGTTTTTTACCATATTGATGGATTTATCCCTCTACATCATGTCATCCTGCTTAAGGCATTACTTCGTTCTTGTTAACTTAATACACTAGATGCATGCTAGATAGCGGTTGATGTGTGGAGTAATAGTAGTAGATGCAGGCAGAAGTCGGTCTACTTGTCATGGACGTGATGCCTATGTTCATGATCATTACCTTGGATATCGTCATAACGATGCGCTATTCTATCAATTGCTCAATAGTACTTTGTTTACCCATCGTATGTTTCTTTCAAGAGAGAAGCCTCTATTGAAACCTATGGCCCCAAGGGATAGATTGTGTGGGCCCCCCTCATTGTTGGTCAAGGATGATATATATATATATATATATATAGACCTCAGGGAGCCCATAGATATGTGTGGCATCTATAAACCGCACAAGGGAGACGTGCTCGATCAGTACCCGCATATACCCTACATGCGGCCCGAAAAAAATGTATGGGTGGTGTGTGATTTGTTAAAATCCCGAATGCACAACTTCAATGGGGCACCAACTACATTAGTAACATTAGAAACTGTGCATCGTACCCCCAGCCAGGTTAAAGACGTACGATGTTGGTTCCACAACTTCGAGGCGGGTGGGGGGGGGTAGGTGGTGTCGTCCAACGCATGTGCTCAAACTTGATTTGCTCTAACATAGCACACAGAGCAAGAGGAAACTGCCATGGTCAAACCCTTCTCGTATGTTGGGTCAAAGGGATAGATTGTGTGGGCCTATAGATCTCGATCATTCTCCGATGTTTTAGAACAAGAACTAACGAATAAAAACCATATTCTACAAATTACCAAAACAAGGATCCCAAGGTTTATATAATCGTCATGATAGGTCTCTACAGACACATTTAGATGACAAATGTCTATAATGATCGTATCATGGCGCTTTAATGAAGCTTGAGATATGCAACTTCCCACCGAGTCACCCATCCTTAGACTACTCCAGCTCAAAGGGATATATTGTGTGGGCTATAGATTTCAATCATTCTCTAATTTTTAAAAGAAGAAATAAAGAGTAAAAAAAACATATTCTACAAATTACCAAAACAAGGATCCCAAGGTTTATATAATCGTCATGATGGGTCACTACAGACACATTTAGATGATAAATGTCTATAATGATCGTATCATGTCGCTTTAATGAAGCTTGAGATATCACTACTGCAGGATGCTGCTAACGCGACACTACGATCAGAGACCCTTTAACGAAACTGTGTGTGATGCATTAATCGCAAACAGTGATGTAAAAAACCCGTCAAAAAAGATGCAAGACGTTTGCGATGAATGATACATCAAACACCATTCAGATTTTAGTTGCGTGTGCGATTCGGGGCATACGGTTGATCCATACGAACCGTTTGTGATGAGACAGAACAACATAAATGGGCAGCCAAATCAAGGTGTGTGAGATATATGGCATACAGTTTGCTCCGATGAACCGTTTGCGATGATCGAGGTGAATACAAATGATTCAGCGTAACAAGATGTGTGTGATATCCGGCAAACAGGACGGTAATCAAAATTGTGTGCGATCATTATAGACATCCCATATGGTCTTTTTTTGTGAATTGTGTGCTCGTCAGGGCACACGGTTCAGCAAACCAACCTGTGGGCGATAATGTAGAAGATCTCGGTTGAATACGTATTACTAACTGTCCGCGATGAGATTGATAGGATAAACATAGATACCAAATTAATTTGAGCGAATGGAAACAGAGATGTGTACAGTCTGCTTAATTTAGTCCTTCTTCTTCTTGATGGCCCACGACATCGTCTTTGCGAGGATGCTTCTTGCCGGTGACCGTTGGCTTTTCATTGCCGCCGCCATCGTCATCATTGTTGCTTTTGTCGTTGTCCTCATCCTTCTTATTCGACCATTCCTCCTCCTCCTCATCATTGTCTTCTTCTTCGTCCTCCGACGGCTCCTCGTCCATCTGGTTGTCGTCTGACGACTCCGGAGGCGGCGTCCCTTCCATGATCCAGATATAATCGAGGTCTGGGCTCAACGCCGTATTCATGGAAGACGAGCAGGATGATTCCAATGTTGACCTATCATCGGGCGCCAGACTGCTGGCCGAAATGTCGTCCTCGCTATCGCTCGACATGGCAGTGGTCGTATAAAAACCATGAGAAAGCGAGATTGCAGAGTGTGTGCAAGTGTGTAGCGTGGCCTGCCGGGGACGATCAAGATGGTGGACACTTAAGCGGGGTATGCTGAGAAGAGGAATAGCCAATTGAAGTGGGGGTTGAAGTATTATCTAACCGATGATATAAGCAACCACAATTATTTGTACCCAGTCGCTCCAAATTCCCGGGGTTGTGCAGGACTCCTATTGGCTGATTTCTTTTTTCAGGACAAAAACAAGGAACAATTTTGGGGCTTATGCACCGATACAGGTATGAATGGAGTAGGATAGTTGGCAAGCAATACATTGAGCTCTTCTTATTGATAAAGCCGGTAATAATCAAACTACAAAGGAAAAGAAAAAAAGACAAAGGAAAATATCTGCACGAATCTTCACGTAACATCAATGGCAAGGACCTAGATGTGCATTACTTAGAGCACATCTAGATGTGCTTTAGCAATAATGTCAAACAAAACCCCTAATCATCATTCCAAACATCGCATAGAACATGGCTAATGTGACAACCACAACTACACATGCTAGTTCCTTCTTGTCTCTTGCTTTTATCTGTTGCCTATGATTGATTCTTTCTTGCTTCATCCTACTGATTGTACATTCTAGATCAACCAATTTCTTCTTCAACTTTACGTCATCTTCTACGAGTTTGGTGATAACACTCCGAGCCCTACAATGCCATTCTTCATCCAGCTAGTTAACAAAGGCACAAGCCTCATATCCCTGCCAATGTTAAATAGTATTCAGGATGAGCGGTGGCATTAACTCAAGTAAAATGACGAACTTAGCACTAACCTCTAAGGGGCAACTGAGAAACCGCCTACCAATGTTGAATCCCTCTGTGCATACACGTTGAGCGAGAGTATGCCTGTGCACACAACTTAGATTTTGGTACTTCTCGATGGCGCAAAACTCGGAGTCGAACTCATGTCGCGGGAGTCTGGAGTCATGCTCCGGATCCGGCAGCAGATTACTTTCCTGGTGGGGGGGGGGGTCATTCAGGACAGATTCAGCAAGGACCTACTTTGGACATGGTAAAAAAGACCAGGATAGATTGGAACCCGACAGGACGATTCAGATCCATAGTACACCAGCCTTCTGATGACCTTAGGCAAGTGCTCGTAGGCGACCGCCATTGTGGCGGCGATACGAGCAGGAGCAGCCGCACCGAAACCATCAGCACCAATTGTCTGCACTCCCCCAATGTTAGTGCCACGCGGGGAAATTTGGAGGTTATCTAGGGATTTGGGGGAAATGGGGAAACTGTGGGGATAAGCTAACAGTCGGGAACTACTTATGGCACTATATGTTGTATATGGCACATTGTTTATACATGTCTTTTGTGTTAGGCATTACAACTTCACACACGATTTCCGCACCAAACCGTGTGAGAAGGTAATGTAGGTCAGACACTATTGCCGTTACATAACCGTATGTGACGTACTACCCTGTAAATATAATTGAGTGATAACCCACAAGTATAGGGGATCACAACAAGTTTCGAGGGTAGAGTATTCAACCCAAATTTATAGATTCAACACAAGGGGAGCCAAAGAATATTTGCAAATATTATCAGTTGATTTGTCAATTCAACCACACCTGGAGATTAATTATCTACAACAAAGTGATCAGTATCAAAGTAGTATGATAGTTTTGATAGTAGTAGCAGCAACAATAGTAACGGTAACAGTGATAGCAGTAGTTTTATAGCAAGTGCAACAGTAACGATAGCAATAGTAACTTAGCAAGATCAATATGTAGGAAAAACATAGGCATTGGATCGACGATTTGTTGGATGATTCATCATGTGGCAGTCATAACCTAGGGCGATACGGCACTAGGTCCAGTTCATAAATATAATGTAGGCATGTATTCTGTAAATTGTCATACATGCTTATGGGAAGAACTTGCATGACATCTTTTGTCCTACCCTCTCGTGGCAGTGGGGTCCTATTGGAAACTAAGGGATATTAAGGCCTCCTTTTAATAGAGAACCGGAAAAAAGCACTAACACATGATGAATACATGAACTCCTCAAACCACGGTCATCACTGGGAAGTGCCCTGACTATTGTCACTTCGGGGTTGCCGGATCATAACATATAGTAGGTGACTATAACTTGCAAGATCGAATCTAGAACATAGATATAATGGTGATAACATAAACGGTTCAGATCTGAAATCATGGCACTCAGGCCCAAAGTGACAAGCATTAAACATGGCAAAGTCATAGCAACATCAATCTCAGAACATAGTGGATACGAGGGATCAAGCCCTAACAAAACTAACTAGATTACATGATGAATCTCATCCAACTCCTCACCGACCAGCGAGCCTATGAAGGAATTACTCAGTACCGGTGGGGAGCATCATGGAATTGGTGATGGAGAAGGGTTGGTGATGACGAAGATCAAAGACCCCCCTCTCCGGAGACCCAAACGGACTCCAGATCTGGCCTCTGGATGATGAACAAGATAGGCGGCAGCTCCATCTTGTGGAATGCGATAATTCTTTCTCCCTGATTTTTTTTGGAAAAATAGGATTGTGTAGCATCGGTTCCAGGGTCTGCGGGGCCACTAGGTGGGGACAACCCACCTTGGCGCGCCTGGAGGGGGGGAGGCCGCCATGGTGGGTTGTGCCCACCCAGGTGCCCCCCCTCCGGTGGTTCTTGGCTCCATAAATTCTCATTTATTATATAAAAAATCCTCGCAACGTTTCGTTCATTCCGAGAACTTTTATTTCTGCACAAAAAACAACACCATGGTAGTTCTACTGAAATCAGCGCCAGTCCGGGTTAATTTCATTCAAATCATGCAAATTAGAGTGTAAAACAAGAGGAAAACCGTTAGGAAAAGTAGATACGGTGGAGGCGTATCAACTCCCCCGAGTTTAAACCTTTGCTTGTCCTCAAGCAGTTCAGTTGATAAACTGAAAGTGAAAAAAAAAACTTTTATGAACTCTTTTGCTCTTGTTTGCATAAATAAGCTTAAACGTCACCCAGGTTTTCAACCAAGATTATAACTAACCAGGTTGACAATAATTCTTAAAAATTATATTAACTCATATCAATGACATAATCAGATAGTGAGCAATAATAAGATATCTCAAACAGCATCACGTTGTCAAAACAACCATGATATAGCATGACAATAGTGGTATCTCGCTAGCCCTTTCTGAGACTGCAAAACATAAATGCAGAGCACCTCCAAAGTTCAAGCAGCGACTAAACATTGTAATTAATGGTAGAAAAGATCCAGTCATGATGCACCCAACATTAGCTACACACAATGCATAAGCATGACAATAGTGCTCTTAGGTTCTGGCGCTTATTTTAGAAGGTGATGACACAACATAAAAGTAAATAGATAGTCCCTTCATAGAGGAAATAGTGATTTGCAGCGGTGCCAGAGCTCAAGTTTTAAAAACAGAGGTAAGTGATATTTTGAGAAATGCACCCTTCTTGTTTACTGCGGGACCATCAATTATCAACATCTTCCATGCTAAACACATTAGTGGCGGTTCCAAAGCGATAAAGTAAAGGTTATTTATAGTTTGGGACTGGGAATCCCTATTACCGCCCCTTTCTCGTGTAGTGGCGAGTGAATAAACACTCAACCTGAGAATAACCCACTTACCATGGAAGATACCGACTACCTCATGTCGTTCTATGAACAACCCAGGAACACAAAAAGGATATTTATTTGAAGTTTTTGGAGATGGCACATGCAAATTTACTTAGGATGGCAGGGTAATACCTCATATAGGTAGGTATGGTGGACTCATCTGGAATAAGTTGGGTTCAAGGTTTTCGGTGCACAAGCAGAATTCCCGCTTAGTACAAGCGAAGGCTAGCGAATAGGTTGAGAAGCGGCCAGCTTTAGAGCAACAACGGTCATGAACATGCATTATGCATAAGTAACATTGGACACTAGCATGAGTGGGATATAAACACCATGAACATAAATATCACAGAGGCTATGTCGTTTTGATTCAACTACATGCATGAACATGTGCCAAGTCAAGCCACTCGAACATTCAGAGGAGGATACCATATCATCATACTACATCACAATCGTTTTAACGCTATGTTGACATCCAAGATAAATCATTATCCACTCCTAGCTACTTATTCATGGCATGAGAAACTATGATCTCTAATTGTCATTGCAAACATGTTTAATCATAATGAGCTGAATCATGGATACCAGGTTAAACATATTTACAAAAACAGAACAAGTCGAGTTCATACCCGTTTTTCTCTGCCACGACCAGTTCATCTAATATCGTCATTATTGCCTTTCACTTGCACAGCCAAACGATATGAAAACAATAATAGGGAAAGCGTGCCGTGGAGTAAGCTGGAATTTGCAAACATTTATTCAACATGAGAAGACAAGGTAAAATGGGCTCTTTGTTAGATCGACAATAATGCACATGAGAGCCACTCAACATTTTCATTGTGGACTTCTCCTTGGTATGACTCAATAGAAAGAACAAGAAATTCAGAGAAACACACTAAAATATTTTTGGAGTTTTTGGCTTTCTTGAAAGAAAGCAAATAAAAGGGGAAAGCAAAAACAAGAAAAACTATTTACACGGGAAAGCTCCCAACAAGCAAAAAACACAACAAGGAAATCTTTTTGGGTTTTCTTTTTAGAGCTACAACTAACTACACTAGAAATAAAAATCAAAAAGAAGCAGGAAATATTTTTGTATTTTCTCAATGTTTTTCAAACACACAAGAAAGCAAGAAAATAAATTTAGCATGGATAATACAATGAAAAAGTTTGGACACTGACAACTGGGATGAAGTGTGTGAACATGTATGTAATGTCGGTGGAAATACGTACTCCCCCAAGCTTAGGCTTTTTGCCTAACTTGGTAATCTATAGTCGAAAAAACCATGGGGTACCATGTTGAAATGCTATGGAGCGGGCACCTATGGATCCCACTGCTGAGGTTCAGCGTGTGTTGTAGCTAGGTTGTTCCGGTAGGCGATGTCCACATGCATAATCTTGTATCCACCCCTGGCAATAGGACCAAACAAAGCAGGTGCAGACAATGGAATAATATCACGAGTGTTCACACTGAAAACCAGGTTAGAAGGAATAGGAATGTTAGGGTGATTGCCTGCAATAAACTGGTGGTGTTCCATGGCTACGTGATCTAGGTAAACCTTGGGCAAAGGATAATCATGCTGACGTATTTGAATGTTAGAGTGATTAGCCAAGCGAGTAGCGTAAATACCACCATGTATTTTGCCCTTGGATTTATTAATATGGAGGCGGCGTGCCACAATAGCTCCCAAGCTATAACTAGTGTCGCCTTGGATTGCACGGCGTAAAACAACAAGGTCCGGGGCACTGAGTGCACCCACCTTCTCTCTAGCAAGCAAGGACTTTGTAATGAATAGAGCAAAATAATCGAGTGCGGGAAAATTTGCAAGCTAGTAGCGTTGACACTTGACACCCCTCTCTCATCCCCTACAGATAGAGTGCGCTAAAAGCCTTCAAAGTCTGCAGGCCTAGGCTCTGCTAAACTCCCATCAGAAGGGATCAAGCATATGTCACAAAATTCAGTAAGCGGTATCTGATGTGGTTCAACATATAAGTTAAACTGCACTTCAGGGGGACTATTCCTAGGAAGGAAATTAACACTATGTACAAAGGAGTTTGTGAGGAGATGATAATGTTCACTTTCAGCTGCGATGAAGTCTGTGAGGCTGGCATTAGCAGCATATTGTACAAACTCTTGAAGGATTCCAGCCCTTCCATGAACGGGTTGTGCGGCCATTCACACGGCCGTATCTCCACCATTCTCCTGGTGCAGAGATCACTATCAGATGACTCCCCAATAACTCCCTTGGAATTCTTCTTGGAAGCCAACTTCCTAAGATACTCATCTTTTTCCAAGCAACAATCCCCTGAAACAGTGTCGAAAACGGAGCTTCGAGCAAAGAGATCGAAATCCGCAGGTTTGAGAGCAAGAACACGTGAGAGAGAGAGAGAGAGAAAGAGAGCAATGGTTATTTTTTTGGAGGTAGGTGGTGATGTGGGATGAAGAGATAAGTGAGGGTGGCCACGTGGGGACCACAACCCACCAGGGCACGCCTGGTGGTCCTGGCGCGCCCAGGTGGATTGTGCCCACCTGGTGCACCTCCCTGTGATGTTATTTTCACCAAAAATTCTTAAATATTCAGAAAAATCATATTAAATTTTCAGAGCATTCCGAGAACTTTTATTTCTGGGTCATTTTTTTATTGCTCAGAAAATTCAGAAAACAGATAAAACATGGAATTTTATTTTATTTAACTAATAAAACAAAAAACAAAAGGTAAGGACAAAAGGTAGTGCTTACTAAATTCATCAACTTCATACCTCTAAAAAATGATCCATTAATAAGGTTGATCAAGTCTTATTAACAAGGGACATTCACATTTGTGCCCCTAACTCGAACCCACTACTCAAATTTACCCCTAACTTTTTGATGTGCTCAAATTTGCCCTTAAAAAGCATTTTAAGTCACAGGAATGCCCTTCCATCTGGTCAAAGTTGTTTGACCAAAACTTTGAAAATTCATAACAAATTCATATGAACTTAGAAGAATGCAAAATAAGATAACAAAATGCTCGTTAAAACAACACCTATATGCACATGTCATTTATGTTCATGAAAAAAGCACTCTTTAAAGCTTTTTAGGGTTCATAACATTAAAAAACAATTTAGGGTGAATGCAAATAAATGTACATGTAGGTGAGGGACGTAAATGACATGCGCGTATAGGTGATGTTTGTATGAACATTTAGACATCTTATTTGCATTTTTCTGACTTCGTATGAATTTGTTATGAATTTTCAAAGTTTTGGTCAAACAACTTTGACCAGATGGAAGGGCATTCCTGTGACTTAAAATGCTTTTTAGGGGCAAATTTGAGCACATAAAAAATTTAGGGGTAAATCTGAGAGTGGGCGCAAATTAGGGGCATAAATGTAAATGTCCCTATTAACAACCACTTACAATTTAGCATGAAACTGAAGAACTTTCGTAAATCACTAAGTTACCACAACAAGGATATGAATGTCCCCAACAATAAGCATTTCATATTTCTTTTTAACAGTAGGTAGAGGTAGTTGAAAACTTCCAATAGTGATTGTCGGAGATTTTTTAATAACATTAATACCATTCACTTGGAATTGTTTCTTCGGAAAGTGCACCGTATGCTCATTATCATTGATATGAAATGTGACCTTGCTTTTGTTGCAATCAATAACAGCCCATGCTACATTCAAGAAGGGTCTACCAAGGATAATCGACATGTTGTCATCCTCGGGCATCTCAAGTATAACAAAGTCAGTCAAAATAGTAACATTAGCAACAACAACGGGCACATCCTCACAAATACCGATAGGTATGGCAGTTGATTTGTCAGCCATTTGCAAAGATATTTCAGTAGGTGTGAGCTTATTCAAATCAAGTCTTTCATATAAAGAGAAAGGCATAACACTAACACCAGCTCCCAAATCACATAAAGCCGTTTTCACATAATTTCTTTTGATGGAGCAAGGTATAGTTGGTATTCCCGGATCTCCAAGTTTTTTAGGTACTCCATCTTTAAAAGTATAATTAGCAAGCATGGTGGAGATTTCAGCTTCCGGTATTTTTCTCTTATTGGTGATGATGTCTTTCATGTACTTTGCATAAGGAGGCATTTTTAAGATATCAGTCAAGCGGGTACGCAAAAAGACTAGCCTCAGCATTTCAGCAAAGCGTTTGAATTCTTCATCATCTTTCTTTTTAGTTGACTTAGGTGGAAAAGGCATAGGTTTTTGAACCCCCATTTCTCTTTCTTTACTGTGCTTTCTAGCAACAAAGTCTCTTTTATCATATCTTCTATTCTTGGGTTGTGGGTTATCAAGATCAACTACAGGTTCTATCTCAACATCATTGTCTGGTTCTTTATTATTTGTTTGAGTATTTTCATGAACCTCATCATTATCTTTTTCATTATCAGAAGGTGAGTGCTCACTACCAGATTGAGTTTCAGCATCAGAGATAGAAACTTCATTATCATTAACAAGAGGTTTTTCTACTTCAGGTTACTAGAGGCATGCAAAGTCCTATTGTTGGGGATATAACTATTGAGTATAAACTGCCCAGGAGGGGCTGGATTATGCTCATAATGATTTACCAGTGTTGAAGCCCATGAAGACATAGAAGATGGCGACTTACGAAGGAGACTTAATAAGAAGGCCCAAAGCCCAAAGGCGGGTTAGGGCCCATAGATGTAAACCGCCATAGGTGTATGACTTGTATTGTAAGATAGAAAAGAGTGGATACCGAGCCGGACACATTTATGAGCCGGCCGAGATTCTGTGAACCGCTGGGCGTCAACCTGAGTATATAAAGGGACGACTCGGTGGCGGTTAAGGGACAGGAAACAACAACTCAAGAGCTAGGCAAGCGTATTTGCTCCCTGGTCATCAAAACCCTAGCAATACCACCTCAAACTGGATTAGGCCTTTACCTTCACCGCAAGGGGCCAAACCAGTATAAACTCCTCGTGTCCTTTGTCCCGTTTTAACCCCTTTAAGCTAATCTAATTGTGATGGCTCCACGACTAAGTCCTCGCACTAGGACATCTGCCATGACAATCCCACGACAGTTGGCGCCCACAGTGGCGCTATCGCATGATGGTTTCAAGTTCTTAGAGGGCATCTTCGAAGGGATCAAGGGATACGCCGTGGACCGGATGACCAAGAGTCGTCGCGGCAAGCTCTACATCGACGATGCAGGCTGGGGCCCCGAGGCCGGCTCAATTAAGTATGGGTACTGGGTCCCTTCGGCGGAATTCACGTCTTCATTGGCAAGATCGGCGAACCGGGCCCTGAGCCGAACATCTGCACCGACAACATTGAGACGGCTCAGCATGCGAGACCCGCCCGGGTTCGGCCCGCCATGAATCATGCCTTCATGGGATTCATCCATGGAACGGAATCTGAGGATAGATTGGCATCTGGCGGTGAGACGGTTGTTTACTCTGATGGTGAGTCGTCCACCAGTGAGACCAAGTCATTATATCAACTGCAAGATGGCCGGCTTGGGGGTTGTTCCGATGGCAAAAGTATCCTGGACCCCTGCGAGCCACCGAAGCGGGTTGCAATATTCATGGTCGGTACGCAGCCCGTGCAACACTCATTGACTGCAGCAGAGTTGATTTTCTTGTCAGCAGCGGCAACGGCTATCGGGACAGGAGGCCTTGTGCGCCCGCCTGCTCAGGTCTTAACTAACTTGTTGGATAAGCTGACAACATTGTTAACAGCAGTGGTTAATCCGGCGGATCAGGATCAGCATAATACGGCGGTCGCAAAATTGCATGATGAGATAGCACAGGCCAAGGAGGAGCTGAACGCAGAAAACACTAGGATGGTCGAGGAGCGGGCTGCTTTGGATGCTTAGGCATAGTGGATTCAGTCGGAGTCTTACTCTCTCATGCTAGATCAAAGCGCTTCCAACGAAGTCATGAGGAGGAGGCATCCGACTCGTCTGCCCCCGGTTTACGAGGCAAGAAATCTCTTTAACACGCCAAGAGCAGGAACTAGTAACCCGCCAACAGTAAACCGGGTTGAAGCGCCTGGGACGGGTACGCCGGTTCAACCACGCATGATGGACCCGCCTCGTTAGAACAATATCCCACCACAACACGTGCCGACACCACCGGGTCATTACTCCAACCCTTTGGATAACATGATCGCTGCGGCGTCACGATTGGCGGCTCTCCCGATTGAATGCGAGTCTCCAATGGCGGTTGAAACACGGAGGGCTAGCGAGCTCCTTCAGACAGCATTGGTTCAGCAGCAGGCTTAGTCTTACAGTCGTGACAGGATTCATTCCACTCCTCGCCGGAGCCGGAGTTACAGCAGGCATATCGATGAGCCGGCTGTGTCAAGCAGTGGGCGGAACCATAACCCGCCTCATGGACATAACCCGGCGGGCGGTGGTGTTGATGCTCAGAACATAGTAGATCAAGGTAGAGCACGTCGAGAGGCCGAGCTAGCGGCACAGTATGCGGCCCGTCAACCTTCTCCGGTTCGTCCGACAACTTTGATGGAGCCAGGTGTAACCTTTAGGAATTTGGGCGTGCCATGTTTTTTGCCGGCTCTACATAACGAGCGTCTGCCCAAGGATTTCAAGGGTCCTCGCAAGGTGCCTAACTATACAGCTGACTTACCTCCTGAAGCATGGGTCGGGAGTTATGAGATGGCCATGGAATTGCTAGATATTAGCGATGCTGCGTGTGCTAAATATCTCCCCTTGATGTTGGAGGGAACGGCCTGCACTTGGTTGAAGGGGCTCCCTACCAACTCCATTGGGTCATGGGCCGAGTTAAAAGCCCGGTTTATCCAGAATTTCAAGGATACATGCAAGCAACCCATGTCAATTGTGGATTTAGCCTCCTGTGTCCAAGAAGAAGGTGAGTCGACAACTCATTGGGTGCGCCGGGTCTCGACAATCCTACACTCGTCGGATCACATCAATGCCGATTCAACAGTCTTAATGTTGGAAAGCAATTGTCGTTTCACGCCCCTGAAGCAGAAATTGGGACGGCTCAAACGCCACTGCAACGACATGGGGACACTCATGGCGGCTCTGGTTAAGTACGCTGACTCTGATGGTACCAAGGACCCCAAGTCTAATGATGAGAAGCCGGGAAAGGGAAAGAAGAGCAGCAACACCAGAAGGCAACAACATAACCCGGCAAATCAAGGAGGCAATGGCAAGCGCAAAGCTGATAATAGTTTGGACTTTGTGGCTAACACCAACGCACAGAATAATGGCCAGTGTCGTAAAGGTAAACCACCCCCACAGACCGGAGGATCATGCTTTAATCTTGAGCAGATGCTGAATCAGCCTTGCCCAAGGCATGGTACACGAGAAAGGCTTTTTGGCCACCTCTGGAAGGATTGCTTCATTGTGAAGGAGTACAAAAATTCCAATCTTTTTCAAGACAGTCATGGGCCGGGTGGCGGCTCAGGATCCGGCTCTCATGGACCGGGTTACGGCGGTGGCGGCTCTAATTATGGATTCCAAGGAAATCAAGGCAATCATGGCAACCAGGGTGGTTACAATCAGCAGAGTAATCAGGGGAGTCAACAACAGCAATCTGGGTAACCCAAAGCAGTTGAATAGTGGGCAGTACCACGTCTTCACCACAAGTTTATGCAAACGGTATTAGAAGCTTCATAAAAGGGCGGTAAATGCCGTTGAACTGGCAGTTCCCCGTTACTTGTGCTGGTTTGAGTAGCCCATTGTGTGGAGTCGGGAAGATCACCCGTCCGGGTTGATAATTCGGGTCACTTGGCTTTGGTGGTCGCACCTCAGGTCGGCGGATATAAGTTCACCAAGGTACTCATGGATGGAGGGAGCAGCATCAATATCCTTTATTATGAAACATTCCGTCGCATGGGGTTGACAGATAAAAATCTTAAACCGTCGAACACTATTTTCCATGGCGTGGTGCCAGGTAAGTCAGCGTACCCAGTTGGTAAGATAGCTCTAGAAGTTGCTTTTGGAGATGATCATGACTCTAGGTCAGAGACATTGACCTTTGAAGTAGTCAAGATTCACAGCCCGTATCACGCTCTGTTTGGACGACCGGCTTATGCCAAGTTCATGGCGCGGCCTTGTTATGTTTATCTGCAGCTCAAGATGCCGGGTTATAATGGGACCATCATAGTGCATGGGAGCCGAAAGATGGCTTTGGAATGCGAAGAAGGTGATGCGGCTTATGCTGAGTTGGTTTGTGCAATGGAGGAGTTAAAATTTTATAAGGACAATGTTGATCCGGCGGATATGACATCTTTGAAAAAACCAACTACAGAGCATGATCCAGTCTTGAAGTTTAAATCGGCAGATGATACCAAGCTGGTTGATTTTGTTCCTGGCGATTCATCCAAGCAGTTCAGTATCAGTGCTAATCTGGATCCGAAATAGGAAAGCACGCTCATCGAGTTCATTTGTGGGAACCGGGACATCTTTGCATGGAAACCTTCTAACATGCCAGGTGTACCGAGGGAACTCGCTGAGCACATTCTCAATATTGATCCCAAATTTAAACTAGTCAAGCAGTTTCTTCATCGTTCCAATGAAGAAAGGCCTAAGGCCATTAGTGAGGAGGTAGCCCGGCTCTTGGTGGCTGGGTTTATCATTGAGGTTTTTCATCCTAAGTGGTTAGCTAACCCGGTGCTGGTACTTAAGAAGAACGACACTTGGTGTATGTGTGTGGATTACACGGATTTAAACAAGGCTTGTTCGGCTGATCCCTTTGCTCTCCCTCGTATTGATCAGATTATTGATGCTACGGTGGGTTGTGAGCGTTTGAGTTTTTTGGATGCTTATTCTGGTTATCATCAGATCAAGATGGCAGTTAAGGACCAGGAGAAGATAGCTTTCATAACTCCCTTGGAGCCTTCTGCTATGTGTCTATGCCTTTTGGGCTCAAGAGTGCCCAGGCGACTTACCAACGATGTGTGCAGTATTTCCTTCATAATCAGATTGGGCGCAATGTTCATGCTTATGTGGATGATATTGTGGTGAAATCTAGAAAGAAGGAGATGTTGATAGACGATTTGAAGGAAAGCTTTGATAATCTCCGGGTTTATAAGATGATGCTTAACCCGGCCAAGTGTGTTTTTGGTGTGCCGGCAGGCAAGCTCTTGGGCTTTCTGGTGTCTAACAGGGGCATTGAAGCTAATCCGGAGAAGATCAAAGCCATTACTTCTCTGGGTAAACTGGCGTGTGGCACTGATGTGCAATGTCTGGCGGGTCGTATTGCGGCGTTAAGCCGGTTGGGAGAGAAGGCTATCCCTTTGTATCAATGAAAAAGACAGATGATTTTGTTTGGAGTGATGCCGCTAATGCGGCGTTTGAGGACTTGAAGAAGCATCTGCCTGAGCCACCTGCTCTGGCTGCTCCTGTTGATAAAGAGCCATTGTTGTTGTACGTGGCTGCCAATGCCCGGGCTGTTAGCGTGGCTATTGTGGTGGAACCAAAGAAGGCAGGCAAGGAATATAGGCTTCAAAGGCCGGTTTACTACATCAGCGAGGTGCTTATTGAGTCCAAGCAGAGATATCCGCACTGGCAGAAACTTGTATATGGGGTGTTCATGACCAGTCGGAAGCTTAAGCAATATTTCTTGGGTCATCCCATCACTGTGGTTTGTTCTGCACCTTTAGGGGATATTATTCAGAACAGAGAAGCCACAGGTCGGATAGCCAAGTGGGCCATTGAGCTTGGTCCTCATGGTTTGAAATATATGCCTCGCACGACTATCAAGTCTCAGGCACTGGTGGATTTCATCAATGACTGGACAGAGCTGCAGATGCCCAAGGAAAAGCCAGATAACACGTATTGGACTATTCACTTTGATGGGTCCAGGCAATTGGAGGGCTCGGGGGCTAGAGTTGTGCTCACTTCCCCTCATGGTGATAATTTTTGTTATGTTCCCCATTTGATGTTCCCTTGCACTAACAATGCAGCTGAATATGAGGCCTTGCTCCACGGTCTTCGGATGGCTATGGAGATGAACCTAAGCCGAGTAAGGTGCTTTGCTGACTTAGATTTGGTGGCTCAACAAATCTCTGGCACTTGGGATTCTAAGGATCCACTCATGGTAGCTTATCGATGGGAGGTGGACGTTATTGCTGGTCAATTCAAGGGTTATCAAGTTGAGCATGTTGATCGGAGAAAAAATAAAGCGGCTGATGCCTTAAGCCGATTGGGTTCTCAACGTAAACCGGTGCCGCCTAATGTTTTTCTTGATGTTTTGCATAACCCATCGGTCAAGTTACCTACAGAGGAGGATTTGGCTATTCCTGACCCGGAAGCTCAGTTGGTGGCGGCTCTTCATGTAATTCTTGATTGGACAGTTCCATATTTGGCTTATATGACCCGAGGCGAGTTACCTGAGGATGAAACTTTGGCCAGGCAAATAACCCGGCAGTCCAAGTCAATGACTATTGTCAATGGGGAGCTACATCATCGCAGTGTCACATGGGCATTTCAACATTGTGTTTCACCTGAAGAAGGTTGTGTGATTCTGCATGAGATTCATGAAGGAGATTGTGGCCACCATGCTGGCCCTAAGTCTCTTGCGGCCAAGGCTTTTCGTCATGGATTTTATTGGCTGATGGCTCATGCTGATGCTGAGGATCTGGTTAGTAAATGCGACGGATGTCAGAAATTTTCACGGCGAGCCCATGCACCGGCTCAAGAATTGAGGATGATTCAAATTACTTGGCCATTTGTAGTTTGGGGGCTTGATATGGTTGGAACTTGTAAGAGGTCCCAGGATAAGAAGACCCACCTTTTGGTGGCGGTTGATAAGTTCACTAAGTGGGTAGAGGCAGAGCTGGTCAGTAAGTGTGATGCAGCAACGGCGGTTCAATTCATGAAGAAGGTGATCTTCCCTTTTGGCTTTCCACACATCATTATAACAGACAATGACACTAATCTCTCCATGGGTGCTATGAAAGAATTTTGTCAACATGAGCATATCAGGCTTGATGTATCGTTAGTGGCTCACCCCCGGTCTAATGGTCAAGCTGAGAGAGCCAATCAAGTCCCGGCTTATGGTTCCCCTGCAGAGGATGCCGGGTTGTTGGGTGGAGGAGTTACCTTTTGTGTTATGGAGTATTAATAACACCCCCAACAGATCTACGGGTTACACACCCTTCTTCATGGTTTACGGAGCAGAGGCGGTTCTCCCTAGTGACATCCGTCACAACTCACCTCGTGTGGCGGCTTATGTTGAAGCTGACAATGAAAAAGCACGTTAGGAAGCACTTGACCTGTTAGATGAGGAGTGTGACATCGCCTCGGCTCATTCGGCGATTTACCAGCAAGATCTGCGTCGTTACCATAGCCGCCGGGTTAAAACCAGAACTTTCCAAGAAGGCGATCTGGTGCTCCGGCTTATCCATGATCATACTGATATGCACAAGTTATCCCCACCTTGGGAAGGACCTTTTGTGGTTAGTAAGAATCTCAACAATGGGTCCTACTACCTTATAGATGTTCGAGAGCACAAAGACTCACGTAAGTCGGAGGAGGAGACCCATCGGCCGTGGAATAGTGCTCATCTTCGACCCTACTATACCTGAGCCGCTGGCTCTTCTGATGTACATATTTTGACAATGTATATATTATGATCAATATAATAAAGCCGGCATCCCTGTTAAAGCAAGGCCTCTGTCGTTCTCTTTAAATAACAAGTTTTTGGTCACTTGGGGGCTTTTGCTTTACACAACAAAGTTATGATTACCCTTTGATCCGGCTTATAGGCCACACATATAAAAAAAACTTGGGGGCTTGTTACCCAGGTTAAAGGGACCAAAGAGATTCTATTGCAAAAGCACAACTCAAACATAGGTGCCTATTGAGCACAGCTCAAAAATATTGCTTGGGGGCTCTTTGTTCTAAAGAACAAGAAGTTTTTATAACCCTTGTAATAGACTTAAAAGACAGGCTTGGAAGCCAGGTGTATTCACCTAAAACCCTGAGTTATCCTGCCTTTTTAAGTCTGCCACTCCACCCAGGTAATCCTGGAATGACCCGCCGTTCTTTTGACAAGTCAATCTTATACAGACCCTGAACTTGTCAAAGTTAAAACGACGATTGGTTGTGTGAGGTCCGGCTTATAAGGTTTGTATAAAGGTTTAACTCAGTGGTTGTGCGGCCCGTGAAAGCACTTGAGTTTTAGGCCTGGCCGCCTATGAAAGCCTTGATTTTGTTGTTGTTGTTTTATTTGAACATTTTTTGAGGTTTTTCTCATGTGAAATAGTAATACATGGTTAAAAAGCCGATGAGGGCTATGATGCCTTATGGTTTATACATGAAACTACCTGGTGTTTATTAACCCGACACGGCTTTTGACTATAAGTCGCCAATATGAGATAAGAAATATCTGGTGTTTATTAACCCGGCCTGGCTTTGTTCATAAGCCGGCAATATATGATAATTACCAGTGCTCAAATTTTGGGTTATCACCCTTATTACACTGGCTTGGTAAACCAACAGTGTGATCAAATATCACAGGTATGATATATTTTCAATTATATATGGTTATCCTTAAGTCCAACCTTGGTTATAAACTATGTTAATTTCCCATGGCTTTATATTGGGCATTATAACCCATCCAGCGGTAAACCGCCAGGACACTCTTTAAATCTGTTGTATGCAGGAACAGATTCAAATTGCTAACATCATAAGCATACGTGGTATATCTTAACATGGCGGAACAGCAGTGTCATGCAAAGCAAATATGCGCGATGGCATAGCAGATCAAGTGTTTAAGCTAGCCTATTACAAGGTGTGTGTGATGCCCAAAAGAATAATTGTTTTAACAAGTCTTGCAGAGAGTAGATGTTTAGCCAGCCTCCGGTTTATGAATCTTGGCCCGGTGGACTTGAAGGTTGTGGATCACTCAGAGCCGGTTCATCTTCCTCTTCTCTACCTAGTGGCTGGAAGTCAATGGTTGTCCAATTGATCCCAGTTAAGGCTTTGAATACAGCTTCATCACTTATAAGTGGGGAGGGGTCAACATCAGGAGCATAAGTGTGCTTACGAATTGGAGGAATAAGGCTTGGAGTATCATAAGTTGGCGCTTTAACTCTATTATTGCTGGCATCGTAAACCGACTGATAATATGAAAGATCGGTCTCAGCCAATTTACTAACCAGTGGGCACATTTCCCTCGTAATGGCTCTGAGGTCATCAGTATTAAAGTACGACCCGTCCTCCTTTATGCTTGGGTGACCATTCGCCAAATCAGTCGGATCAAGATCAGATATCCATGCTTTGGCCCGAGTTAGTGCGGTAAGGGCACTTGCCCTTGCAGCAGATTTCTTTAGTTCTTCAAACCGGACAGGCATCATAGACAACCTTTCCAACGTCTGCTTGATGGAAGTTGGGGGCAGCTTGTTATGGGAAGTTGTGCAGATGACCCGTTGTATGCTGGTATATAATTGCTCTACAAGTGTATAGGCAACTTTCAGTTTTTCCCGCATATCCGAGCTACGATGAGCAATGCAGGGTCCTACATCATCAAAAACGTCTGTAAACCAGCAGTTTATTAGATAATATATGTTTAAAGCTTATGAAGAAGCTATTTACCAAAAATGGCAACAGTCATGGCATTTATTTGCTGATTCAAGCCAGTCAGCTCCTCCGCCACCGGATTAAGGGCCGCTTCAGCATCCTCAACCCTCTTCAGCAGAGTTGTTCTTTCTGTATCCCAACCTGCCCGCTCGTTTTTGAAGCTTTCCTTCAGTTTTTCCATTACTGCTAAGGCACTGGTCAGTTCATCCTTGGCCTTGGAAGTCTCTGCTTGTTGCGATTTGATATTTTCTTGAAGGTCGGCGATTTGAGATTCCTTCTTGATAAGCTCAGCCTGCAAAAGACAAGCAACTAATGAGATGACAGTGCATATTCAAAGTCCCAAGAACATAACAAGTAATATACTTGGTACTTGGGGGCTAATGTCTATCGCTTTTTATCAAAATAAATTTACAAGTCCCAAGATCCATACAAGTATTATTCTTGGCACTTGGGGGCTAATGCATATTTGCTCCAGTTAAAACTATGGATTTTTCCTCCACTATTAGCTTGGTGGTTAACCGGTTTACAAAGGTCCTAAACAAGAATTTTTGTGCCTTACAACATAATTAGTCCCAACTTAACATATTTGTTAAGTCGGCCCTTGGGGGCTACACATGCAAAATTGAAGAGTTGTTATTCTACAAGTCCCGGTTCATATTGACAGTATAAACCGGCTCTTGGGGGCTACTGGAGTTGATCTATATGGTTCTTGGAAGTTTACAAAACATTCTATTCTATTATGTTCAATAAACTTGGATACTAAGGGAATAATATTTATGCAGAGTTAAGAACATTTACCTCATATCGCTCCTTCATCATATTCAATAAACCGGCTTCATAGTCACGGCTTGTGTACAAACGGTTTAAAAACCCAGAATGAATATCTTGGGCGCTAAGGTGGGCATAGCTTTCCAAGTCTACCTTCCACTTGCCTTTGTCAACAACAGAAAATTCTTCTTTGGCACTATGTTTTGACAGAGCAGTGGGGTTGCCTGGGGCTATAACTAACACCAATGACCATAACATCGTCAGTGTTGTCATCAGCAACTTTAGTTTGGCTTGGTGGTTTATCAGCATGAATCATCGGATCAACTTCCATATGTTAAACTAAGATCTCATGATCTTCCGGTGGCGGATCATCAAGAATAGCTTCAGTATTTGGATTAGAAGGTTCCGGGGTCCTTTCCGGTTCAGATGGATTGGAGTCATCAACCGGATTATTCAGTTTGGCCTTCTTGCTGGGTCTGGCCTTGGCTCTGAAAATAAGACGCAAGAAACAGGTTAATATAATGATCAAGCATAAGGTATGAAGGATCAATTTAATGTGCTTACCCAGGAACAGTTTTGAGGGTTGGAATTTTTGTTCCTATTGATTTTCCAGAGGAAGAATGAGAAGTTCCCTGATAATTTGAATCAGACAGATTAAGAGGTTGTCGGAAATAACCCACCTTGGGATAACATGTGTCAGAAGTATAAGAGACCTCTGGGCGGCGTTTACGAACCGGCGTGTTTGGTAAACCGGAAGAACTTACCACATGGCCGCTATGCCGGGTTGTGCGGCGAGCTTCATGTTGTTGTTTTCTTCAAAAGAAAGTTTGGATCCAAGTGAGCTAGAGGGTGAGAAAATCTTACTTTCCGGTTTGCTTGTCGGGTTTTCTGTGTGGGCAGAGGTTCTGAGCCGGATGAGAGAATAATTACCTCTGCGTCACTTGCACGGCTGGCTTCTGCGTTGTCCTGATGAAAATTATTGTCAATGAGGTGTATGAAAAAGGAGCCAAGTGACTCAAGTTCTATCTCTGACTCTGGGTTATCATTGTCATCATTAATGTTTAACTCGGCAGACTCGACGGTTTTATTCTTGGCGAGCTTCTTGTGGACCTTGGTCTTGGGACGAGCTATTTTGGTTGGTTTATCCTGTGGTTTCCTCTACCAGAATGGATCATCACCCTGTTAAAAGTTGAAAAGATCATAAGGGAGTATTAAGAATATGGATTAAGGAGGAGTTGGGAAATTCTTATAGCTGGCGGTTTATTTGAAGCACAGAAAGGACTAAGCCCTGTTTTGCTGCACTCGGCCATCGGTATATCCAACATTTTCTTGATGGCTTCAATAACTTTAGCGTCGGTCAGCTGAATATCAATGTGGCGTTGAGGATCTTTCACGTCCCCTGTGTATTGACACATTAACCCGGGGCGACGGCTTAAGGGTAAAATACTCCAAGACACCCATCAACGGACGAAATCAACGCCTGTTAAACCGTTTGCCACAAAGGCTCTGAGCTTTGAAAGCTGTGGTGCATACTTGGCCCGTTCCTTTGCACTGAGTCTTTGGGGAGTGGATGTGTACTGCTAAGCTGGTGAGCACGGTAACCCGGCAGAGGATTGTCACCAGCTGGAGATGTATCTTGGCAATAGAACCAAGTTTGATTCCAGTCTTTGGGATGGCTATGATGGTTAGCGTGAGGGAAGCTGACATCTTTTCTCTTTTGGATTGACACCCCGCCAAGTTCAGTATTGGGCCCGTCCACAAATTCTATACGGCGGTTTAAATAATAGAAATCTCTGAACAGTTCGACCGTGAGCTCCTCTTGCAGGTAAGCTTCACAGAACACTTGAAAATTGCAAATATTGGATATGGAGTTAGGTCCAATATCTTGAGGGTGAAGTTGGAGGAAATGAAGCACATCATGGAATTTTTTTGATCCGGGAGGGCTGAATCCTCGACTCAGATGGTCAACAAAAACGATCACTTCCCCTTCCTTGGGTTTAGGGGGATTTTCAGGACCAGGGACTCTCCAGTGGATGACTTCCTTTTTGGCTAAAGCGCTAGTAGCAACACACCCGTTCAACTTTTCTTCTGTAACCTGGGATTGAACCTAGTTGCAGGAATAAAAGGACTTGGCCATTTATTTGATAACCTGGAAGAAGGTTTGTGCCAGTTTAAGATTCATGGTTAATCCATTAAAGGTTAAAAGGCAGAAAGTGTTGAAGCATGCAAAAGAGTTAAACTGGAGATTGGCGTTATCAAGTTGTAGAGATGAGAAATTGGCGGTTTAAGAGGGGACTAATGGTACCTGGCGGGTTATTACTTACTAGTTAAACTGCCTACATAGATATTGAAAGTATAGATCTGAAGTTGGAAAATGACTAAGTGATGAAAAACAGTTTTCATAGATTGATATCACAATTTCGGATCTACCGCGTGTCAGAAAATGAAAATATATTTAGACCTAAATATTGGTACTTGAACAGTTTATAAAGGTCCAGATTGGATTTCTACCTAAAAAGAGATGATCTGATGAGGAAAGGACTATGGCTATTATCGCACAACAAAGTATCAAGTTTGAATCTGCCATTCATGCTACAACGAAGAACAAGTGAAGAAGAGTGATGAACCTCCATGAACTTGTACAAACCCTAATGAGATCTATGGAGGGGAAGGAGGAAGAACTTACCGAGGCTGCTGGAGCGGCGGAGGCACGTGAGCGAGATCTGGACTAATCAGGTTGATGCAGCGGCCAATGGTGATGCAGAGGAGAGGGTCGATGGCGGCGGCTGGGCTCGAGAGCAACACGTCGTTAGGAAGACGATGAAGACAAAGAAGCTGAGAGGGGAAAGTGAAAAGGACCCCTGGCCCTATTTATAAGGTGAATGGTTAGGTGGCATGCGCGGGAATCAAGGAGCTCTAAATTGGATATGTAACAGGGCCGATGCCTCGATTCTCGGAGGTTCATTAAAAATGAAGATACATATAGATTTTTTGGATTTGTATAGAATTAATGACAGGTGACGTCATGGCGGGTTATCATGATCTCAGAAGATGACTCACGGCGAGTTACAAGTCTTCGCGAAGGTAACGGAGAAGGATTTTTCCTAAGTGTTGAAGATTGACATGAACAAGTTCAAATCAATCCCGAGCCTAATGTTGTGGATATAACTATTGAGTATAAACCGCCCAGGAGGGGCTGGATTATGCTCATAATGATTTACCAGTATTGAAGCCCATGAAGACATAGAAGATGGCGACTTACAAAGGAGACTTAATAAGAAGGCCCAAAGCCCAAAGGCGGGTTAGGGCCCATAGATGTAAACCGCCATAGGTGTATGACTTGTATTGCAAGATAGAAAAGAGTGGATGCCGAGCCGAACATGTTTATGAGCCGGCCGGGATTCTGCGAATAGGCGGGCGTCAACCTGAGTATATAAAGGGACGACCTGGCGGCGGTTAAGGGACATGAAACAACAACTCGAGATCTAGGCAAGCGTATTTGCTCCATGGTCATCGAAACCCTTGCAATACCACCTCAAACTAGATTAGGCCTTTACCTTCACCGCAAGGGGCCGAACCAGTATAAACTCCTCGTGTCCTTTGTCCCGTTTTAACCCCTTTAAGCTAATCTCATTGCGATGGCTCCACGACTAAGTCCTCGCACTAGGACATCCGCCGTGACAATCCCACGACACCTATCATTTTTCTTCTTCATTTTCTTTTTAGAAGGACTATGTGCATAAGTGTTAACTCTTTGAGAGTCTTGTTCAATTCTTTTTGGGTGTCCCTCAGGATAAAGTGGTTCCTGAGTCATTCTACCTCCTATAGTCATTACTCTAACAGCAAGATCATTGATATTATTATTCATTTCATCTAGCAACTCTCTTTGAGATTTAGCAACTTGTTCTAACTGAGTTTGAACCATAGAAGCATGCTTCCCCACACCTCTAACATCATTTGAATCCTAAATAACAAGTCACTCAGGCGATCAATCATATCAGAATTATATTTCAATTGTTTCATAACATTTGCATTGAAGTGATCTTGTTTTCTAATGTAATTTTCAAACTCATAAAGGCATTGTCTAGGGTGCATATTGTGAGGATTATCATTATCATTCAATTTCATTAAAGAATTTACCTCTACCACCTTAGGTAGTGGTGGTGTACCAAGCCCATGTATTTCTTCAATAGGAGGAAAAAATTTGACATCCTCAGCTTTAATACCTTTTTCCTTCATAGATTTCTTTGCCTCTTGCATATCTTCAGGACTGAGATATAAGATACCCCTCTTCTTCAGAGCGGGTTTAGACGGTGATTCAGGGGGAGTCCAATCATCATAATTTTTTAATATGTTATTCAATAATTCTCCAGCTTGCCCAATAGTTCATTCCCTGAAAACACAACCAGCACAACTATCTAGGAAATCCCTAGAAGTATCGGTTAGTCCATTATAGAAGATATCAAGAATTTCATTTTTCTTAAGAGGATGATCAGGCAAAGCATTAAGCAAATGGAGAAGCCTCCCCCAAGCTTGTGGGAGACTCTCTTCTTCAATTTGTGCAAAGTTAAATATTTCTTGTAAGGCAGCTTGTTTCTTATGAGCAGGAAAATATTTCTCAGAGAAGTAATAAATCATGTCCTAGGGACTACGCACACAACCAGGAGCAAGAGTATTGTAATGAGAATGGAAATAATTTGAGAATATAATAATAGCGAGTTTTCTCATCATGAGCAAAAAGGGTGGCTATGTCATTTAACTTAGTAAGATGTGCCACTACAGTTTTAGTTTCATAACCATGGACAGATCAGATTCAACCAAAGTAATTAACTCTGGGTCGACAGAGAATTCATAATCCTTATCATCAATAAAGATAGGTGAAGTAGCAAACTTAGGATCACATTTCATTCTAGCATTCATAGATTTTTCTTTATACTTGCATAATAATTTTTCTAGATCATCTCTATCCTTACAAGCAGGAATATCTCTAGTTGTCTCCTCATTCATAACATAACCTTCTGGTACCTTTGGCAATTCATATCTAGGAAGGGTAGTTCTAATAGGTGTTTCAGGATTTTCAAGTTCAAGCTCATCATCACTTTCAACAATATCATGCACTTTCGGTACTCTAGAAATTTATCAACAAGAAATTCACCTAGTGGCACATTATCATCAAGCAAGGTACTAGCATCACCATAAGTATCATTCATAGCAGAAGTAGCATCATCAATAACTTGCGACATATCAGGATTAATAGCCTATGCTGGTGTTGCAAGTTTACTTATAATAGAAGGTTAATCTAAAGCGGAGCTGGATGGTAGTTCCTTACCTCCCCTCGTCTTAGAGGGATAAATCTTAGTCTTAGCATCCTTCAGATTCTTCATAATGATAAATTCACAATAATCCCAAGTGACTCAGCAAATATAGCTATGGTCCTCGGCAACGTCGCCAGAAAAAGGTCTTGATAACCCACAAGTATAGGGGATCGCAACAGTTTTCGAGGGTAGGGTATTCAACCCAAATTTATAGATTCTACACAAGGGGATCCAAAGAATATTTGCAAGTATTAGCAACTGAGTTGTCAATTCAACCACACCTGGAGTTTAATTATCTGTAGCAAAGTGATCAATAGAAAAGTAGTATGATAGTTTTGATAGTAGTAGAAGTAGCAATATTAATGGTAATAATGATAGCAGTAGTTTTATAACAAGTGCAACAGTAACGATAGCAATAGTAACTTAGCAAGATCAATATGTAGGAAAATCTTAGGCATTGGATTGATGATTTGTTGGATGATATTCATCATGTGACAGTCATAACCTAGGGCGATATAGCACTAGCTCTAGTTCATAAATATAATGTAGGCATGTATTCCGTAAATAGTCATACGTGCTTATGGAAAGAACTTGCATGACATCTTTTGTCCTACCCTCCCGTGGCAGCGGGGTACTACTGGAAACTAAGGGATATTAAGGCCTCCATTTAAAAGAGAACTGGAACAAAGCATTAACGCACGGTGAATACATGAACTCCTCAATCTATGGTCATCATAGAGAAATGTCCTGACTATTGTCGCTCCGAGGTTGCCGGATCATAACACGTAGTAGGTGACTATAACTTGCAAGATCGGATCTAGAACATAGATATAATGGTGATAACATAAACGGCTCATATCTGAAATCATGGCACTCGGGCCCAAAGCGACAAGCATTAAGCATGGCAAAGTCATAGCAACATCAATCTCAGAACATAGTGGATACTAGGGATCAAGCGCTAACAAAACTAACTAGATTACATGATGAATATCATCCAACTCCTCACCGACCAGCGAACCTATGAAGGAATTACTCACTCTCGATGGGGAGCACCATGGAATTGGTGATGGAGAAGGGTTGGTGATGACGAAGATCGAAGATCCCCCTCTCCGGAGCTCCAAACGGACTCCAGATCTGGCCTCCGATGAAGAACAGGAGAAGGCAGCGGCTCCACCTCGTGGAACACGATAATTCTTTCTCCCTGATTTTTCTGGAAAAATAGGATTTTATAGCGTCGATTTCAGGGTCTACGAGGTCACCAGGTGGGGACAACCCACCTGGGCGCGCCTTGAGGGGGGAGGCGCCCTGGTGGGTTGTGCCCATCCAGGTGCCACCCTGATTAGTTTCATTCAAATCATGCAAATTAGAGTCCAAAACAAGAGGAAAAGTGTTAGGAAAAGCAGATATGACGGAGACGTACCATTGAGTTATAGTGATACCATGTAAACAGCTGCTCTGCGGATATCTATCAAAAATAAAATAGCCGCTCTGCATATAGAGATGGCGGCGGCGGCCTAGGCAGCGGCTACCGGAGAAGAGGCCAATCCTCGATCGGTGGGCAGTGGCGGTGTCATAGGAGGTCAATCCTCAGTCTGCGGTGGGAGATAGGAGGAGCTCAACCATAGAGGTCGTTGGCACCGTGATTCGAGCACATCCATCGCGGTCGATGCCGGGATAGTGGAGGTCAAACTTCAGGCGGCAGCCGCACTAAGCTTTGCTCCTCGACCCTGCTGTCTCGGCATGCTACCGCATCACGCTTCTCTGTCTACTGGGTGGAGGTTGTCGCACGGCTAATTAATTAAGGTATTCTTTTCGTGAGTGGCTTAATTAAGGTATTCAATTCCTAAGGGTAGTGTTGTACTAGTACTCTGCGTGTAAATTGACTGACCATTGATTTTTGTCATTGCACGTCTGGATAACAATATGGAGCGCCCTCAGTAATTATCAAAATAAAACCTTGTGATTTATGCACGCTTCTTTGGGCATCTGTTAATCCATGCATTAATTTTGTTATTTTGTTTTTAATTACCATTCATGTGGTGCAGATGGAGCGATCTCGATGGATGAAGAATCGGGAACCACAGATTTTATCAGTGGCATGACGGAGTTCATGAATTTGAATGAAAGTACAAAGAGGAGAATTGGTGATGCGGATTACATCCCGTGTCCATGTACTAATTGTGCCAATACAGAGTCATGTGAAGTTGCAGATGTCTAGTGGCACTTAGTATCTTGGGGATTCATGGATGGATATACACGTTGGACAAGACACGGTGAAGAGGAGGTCATGGATGAATGTACCCAGGGTTGCGAGATGCCAAACCCCGATCAGTGTCACATGGATGTTGAATCTAACATCAGGGCAGAGGCGTCAACCTACCAATGGAACACCGGAAAGCGGAAATGCCCACTAGAAAACCAAGATGTCGAAGCAGATGACGATGATTTTGATATGCCAGATTTTGCTGCTATGATTGCAGATTTCGAGGGCCCAAAAAGGATATGATTGGGTACAAGGATCTGCCAACCATTGATGCAGACTGCAAGAAAGAATTGTATCCATGTAGCAAAAAGAAATATTCCAAGTTGAGTGCCACCCTGGCACTTCTTAGATTTAAAGTAGCAAACGGTCTATCAAACAAGGGCTTCACAGAGATGTTAGGTCTTTTCAAAGAAATTCTTCCGGAAGATAATGTGCTCCCCAGAAGCACGAATGAAGCGAAGAAAATTGTTTGCCCATTGGAACTTGAAGTACAAAAGATACACGCTTGTGTGAATGATTGTATATTGTACCGTGGTGAGTACAAAGATTTGCGTGCATGTCCCACATGCAAGCATGCACGATACAAGCGGAAGAGAGCAAAGGACAAGTACAAATTGGAAGACGAGATCAATACAGGAATCCCGTTCAAGGTTGTTTGGTACTTGCCTTTAATTCCAAAGTTGAGGCATTTGGTTGCAAACACTAGAGAGGCAAAGAGGTTGCGGTGGCATCATGATGAGTGAATTGCGGATAAGTATACGAGGCACCCGAAAGATGGGGTTCAGTGGGAACTAATTGACAACAAGTTTGAAGACTTTGCCAAGGATCCAAGAAGTATAAGGATCGGGGAGTGTACTGACGGGATGAATCCTTTTGGCGATATGATCACCAATCACAACACATGGCCAGTGCTTCTGTGCATATATAACCTAGCTCCTTGGTTGTGTATGAAGAAAAATACATTATGATGTGAATTATTATCCAAGGCCCGAAGCAAGCTGGAAATGACATCCACATTTACTTTCAGCTACTAGTAGAAGAACTGCTGACAATGTGGATAGATGCGCCTACTGTAAAATGTTATGATGCTTACAGAAAGGAGATTTTTGATCTACAGGCGATGCTGGTGCACACCATTCAAGATATGTCGGCATTAGGCAACACACCGAGGCAGAAAACAAAGGGAGATGTAGGGTGTGTCACATGCATGGATAGGACAGCTAGCGGATTTCTTCCCAACTCGCACAAAATTGTGTATTTGCGTCATCGCAGGTTCTTATGGAGAAATCACCCGTACGAAAGATGAAATATGAATTTGATGGTATGACAGAGGTAGGTGTGGGCCCAAGACCCTATGACGGGGAGGTGGTCCACAACATGGCTAAACAAATTAATGTTGTGCTTGGCAAGAAGCATGCTTTGACGGTGAAACAAACACCCAAGGTTCAAGTGTTTAAGAAGAAATCGATGTTCTGGAAATTAACTTACTGAGAGATTCTACGCGTACCTCACTGCATCGATGTCATGCACGTAGAGAAGAACGTATGTGAAAGCATCCTTGGTACTCTGCTCAAGATTAAAGGTAAAACAAAGGATGGTGACAGTTCATGGTTTCATATGCTTGCTGATCAATCAAAACGCAAGAGTGAAGCAGGAGATGATGAGAAATTCATCAAAGCTCGCCAGAGTTACAATTTCAGTATAAAAGAAGCAACACAGTTCTTCACCTATTTGTTGTCAGTTAAGACACCCTCTTCCTACTCCGCAAACATCAGAAGTCTCGTGGATGTGAGCTCAGGTAAAATGAAGTTGGGACACATGAAGTCACATGATTGCCACGTTATATTGACACAAATCCTCCCGGTGGCCATCAGACAAAGATATAAGAAACACACTCATTGAGCTCTACGATTTCTTCAACCAACTATGGCAGAAAGTTGTAGATCCTGAAGAGTTGGATCATATGCAAGATGATATTGTAAGAATATTGTCCAACCTAGAGATGTTTTTCCCACCGTCATTCTTTGATGTCATGGTCCATCTCACTGTGCACCTTGTCGACGAGATAAAGTATTGTGGTCCTATGTTTCTTCGCAACATGTATCCCTTCGAGCGGTTCATGGGAATACTGAAGCGCTTTTGTCGGAACCGAAACCATCCGGAGGCAAGCATCCTACAAGGTTATACCGTGGAGGAGGTGTATAGATCAATTGTGTGTCGCTTTGTGAGTTTTCACCCGTTTGTTAGAGAAGCGGGAAAAAGTTATACCATCCAGAGGCAAGCATCCTACAAGGTCATACCATCCGGAGGCAAGCATCCTACAAGGCAAGCATCCTATGCAAATGGCTGCACCTGGAGAATTGGAAGAGAAAGCCCATTTGATGGTACTGCTTAACAGCCCAGTTCTCAGTGCTTATGCCGAAGAACACTTGGCGGAGATATGCCAAAGCTTCTTACCAATGGTGCCTTCATCAGATGTGGAGATGAAGGAGCACACTAAGAACTACGCCGAATGGCTGAAGAATCGTTTGGCACAAGGATCCATCGATGACATTGCTACATGGTTGGCACAAAAGCCCTCACCTACGGTGTTGACATACCAAGCATATGACATAAATGGATACATGTTCTACACCGAGGAATGTGATGAGAAGACCTCATATCAGAACAACTCTGTTTGAATAGAATGCATGACTGTAGATCAAGCTGATAAAAGGGTATACTATGGAACCACCAAAGAGATTTGGGAGCTTGACTACGTGAAAGTTAAGGTGGCATTATTCAGGTGCGCATGGATCCCTCTTGGTCATGTAAAGGTTGATGATGACAAGAAGACCTGGGCTAACAGGACAACGATGGCATATCACGCAGACCTGTTCATTCTTGCCAGCGATGCTACCCAGATTTTCTATGCGGAAGACCCCTTGCATAAGAACTGCAATGTAGTGATGCATGGGAAGAGGAGGGTACTAGGTGTCGAGGATGTTGCCGATGAGGACGAGTAGGATGAATTTGCTGAGTTGCCAGCCAAGGGATCATGCACCCATGTAATAGAGAAGCGTAAAATCATGAGAAAACCCAAGTTCATTCGGGGTCATCGTAATGATCCCAGTTCCCCCATGTACATGGGAATTAAGCCGTAAGACTAGTCTTTATGCCTACACTGCAACTTAATTCGTTCATTTTAGAACTATCGCGTGTACTAAATTTGTGAGCTATGCCCGATTTTCCATTGCTGTAAGAACCGTTAATATGTTGACCTTGATATGATGTCAGCTCAAGCAATGAATATGAGCTGTTTAATAATAATAATAATAATAATATTAATATTAATATTATTATTATTATTATTATTATTATTATTATTATTATTATTATTATATCATAGAGGTAGCACACTCAATTGATCTCACTACAGTATGTGTGACCAAAAATATGCAATCTGGTTTGCGAATAGCATGCGGTTCATTCATGAAAGCCGTGTGCCGACCAAACCCTGCATGCAATCTGAGTCGTGCTTTTTGATTGGCCAGAACCCAAACCCCACGGATCGAATGTCCGCACCGTTGGATGCTCCCAGATCGAACGACGATCCTCATCCCTTTCGATAGCACATGCAGTTCCGGTTGTAATTTTATTTTATGCAAAATATGCACACTAAACTAAAAAATGCCTTAAATATAGCTAACGATACCTGAAATGCGCCAGAAAATCAAACTCGTGGTATAATGGTGATTGCGTACCGTGAAAATTTTTATGAGGCGAAACGATGAAGTCACCGGCCACTGGAGTTTGAATTGACACGTCTCCTTTTGCAAACCATGATCCTTTATGTGAGATGCTCCGGTTTGGAAGGAGCGATCATCAAAACTTGTGCCAAACTTTACCAAAATTTTTCCACAGGGTCGTGAGAGCACACCACGGGCGCACATCAATTTTGATGATGTTCAGACTCCATCTGAATTTCCTGTAATTAAAATACCAACTAGGCCTACGCCAGTGGCCGCACCTCGCGGCCGAAATGTTTGAAACTTCTCCCCGCTTCTCGGACAAACGGATGAAAACTCGCAAAGTGATGCACAAACGATTTGTACACCTTCTTTGATAAGGGTGGCCATAGTGGGGGTATCATAGCCGGTAGCATGCACTTGGGAATAGCAAATATGATGATGTGGCAAGGAATTAAAGAAGGGAGAGTGGGTTAGAGTAACATAGGTATATACCGTAACATAATAAATGCTATACTACTTTGTGTCATGCATGGCCATAAATATGGTCATCTATGATAATACTCTATGATACTATGAGCTATGAAGGTACGTACATAGTATCATACACTAGTATCATATGCATGATACTAGTATATGATACTCCCCACTATAAGGCTGGCCATAGTGGTGGTATCATAGCCGGTATCATGCACTCAGAAATAGCAAGTTTGTTGATGTGGCAAAGTATTAAAGAGGATAGAGAGGGTTAGAGTAACATATAGGTAGATACCGTATCAAGTTAAATGCGATGCTAATTTGTGTCATGCATGACAATAAATATGATCATCTATGATACTACTCTATTATACTATGCACTATAATTAAAGGTAGTATCATACACTAGTATCATATATATGCATGATACTAGTATATGATACTCTCCACTATGAGTAGCCTAAGTATAGCCTAACTAAAACACCCACATGTAGTTGTAGTAGGGTTTTTGACTTTATATGCACTAAATGCAAGGTAAGTGCAAAGAATGGCTTAAACATAGCAGACAAGACCTGAAATGGGCCGGAAAATTAAACCAAGGGTATATCCGCGATTCTTTACCATGATTTTTTTCGAGGCGGAACAATGTAGTAACTGACGATCTAGAGTCTGAAGTGCCGCTTCTCCTTTTGGAAACTATGATCCTTTTTGTGAGATGCTCCAGTATGGAAGGTGCGAGCATCAAAACTAGTGCCAAACTTTACCAAATTTTCCCATGCGACCGTGAGAGCACGCCACATTGACACAAAGATTTTCGTTATTTTCCGGACTCTATATGCATTTCCTGGAATTAAAATACCAACAAGGCCTACGCCTCCGGCCATACCCTGCGGCCAAACTGTTTGAAGTTTTTTTCCTGTTTCTCGGACAATGAATGAAAACTCACAAAGCGACACACAAATGATCTTGCTAACACCCACATGTAGTTGCGACTATATATATATATATGTGTGTGTGTGTGTGTGTGTGCATGCAAAAAATGACTCAAATATAGCAAACGAGATCTTTTTTTGCATATTCAAAGTTTGAGATTGCTAGCCAGGCCTGCCGCCTGGTAAAATGCACCAGAAAATTGAACCATAGGGTACAATCGTGATTTCTTACCGTGGAAAAACATTGCAGGCGAAACGATGAACTCATTTTTTCATTCAAACAAAAATATGTTGTTAGTTAATGTAAATGTTTTCAAATAGCACACGGTTCACTCACGAAAGTCGTGTGTCCACTAAACCGTGGCTGGTGCCCCCCTGCCACGCACGCGATCTGGGTCGTCTGTTCTGATTGGCCAGAACCCAAAACTCGACGGATCATACATCTGCACCGTTGGATTCTCCTTGATCGAACGACGATCCTCATCCCTTTGGACAGCACATGCAGTTCCAGTTGTGATTTTATTTATATCCACAAATTGCACGTTAAATTAAAAAATCTTAAATATAGAAAATGATACCTGAAATGCGTTAGAAAATCAAACCCGTGGTATAATGGTGATTGCAAATCATGGAAATTTTTATGAGGCCAAACAATGAAGTCACCGACCACTGGAGTTTGAATTGACACGTCTCCTTTTGGAAATGATGGTCCTTCATGTGAGATGTTCCGGTTTGGAAGGAGCTATCATCAAAACATGTGCCAAATTTTACCAAAAAATTTCCCCGGGGTCATGAGAGCACACCACGGGCACACACCAATTTTGATGATGTCTGGACTTCATCTGAATTCCCTGTAATTAAAAATACCAACTAGGGCTACACTGGTGGCCGGACCTCATGCCGAAATGTTTGAAACTTCTCCCAGTTTCTCGGACAATGGATGAAAACTCACAAAGCGACACACAAATGATTTGTACACCTTCTTTGCTAACTAACACCCAGATGTAGTTGTAGAACAATTTTGAATTTATATGCACTAAATGCAAGGTAAGTGCAAAAAAATGACTTAAATATAGCAATGAGACCTTAAATGGGCCAGAAAATCAAACCTAGGGTATATATGTGATTGTGTTACCATGAAAAATAAATCAAGGCGGAACGATGTACACTATAAAAAGATACACTTCCGTGATGATATGTGTTTGTCACAGTAGGTCATGTTTTCTGTCATGCATGTACATCCAAGATGATTCTATGACAGAATCAAAATAGTCATACCTGTGCTGTCGTCGAAGTGTTCCATGACATTACCAAAATTATCATCACAAAAGTGTTCACTTCCATGATGATAAATGCCGCGTCATGGAAGTGCTTTCGTCAAGGGTGACTAACACATGGCATCCACCATAACGGGTCGCCGTTAAGCTATCGGGTCCGGTTTTGGATCCGATAACCCGCTAACAGCCACGACCAATGATGATTTTCCACATGTAAAATTCTCATTGGCCGATGGAACCGTGTGTCAGCTTTGCATTGGCACAGGTGTCATTCATCCAATGGGCGAGATGCACCTATGATATGTCAACACGTGGACCGGACCAGTAGTGGCCCATTCAAGTTAAAAGGACGGGCCTGTCAAAATAAGCGGGCCGACCCATTAGCGGCCTACTTGAGTCAGGCCCATTTACAAAGCACGACCCATACAAGTTACACAGAATCGGCCCATCAAAGGCCCATTCTACATTTGACAATTTCCAGCCCATCGTCTTGCACTTGCACACAATGAAATGAGCATTTACTATGTGTGTACTATGTAAAAACTAGGCATACCTTCGAACTGGATCTCCAGGCACTCTTGGAGAGCCTACTTTAGTGTAAAGCCAAACCTTTATGTCACCTATGAGTTAGACAAGCCCCCACTACAGCAGCCCTTGGTGTTTAAATCTTTAACAAGCTTTGTTATAGTGTTAGGTCAAGAACAACAAGTAATCAAATGAAACAGTTATGGTATGGCTGGTTGATGCAAGCAAGCAATTGAACATATGTATCAAGAAAAGAAGCAAAAAGGAGGCTTAAAGACCATCACTTGACTGACCATATTTAAGGGGCATTTAAACATCATGTGCAACGTATGAACTAACATAAACATTGCATATTCCAGATTCTACAATGGAATGCACATGTATTAGGTTATGCCATGTATGATGATGCCTAAATGTACACTATAGCAGGCAGGAGTGATTCATTATTGCTTGAAGAATTGAATTGCAGGTTAAGGGCTAGTTCTATTCCACCTTTTCAGAGCTTATTGTCAAAATAAGCCATAAAAGATGTAAAGAAGTCATTTTGAGTTATGGGCTTGGGGTTAACTTATTTCGCTTTGGAGGGGGGTGTTTCGGGTAGAAGCTCACTAAAAAATGAAGGGAAGGGGAATAGTGAAATGACTCTATTGTCTGCCTATATTACACTCAAAATGCAATTGCGCTGCCCGCTTGCATCTCCTCTCCCCTTTCCCTCTACCTCGATCCCCTGCCTGCAGCGCTAGGGTTCCTCAAGCGAGTCGTCGCCACTGGTCCCATCTGGCCTGGTCCTCGACGATGCTCTGTCCAGCTAGGCTACATGGCTGATGGGTAGGGCCAAATCACTCCAGCTGCTCCTCCCTCTGGCGCCGCCCCTCATTCTCATGGTCTTCAGCAGCTGCTCCACAGTGGTCTGTCCAACACACTACTCTGGCAGGCGCCGCACAATTACGGCTGATGCCACACTGCAGCAGAAGGCACCTTATTCCCTCTCCCCTCCTTCTAGGCCGTGGCCTTGAGGTGGTGTTGAAGGATGAGCTCATCAAATAAGGTGAGGATCTCCTTTGATGTTTTGCCAAATTTTCATTTTGATCCACTATACGATGAATTGCTATGATCTGCTTCAGCTGCTGCTATATGATGCATTGCTATGAGCTGCTCTTGCTGCTGCTAAATGATGAATTTTTATGAGCTGTTGCTTCTATATGATGAATTCCTATGAGCTGCTACTGCTGTCGCTATATGATGAGTTGCTATAATCTACTCCTGCTGCTGCTATATGATAAATTGCTATGAGTTGCTTCTGCTGCTGCTATATGATGAATTGCTATGATCTGCTCCTGCTGCTGCTATATGATGAATTGCTATGAGCTGCTACTGGTATATGATGAATTGCACACTACTACTGCGGCTGCTGCTGCTGTATGATGAGTTGCTATGAGCTGCTGCTGCTGCTATATGATAATAGCCAGCCACTTGGACCATCGAATTTCAATAAATAATTGTTCTTCATTAAAATGTGGGTCATGCGTTCTTCATTTAAATTAGGCAATGTGATCTCTATGGAAGACATTGACTGAAGTAGATTGTGCCAAGTAGATAGTATCTTTGTATTTGCATTTTGAACAAATAGTGATGGTCTGTTTTCCTATCATATTAATTACTACAGTGGGTTCAATTTGTGATGTTTGAAGTCAAATTAATTTTCATATGGGCAGAAAAATGACAAAATATAATGCAATCTAGACTTTTCACTGATCATACCAAAGATAAGCTGAAAATGAAGGCAATGAAAAGAACTGGTTGGCTTATTACCTGGAGCTTATATTCACATGTGCTTATTTTCTTAGGATAACTCGTATTAACTGTCCCTAAGAAACTTGGCCAATAGAACTGACATACAAGTAACATGTCACGATGATTGTAATGGAGGAGTGACCTACCATAGCACACTGTACAGGCTCACCACTGCCTCTCCTTTTTTTGCGATGTTCCATGAAATTGCCACATACATCTTGTATTTTTTCATTGTGTAACCCTATCTGCAAGTTGACACGACTAATTTCAGACATCTCTACATTTTAATACATTGCACATCCCTTGCATATATTTAAACCACCAATTAACGATTGTGTGCGTAGCATAAACTAGCCATGACTCTGTGTGCTGGACTAGCAGGCACTCTAAGGGAGCCTAATGTAGTGCACTGGAATTCCTACATGCCACCTAAAATTTTGTGTAATGTACTACCTCTATTCCTAAATATACGTCTTTGTAGAGATTCCAGTATGGACCACATACAGATGTATATAGATGCATTTTTGAGTGTAGATTCACTCATTTTGCTTCATATGTAGCCTATACTGTAATATCTAGAAAGACTTATATTTAGGAATGGAGGTACGAGCTAGTATCATGTATGACATCTACATATCTAATTCAGCAGGCAGTAGTAGAAATCATTGTCTGCACAAAGGGATCACTGGTCGAAAATCCTAGCAAAGCATGATGGCAGGCACACAACAATACAAGAGAGAGGGACACACTTACAAGATCATATCAATGCCTCAGTCCAGGATCTTGGTTGGCCAAGCTGTTAGATCCAGAAGAAACATCATCCTTGTAGTTTTTGCCAGCTGCATAACAGGTAACGACGACATGTTAGTATATTTGAAGTACATCGGGCAGGTGATGCTGGACGGGTTTAAAGGTGAAGTACCTAGGCCGTGGCGGGTGCTTGCCATCTTGCCAGACAGTGAGAATCAGGTTAGAAACGTCAAGGGTGATGACACTGTGCTGGCTGGCGAGGTCCGGTAAGGAGATCTAGAACAGTCGAGTAGGGTGTTTGTGGAGCAGCTCTGGTAGGGTGGACTATAGTGTGGGCGAAGCAGATCTGCGACTGTGGACGAGGGCGTCGATGAAGCTGCTCCGGTGGTTGGGTTAAGGATGGTGTCGACGATGCGAATCTGCGGCCGTGGACGGGGTGTCAGAAGTTGCTCCGGTAGGTTGGATGTGGGTGCGACAAAGCGGATTTGTGGGCGTGGACTTGTGAGTTGGCAAAGCAGCCCTCGTAGGGTTGAGAATGGTATAGGTGAAGCTACTCTGGTAGGGTTGACGATGGTGTCTGTGAAGCGGCACCGGTAGGTTTGAGGAAGGTGTCGGCGAAGAGGATCAGAGGCCGTCGACGGGGTTGAAGGTGGGGCGGCTCTAGGGGGGTGTGGACGAAGAGTCTCCGGTGGGGAGTACGAATGAGCTACTGCAGATGCGTTGCGGTTGATGAGAGTACTGGCAAAGCAGATCCGGTGTTGTGGACAAGGCCGACACTGAATGGGCTGTGGTACAGTGGTGGATGAGCAGTCTACTTGTTTCTAGTGGAGGTGGGAGGGGTAGATGCAGCCGCATAAGCAGATCCCGTGAGGTGGATGCCGATGGCAGTGAATGGGCTCTGGTATACTGGTGGATGAGCAGTCTAGGGTTTTGAGAGGGGAGGGGTAGAAAGCCCTGCAAGAATTCGTCGACCTACACATCCACGTGTACGAGCAAATCATGTGCATAGGTATTTACAAGGCCATTGAGGACGCTACAACGTTGGCCTTCCTCAACCAGCTGGAAGCCTTGGATGCCTTTGCTGAGAAGCACCTTGACCTCGCCACAAAAGCCGCTGCTCCTTAGCCGCCGGTCGGTGGCCCGGCGCACTAAGTTGAGGAGGAGGAGGAGGTCATACGTTGATGGATGCATCTTTCTTCTTGCCTCCTGTAACCACCATTGTGATCGCATCATTGTGGCCTTAATTCTTATTGTGCTATTGCATTCTCGTTCCAATCAATACCGATACGTGCGATCCCTTTGCTTAATTATATGCATCACTGTAACTAGTATTCCATCCGTAAATTTATAAGTTGTGCTTACCTTTTCCATCAACTTCGTGCAACGCACGGGCATCTTGCTAGAAACACTAGAACATGTCGGACCGCATGTGACCAAATCGATGATGCGCCAACCTAGCTACTATGTACCATGCTTATCTGGTGGAAATAGCCCCGCCATAGCGTTTCTAATCGTTATTTTTGTCTATCGATCGTGCCAAGGAGCAGAACCAAATGTTACAATTTATAAATGTTCCTCTACTCCTACTCCTATAAGGGTGTATTTGGTTACGTTCTCGTCCCAGCATAGTTGTTCCCTCTTCATGCATGCTCAACTCAACACCCCTCTTCATGCATGCTCTCTTCATGCATGCTCCTAATGTATTTGTGCTAAACTAGTGTGGACTCATGCACCCTCCATACACTCTACAAAACACCCAAAAGTGGGTCGAGAAGGGAACTCTTGGGCTCATGCATCCTTCATACACCCTATCAAACACACCCTTAAAAGACTCAGTTGGTGATGGTGGTGTGTCTGCCATCCATCGTTTCTGACCATTAGATCTGCATCTAACGGCTGTGAGGTAAGTTGTGGCATTTTTGCAACACTAGCCCACTTCTCTGCTCCAATTTGCAGAAAACCCCTTATTATCTTGAAAGCAACCACAACCCTCCCTCACCTCATCAAAACAGCCTGAGAAATATATTTTGAGTGAAACGTAATATATTAGGAGTATATCAAAACAAGAGTGATTTCTTTCAAGTTTGTGAACAAGTACTACTATTCTACCACTTTGGATCCGTCGCAACGCACTAGCACATTGCCAGTAAAAGGAAAAGGCCTACCTCGTTCGCGTCGCACCCCCACACGCCCGGGAATCGGGATTACTCCACGGCTCGTCCAGCACGCCACATAGCTAGGGAAGGCGTGTTGCCTAGCATTTTCACTTTCTTGTGGGACCGCCGTTGAGCAAACCGACTATTGGCAAACCACACCCCGCCCGCCGCCGGGTTGGAAAACAGAAAGGAGGGGAAGATCTAGCTGTAGCACGGAAGCCAAGAAATTTGGCTTCTGATGGGGCTCGTTGACAGAGTGTTATTTATTCATAACTAGCAAGATGCCCATGCGTTGCATGGAAAATCAAGATGCATTTGTATCAGTATTTTATGTTGTGGGAGAAAATGATGAACAAGAGAAGGCCTTATTTGCAAATGTGGAGTGGGGTGTGGGTATCTTTTTGCAAAATTGCCATAGTTTCCTTCCTATCCGTGAGATATAAATCGGACGGCCTATATTGCAGGATGGCAGGCACACCATCATCACCAACTCTGTTTTTTTTATAAGAGTACTAGCAAGATGCCCATGCGTTGCACGAAACATGAAGATACATTTGTATGAGTAGTTTATCTTGTGTGAGAAAAGGATGAACGAGGGAAGGCCTTATTTGCAAATATGGAGAGGGGTGTGGGTATCTTTTTGCAAAATTGCCATAGTTTCCTTCCTATCCGTCGGATATAAACCGGACGGCCTATATTGCAGGATGGCAGGCACACCATCATCACCAACTCTATTTTTTTATAAGAGTATAGAGAGATAGAGATAAATATAGATATAGATATAAATGGATATAGAGAGTAGAGATTTGGTTACCAAATCTCATCCGTGCAATGCACGTGTATCTTACTAGTTGGTTACCAAATCTCATCTGGGATTGGCAACAGCTCGTACTGCGGGAGCACCACAAGGCCTGCCACAGGAGTTATATTTCCCTCTCAGGGCCCACGGGACCGAGCTTCAGTGGCTTAGTGCACCGACCTATGAGTCAATGACATGCGGACCTTAAATGCGGCTGGCCCACATGTCATTCTCATGGTGGTGGCGTGGTTCGCGACTCACTCGTTCGAGATGAACCGGCTGGTGATGGCATGGCCGTGGCGAGGGTACCACAGTTGGGCGTCGAGGCGTTATGAGGCATAGATGGCCACACTGGCGGGTACTACATGTAGTACAGAAGTACTCTAGCTGAGGATTGATGCCTGGGACGAAATGTGTCACAGCCGCTGGATGAAAATTCGATGGTGCAGGAGTACGGATCGGAGCACAAGAGCGGAGCAGGCAAACCGCGTCCAATCGGGTGTGGTTGTGGTAGAAAGTTGATGGTCGCCGCAGTTCAGCTGGCCCGCATGTCATGCACACAAAGGCAGAGGAGCGGTGGTGCCGAGAGGGATGAGGCGCACGTCAGGGGACGTCGTGTCGTGGGTTGGAGTGGCATTGTGGGAATCACGTGTGGGTGTGGAAGTGGTAGAAACAAGAAACGTGATGGTCGCTGTGGTTCAACTTCCAAGGACAAGCTGTCATGTCCGCTGACACATGCATTGCATACCGCTCACTGCAAGGAGTAGTAGTAGAGAAAACTTGTTCCAAAGATACCATTTTTCCGATAAAATTCTCGAGATATCATTAGTTTTTACACATGGGATTACTCCTGCAAGGGTCAATCACAATAGGTGTTTTGTAAAAAAAAATGCATCTTGATGTTGCCTGCAACGCATGGGCATCTTGCTAGTTATAGGAGAAGCCCACACGGGCATCTTGCCGCAGGGTGTGCCACTGACCCAAACTCATTTTTTTTTCAGACGCTTAGGTGCACCGGATGCCGTGCCACGCTACAAAATGTAAAAAAACAGCTCCAATTTTTTTTAAACCTGTTATCTTCAAACCATCAAAACAGCCCGAGGAATATATTTTGAGTGAAGCATGATTTACTTTTACTGATATATGTATATCAAAACTAGAGTATTTATATTTCAAGCCCGTGAACAAGTATTATTCTACTACTTTGGATCCATTGCAATGCATGGGCCAGCACATTCGTAGTAGTAGTCTCTATCTCTATCTCTACTCTACTCTTATAAAAAACAGAGTTGTTGATGATGGTGTGCCTGCCCTCTTGCAGTATAGGCCATCCGATTTATATCTGATGGATAGGAAGGAAACTATGACAATTTTTGCAAAAAAAATACCCACACCCCTCTTATAGTAGCAAGATGCCCGTGCATTGCACGGAACATCAAGATGCATTTGTATGAGTAGTTTATCTTGTGGGATAAAAGGATGAACGAGGGAAGGCCTTATTTGCAAATGTGGAGAGGGGTGTGGGTATCTTTTTGCAAAATTGCCATAGTTTCCTTCTTATCCGTCGGATATAAATCGGATGGCCTATATTGTAGGATGGTAGGCACACCATCATCACCAGTTCTGCTTTTTATAAGAGCACTTATAAAAAGCAGAGTTGGTGATGATGGTGTGGCTGCCATCCTGCAATATAGGCCGTCCGATCTATATCTAACAGGCAAGAAGGAAGCTATGGCAATTTACCCGCACTCCTCTCCACATTTGCAGATAAGGCCTTCCCTCGTTCATCCTTTTCTCCCACAAGATCTTGATGTTCCATGCAATGCATGGGCATCTTGCTAATCTCTAGTCTTATAAAAACAGAGTTAGTGATGATGGTGTGCCTGCCACCCTGCAATATAGGCCGTCTGATTTATATCTGATGGATAGGAAGAAAACTATGGCAATTTTGCAAAAAGAAACCTACACCCCTCTCCACATTTGCAAATAAGGCCTTCCTTCGTTCATCCTTTTCTCTCATGAGGATGTTTCCTTGGGGGTCTCTCCAGCGCGGCATGGCCGTAGTTGCAAGTAGACGCCCCTTGAGATGCCGACGTTGAGGGACACTCGGATTTTGTTCGATGAGCACATAAGATGAATTTGATCACGTAGTAAATGCATTCTAAAGACTACTTCCGTGTCCATTTCCTAATTCTCCCCCTGCCCAATGTTTCACAGGTTAGGCTCGGTGCGAGTGGAGATTGGCTTGCATATGTACGGGAGGGTACCGACATTAATTTGCACAACATTTACAACGGTGACACCATCCCGTAGAACCTTTGTACAACATTGGGATCAGCCATGCAACGGGCCACCGCCTGAATTGGTACGATGGAACCACGGTGAGATTGAAGAAGATAGCTCAAACCTTGCACATGGCGGTCAAAGGTGGACGATGCTGTGTGCGGCCGAATTGTTGCCGTACGAGTATGAAGACACTGTGCTCCTTTCTAACCGCATCTTCGCGGTGACAAACCAGGGGACTTGTTTTGTATGGGACACATCCTACGGTATACTCCCTCGCTCCCAGTTTATTTGTTTTAAATTTTTTATTTTATAAGTTTCAAATTCAAATATAGAGCTCCCCATCACATGTTGAGATTACAATGTCCACTAAATCGTTGCGTGCATGTATAGTAAAGAAACAAATCTCGAGTTTGTCATGAGTTCGTGCAGAGGTAGCACCACAAGGCCTAGCGCAGGAGTTACATTTATGACTCGGGGCCCTCGGGTCTGAGTTTCAGCGCCTTACGACACCCGCCTATGAGTCAATAACAGGTGGACCCGATAGGTGGCTGGTCCACATGTAATGCTCCTGAAGGCAGAGGGGTAGTGGGGCCGAGAGGGGTGAGCTGCAGGTCGGGGACGTGTGGTGTCATGGGTTCGAGCGGCGTCGTGGGAATCGCGTGTGGCTGTTCTAAAAACTTGATGATCGCCGCATTTTAGTTGGCCCACATGTCATGCACACAATGACAGATGGGTGGTGCGGCCGAGAGGGGTGAGGTGCACGTCGGTTGAGGGACTTGGTGCCGTGGGCTGGAGCGGCATCGTGGGAATCGTGAGTGGCAGTGGATGAAACGTGATGGTCGGTATAGTTGAACTTCCATGGACAAGCTGCCATATCTAGGACACATGCATTGCATATCGATCACTGGAAGGAGTAGTAGAGAAAGCTAGGCGGATAAATAGTTTCTTATAGTCAAGCGGACCCACGCTACTACTTGTTCCAAAGACATGCACACCATCAAAATAGTCCATCTATATCAATATACACAGAGAGGGAATATCTTTTTTACAAGAGAGGAAATAGTTCATCCATCCATAATGCTCTGTTGCTGGTGCAGCTTCTTGTTGTGGGAGACTGCTTCGCAACAAGCTCTCTGGACCTTGCAGCTATCTCGAAACTCACACGAGCATCGAGGGCAACATATTTTATCCGCTTGTGCATCAAGGGATAATTCTCCCATACAGATGACCTTAATGCTAGCGTCTCGTCACCCTTCTGAAGATTTGTTCCGAGCACAAAATTTGCTACGTCGAATAGGGATGGTGTCGGTTTATCACAATCTTCTACATGAATTTTTATTTTGGTTTGTACGTCAGCGATGCTTTTCAAATCAAGGTTGTACGGCTCCAACTTCTGTTTGTCCCCTGCGATGGCTGCCCCATAGAAGTGTGTGTCCTCCCGAGACAAGAAATCGTGGAGCTCACCTGGTATGGAGGGCGTGTGTATGATGTGGTACACCAAAACATCATCTTCGAGGCACAGCTGAAGGACGGCGGTGCATTGGATCTTCCCAGTGGCATGCTCCGTGTACTCTGTGTCGAGACCGATGACCTTCATCTCCACCTTTTGGAGGGAGTTGGATATATTGTTGATCCACTTCCGAACAACCCTTGGGTGGTCGGTGACTGTGGCAACTATGCTCAACGAGCCTTCGACAAGGACAGGTTGGACGCTAAAAGCCTGCATTTTGATCTCTTTCTCCATTTGGAGCCGCTGGACCGGAGGGCTATGGTTTGGAGAATTAGGATTAGACTAGTCGTCAACCCGTGCAACCGCACGGGCTACTTATTTTGGCAACATCTTTGTGCAATATATTTAAAATATCGGCTATATGTAAGAACACACAGTTTATGAATTCATACACTTTCTAGTGCTCTTGAAATTAAATTCTTACCATAGTTTCCTCTTTAGTCATACATTTAATTAACATTTGTATGTCCCATCAAAACACAATATTTTGTTTTCCTTAGCCTAGAAAATCTTAATCGTATCTTCAACATGTGTCAAAAGCTGCGAAAAACCCCAAAAAATTAAAAAATTCTTAGTCTATGAAAGAAGTTCCACCATTTATTTACTCCCCCATGTGTATTAATTATATAAAATTGTTCCGCGGAAAAAGTGAAGCACACAATCACTAATGCTTCAATTGTGGAAACAAATGATATTCGGATGTTTACAAACAAAACTGCTGACAATACTTTCTTAAATATAGTATACAATTACTGAACCACAGAGCAGCGTGATGTTTGTAATCATGCCATACTATCAAGCAACTAAATAAACTCGAGTCCATGAGTGTCTGCCATGCTATTATATTGAGAAACACATGATTTCTTCGGATACTCATTAGGAATTCTCCATGCTGAATTGGTGAAAGATTGTACACACAGAACATCACAAACACAATAAGTTTGTTTTCGACTATACAGTTATAAAAAAATCATATAAAATATAAATATGCACAATTTTTACAGACAACAGTACACCTGCAGTGCCATCTCTTCCATGTACCTAAAAGAGAATCGCCCAGTAGCGGCCACTTGATTATTTGCCCAATCTCAGAAATCAAGTGGAAGTGCGATAAAATATTCAAATGTTAATAAAGACCACATGCATTGCTTTGGTTCCCTGGTGTCATGTGATCTACATCACTTTACAGAATATGAAAAATTGATTATATATCAGCAAGAAATAAAAATTGAGTGGGCCAAGATTAATATAATGAATTATGCAAGGAAAAATATAGGTGAATCAAAAACATTTGAGAAACATTTTTGTTCTTTTCAACATGAACCAAGATTACGTGTTGTTTTTTAGTTAGAAGGAGACATAAAAATCATGCATGTAATTAAAATATGTGAGTAGAGATAATATTACCTTGCTTTATAACTCCAAGAAAAACAATCTAACTTCAAGTTGTCATATAAATAAGTGTACCAAGAGGCGACTCCTCCTGAAGTAAAACTTTGCCTAGCAATAGCTTATAAATGGACTCACTACTATGCTAGTTGAGTGATGCTACACAGATTGTCCTATCCTAGTACGACCAATGGCTTTCTCATAGAAAATACGACCAATGACATAGTATATTGGTATCTCTCTTGTTTTCAACCTGTATGGTCCACATTTGTGTCCTACCACCATCCGTTAGCAAAGCATTGTATGTGTACCATTTGTTTTTCAAGATTTGCAGTGTGGTGCTGATGTTTCCTACCACTGCCATTGCATTGACCAGCCAATTTATTCAACAGTAGTTATGAAGAACAGAAAAAGAAATTTGTTCCTTATGGCTTGGTATAACCGACTTACATTTGATTCAGGTGAGGAAACCGAATTAGGAGGACAGAAAATGTATCAACTCAAGCGTATTTGAAGAGAGACTAAATATAGTCAAGTCTCAGAATGTTAGCAAGAGGTTATTCCTATAAGAACAGGAGGGCGTGATTCCTGATGTCAACTTTGACATTGTAGAATAACTAAAAATATGAGATAAGACCATCAAATTCTTTGAATAGATTATAAGCTGAAGCATGCATTGGTACTTAACAAAAGGACACATTAGGCGCCTGCAAGTTAGTCCATGACTTTTTTTCCTTCTGCGTTTCATCTAACATACATGGGAAAATTGAGTGCTATTTGACATCGTATGGCCATATCTTATAGAGAAATACTATCATATTGGAGGTGGAATTAGTATCATCTAAGCTATAAACTTTTTCCTATCCAAATAGAATTTCCAATTTTCTTTGCTCTAAGCTACAATACCACTTATGTATGCTTTGCAGTAGTTCTTTGGTCACAGACAACCATATTATAATCTAGAGACGCTTAAAAAAATATTGAGTGGTCTATCAACATGGAGGTATACTTGATCAAGTAGAAAGAAGAAATTGTCTCCCTAAACTCACACTTTTGGTGATATTGGTATACGGCAACCCCTCATCATTTTTTTCCAAGAAAAGATCCAATTAATGTTAACAAAGCCCTCGTAGTCTGCCCGTGAATGAACCTGTAAGTTTGCTAATCATGTTCCAGACATGCTCTGACCTTCATTGACGCACTATTACCCCTGTCGACCGACACCTTTTCCTGCAAGTAGCGATCAGTTCACTGACAGAGAAGATCAAATAACAAAATTTGCATCATGGTGAATATCTTAAAAGCTACTGTATTTCCTAATACTTTAGTGCTAGAGTCATCTTCAAGACTTGAGCAGATGCCTAATTCACTACAAACAAAGCGAATCAGCTCACTGGAGACAACCTGTGGTAGCATGTAATATTAAATCTAAGCAAACTGCATTAGTCATATCAGGGAGCTCAACTGAGAACATCAAGAGTTTGTGCGACCTCTGATTCAGGGATGATCTAGAAGACACTCGGAGGCATATGTGGCTTCTCCACCAAGAATCCAACCATTCATGTATGCATCTATTTATTCAGTCTATTCATCATCAAGTATCTAACTATGCATCCATTAATTATACTTATCCATCAATTCCATATTTTTATTAGTGAGTACCATCGAGATAAAGCATAAAATATATTGTTCGGTCATAGGTTGTTTGCTAGGTAAAAATACCTACATGAAACACGCACAAAAGTAGTCTGAAATGTTGGATGAATTAACATTTTCATCAGGTATTGAAATATAGTTTAATTAGACACCGACTAAAAGCTAAAGAAGCCTTCTTTCACAACAATTAGAAGACAGGGACAAAGGATTAATGTGTCAAGTAAAGTGAAACGATAAATCCCTCTTTACCATTCAACATTCCATAGGCTCCAGATTTGTTCACGTATATAGTGAGCCTATAACAGTTTTTTCATCTAATATGTGTACCTATGGATCGATGCATGATTGTAGATGAATTTACAGAAATAAAGTTACGTCCCTACTCATAAAGGAAATCTTGTGATGATCCAACGATCCTATGTAAGTTAGGTGCAAGGAGAGATTATTCTTCATAAGAATAACAACATGCCAAAACTGTACTCTCCCTGAAACTGAAGTTTGCCCGTCATATCCACCAAGTAATGTGCTCGACAGAGGGCAGATCTAGGAGGGTCTTATTGGGTGTCGGCACCAACCTTCCGAAATAACATTTTCTAGTGGAAGATTTAACAAAAATAAAACTACACATGCCATATCTACAGTATACCAAATTATAATAAGCTGGGAACACTTTGTATAGTCTGCCTTCAACACCAACAAAAACTGATATATCGAATGGTTTATTTGACCCAGTAAATTGATGATTGAATTTTTTTCATAATAGGAAAGTAAATTTACATGCTTTAGGCATATCAACATAAGTGGTTTGCTATGTCAATTCACATGTGCAGCCCTTCACAACATGACTGAGAATAAATTGGAACCTTAAACAATTTCTAGTAACTCAATAAATAACTAATCTACATGTAATGGGCTAGAAACTGGAACGTGTTTAATGCTTAGTCCTCAAATAACAAAGAATTCGTAGGGACCAAAATATCTCGATCTATTGTCTTTACCGGCTTAGCAGAACTCAGAAAATAGATAGGTCTGGAAAAATGCAAAAGGCCACATACCTTGAACCAACTATTATCAAACATCAACTATATCAGCTGTACATGACTGCCCACTATGTGCATCAGGGACTTTTATATAATAAAGTGATAAAAATGATAAACAAATATTAGTCCATCCCAGTTTACTTAGATATGCACTTACCACAAATCTTCCTTAGAAAATTACAGAGCTTGCATCAGCCATCTAGACAATGTATTAGAGATAAATTATATGAGCAGAAGTTATCCAAATCAGAAAATTCTTCAAAATACAGGGGTGAGCGATGGAAAAAATTGAATGGTGTCAAGCATGTAAACAACTTTGCTACCAAATCTCCATCATTGTTTGCTAGGTAGCCGGGTTGACAGAGACGGCCATCCAATCTGCTTCAAACCGTCACGGCACATGCCACATGGTACACCTCCTCTCCATCAACTACAATGGACATATTCATCTGGTCCTGAAAATATGTGTTGGATTACTATGTGGCAAGAATTTGAAAGTTCCATCCCAAGCAGCAGGGGAAGATGGATTGGATGGTACCTAGCAGCAGTATAGTTCGATCGTACCTAGTTTTTTTAGACCGATTCCAATGTGGATGAATACCTAGCAGCAGTAGACGATGGATTAAATCATACCTTGTTTTTTTGGATTGATTCCAACGTGGATAAGATGCGGCAAGGAAGGGCGGCGGTCGGGGAAGCTGGATGATGCTGCAGTTGGGAAGGGCGGCGAACGGAAGGACGGAAGGAGACCTACGGGGGCGAGGCCTGATCTGTTTTGGAGAGAAAGATATGAGAGAGGAAGAGAGAGCTGAGAGATTGAGAGAGTACTACCATGAGAGAGTTATGGACCTCTACTTGGGCTTCAAAGATGGCGGGCTTTCTGTTTTTTTCTTTTCAGCCGAACTAATCTGGCTGAAACTTTTCTTTTTGATGAAAATTAATCTACACCATAATAACTTGGTCCCATCTCAGATCTACGGCTCGTAAATTCTGATTAACACAGTAATTTTTAGGGAGTCACAAATTAGTAGAGGTATAGATGGCTATCTAACTGAAGAAGATGATTATTTATAGGGGCTTCAGAATTACTCCAGGAGGATGTGAAGAGGTTAAAACAATGTGTATGTAGTGTGGTTTGGATGCAAATGAAGATGAAGGAGTAGTGAAGAAGCCGAGGAAAATCGGTTCTCAATGGAGAAGTAAATGGGAGAAGTGCCCCGCAGGTAGTTGATTAGACGGCTAGGTAGACTAAACGAAAAGGCAATGCGGGTAGACTGAGGAGTGGGGCCTGTCCCTGTACATGCCCATCCTTCTAGCGCTACATGTGCCACTGGCTAGTTGAGATCACTCTTTCGAATCACCATGGTGAGACATTTTATGATTCCTTTTTATTTCTGCACCCCTCCTGACAGGTGGGACCTATGCAAACGGATAAATAAAAATGTGTCATAGCTGGTTGGATGGATATTGGCGCGTGCGTGGGAGACACGACATTCTCTAGTTAAGGAACATGTAGTTATCCTAAAAAAAGAAAAGTCCTTCTTTGCGCTTCCGCATGCACGAGAATTTGGTTCTGCTCGCAATATGGGTGATACCTGGAGGATGAAGTGAACCCAGAAGCATGCTAGCATGGGAGTACTACTCATGTTCCTACTACTCCTACTAGTAGTAGTAGTACAACTGTGGTACACTTGATGGTCAAAATACTATTATTCATCCGGTCCTCACAGTGAAGTGACAAGACCTTGCGCCCGAGGTGACACCAGTCCAGGCGGCATGTCCGGGTTACCAAAGTTAGCCTCACCTTATGCACTGTGCAGTCACTGTCACCGCCGCTATATAGCATGCCTCGCCTCGTCTCCCTCTCCCCTAGTACCACTCCATCTCCATCTCCGTATTGCCGGAGATCCTGAGGTCACTCTTCATCATCTCATTGTGCCCCCGCGTACCCTCACCTCACTCACCTCCCCCAGTACCACTATTCCCTCGCTAGTCGCTCCAGCACCGAGAGCCTTCTCCCCCGTAAATCAAGCCCCTCAAAACCCCACCTTCCAAACTCCATCATGGCCTAACACAAACCGTGCAGCATCCATATGAGCAATCTCCCCAGTGACGTCCTCGACCTCTGTTGTTCGTGTATGGATATGTTGAGCGCCCTGCGGCTGGCTACATGCTCGAGGGGCATGCACACGGCCATCGTCAAAGCGAGGCCTAAGCTTTTCAAGACACCCTGCTTGCTGCTATCTGGTATTGCGAGATTTGCTCACCATGATACGGAGGCGTACATGATGCCCCTCGACTTCAATCCGACCTCCATTAGCCAAAACTTCTTTGCAGGTATGTACTGGGTCTCCGTACATCATTTCCATCGACTTCGATCCGATCACCATCACCCAGAACTTCTTGCAGGTATGTATTGGGTCCGCATGAACTCCCACTGGATGGCTGCCGTCAGAGAAGACGGGAAAAAGCTGGTGCTCGTGAACTTCCAGACTTCCCATGAGATTATCCTTCCTCCATTGGATGATACATTGTTTTACCGTCGCGGTCCAAGTCATCTAGATTACATCGTCTGTTGGACGCACCTTCTTTTGCGGAAGATTGTAATCTGCCAAGTGCCCACACGACATGGGGATTACGCAGACTTCAAGCTAATTGCCTTGTTCAACAAGGGACTCGCCTATCTTTCCGCCGGTGCCTTCTTTAGCTGGAGACAGCTCAACTCGCAGTGGATCGTCGTCAAAGCTGATACACACTTCTGTGATGCTATTGAACACAAGGGCATCATATACGCGATCGTCAAAGCATATGGCACCACGTATTGCTGGGACGGTGAGTGTAAGTTGTTTCCGTCTGATGCTAATGATGACGCCACGACACTATTTGAACTTTTTGTGATGATTGACATATCCCTGTTTGAGCAGAATTTGAGTAGAACTATGTCAATGTATTAGAGACGTCGTAAATCTGCTATATTTGGAATGAGTTAATTCATGCAATTGTGACAATGTCATTACAGCCAATTTGTACCCCTGAATAATCAAACGGCTAGGAAGATATTGATATTCTCCTTATTTTATAGTAATCTATATACTACTAAATATGAGTGCGTATCAATGGCCATGTTAGTTTCCTCATTTTCATGATGTAGAAACATGCATCACACTGTTGGTTTCATCTAACCATACATTAGGGAAGTAAATGTGCATATGGAGAACTCTATATTTGGAAGTTGTGAAATCCTGTAAAGCTTACCATGTGTACATACATATGTTCGCCCTTCAGCAATCAATGACTAGAATAATATGCTCACAAAAATTTTGCCCACAGAACATGAGGATATAACAATGCATGGTATGTTAGTTTCCTTGAAGAATTTGTTTGTGAGGACATGACATGATTACATAATATGCATGACATGGTAGTTTCCTGTGAAGAATCGATTGTGAGATAACATGAGTATAACCATGCATGGCATTTCTATATTTTCGAACCCAGTATACATTTCCCTATATTTTCCTCCCAGTTCCAACAGGGACATATCAATGCTGTTTCTTGCATTATCCTAGTCATACTCTGAACAATGCTGATCTTACATTAACAATGCATGTCCTTCTTGATATGATGTGGTGTCCCTATAGTTACTGCCCTTTGTAATCACACCACCTTTGCCAAAACAGGGAAGCACAACTGGTTCCTCGCTCGATCAAACAACGACAAAAGACTGACGATCATTCGGACACATGAGCTGGAAAAGTTATATTGCAAAAACCCCACTGTATGCAAGCACTATGAAATACGTGAGTATCTGGACAGTGGCTATTACGTCTATGAGCAGGATATCAGCTTGTTGGGGCCTTCAGGATTTTTGAGTTGGAGGCGGGTAAACAGCCTTGGTTGACATTCTCTGTTTCTCGGACTTAATTATCTGATTAACCAGGAGATTAACGTTGGCAAGGACCTTGATGGCAAAGAGGCTCTGTTTGCTATGGAAAACTGTGTCTACAAGGCGAGACCTAGGAGTTCGGGAGCAAACTCCCCTGATTGTCAACAATACAGCCTGCAGCCAAAAGAAGGTGAGAATGACAAAGGCATCTAGATTAACTTTGATCCTTGGATGTGTCGAGTCCGACAGGCGGTGATGTGGTTCAAGCGTGCTGGTTGATATGTAATTGGGCTGTTGCGTCAAAAGGGTGGAGTACTGGTGTCTCTGGATCACTGGTGGCTGAATCGGGGCTGCAAATTAGGATGGTGTTGGATCATCCCTCTTCGAATGACTTGTTGTCTTTGCTGCTTGTCCCGGATGGGTAGTTCTCTCTTTTGTTATGCATATTCCTTGTCATTTGGTCATCCTCGTCTATGTCACTCTTACTATGTAATAGTTGCCTCTATTTGGAATGTCATTTTCATCTGGATCACGAGAGTCTGAGCGTTGCAGATGGGTGCGTTTTGGTGGTGTAGCAAGACTTCTTATGAACTATCATGTCTTGTTGTTTATGTCAGTAGTAGTCACTAGTCAGTGTTTGAATGTTGTATATAGCGTTTTTTCGAACTGTTCATTGTCTCAAACTGCTGGTGGGCTAAATGAGGGCATCACCATTCTCCAGTGTTCAGAGTATATCTCCTTTTTTCAAGTTATAATTTGATGTACACTTGTTTGGGCCAGTGAGGTGTCGTTGAATATGGGCTGAGTAGTAACACAATGCCAAATAGGTCAATTATGACTCTCAGGTCGGGCTCTCAAAAGATCCTGAAAAAAGGCCGGGCTCTCACAAAAAGAAAGAATAGGGACTCTTAGGCCGACATGTGGGTGACACTGGTGTTTTCGTGTGCTTGCGCGGCGAGAGCATATTGGCGCGTGTTCGAAATTCATGCTACCTTTTCATCCCCAATCTCCTGCCCCTCCCCCACTTCTGGAATCTAGATTCCTACTCAAGTTCCCCCAAATCCCCCTCCTGTACTCCCTGTACTCAAGCGCACTATCATGTCGCCGGGCAATGCGGATCTCCGAGCCGGAGATCCTAAGGTCCGTCCTGCCTTCTGGTGCTGCGTGCTATCGCTCAACAGTGGCATGGCGGCTGAGGGAGTCCTGGATTAGGGGGTCCTCAGACAGCCGGACTATGTACTTATGACGGACTGTTGGACTATGAAGATACGAGATTGAAGACTTCGTCCCGTGTCCGGGTGGGACTCTCCTTTGCATGGAAGGCAAGCTTGGCAATTCGGATATGTAGATTTCCTTCTCTGTAACCAACTCTGTGTAACCCTAGTCCCCTCCGGTGTCTATATAAACTGGAGGGTTTAGTCCGTAGGAAAAGAACAATCATAATCATAGGCTAGCTTCTAGGGTTTAGTCTCTATGATCTCGTGGTAGATCAACTCTCGTAATACTCATATCATCAAGATCAATCAAGCAGGAAGTAGGGTATTACCTCCATAGAGAGGGGCCCAAACCTGGGTAAACATTGTGTCCCCCGCCTCCTGTTACCATTAGCCTTAGACGCACAGTTCGGGACCCCCTACCCAAGATCCACTGGTTTTGACACCGACATTGGTGCTTTCTTTGAGAGTTCCACTGTGTCGTCACGGTAAGGCTTGATGGCTCATTCAATCATCCGCAACGATGCGACCCAGGGAGAGGTTTTCCTCCCCGGACAGATCTTCGTATTCGACAGCTTCGCACTGCGGGCCGACTCGCTTGGCCATCTGGACCCGATCGATAGCTACGCCTGGCCATCAGGTCAGGTTTGGAAGCCTGAACTACACTGCCGACATCCGCGGAGACTTGATCTTCGACGGATTCAAACCCATCACAGGTGCGCCCTACAGTTGCGATGAGCATGACCTAGATCTGCCATCGGATAGTATTCAGGAGATCGCACCTACAACTGCCCTGGATTTAAATCTGGAGCAGATCGTGCCATCCGAGGACGGGTGGATGGACCCCGGCACGGAGGCCGTACACTTAGCGGTGATAGAGCCGAACACAGATCCCACTCCTAAGGAGATCTGTGTCTTCGGACCCTCACACTCGTCTCCGACCAGGGGCTCCGAACCGCGTGCATCCGTGCCCATTGGACCTGGCTGGGCACTGATCATGGAGTTTAGCTCCGCGGATATCTTTCAGCACTCGCCCTTGGGTAATGTGCTAAGCTCATTAAAATCTCTCTCCCTGTCAGGAGACTCTAGGCTGAACTATGTCCGGCTTGAGTGGGAAGCGGACGACGGAGAAATTTGTTTCCCACCCACCACCCACTTAATAGCCACTGTCGACGACTCAACCGACATGCTTGATTTCGACTCCGGAGACATCGACGGCATGAATGATGATGCCGGAGAAGAACAGGAACCACGGCCCATAGGGCGCTGGACAGCCACCTCATCATATGATATATACATGGTGGACACACCCAAAGAAAACAACGACGAGGAACAGAAGGATGCAACGGAGGACAATCCTCTTGAGAAGCAACCAAAGCGCCGACGTCAGTGGTGCCGCTCTAAATCCCGCCACAGCAAAAACAGCGATAACAACACAAGAAAGAATAGCACCCCAATCGACTCCAAAGGTAACAACAATCCCATGGACCCAGCGATGGAGCAGGATGAGCCAGGGGACGGCGAACAGAGTCCGGGGCCGCTGTCCGATCACAGCGATGCTGAAGATAAAAGTTATAAACCTGTCTCCGGAGAGGAGAACAATCCGGACGACGATGCACTCATCATCCCGGAAAATCACTTGGAACAAGAGAACCTCCACAAAAGGCTTATTGCCACCATGAAAGCACAAGTGCTCCCTGGGTGATTTTGGTAATTAATGTCAACATATCTCTTGTTGGACTAACACTTTTACCTAGTATGTTTCAGACAAGTTCAATAATGGAGTGGCATGGACTAAAGGATGTGGAACCCCTTCTAGATGCTAAGGACAAAGGATTGGCTCAATCTTCAAGAACAAGACTCTACATTTTCTATCTTAGTGATCCAAGATCACATTGAGTCTATAGGAAAAGCCAATACTATCAAGAGGGGATGAGGTGTTGCTTAATGGCTTTCTTGCTCAAAGTGCTTAGTGATATGCTCCAAAGCCCTCAACTACTTTCTCACATCCACATATGTCCTAAACCAAAAGTCCAAATCGGCCCCACCGATTCTTTCTATCCGGCGTGACCGAGTTCAAATGTCATAGCCACTGCCACAAACCCTAGGCAAATCAGTTTCACCGATAGGGATCTCGATCTCACCGAGATGGGATTGTAATCTCTCTGTGTATGTCCATTACCAAAATCGGTCTCACCGAGTTTGAGTAATCGATACTGCCGAGATTAAAACGCAAACTCTCTGGTTAGCTTATTACCAAAATTGGTCCCACTGAGTTTCTGTAATCGGTCTTACCGAGTTTGCCTGACCAACTCTCTGGTTAACTTATTAGCAAAATCGGTCCCACCAAGTTTGGGTAATCGGTCTCACCGAGATTAGGTTATGCCCTAACCCTAACCATAGCGGTCCTACCGAGTTGCATGTCGGTCCCACCGAAAATCCTAACGGTCACTAAATTTGCTGAATTGGTTTGACCGAGTTTCCCAATTCAGTCCCACCGAGATTGGTAAGTTGTGTGTAACAGTTAGATTTTGTGTGGAGGCTATATATACCCCTCCACCTCCTCTTCATTCGTGGAGAGAGCCATCAACGAACCTACACTTCCAGCCTACATTTTCTGAGAGAGAACCACCTACACTTGTGTTGAGGCCAAGATATTCCATTCCTACCATATGAATCTTGATATCTAGCCTTCCCCAAGTTGCTTTCCACTCAAATCTTTTTTCCACTTAATCCAAATCCTGTGAGAGCGAGTTGAGTGTTGGGGAGACTATCATTTGAAGCACAAGAGCAAGGAGTTCATCAACAACACACCATTTGTTACTTCTTGGAGAGTGGTGTCTCCTAGATTGGCTAGGTGTCACTTGGGAGCCTCCGACAAGATTGTGGAGTTGAACCAAGGAGTTTGTAAGGGCAAGGAGATCGCCTACTTCGTGAAGATCTACCGCTAGTGAGGCAAGTCCTTCGTGGGCGATGGCCATGGTGGGATAGACAAGGTTTATTCTTCGTGGACCCTTCATGGGTGGAGCCCTCCGTGGACTCGCGCAACCGTTACCCTTCGTGGGTTGAAGTCTCCATCAACGTGGATGTACGATAGCACCACCTATCGGAACCACGACAAAAACATCCGTGTCTCGAATTGTGTTTGATTTCTCCAAACCCTTCCCTTTACATTCTTGCAAGTTGCATGCTTTACTTTCCGCTGCTCATATACTTGTTGCATGCTTGCTTGATATATATTGTGATTGTTAAACTTGTGCCCAAACTCCACTCCAACTTAAAGAAGTTAAAAACTGCAACTTTTGGTACTTAGTTTCTAATCACCCCCCTCTAGACACCTCTTCTCGATCCTTTCAATTGGTATCAGAGCTTTGGTCTCCATTGCTTTGGTTTAAACACCATTGGAGGAAGATGTATGAGTCTACTATTGGGAGTCTTAGACATAGAGTGCCTATACTTGATGGAGAGTACTTTCATGAGTGGAAAAATGAGATGCTTGTGATTTTCAGTCAATGTCATTTGAACAAATACATTGCTAGCCCTTGTGCACCTCATGTTGATCCTATGCATCCTACTCTTGATGAGTCAATTGACATTATTCGCAATCTTAGAACTGTTGAACTTATCACTAGAGGCTTGCTTAGAAACTTGATTGGATGTTTGCCTACTCTTAAGTGTGCCTACACTATATGGAAATTTCTTGAGGAACATTTTCCAAATTATTCCTTGAAAAACCTAGATGAAATTCTCCATAAGTCTATTGCCTTGAGTAAGATGAATTCTAGTGATCCTATGTTTGGTGATTGTCTATTTGAGCTTACAAACCTTATGCGTGCCAAAGGAGATGTTGGGATTATTAGTGATATTATTTCCGAAGCTATAAAAATTCATAAACAAGATCATTGTCAAACTCACTCTAACAAATCACCCTCTCTAGGATTTGATCCACCACATGACGATGTTGAACATGGATACTATGATGAGGATGATGATAGTGACTTTGATCTTGATGATGCAATGAGACACTTTGGTCTTATGGCAAATCTTCAGGGATATATGGCAGGAGGAAAGGAATGGGTTCTTGATAGTGGATGTACCGATCACATGACCGGAGATAAAGATATGTTTTGTGAGCTTGCTGAAAACGATGGTCCTCGAAAGTATGTCACTTTCGGTGAAAACTCAAAGGGTAAGGTGGTTGGCCTCGGTAAGGTGGCCATATCACATGATAGCTCCATACAAAATGTCATGCTCGTTGAATCTCTTGGCTACAACTTACTTTCAGTATCTAGACTTGCTGATTTCGGTTTTAGTGTCCTATTCACTAAAGTAGATTGCCAAGTGTTTCGTAGTGATAATCATAAAATGGTCTTTACTGGTGTACGTAGAGGTGATCTATACATTGTTGATTTCACTAAAAAGGCTCAACCTAGAACTTGCTTTATTGCTAAATCCTCTAAAGGTTGGTTATTGGCATGCAAAACCTTGACAAGATTATTAAAGGAAATCATATCCTTGGCGTTAACGATGTCATATTTGATAAGGATAGACTTTGCATCGCTTGTCAGGAAGGTAACCAGTTTAGAGGGAGGCATCCCGTGAAGAACATCATGACCACAAGGAGGCCACTCGTGCTACTTCACATGGATCTTTTTGGTCCCAACGCTTACAAAAGTCTCGTTGGAAATTCTTTTGGTCTAGTTATAGTTGATGATTTTTCAAGATTTACGTGGGTGTTCTTTCTCGATGATAAATCGCAGGTTCAAAAGATCTTCCAAAACTTCGCTAGGAAGGCCCAAAATCAATTTAAAGTGAAGATCAAGAAGGTTCATAGCGACAACGAAACGGAGTTCAAGAATGCAAATGTGGACACCTTTCTTGACGAAGAAGGGATTTCACATGAGTTCTCGGCTACGTACACACCTCAACAAAATGGAGTTGTTGAGAGGAAGAACCGGACGCTCATCAAAATGGCGAGAACGATACTTGATGAGTACAAGACGCCGAAGCACTTTTGGGCGGAAGCGGTTGAGACAGCTTGTCATGCAACAAATCGCTTGTATCTTCACAAGCTACTCGGCAAGATGGCATACGAGTTCCTCACCGGTAACAAACCCCAAGTTGGATACTTTCGAGTATTCGGCTCAAAGTGCTACATTCTTGATAAGCATCGTCGTTCTAAATTTGCTCCTAAGTCTCATGAAGGTTTCCTACTTGGTTATGGCTCAAACTCTCACACATACCGTGTCTACAACAATTTCACCCAAAAGGTTTAAGAAACGGTAGATGTGAAGTTTGATGAATCTAACGGCTCGCAAGTAGAGCAATTGCCAATTGATGTAGGAGACAAAGACCCCTCGGAAGCAATCCAAGACTTGTCTATTGGCAAGATTCGCCCGACGGAGGTGAAGGAGAGTACCTCGTCCGTCCAAGTGGAAGCTTCTACCTCATGACAAGGTGAACCAAGAGTTGACATGGAAGCATCCACGAGTGGGACACACCAAGATGAAGAAAACGAGGAAGTGCACCAAGACGAACGTCAACAACCTCCTTCACCACCACGACAAGAGAACGACAACGTCAACAATGAAGAAGGCCAAGAAGAAGAACAAGATGAAGAAGATGTTCAACCAAGACCCAAGCAAAAGCTTTCACGAGTTCGAGCAAGAATTGCTAAAGACCATCCTGTCCAGCAAATCTACAAAGATATCCAAACTGGGAGAATCACTCGCTCTAAAACTCGTTTAGCTAACTTTTGTGAACACTATTCATTCATCTCTAGGATTGAACCTATGAAGGTTGAATAAGCATTGGAAGATCCGGATTGGATAAACTCTATGCATGAAGAGCTACACAACTTTGAGAGAAATCAAGTGTGGACATTGGTTGAGAAGCCCGACAACAACCACAACATCATCGGTACCAAATGGGTGTTTCGCAACAAGCAATATGAAGATGGACAAGTAGTTTGCAACAAAGCACGTCTCGTCGCCCAAGGCTACACACAAGTCGAAGGTATGGACTATGGTGAGACTTACACTCCCGTTGCTAGACTTGAGTCCATTCGCATCTTACTTGCCTATGCTAATCACCATGATATCACCTTGTACCAAATGGACATTAAAAGTGCTTTCCTAAATGGTGAAATAGAGGAGGAAGTATATGTTAAGCAACCTCCCGGCTTTGTTAATCCTAGGAAACCTGATCATGTTTACAAACTTCACCAAAGCTCTTTATGGTCTTAAACAAGCTCCTAGAGCGTGGTATAAATGCTTGACCAAGTTCCTTATTGAAAAAGGCTTTGAAATTGGAAAAATAGATTCTACTCTTTTTTACTAAAAGGGTCAATGGAGAACTATTTGTATGCCAAATCTATGTTGATGATATTATATTTGGTTCTACTAACCCTCATTTTAGTGAAAAGTTTGGAAAGCTAATGTCGGAGAAGTTTGAGATGTCTATGATGAGTGAACTCAAATTCTTTCTTGGTTTGTAAATCAAGCAAACTAAGGAAGGTACCTTTGTTTCTCAAACGAAGTACACCAAGGACTTGTTCAAGAAGTTCAATATGCAAGAATGCAAAGGTATGACTACACCCATGCCTACTAGTGGACATCTTGATTTGACCAAAGATGGTGAACCGGTTGATCAAAAGGTTTATCGCTCTATGATTGGTTCATTGTTATATCTATGTACTTCACGTCCCGATATCATGCTAAGTGTGTGCAGTGTGCACGATATCAAGCTGCTCCTAAAGAATGTCATCTTAAGGCCGTGAAAAGGATAGTGAGATACTTAATCCATACCCAAATTTTGGCATTTGGTATCCAAAGAGGGCCTCTTTCGATCTTGTTGGATACTCCGACTCGGACTATGCTGGTGACAAGGTTGATAGAAAGTCCACTTCGGGTACTTGTCAATTTCTTGGTAGATCTCTTGTGTCTTGGTCTTCCAAGAAACAAAACTCAGTATCCTTATCCACCACCGAAGCGGAATACATTGCCGCTGGTTCATGTTGTGCTCAATTACTTTGGATGACCCAAACTCTTAAAGATTATGGGATATATGTGAAACATGTTCCATTACTTTGTGACAATGAAAGTGCTATCAAGATTGCTCACAATCCCTCTCTCGAACTAAGCATATTGAATTTTGTCATCATTTCATTCGAGATCATGTTGCTAAGGGTGACATTAATCTTAAGCATGTTCGCACCGAAAAGCAATTAGCGGATATATTCACTAAACCACTTGATGAGAAAGTGTTTTGCAGGTTAAGAGGTGAATTGAACATCATTGATGCTTCAAACTTGGAGTAGGAACTCCATTGGATACATGCAAGACATGAGCTTATGACTAATCCTTGATATTTCTCTTATGATTGATGATCTTATGTCCTGGATATATTTGCACCTTGCATGTTATCTAACCCATGTAGGTACTTGGATGAATCTAATTCCATGAGATTGTAAACACTCATATCTTGAGCAATCTCTACATCACCAAGTCTCTACACAATGGTGGTTGAAGACAAGGAAGCACGAAACCGTTCAAACATATCGTTTGACAAATTCTATGTTGAGTTTCATGATTGTCACTTTGGATACACAAGTGCTCTTCCTTGCAAGAACTAACCCATGTAGGTAGATGAACTCAAATTCCAAGTGGTGCTCCCAACTCTTGATGAGCTACATCAACCTTGAGCAACCCTCACAAGTTCAACTACATGATCACGATCAACACCACCACCCAAGGTATGTTATTCCATCTTAGAGAAGCTTTACTCTAAGTCATGAGTCAAAGCAACTCGACAAGATGTGAATACATCAAGATGCTTAAACGAAAAATGGTAACCCCATTTTGAGCTTAAATGATGAGTATGACCTATGATCAAGTGATCTCACTTGACTCCTAAATCAATATACTCTAACATAGGTGACTTTGTCGCCGACCATCTCTAGATGAAGCTTTCTTGTTTTTTTGTGATCTTGCATTTGTCACATGCATATTTGTTTCCCCTTTCAAAAAAAACTTCATCTAGATTTCATTTCATTTCTTTTCTTTTCTATTTGTTCAGCATTCCCTGCATCAAATTCATTGCAAATCTTTCAGTTAATTCCTTGGAAATCCTTGTGAGATCTTACTTGTTTAGTGAGCTGAGGTGACAAGTGTTTTCTCTGCGATGAACTCGATCTCACCGGTTTGATGCTTTTGGTCCAACCAAATCCTTTTGGTGCAACTGAAGCATACCACTCGGTACCACCGATTTCACTACAAGAAAAACATTTTGCCATTTATTCCTGTATTACTTTTGATCCAGCTCCACTCAATGAATCTTGTCCTCTACAAGCATCACATTTTCCTTAGTGCTTTGTGCTGTGACTCAAGGACCAAACCCATTCACGACAAATTCCCGAAGGCCCTTCTTGGAAATTGATGTCAAAGGGGGAGAGAGAGATCACATCAAAGCTTAATCATATCTCTAGGGGGGAGAGTACTCACATCTCTAGGGGGAGAGAATATTCAAGGAGAGAGTAATCTTCAAGGATCCCAGATGCTTGGTGTTCAAGAGGAGAGATGTCACATGTCTTCTTGAGGGGAAAGACATGTTCATATGTGCTTATTTGCATTAGCTCTGTTCATTTGTTTCTTTGAGCTCTGATTTTCTCTTCCCTATCTTCTCCCAGTATCCCATGCTAGATTCAGGGGGAGCAAGACATCTAAGGGAAAGAAATTCTTTAAATTCATTGCACATCCTTACCTTTGGGGACATGTCTATATCAAATGTGTTACTTAGTACTCACTCTCTACATGTCATCCCAGTCTTGTTACTCTTGTGGTTTCCTTCTGTTTGCTCTGGCTAGTAGGTGTATCTGTGTTATCTAACCTTGTTTATGCAGGTTCATTCCATCCTAAGCCAACTCAAGACCACAAGGTAAGCATATGCATCACAATCATGTATATGAGAAATTCTTGCTGATGTACATATTGTTTGCAAGAAGGACTCCTGAGCATGAAGGTACATTTCCCATATTCACATCATTTTCTCTAATGCATATATCAAAGATATATGTAACACATTGCTTACTCTGTCATTGTTATGCTCTCACATGCTTCTATATTCCATATTCACATGATTGCATACATGTAGGGGAGCCTATGCTTGTTACATGTTTTTCCAAAGCTTTACCTGCTATTCTCTATATCTTTATCTGAAGCTTTGACGTATGTTGTCATCAATTACCAAAAAAGGGAAGATTGAAAGCACAAGTGCTCCCTGGGTGATTTTGGTAATTAATGTCAACATATCTCTTGTTGGACTAACACTTTTACCTAGTATGTTTCACACAAGTTCAACAATGGAGTGGCATGGACTAAAGGATGTGGAACCCCTTCTAGATGCTAAGGACAAAGGATTGGCTCAATCTTCAAGAACAAGACTCTACATTTTCTATTTTAGTGATCCAAGATCACATTGAGTCTATAGGAAAAGCCAATACTATCAAGAGGGGATGAGGTGTTGCTTAATGGCTTGCTTGCTCAAAGTGCTTAGTAATATGCTCCAAAGCCATCAACTACTTTCTCACATCCACATATGTCCTAAACCAAAAGTCCAACTCGGCCCCACCGATTCTTTCTATCCGGCGCCACCGAGTTTAAATGTCATAGCCACTGCCACAAACCCTAGGAAAATCGGTTTCACCAATAGGGATCTCGGTCTCACCGAGATGGGATTGTAATCTCTCTGTGTATGTCCATTACCAAAATTGGTCTCACCGAGTTTGAGTAATCGGCACTACCGAGATTACAATGCAAACTCTCTGGTTAGCTTATTACCAAAATCGGTCCCACCGAGTTTGTGTAATCGGTCTCGCCGTGTTTGCGTGACCAACTCTCTGGTTAACTTATTACCAAAATCGGTCCCACCGAGTTTGGGTAATCGGTCTCACCGAGATTACGTTATGCCCTAACCCTAACCATATCGGTCCTACCGAGTTGCATGTCGGTCCCACCGAAAATCCTAATGGTCACTAAATTTGCTGAATTGGTCTGAGCGAGTTTCCCAATTAAGTCCCACCAAGATTGGTAAGTTGTGTGTAACGGCTAGATTTTGTGTGGAGGCTATATATACTCCTCCACCTCCTCTTCATTCGTGGAGAGAGCCATCAGAACGAACCTACACTTCCAGCATACATTTTTTGAGAGAGAACCACCTACACTTGTGTTGAGGCCATGATATTCCATTCCTACCATATGAATCTTGATCTCTAGCCTTCCCCAAGTTGCTTTCCACTCAAATCTTCTTTCCACCAAATCCAAATCCTGTGAGAGAGAGTTGAGTGTTGGGGAGACTATCATTTGAAGCACAAGAGCAAGGAGTTCATCATCAACACACCATTTGTTACTTCTTGGAGGGTGGTGTCTCCTAGATTGGCTAGGTGTCACTTGGGAGCCTCCGACAAGATTGTGGAGTTGAACCAAGGAGTTTGTAAGGGAAAGGAGATCGCCTACTTCGTGAAGATCTACCGCTAGTGAGGCAAGTCCTTCGTGGGCGATGGCCATGGTGGGATAGACAAGGTTGCTTCTTTGTGGACCCTTCATGGGTGGAGCCCTCCGTGGACTCGCGCAACCGTTACCCTTTGTGGGTTGAAGTCTCCATCAACGTGGATGTACGATAGCACCACCTCTCGGAACCACGACAAAAACATCCGTGTCTCCAATTGCGTTTGATTTCTCCAAACCCTTCCCTTTACATTTGTGCAAGTTGCATGCTTTACTTTTCGCTACTCATATACTTGTTGCATGCTTGCTTGATATATATTGTGATTGTTAAACTTGTGCCCAAACTCCACTCCAACTTAAAGAAGTTAAAAACTGCAACTTTTGGTACTTAGTGTCTAATCACCCCCCTCTAGACACCTCTTCTCGATCCTTTCACACCGCGAGGAGCTTGAAGAAGCAGAAGCAAAGGCTTAAGGCCGCGCAGGATACGCTCAACTACAGATGGAACAAAGTGCTCGGCACTGACGAAAAATACGGTGGCGATCGCCACACAAAGAGCTACCCAAAGCACAAGTTGCTGCCCGAATTCGACGACGAGGCTATAGAGCCCATCCCGCCGAAAAACAATACAGCCGATTTGCCGGACCGACCACCCCGTGGTCTAGACAGAGCGGCTAATGACGCCGCACACAAGTCAGCACACGATCTACGTGAACACTTGGACAAAAGAGCCGATATGGCCAGGTCCATGTATGGATCCAGGAAGCATGCCCCTACGCAGCATCACGGCCACCAAAACGACTATACTGATCGAATACCAGCTCGGAATCAACACCGAACACTACAACCATCGGAAGCATGCCACGACACATCCAAATACAGGGGTGTCGCGCACCCCCTGTGCTTCACCGATGAGGTGCTGGATCATGAATTTCCAGAGGGATTTAAACCCGTAAACATAGAGGCATACGACGGAATGACATACCCCGCAGTCTGGATTGAGGACTTTATTCTTCACATCCATATGGCTCGCGGAGACGATCTCCATGCCATCAAATACCTGCCCCTCAAGTTAAAAGGACCAGCTCGGCACTGGTTGAAAAGCCTCCCCGAAAACTCAATTGGAAGTTGGGAGGAACTTGAGGACACTTTCAGGGCTAATTTTCAAGGGACCTATGTCCGACCTCCGAATGCAGACGATTTAAGTTACATAATCCAACAATCCAGAGAGTCAGCCCGTAAGCTTTGGAACAGATTTCTCACCAAAAGGAACCAAGTCGTCGACTGCCCGGATGCCGAAGCCTTAGCGGCTTTCAAACACAGTGTCCGGGATGAATGGATCGCCAGACACCTCGGCCAGGAAAAACTGAGGATAATGGCAGCCCTAACAAGCCTTATGACCCGCTTTTGCATGGGCGAGGACAGTTGGTTGGCCCGCAGCGGCACCAGCGACCCAGGCACATCCGAAATTAGGGATGGCAATGGGAAGCCGCGATGCAATAAAAACAAGTATCGAAATAATGAAGACAGCCCAGACAACACGGCGGTAAACGCCAGATTCATGGGCTCTCGACCGGGTCAACGGAAAAAGCCATCTAAAGGCAGCAGAGATGGACCCTCTAGCCTAAACAAAATTCTAGTCAGATCATGTCAGATTCATGGCACCCCCGAGAAACCTGCGAATCACACCAACAAAGAATGCTAGGTCTTCAAGCAGGCTGGCAAGCTAAACGCCGAACACAAGGGGAGGGAGCCGCCAAGTAAGACGAGGACGAACCTCTCCAGCCGAACACTGGGGGACAGAAAAAAATTCCACCAGAGGTCAAAACGGTGAACATGATTTATGCAACCCACATACCAAAGAGGAAGCGCAAACGCGCACTCCGAGATGTATACGCTGTAGAACCCGTCGCCCCCAAATTCAACCCATGGCCGGCCTGCCCGATCACTTTCGATCGCAGGAATCATCTGACTAGTATCCGGCATGGAGGTTCGGCTGCCTTGGTGTTCGACCCAATAACTGACGGATACCATCTCACCCGAGTCCTCATGGACGGCGGAAGTAGTCTTAATCTGATATATCAGGACATTGTCCGCAAGATGGGGATAGACCTGTCAAGAATCAACCAAAGCAATACTACCTTTAAAGGAGTAATACCAGGCATAGAGGCCCACTGCATGGGCTCTCTAACACTAGAGGTTGTATTCGGTTCTCCCGACAACTTCCAAAGCGAAGAACTAATCTTCGACATCGCTCCATTCCGAAGCGGCTACCATGCACTGCTCGGAAGAACGGCCTTCGCTCGTTTCAATGCAGTTCCGCATTATGCTTATCTTAAACTTAAGATGCCCGCTCCACATGGCGTCATCACAATTAGCGGAAATACAGAGCGCTCCCTGCGTGCGGAAGAATATGTGGCGGCTCTAGCGGCCGAACCACTGACCGGCCTCACCAACCCAAGTAACTAAACGGTCGTCGAAGACCACGGACATGGCTAGACGTGTTCGGCGCACCACTATTTGTAGCAGTCCAGATAAACCTGATCTTGACTAATGGCTATACCCCCATAGGTGGTGCTAGAGGCTGCCCGCACGAAAAGAATCCATAGTTCGGCTAGATCCTATTTACACTCAAGAAATTGAATTCTCATGGTTCATTAAGAGTAACCAACTTTCCGCACGGTCACACCAAACTCTTTCACCTGGGCTTTTCGTTTTTTCTTTATAGATGACCATGGTGCTACACCCTTCCAGGATACGGCACAACAGCGACAAAGGCGTAGACGTGCAGCAGGGCCCCGTTCAAAGGTTTCTTTTTAGATTAAGACCCTGTGTAAACCTTTTTTTTCATCTCTTGTTGGTTCAAACCCTCTTGGTCGGCGTTATTGGCAAGTTTATTATTCGCCAATCTAAAATAGACGTTACAAGGGCAACAACCAATGTGTTTTTGAGAACTATGCTCTCACCACAGCCGCTCTTTCGTCACGCCAGACTAATGCACGTACCTGGAAATTCAGGTTTCATTATCGAGGGCAGTACGCAGCCTAGTATATGTTGTAAAGTCCGAATACCTTCGGGAGTGTTCGGCGTCGCGGGTTTGGCCTTATATGCATCAGCTCCTAATCATGTCTTTGGTCAATAGTTGGGTTTGCCCGGCTCCTGTGTGTTGCTACCTTACGTTCCGCTCAGTCTACTAAGGTGGCACCGGGAGAACTACTGCGATTGTGCCCTGGTTCATCTGGATGAGCACCTCAGTAGGGAAAGCCAAAAACTGACTGTCATGATAAAGCGAGAGACTGGTCAACCACTCGATGACCCAGCGGAATCTTCGCGATTCCTCCGCATTAAAGAAGGACCAGTTTCCCGGTCATGTAAGTACATGCACCGTATTTGGATGAGCGCGGACATACCAAGGGCTATATAGTAGCCCCACCGTCAAACTCCTATGGCTAAGTAAAAGTGTTAAAGCTGTGTTAAAGCTATATAGTCCAATTGCCTTGTTCGCCGCGCTATCACCTCCTTAATGGACCAAGACATTGGATCAAGTGTGATTACGCGCTTTGCTGAACACCCCCGCATTATATGCGTGGGGGCCGAAGCCGACGACTGCAAACTTTCAGGTTATATACATACATACATAAACAGCCGCATAGGAGGCACTACAATACTTTACGGGCAAAAGTATAAATATAGCCTTTACTATCAAAAGCATTATTTTTACAATCAAGATACATGTCACTGGAACATGGTATTCTTTGAGCACTGAGCCTCTATTAAATGGGCACCCTCAAGGACTTCTTCAAAATAGTGCTCGGGCGAGTCTTGACCCCCAGGCGGACCCCTGGTTGCAATATAGGTGGCCTCCATCTTCGCCCAATATGTCTTAACACGGGCAAGAGCCATCCGCGCACCCTCTATGCACGCTGACTTGTTAATAGCGTCGATATGCGGCACAACACGAAGAAATCGTTGCACCAAACCAAAATAACTACCCGGGCTCGGTTCCTTCGGCCACAGATGATCCACGACAGCCTTCATGGCAAGCCCAGACAACCTATGGAGCTCAGCCCACTCGACCATTTGCTCATTCAACAGCAGCGGACACTTTGGAGCACTGAACTGCGACCAGAACAATCTTTCCACCTCATGATCTTTCCGATCTTTGAAATACTCCGTTGCATCAGTAGCACTCTTTGCTAAATCCAAGTATGCATCTGCAGAACTCCACAGTTGATCAAGAGGGGCAAATTTCAGATCGCCGAACTTCGTTCGCAATAAAAAGGGCTTCCCAGCCGCGATACCACTGGCTTGCCGAAGCTCCTCCCATGCCGCTCTGATTTCAGAGCGAGTTTCCTTTGCTGCTTGCAAGGCCTTCTCCAGGTCAGCCGCTTTCGTTTGGTTTTCCCTTTTGAGAAGCTCATATCGGCTGGCGGCATTTTGTAGCTCAATAGCCATGTTGGCTATTTTATCCTCACTTTGGCGATGAGCAGCCTGTTCGGCTTTTAATTCTTTGGCCGCCTTTAGGGTGGCTGCATCACTTCTCCTGGCTTGCTCCTTGGCTCGGGCAAGTTCTGCCCGAAGGGTCTCCACGGCGACAACTTCATCTGCAGTCAAAGCATACTATAAATACTAGCATCATGTGCTCCTTAATATTTGCTGACCATCCGAATATACATACCCTATGCCTCGTCAAGCCGTTTGTTTACAAACGTGATGTCCGCATCCGCCACGTCAAGTTGCCGCCTTAATTCGGGAAATTCAGCAGTCCGGTCAGCCGCCGGATCTGTAGCCGCCTGCGCACAAAAGCAGCTCTATCATTACCTAAGACTATGATCCTCTGCTCGCCTTGTCTAGACGGCAACCAGAGTCTCAGGGGCTACTATCTATACAAAGTACACCTTGCGTGTGCAGTACGGTCAAAAATATATAGTATATCAGTTTGCGTACCTCAAAGCCTCTTAGTAGGCTCGTAAAAGCTTCATTCAACCCGCTTTTTCCGGACGAAATCCTCTCAACCACCGTACCCATTAAGGTATGATGTGCCTCTAAGATAACCGCTTGCTCCAGAAGACCCATCAATGTGTCTGGTTGTACACTAGACAATCCCGGGCTTTTTCTGTTGCTCTCCTTAGGAGCCGAGAACTCCGGATTTCGGGCGGCCGAAGAGTTACCTTCTGGCCTTCGCGGATTAGGAGAAATCCTCTGGGACGACACCTCAGGGTCGTCCACCTCATGAGGCGGGGAAGCAGGAGGAGGCGTTTCGCTCTCCATCATCTCCGGAAGAAGATCCCCCGAAGACGAACGTTGTTGAGAAGGGCTATGAGCCGTACTGAAAAACATATGTCTTGGTTGTTATTCTCAGGAAAAGAGCAGGGCGTATTTACTAAAGTGCCTTTATTCACTTACGGCTCAGTTGACGGCTCGCCCTCTGGTGGGCGTTGTGCGGTAAGGATGCCCTCCGGCGCGGGGCCCCATGGTGAAGGTTTCTTCCCTCGTTTGGAGACCTCCATTTTCAAGTTTCCAGGGGCGGTCCTTTTCTTCCTGTGGGGGAGGGGATCCTAGATTCGCCCCCCCCGATCATCCTCCAATACAGAGGCACTAATTCCCCCGGTTAGGATGCGCAACGTATGAAGTCCGCTCTTGGCTTCTCTATGCCTCCCCTCGTCTTCTCCTGATGGCACTTGATAAGGTGTGCGAGCTAGCATCCTGGTTAGTACAGGATCCGGTGAGCCTTCGGGAAGAGGGGCCGAACATCTAATCCTCTCCGCCTTTCTTATCCAGTCCTGGCTGAGGGTTATTTTTCAGAATAATGTTGTGACAAATATAATGACAGCATGTTCGGTCGCGGAGTTACTTACTTGGGTATCTGGACGGTTGCAGTTGAGACCCGCATCCTCGATGGTGTCGGGACACTTTATTCGTGATCTGAAGAATAATCGATACATCCCTTCGAGCGTCACGCCGAAGAAGTGTTGAATGGTTCGCGGTCCTTCCGGGTTGAACTCCCACATACAGAGGGATCGACATTGGCATGGCAGGACCCGACGAACTAACATTATTTGAATTACTTTGACGAGACTGATATCCCTCTTGAGGAGATCTTGGATGCGGCTTTGCAATGTTAGCACGTCATTAACTGGTCCCCAGTCTAGCCCCTTGTTGACCCATGATGCAAGCTATGGCGGAGGGGTAGATCGGAAGGCTGGGGCGGCCACCCACTTTGTGCCTCGGGATGCTGTGATATAGAACCACTCCCGTTGCCATAGGTCGGACACCTCCGGGAAGGAACCCTTTGGCCATAAGGCATCGACACCTTTGCTTATTATAGCGCCTCCACACTCCGCATGTCGCCCATCAATCATCTTCGGCTTCACATTGACGGTCTTGAGCCATAAGCCGAAGTGTGGGGTAATGCGGAGGAAGGCCTCGCACACAATGATAAACGACGAGATGTGAAGGAAGGAATCTGGAGCTAGATCAAGAAAATCTAGCCCGTAATAGAACATGAGCCCTCTGATGAAGGGGTCAAGACTAAAGCCTAGCGCTCGAAGGAAGTGGGAGATGAATACAACACTCTCATTGAGTACGGGAGTGGGGATAACCTGCCCTTGAGCAGGTAGCCTGTGAAGGATTTCGGCGGTCAGATACCTAGCCTCCCTAAGCTTCTTGATGTCCTCCTCTATGACGAAAGAGGCCATCCACCGGCCTTGAAGGTTGGACCCGGACATGGTTGAAGATCCGGAGCGCTTAGACTAAACCTTGGGTGCTGGAACTCGAGGTAGGGGAAGGATCGGGCATGGAAAGAAAAGGACAGGTCTTGACCTCTTTATAAAGAGGGTGAATATCAAGGTCCTCCACGTGGCCGTTTGGAACTTGCCTAAAACCGATGAGTTATACTAACGGCACGGTTGGGTTACCCACTCCCGTACTGATGAGAATCCCATGATAAGGGGAACACGATCTCTGCTTCGACAAGACATGCCAATAAAACCGCCTCGCAAGACATGAACCAACAGGTTGGGAAAAACGGTTCGTATAATGACCGGGCCGCGGCGTGATGTCACGCTATGAAAAGTTGTCAGCATATTAGATTTATGGAATATTGTGCTCTCTACGGTGGTACGTGGAATTTGTTTTGCAGAGCTGGACACGATTCATGTGTTCAAAATCTACCTTGGAGTATTCGGAGAAGGAACCCGCCTTGCAATGCTGAAGACAATCTGCGCGCTGGAGTCATCGTCATTGAAGCCTGGTTCAGGGGCTACTGAGGGAATCCTGGATTAGGGGGTCCTCGGACAGCCGGACTATGTACTTATGCCGGACTGTTGGACTATGAAGATACGATATTGAAGACTTCATCCCGTGTCCGGGTGGGACTCTCCTTTGCGTGGAAGGCAAGCTTGGTAACTTGAATTTGTAGATTTCCTTCTCTGTAACCGACTCTGTGTAACCCTAGCCCACTCCGGTGTCTATATAAACAGGAGGGTTTAGTCCGTAGGAAAAGAACAATCATAATCATAGGCTAGCTTCTAGGGTTTAGCCTCTACGATCTCGTGGTAGATCAACTCTTGTAATACTCATATCATCAAGATCAATCAAGAAGGAAGTCGGGTATTACCTCCATAGAGAGGGCCCGAACCTGGGTAAACATTGTGTCCCCCGCCTCCTGTTACCATTAGCCTTAGACGCACAGTTCGGGACCCCCTACCCGAGATCCGCCGGTTTTGACACCAACAGCGACGCTTGACGACCAGTTCGCCGACAAAGTGCTGATGGTAACCATCAACGGTGACCGGCCTCCCGTCTCGCCAGAAGACCTTGTCAAAGCTCTTGGCATTGCGCACGGCATCCAAATAATTGACTTGCTAGTCGAAGTCTGTCCGCCACCGGCTAATTTCTTTGTCAGGTTCCGGACAACTTTTGACTACAGTCGTGTGTTCAAATCTTCTCGGCGTTTGTTCTTCGATGGTGCGATGGTGAGCTTTGATCGGTGGCACCCAGGATGGGGCTTGGTGCCCTCTGAGCTTGAGTTTTTAACAAAGCTTACCTTCCATGGCATGCCTCGACGTGCTTGGAACAGCGAGTCCATGAATGAGTTTATCAATGACCTTGGAGGGGAGCTCGTAAGTATGTTTTGTTCCTCCAGATAGCTGGGCTCTGACGGTTATGGCATGGATGAAGAAGTCGTCCACCATACCGAAGGTGATTGGTGTTGAGATACCGGTGCAGGAACCGGGGTTGTACTATTCGTCGCCACCAAGGCCGCCGTGGACCATGTTAGGGATGTTCCTGTATCGAGTGTTCGTGCATGTCGAAGAAGTGGTCAATCCATCAATCAAAGTCCTTCCGCCGCCGCTGGTGCCAGGGTCTATCGACGACGTCCATTACAGGAGTCAACGTCAGACTTTCCCCATGTTGCTCGGAATAATGGATGGCACAGGGCCTACTCCATCGCGCGGTGGAGGCCACTGCTTCTTTGGGAGAAGAGGAAGGGTTGGCTGCCTGGATGTGCTCTAATTTGAGGTAACAACTGAATCTTGTCAGATATTGTACTAGTTAAATCCGAGTTATGGGTGTGAAGCACTGATGTGCCAGTACATTTGATTGTGACCTGTTCTATTTTTTACCTGAACTTTTTTTAGAAAGGGTTGTACGTCAACTTAATGTTCTAGCAGAACTTTATATTGTGTTGTCTGTCTATTTCTTTGCACAGCATTCAAGATATTTCCCCATCATTGATAAAGACGATGAACCGTTATGTATGAGTTCATTGGTTTCAACATAGCCCTACCCGTAGCAATCCACTGCTTCCACCCTGATTGTGCTGCCTGCTTGAAAATTTTGTATGCAAGTTCAGTGTGCTATGATGTTCTATATGATTGTGTCAACTATATAAGTTTTCACTGAGCATCATCAATGCATATGGCTGAAAGATGTATTTACGAGCATCGACTGATGGGTCTCTCTCTCTCTCTCTCTCTCACACGCACACACACACACACAAACACGCACAAGTGGGACCCATTGAATTATTTCTTCACTCGTGACAGCTTTTAATTAGGTTCCACTGTACTCTAACTTTTTTCTTAAGTTATTAATTGAGCTCAGTGACTTCAAAAAGTCATACAGAAGCCTTGTTTGGGCCTTTCCGGCGTCGCTGAATGTGGGCTGAGTAGCCATGTAAGGTTGTAGTGTACTACACATGCCTTTTTTTCAACATCAGCAATGCAACTGGGCCGACAGTTGTACACAATCTGGGTCAACTTGTTATTCTCCGCCCCGCTGGGCTGCAAATCTTTCCTAGGAGGGATGCATTAGGCTTAACAAGAAAATGGGCTTTAAGAAATAATAAATGAGATGTAACTATAAAAACTGGGCAGTAAATATAAAAAATGCACCAAACACGTAATTAGTTTATAAAATATTACTTTTGGATTTTGAAAATTTTAATTTCATTAATTGTTGCGCCTGCAATGTTTCGTTGGATTTTTACGTAATACAAATTTATATTGAAATTGTATTTAATCTGACTAGAAATTTCGGGATAAAAATATTTCGGACCCCATCAAAATGTGGAAATTTTTATCGAATTCTGTTTTGAATGGTTGGTTGAAATTATTAATCGTTTTTCTAGATAGAAAATGGGATGTACTTTTAACAAACTGTAAATGGGCTTTAGTAAATTCCATTAGAATTCAAAAATGGGCTGTACATTCTTACGAATTGCAAGTGGGCTATAAGTTCTCTGCCACACACTTGTGGGCCTACTTAGTTGACGCGTCCCCTTAAAAAAAGTATGTTGACACGTATGCAAGGCTTTGTCAACTTATAGTCAACACATGGTTCTAGCAGCAGTGGCCGTTGGATGTCCATCCAACGGATCTCGTGCTTCTTCTTCAATCTCGGATATTCTAATTTCAGCCGCACAAAAAATGATTCCTCCCCCTGACATCTGGGGCGCACCATTTCGGATGCTGACCTGTGGGCCTACTAAGTTGACACGTACCAAGGGCTTTGTCAACTTAGTCAATATAAAGGAATCTAGCTGCAGTGACCGTACGATGTCAATCCAACGGCTGTCGTGACTCCTCAACCTCTGGTCTGCTTGCTCCAGCCGCCCAAAGCAGCGCCGGTCGTGCCGCCTGCTCCTGCCTCCCGTGGCCGGCTGTGCTGCCACGGAGGCCTCACTGCCCCTTACCACTCCCATCGCTGGACAGGTTCTGCGGCAACGGCATCCTCACACCGTAGTCGAACCAATGAACCCTCGTACTCCTCTCTGCGTGGGCATCCACTGCTGCATCTTCCCCGACTCCGCGTCGTCCCCTTCCTAGGCCTCGCCATCGTCCACCACCCTGGTGCTGTCGGCGTGACATGGTCAATGTGGTCAATGAACGACTTCCATCGGAAGAGTACTGTATGTGGAGAGGCTGACAGAAGGGTCCACGGCTGCAATAAGGAAATGCCTCCTTATGACATGCAAAATAATGATTCCTCCACCTGACAGCAGGGACCCGCCGGATGGGCCACCGTATTTTGTAAAAAAATGTTTCCCCCTGACTGTTGGGACCCACTACCTACATCTTCGCATGCAAGGAAGTGTCTCCATATTACGGGCAAAAAAATGATTTGCCCCGCTGACTGCTGGGACCCACCAGCTACATCTTCGCACGCAAGGAAGTTCCTGACAGTCGGGACCCACCTGGTCGAAGCGTATGTAGCGTTGTCATTTTGGTCGCGAACGTGTACGTACATACTGGTTGATGTAGAGGCGTGCACGTGTCGTAGTAGAGGCGCACACGTATCATGTACATGTACGTACATCAGCCAGGGTGCAAGAAAGTAAATACAACCACGTACGTACATACGGGTGGGGTCTCGAACGCCTACTCACGCATACGTACAGCCAGGGCTTGTGTACATGGCTGGGTCGGAACGGAGAACCTGCATCATCGTCGTGTTCATGGGGAGGCAATGGAATGCATCATGTTCCTTGGGAGGCAACGGAACGCGTGCTGTTCATCGGGAGCCAACCGGCTTGGACGGAACAACCGATGGAAACGAGGCCTGGCGTACTGTAGAATGGAGGAAACGGCCTTGTGTTCGACCGGCCACAGTCGAAACAGGATCCTGTTCATCGGGAGGGGTCTGGCGTACCGCAAAACGGGGGAAACGGACCTCCTACGGTCAAAACGGGGTCATGTTGATCGGGAGAGGTGTGGCGTACCACAAAACAAAGGAAACAGACTTGTGTTGGAGCTCTACGGTCGAAGCGGGGTCTTGTTCATCGAGAGGGGTGTGGCGTACCGCACAACGGGACTCCCGGGAGACTGTTCATCTCCATCGTCGACTGCCTCCATGGGCTACTGTTCATCCACCATCGACTGCCTCCACGGGCTCCTGTTCATCCATCGTTAACTTCCTCCAGCCTCCACCTGCGACTGTTGATCCACGGGCTCCTGTTCATCCAGCCTCCACCGCGCGCTCGTCCACTGGCTACTGTTCAACTAGCCCTCTCCACAGGGTCCTGTTCAAGCACCCCTCCATGAGCTATAGTTTATCCAGCCCTCCACCAGCTACTGTTCAACCAGCCCTCCATGGGGTCCTGTTCATCCAGACCTCTATGGGGTCCTGTTCATCCACCGGCTCGAACAATCGGGGTCTTGTTCATCCAGCGGCAACAACCTCTACTACCACTGGTTCCTATTCATCCAACCCCCCACCGGGAACTGTTCATCCAAACCCCCCAACAACACTCAGTGTTCATCCAGAGGCAGCATCGATCGGCTACAGTTAGCAGCAGTAGCAAAGGAATCACTCAGGTTCAGTTAACAGCAAGGGATCGATCGATCGCTCGAGTTCAGTAACGCGTAGCCTGTACTGCAATCACTCGGGTTCAGTTAGAGCCCAATGCCTCACACACACGCGCGTATGTATGAGAGATACACTCATCACTCGGCCCCCGACCACTCACCATAACCGGAAACTCCCCGATATTTTCCTTGCCCTTGCTTCTACCACAGTTTTTCCCGTCATGGACGGCCCAAAGAATGTGATGCAGCAGCGTCTCCGGCCCGCCTAGGACGAAAAGCCCATTTTGTGTCATGATTTTTTGTCATAGAAGTAGGAGCTCACCACATCTATGATGATACCGGGTTTTGTCACAATCATCATCATAGAAGTGTCATAAGTATGACAGGAAAAAAATTCGTTCGGCCCAAAATGTCACGGATGTGTCTTTTTTTGTAGTGGTAGTCACTGGCGATTGGAGTCTGAAGTGCCACATCTCCTTTTGGAAACTATGATCCTTCTTGTGAGATGCTCCGATTTGGAAGGTGTGAGCATCAAAACTTGTGCCATCTTTACCAAAAATTTTCCATGGGATCCTGAGAGCATGCCACGGTGACACACCGATTTTCCTTACTTCCGGACTCTATATGCATTTCCTGTAATTAGAATACCAACAAGGCTTATGCCTGTGGCCACACCCTGCGGCCGAACTGTTTGAATTTTTTCCTGTTTCTCGAATAATGGATGAAAAATCCCAAAGAGACACACAAATGATCTTGCTAGCTAGCACCCACGTGTAGTTGTGACTATAGCAAACGACTCAATTATAGCAAACGATACCTCAAATGCACAAGAAAATCGAACCATAGGGCACAATGGTGATTTCTTACCGTGGAAAACAATTTGGAGGCGAAACAATGAACTCTTGTTATCATTCAAACGAAAATATGCTGTTAGTTCATGTAAATGTTTTCAAATAGCACACGGTTCACTCACGAAAGCCGTGTGCCTACCAAACCGTGGCCAATGCCCCCCTTTGCTGCGTGCGTGATCTGAGTCGTGCGTTCTGATTGGCTAAAACCCAAACCCCACGGATCGTACGTCTGCACCATTGGATGCTCCCAGATCGAACAACAATCCTCATCCCTTTCGACAGCAAATGCAGCCCGGCTAGGATTTGATTTATATGCCAAAATGCAGGGTAAATGCCAAAAAATGTCTTAAATATAGCACGTGAGACCTGAAATGTGCCAGTAAATCAAACTCGTGGTATAATGGTGATTGCTTAATGTGAGAAAAATTTAGAGGCGAAAAGATGAACTCACGTCTTCATTTAAAAATTAGTACGTCTTCACTTCAAACGAAATTATTCTCTTTGTGCACACGAGCGCGTAGAGGCAACCGTTTGCATAGGCCTTTCCATGCAGCGACCGAGGATATTTTTCACCCTTTTCACCTAGGCCGCCAACCTCCCCCCCCCCCGTCGCTTGCCCACGTTTCACTCAACTAGTCCACCCAATCTCCATCGCCAGCTCCCCTCCGATGCTGGCATGCTCACCTCGGCCGTGTGCCCACTCTTTAGCGACAAGCCTACCTCCACTACCATTCCCAACGCGCGGCTGCCTGCGCCTTGTCATCTTCGTTTGCTCGCCAGCCACCCTCGAGCATATCGATCCTGTTACCCTGGCCTGTCCTGTGGCCCGACCGGGTTTGCATTAACAAACCTGTTAGTTACTGCTCTCCATCATGGTGAGGCATATTTCCTCACAATCCCTCTTCCTATTTCGTTGCTTATGTTCCCAAATTGGCTATAAAATAATGGAGAGCGTATATATGTTCATTATCTACCTTCCTAACTAGTACATATAAGCTGTATTTGTTCCAATAAGTTACTGCTGATTTACAGATCGTGGGTGCCCGAGTCATACAAACTTAACAAATAAGCCATACATTTTCTAAATTATTTCATGACTGTTTAGACAACTTGATACCAAGTTGTTAGTTTTATGCTTATCCTCCTTTCCTGAGTTTCACATGTGTTCTCTGTAGATGCCGAGTAGCAGCGACAACACTCATGCTTTAGGCAATGTATCTTCATCTGATTCCGACAACCCTAGGTCTTCAGCAGATGGTGAGGGATCAAGTAATCTTAAACGAGGTAGAGCTGCAGCAATTACCCTTCCGGTCAGGACACGGAGGAACACTCCAGGGAAGCCCACACACCAGCCTAAAGGTTTATATGAAGTAACCAAGATCGACTTAAAGTCTTGGGATCCAACTGTAACGCCCTCGATGCGGCTATAGCTCCCACGTGTCGAGGCACGACTTAGAGGCATAACTGCATTGAAAGCAATGTCGCAAGTCAGGCAATCATTACAACATCCCATGTAATATATAATAAAAGGGGGAGATAACATAGTTGGCTTACACTCGCCACGTCACATCAGAGTACATAAATAACATCCATCATACAAATCACTCATGGCCCGACTACGGTGCCAAAATAGAAAAGACCCCCAACATGCGACAAGGCCCTGAATCGATTACCCCAACTAGGCACGACTACTGATCATCCGGAAAAGACACATAGTAGCGCTGAGAGTCCTCGTCGAACTCCCACTTGGGCTCGTAATTGTCAACTGGAGCAGAAACACCTGGACCTGCATCTGGAGTTGTAGTATCTGTGAGCCACAGGGACTCAGCAATCTCACACCCACGCGATCAAGACTATTTAAGCTTATGGGACAGGATAAGGCAAATATATGTGGAGCTGCAGCAAGCGACTAGCATATGTGGTGGCTAACTTATACGCAAAAGAGAGCGAGAAGAGAAGGCGAAGCGCGAGCGAGAAACTAAAGGAACACCCTGCGCAAGCATAACTCCAACACCGTGTCCACTTCCCGGACTCCGCCGAGAAGGGGCCATCACGGTAACACACACGGTTGTTTCATTTTAATTAAGTTTAATTAAAGTTATCTACAACCGGACATTAACAAATTCCCATCCGCCCATAACCGCGGGCACGGCTTTCGAAAGATCAATCCCTGCAGGGGGGTCCCAACTTAGCCCATAACAAGCTCTCACGGTCAACGAAGGAATAGACCTCCACCCAAGACACACCGATCAGACTCGGTATCTTGGTACAACAAGATGATTCGACAGGTTAAAACAAGTCCAGCAACACCGCCCGAATGTGCCGACAAATCCCGATAGGAGCTGCACATATCTCTTTCTCAGGGCACACTCAGATGAGCAATCCGTACAACTAAAACCAAACCTCGAGTTTCCCCGAGGTGGCGCTGCACAGGGCTCTAGTTCGGACCAACACTCAGAGGAGCACTGGCCCGTGGGGGGCTAAAATAAAGATGACCCTCGGGCTCCGGAAACCCAAGGGAAAAAGAGGCTAGGTGGCAAATGGTAAAACCAATGTTGGGCATTGCTGGAAAAGCTTTAATCAAGGCGAACTATCAAGGGGTTCCCATTATAGCCCAACCGCGTAAGGGACGCACAATCCGGGAACATAACACCGATATGACGGAAACTAGGGCGGCAAGAGTGGAACAAAACACTAGGCGAGAGGCCGAGCCTTCCACCCTTTACCAAGTATATAGATGCATTAAGATAACATAGCAATATAATGATATCCCAACAAGTAAATAAATGCTCCAACAAGGAACGGCTCCAATCTTCACCTGCAGCTAACAACGCTATAAGAAGGGCTGAGCAAAGCGGTAACATAGCCAATCAACGGTTTGCTAGGACAAAGGTGGGTTAGAGGTTCAACATGGCAATTGGGAGGCTGACAAGCAAAAGGTAGGCATCGTAGCAGTGGCAAAGCAAAAGAGCGAGCAAACTAGCATAGCAAAGATAGTAGTGATTTCGAGGGTATGATCATCTTGCCTGCACAGTTGTCAGAGTTGACTGGATCCTCGCAAGCAAACTCAACGGGCTCCTCGGTAGCGAACTCGTCTCCCGGCTCTACCCAACAAGACAAACAAGCAACAAGGATACAATCAACCACGGGCAAGACCAAGCAATATGATGAAATGACGATATGCTATGCGGGATGCGATGCGGGATGTAAAATGCAAGATATGACAGGAAATGCATGAACCTAGCATCAACTTGGAAAACCAAGTGTGCCACTGGATAGAGGGGATGAAATCGCTTGAAAACGATATAAAGATCATTGGAATCGGAGTTACGGTTTGGAAATGGCGAGCGTTTTAAGATATGACACCGGTCTGCGATTTACAGCAAGTAGGCATCTAAATGCAACGAAATGAACATGCTATAGCCACCAAACATGAAAACAAAATACATGGCAGTGATGTACACAAGATGGTTGACAAAACACTAGCACTGAGCCATAGGCAAATTCATCCATTAAGAGGTTCAAACAAGCATGGCTAAAACGCAAATGCAAAACAGATTTCAGACTTAGTGAAATTAACGCTAGTCTGAAATTTCAGATCACGATGCTCTCTTCGGAGCAGCAAAACAACATGATAGAAAACCTGAACATGACAAGTAAGAACATGGAATGGAGCTACTCAACAAGCTTAATAAAACACCCAAAGTGACCTGGGGCCAAAAGGGTTCACAAAATACTCTACCGAGCTCACGAACATCGCTCGAACACAATCAGTTTTCAGACAGTGAAAACTGAGACATGCTGAAATTTAACTCACGAAGGCATGTAAACGAGCTCGATGCACTCACTACGGTGCAAGTCATGGCAAGGAAAGCATATAACCAGCAAGAAGGCACAAAGGGCTAGCTACACATGGCAAGAACGAAGGCATAGCATGCATGGAACACTAACGGTAGCATCGGCAAAATCGCAAACAAGTTGACGATCTGCCCAGATTAACAACGAAGCAAAAGTTGAGCTCGATTGAGTCAACCTAGAGCACTCCACAAATGCCAACAAAGACATGGATGGATAGAGCATGACATAAGTATCAAAACTCCCTTACTGATCATCCTCAAAAGAGGCACGGATCACTAGGAAACAAGCTGGACATATAGCATCATGAACTAAAATATCCCAGACTTAGCGAAAATCACTAAGTCCCTGAAATCTGCAATCTCAGGTACCTCTCTTCGCAAGCTTGCACAAGACAACAAACACATCCTAAAAATGCATGGGTGACACCTCTGGAAAGAAGACAAAATGCTTCACAATACATCCCAAAGGGGCACAGGCATATCGTGCACGAATTAAACATAGCAAAAATGACAAAAGTGCATGATGAACTAACGGATCTGCAATTTAACTCACGAAGCCTACTTCTAACAGCATTTTGGGTATCAATATGACCTCAAATGCAAATGATGCAATAGAATGAAATGATGTACATGTCGAGTCGAAGATTTTGATATATCATATGCCCAAAACGGAGCTACGGTTGCGGAGATACAAGCAGTCAAAGATAGCATAAAAATCTGGGAGATTAGGGTTTCGGGGAGAGGTCAACCTAGCCCAGATCCAGATCTGGATCGGCACGCTTCCCGAGGCGGCGCCGGAGGCACTGTTCGCCGGAGAGGAAAGGGACGCCGGGCTCCGGGAGGTCGCCGGAGAGGGGACCGGGCGTGGAGGAGGCGGTGGCCGGCGACGAGACGGGGAGGGGCGGCGCGGCCGGGGTCGCCGTGGCCGCGGGCGAGGGCGCGGGCGCGCGGCGGGGCCCGGCGCGGCGGCGGCCGGTGCGGTGGCGGCGACGGCGCCGGTCCGGAGAGGCGAGCGGCGGCGGGGAGGCGGCGCCGGTCACCGGCGTCGGGGAAGGAGGCGGCGCAGGCGTCGGGGTCAGGCGCGGGGAGCGGCGACGCGGAGACGGGCCGCGGGGGCCGGCCTCGGGCTCCCGGGCCTCGGCGGCGGCGATGTGGGCCTCGCCCACGTGGCGGCGCGTGAGTGGGTGCGGCGGCGGGGCGGACAACGTCCGGCGCGGGCGGACACGTCCGGCCCGGCGCGGGGAAGATGGATCTGTTTTTTTTTTAACTAGGGTTTCGGACGGGGGAAGAAGAGATCCGAATGGGGGGGGTATAAATAGGCATAGAGGGAGCTAGGAGAGTCCAAATGAGGTGCGGTTTTCGCCCACACGATCGTGATCGAACGCTCTAGGACATGGAGTAGAGTTTGGTGGGTTTGGGGCCAAATTTGGGGGGGTGTTGGGCTGCAACACACACGAGGCCTTTCCGGTCCCTCGGTTAACCGTTGGAGTATCAAACGGAGTCCAAATGACCCGAAACTTGACAGGCGGTCTACCGGTAGTAAACCAAGGCCGCTTGGCAAGTCTCGGTCCAATCCAGAAATGTTTAATTCCCAAACACGAAAGAAAACTAGAAATGACCACCGGAGGAGAACGAAGCGCCGGAATGCAAAACGGACAACGGGGAAAATGCTCGAATGCATGAGATGAACATGTATGCAAATGCAATGCACGAGATGACATGGTATGAAATGCATGAAAACGAAAACAACACACGGAGACAAAGACCCGAACCCGAGAAATAAATATAACTTAGCGTCGGGGACGGCAAGAGTTGGATACAAATATGGAAAGTATATCTGGGGCGTTACACCAACTAAACCAGATAAAGCACACACGAGGTTCAGGAGTGTGTGTAGATTTGTTGGCAGGGCAAGGCTCAACATTAATCTGCCGGGGACATGGAAGGCTGACACAGAAACATGGCAAAGGATAGTCCGGGAGATCATGGATCACTTCAACATTCCTGAGCAGTGGAGAATGCAGGTGGAACACGCTGCACTGAAGAAGGCTAGGGATGCTTGGAGATACTAGAAGCACGTGTTGTACAAGAAGTACTTGAGTGAAGGCAAGGACCCAATCCCCGCATAACCCCAAATTACAAAGGCAGACTGGGCAGAATTCAAAAGGGTCAGGGCAACTACATAGTTTGCTAGGACGAGTGCCAAGCAATCAAAACTTCAGAAGAGGAACACACACCCCCAACTTATGGTTGTGGCAGGATACTACAACATGAAACCGATATGGGACCAGGAGGACAAAGAAGCAGTAACGACGGGTGGGAAACCGGCCTTTAGTGAAATCAGGGGCAAACACGCCAGAGACTACTTGCGGGCACGTGCAAGGAGGCGTGATGATGAAACTTATTACTTTGAAAACTCACGTGACGAAGAACTGTATGAAGTGATGTTAAAGGCTTCCAAGATCCCTGGAAGGTTCTACAGGAACTCAAGGCCATGTGACATTTTTTCTGATGCTCTGGAAACAAGAGAGCCCCCTAGCAGTGCAAGGGGTATAGGTGTTAATGTCCCTCACAAGAGGGCTTTCACACTCAGCAAAGAAGAGAGGCCCAACATGAAACAAGCGAGGAGTGAAATGAAGTAGAATGAATTGTATGAAAGGTTGAGCAAGGGCATGTATCTGACTGTTCGAAAGGATATTGAGAAGTCAATGGTGATGCAGAAGACTCTAACACTGATAGATAGCCAGTAGATGGGAGGGGAGGTGGGCATGGAGGATGCTTCTTATTGCGCGACAACACCGCACAAGAGTAGCTGTGCATCAGCTGACCCCAGCGACATTGAGACTGCGGCTGCTCATGATGATGCTATATATGATCTATCTGGAATGAAAGACAGACTGAAGGGCGTGCTTACACATTATGAAGGTACATTAAAATGTGCAACAGTCTGGGTTTGCCCACCCTTCTTGGAAGAGGGCCTCTTGTTGGACAATGTGCCAGAAGCCGGGCTGTATGAAGTGCTACGTGACTGAAGTAAAGCCTAGGTTCAATGAATTTGCCCTGAAGAATGTCCTAGGAGACTTTGATGAGCAAAGGACCTTGGGAGAAACACTATTACATCACATCCAGTGGCCACGAAAGTAAATAGAGTTCATCGACGAGATACCCGAAGCCCCGCCAAGAGCAACCAATGCCGCCCCTCAACCGGTGACACTCTCCTTGCCACAGGAGCTCTCGTGTGCTCTCCAAGAACCTAATACTCATAATCCAATGGCTGATGCATCAACCTATGATCAGTTGTTCCGACTTTGTGCCATACAGGCCATGTCATCGCCCGCCCCAGAGCAGCCAGTGGCAAGGCCTACAACTGCTGAAGACGCACCACCGGTTCAGATGCTGGCCGCTGAAGCAGCGGGGGGGGGGGGCGGAGACCCAGCTACAGCACATGCTTAGCAGACCAACCTGGTGGAACGGACTGCTAAGTAGTCTGATGCTTCGGTACCGCCTACTAAGCAATCTGTAGGTCCAGAACCGACTGCTCATCAGTCCGTCGGTCCGTAGCCGCGTGATTAGCATACTAATGCGTTAGCACTTCCTGCTCAGCAAAGCAACGCGTTGGCACGACCTCCTCATCACACCGATAAGTTGGCACCACCTACGCAGAAACCCAACATAGCTTAAATGCATGGTCAACAGTCCGATGCCTCTGCTCCTATAGCCCAGCATTCCATCACAGCAGCACCACCAGCTCAGTGGTCCGGCATAGATAAACCGTCTGCTAAGCAGTCCGTCGAAGCTTCACCGTCTGCTCGGTAGTCTACCTTGCAGCCAACCAGACATTCTACCAGAAGTGCTTCAAGTACCAAGAAGGAAGTGGCCAAAAAGGTTGCACCCGCGAGGAAGCGCAGCGGGAGAGCGAAGAGGAAAGAGGATGATTGCCTCTTAATTAAAGCACTCATCGCCCAGAACCAAATTTACAGCAGGTTGTTCGAATCGAGGAGTAATATTGTTTCTGACGGCATGGATGATGAAGAAATAGCTTGCAGCTTGCTAAAAATAAAGCAGATGTACTTGAAGCACACAATTACGTCCATGGCCAGCCATTTCTTGTTGGCGAATACTTTGATGAGTGCAGCTCAAGTTGCGGCGAGTTACATGAATATCGCATGGATCAAATGTCAACAGGTCATCATGGTCTGCTAGTCCACTACAATAGAGACCATTTCCGACACGATGCTGGTTCCATCAATGTGAGTTTCAAGGACTTACATCTCTTCTTAAACTTCAACAAGCTTGATGCCACCCTTGTTAGATGCCTGATTTTGTAAGTACTGAACAAACTCTGATCAACTTCTCCATACAAGGTTGTAAATGATAAATAGCTAACTGTATTTTATTCCTATCAGGGGATTGAACGCATAGAGAAGAAAAAGGGTGTCGTTGTCAAAACCGGCGGATCTCGGGTAGGGGGTCCCGAACTGTGCGTCTAGGGTGGATGGTAACAAGAGACGGGGGACACGATGTTTACCCAGGTTCGGGCCCTCTCGACAGAGGTAATATCCTACTTCCTGCTTGATTGATCTTCATGAATATGAGGGTTACAAGAGTTGATCTACCACGAGATCGTAATGGCTAAACCCTAGAAGTCTAGCCTGTATGATTGTGATTGCCTCTACGGACTAAACCATCCAGTTTATATAGACACCGGAGGGTACTAGGGTTGTACAAAGTCGGTTACAGAGAAAGGAATCTACATATCCGAAAGCCAAGCTTGCCATCCACGCAAAGGAGAGTCCTATCCGGGCACGGGAGGGAGTCTTCTGTCTTGTATCTTCACGGCCCATCAGTGCGGCCCACGTCACATAGGTCGGACGCCCGAGGACCCCTTACTCCAGGACTCCCTCAGTAGCCCCCGAACCAGGCTTCAATGACGAGGTGTCTAGCGCGAAGATTGTCTTCAGCATTGCAAGGCGGGTTCCTTCTCCAATTTCTTCCAAGTACCTAACTTGAAAAGTTGTATTCGACATCGTGATTTAATGTCGCATTCCTTGGCTTCTGTGCCTTCATTACTGCTACTTCCACATGTTGAGCGAATACGAGAGGTCAGGGTATTTTTTGCACATAACACCCCAGCCATGCAAGAAAGGCATCTATTTAAAGAGATTGGATCTCAGATCCCATTCCACATCTAGCGAAAAATCCTTAGAGCTTGCCAAGAGAAACCATTCCAACATGGCTAGCGTTCCCAGCTCTTCATCCCGCCCCCACGGCTCTGAAAAAGGTGACTGTGAGAGATGCTCAGTATCCCACGATCAGCTGGTTAAGCTTCAAACGCAGGGATTCCTTCCCCCCGCGGATCTAGTCCCTGTTCGAGCAGGACTGACCTTCTTCTCTGGAGAAGCACTGGTGGAAAATTTCCCCAATCCAACTAGGGGGGAACGGATGTGCTTCGATTCCTACTTGTTGTGGGGTGTCGGATTTCCAATCCACCCCTTCCTCTGAGGACTCCTGGAGTATTATGGCCTCCGGCTGCATAACCTCACACCGGCCTCCATCCTGCATATCGCGGGTTTTGTTGCTCTTTGCGAGCTAGTCCTTGTCTGTGAGGCCCATTTTGATTTATGGAGAAAGCTATTATGCCTCGTCCCTCGCACCCAAGAGGGATTGGTATTCGAGGTGGGCGGCGCTGAAGTATGGCGCATAGCCGGGATCGGATACCTTCCGGCACACCGAAGAAGGCATCCGAAGAGTGTCCCTCAGAGTGGTTCTATATCAAGGACGTCGCTCTCCCCGACCCAATCCGCACGGGTCTTCCCGAATTTTCCAGTGCTCCATTGAAGAAACACCACAGCTGGCGCCCTCGGAGTCTCGAGGAGGAGGATAGTGCGGAAGTACGACAACTAATGGGCAAGATTAGGACACTCGCCCTGTGCGGACTAATGATAGTTGAGCTAATGGCCACTTCCCTAGCGCGAGGGGTTCAGCCGCTCCAATTTAAGGGGCTGCCAATGTGGCAGTACAATGGGGAAGATGATGCCTCACGCTGCGGACGATAGGGTCCGGATTCCCTCACCGCCCTGGCCACTATACTGGCCGATCTATATAAAGGGGAGAAAGAGGAGTTCTCTCGGCTTAAGAGCTGAGAGGGATTTTCCATGTACAATCCTCCTAGTTGGGTGAGTTTTAATCCCACCACTTTTCTCAATCCTTTCCCTGAGTCAATTTTGATTGACACTAACCCGTCCATTTGTAATAGGAATGTCGAAAGGTCATTGAGGGGATCTATAGCCCCGCTGCACAGCCGAAGAACCATAACCGGGATCTTGACCCTGGATTCGAAGAAAATCCGGACATATTTGTACAGCTTGAAGAAGGAGTATTTTACCAGGCGAGCTACGACGACATAGAAGTGGCCATCATAGCCAATTATCCTAGCCTCCTTTCTTCCTCACATGTAAGTAATTAGGAGACATCTCCTCCGAAAGAGCTTCCTCATTCTGCCTCACCCACCGCACTATCTTGTGATCCAAAGGGGAGGCGCTCGGCACGCCATGCTATACCAGAGGCGACTCGTAAGAGAGCGATGCCCGCGACGGGCAAGCCTTCGAAGAGGAAGGCAAATGAAAACATGGCCGAGCTTTCATCAAAAAGGTATAGCTTTTTGAATACTCCCCTTGGAAGTCACATCGAACTGTGACATTATCCACTATGTCTTATCAGGAAGAGCGTTCTCCGGACTATGTCCGGGTATCCTGCCGGTCGTGCCTCGACCAGCCAGGTTCCAGATCCTGCCTTAAGGACAGAGGCCAACATGGGAATGACGCCAAATTGTCCTTCCGCAGAGGATTCAGATGATATGTCTGTCACGAACTCTGAAGTGGAGAGTGCCATGAATCGTCTGCTCCGGAAGGCCGCTCTTCGTGACCCCGACTTTTCAAAAGAGGCATTCAATGCCTTCAGCTTGGCCAATGCATACTTCCGAGCTGCTCGGGATGGGCTTGCCAGAGCCACAGACCAGCATTTAAAAAATATGTGGGTAAGTACATATTTGGTAACCATATACCAGTAGCCCCCGAGACTTGAAGCAGTTGATACAACTGATTTAAGGATCATTGTATAATCAGGCACTCACGGAGAAGAATAGCCTGCTGTCTCAAGAGCTGGAAAAGTGTCAGACCCGGCTGGCTGTGGTTACTGCCGAACTGGAGAAATCCAAGAAGGCAACGCCTGGTAATATTCCCTTCCATCTAGAAAAATGTAATCATATACCAGTAATGTTAATACAGTTGCGTTTCCGATGTCAGAATCAGCAGATCAACTGGAAGGGGAACTAAAAGTCGCGCAGGCGGGCGAACAAGAGGCCAAAAGGCAACTGGCCGCAGGCGAACGTGTGCTGACACGGGTCAGGGATGAAAAGAACAAGTTGCAGGATTTGAATACCCTGCTAGGCAAAGAACTGAAAGATGTTCGAGCCCAGCTAGCTGATGCCATCAAGGAGAATAGGAGGCTTCGAGGCAACATATTTAGTATGCTTTTGACCTTACCTGTATGTAATGCAGCGAAGAAAAGAATCTAACAGATTTATGTCTGCAAGTATGCTGACTGGCCGTCCCGAAGAGGAAATGTCTGGCTCTCAAGGCGACCTGTTGTAAGAGCTGTCCCAGCTTCACGAGCGAGCTCGGCAAGCAATGCAGAGCATTGCCAAAGCTTTGTGGCCATCCGCCTCTCCTCCAGGAAGTATGGAGGAGGTTGTGAAGCTATTCCAAGGAGCTGGGCGGCGCTTCCAACTATGGAAGATATCGACCTACCGAGAAGGTGCGCGAGAGGCCTGGGCCATGGTAAAAACATGGTACAGCAAGCTTGATCTGAATCATATGGCCCGGGTCGGACCATTGTGGTCAGATGGAAAAGAAATTCCGGTTAGTCTGTTATATGACTAGGTAAATATAGCCACCAAGTATTCCCAATAGGATTGTAAGCTAGATAGCCTGTTAGATGGCATAGAGGAAGAAGTTTTTGAGTCCAAGTGACTATGTACTTAAATTGACAAATTTGTCCCTACTCGGATTGTAAAACAATTGTCATGGCAGACCTTTTTGCTTCGACCTCTGGACCCGAAGGTGCGGAGTGTTTCCGAATACTAGAGCGGCAACAAAGACCGGGGTATGCGTGGAAACCAGGCGTAGGGGTCAGAGTTGCTTGAACAGACAAGTTTTATCCAGCTAGCTATGTTATATTACATGTTGATTGTAAGAAACATCTTCCAGGGAGAATAGTTCCATTAAGTGTACCTTTCCCTAGGTGAACATGCGTTAGTATGCATGTCTGAACTGTGATCAAAAATTCGCAGTGTACGTAACATCCGGGGTTCATAATGTAGTGAGTGTAAAACATCTTTAGTCCGCCGACCGAATATTCCCTTAAAACGCTAGCTTTCGGCTTCACCTAGTCTATGGTACACATCTGGATGACCTGGATGTAACAATCGCAGAGGTGCTCCCTTTATGCCCTAGCTGAACAAACGGGAACGTAGGGCATAAGCACAGGAGCCAGGCAACCCAGCTTGGCCAAAACTTAAGTCATAATGGTGCATATAATGGCGAAGAAAAGGTACATATGAGAAACAAAGACACATATGTAGGGAGCTTGGCGCTTGTAAAATAATAATAATAATAATAATAATAATAATAATAATAATAATAATAATAATAATAATAATAATAATAATAATAATAATAATAATAGGCTTCTGTAAGAGAAGCCCCCAGGTATTATGAGCGTGTACATTTAAGGATGTGTACATCATAGGTGCGCGGTTGAGCCGCACCAGAGCTTAAAGCTAGAGAAAAAGTTAAAGAGAGGGAAAAAGGAGACAAAGGGAGAAGGAAACAAACAAAGAGTCTGGCTCTAGGCGTAGAATCTTCGGAGTCTGACGGCGTTCCATGGGTTTGGCTCTGAGCGATTGTCTGATGCATCACACAGGTGGTACGCTCCTCCAGTGAGAACTTCATCTATGATGAAGGGACCCTCCCACTTGGGCTTGAGTTTGTCCTTTTTCTTTTCTGGCAAGTGTAGAACAAGTTCACCAACATTATAAGTCTTGGCCCGCGCCTCTCTACTTTGATATCTGCGAGCCTGTTGTTGATAGAATGCTGAACGTGCTTTTGCAACGTCGTGCTCCTCCTCCAAGGCATCTAAACTGTCCTGCCGATCCAACTCAGCTTCTCTCTCTTCATACATGCGCACTCGAGATGAGTCATGAATGATGTCGCAGGGGAAAATGGCCTCTGCGCCGTACACCATAAAGAATGGTGTGTATCCGGTAGTGCGATTGGGCGTGGTCTGCAGCCCCCAGAGTACGGAGTCGAGCTCCTCAACCCAGTGCTTGTCTCATTCCTTCAATGATCACACTAGTCTAGGCTTAATGCCGCTCATAATAAGACCATTAGCTCGTTCGACCTGACTGTTTGTTTGTGGATGATATACCGAGGTGTAATCGAGTTTAATTTCCAATTTAGCACACCAGCTTTTCACATCGCCAGCCGTGAAATTGGAGCCATTATCGGTGATGATGCTGTGTGGGACACCATAATGGTGCACGACACCGGATATAAAGTCGATCACCGGTCCGGCTTCGGCCGTTTTCACTGGTTTGGCCTCTATCCACTTGGTGAATTTATCTACCACAACTAGTAGATATTTTTTCTTATGGCTTCCTCCTTTATGGGGTCCAACCATATCAAGCCCCCAGACCGCAAAAGGCCAGGTAATGGGGATTGTTTGTAGAGCAGTAGGCGGCATATGGCTTTGATTGGCGAAGAGTTGGCATCCGACACAACGTTGGACCAGGTAATGTGCATCTGATCGGGTCGTAGGCCAAAATAAACCTATACAGAAAGCCATACTTACAAGGGCCCGAGCTGCGGCCTGGTGACCACCGAGGCCAGCATGGATCTCGGCCAGGAGCTGCCGTCCCTCCTCTTTGGAGATACACCTTTGAAGTACTCCGGTAGCACTTTTCTTATAGAGCTCTCCATCATGGACCTTGTAGGCTTTTGAGCGCCGAACAATGCAGCGAGCCTCATTCTGGTCCTCGGGGAGCTCTCGCCTATTAAGGTAGGCCAAGAAGGGTTCGGTCCATGGGGCAATTACCGCCATTATTAGATGGGCCGATGGTGTTATCTCGGTGGCTGAGCCCCCGATGATATCAGTATTGTGTTCGGAATTTGGGTGTGTCATCGGATCCGTACTAGTGTTGCCGCTCTCATCCTGCCACACCACGGACGGCTTGAAGAGCCTTTTGAGGAATATGTTAGGCGAGACAGGGTCACGCTTGGCGCCTATGCGAGCAAGGACATCCGCTGCTTGATTACTTTCTCGAGCCACATGATGAAACTCGAGCCCCTCGAACCGGGCCGATATTTTGAGAATGGCGTTACGATAGGCCGCTGTCTTCGGATCTTTGGCGTCAAAATCTCCATTAATTTGGGATATTGCAAGGTTTGAATCCCCACGCACCTCCAGACGTTGTATGCCCATGGAGGCAGCCATCCAAAGACCATGCAATAAGGCCTCATATTCGGCTGCATTGTTGGAGTCTGTGTATAATATTTGGAGTATGTACTGGACTATGTCTCCAGTGGGGGACGTTAAGACAACGCCCACTCCTAAACCGGCCAACATTTTAGAGCCATCGAAGTGCATGACCCAGTTCGAATATGTGTCGTACTCTTTAGGGAGTTCAGCCTCTGTCCATTTGGCGATGAAGTCAGCCAGCACTTGGGATTTAATGGCTCGACGCAGTTTATATGTTATGTCAAATGGAAGGAGCTCAATGGCCCACTTGGCAATCTGGCCCATAGCATCGTGGTTGTTTATTATGTCATTGAGTGGTACATCGGAATCCACTTTGATCGAGCACTCTTGAAAGTAGTGTCGTAGTTCCAGGATGCCATGAAGACCGCATATGCTATCTTTTGGTAATGAGGGTACCGAGATTTGCATGGTGAGAGGACAGTGGATACGTAGTATACCGGTTTCTGAAGTGGAAATTTATGTCCGTCCTCCTCTTGTTCAACGACGAGTACCACGCTCACCACTTGGTGTGTTACCGAGATGTATAATAACATGGGTTCACCGACGTTCGGTGCGGACGGGATTGGGTTGCTCACTAAAAGAGCTTTTATTTGTTCCAGTCCGGCCGTTGCCGCATCTGTCCACTCAAAGTGGTTGGTACGTCAGAGAAGGCGATAAAGCGGCAATGCTTTTTCTCCTAGTCTAGAGATAAAGCGGCTTAAAGCTGCTACACATCTAGCTAGTTTTTGGACCTGTTTAAGGTCTGTTGGTGTAGCCAGTTGTGACAAAGCTCGGATTTTGGCTGGATTTGCCTCAATTCCTCTATTGGAAACGATGAAGCCTAGTAGTTTTCTAGCGGGAACACCGAAAACACACCTTTCCAGATTGAGCTTGATGTCATATGTACGGAGGTTGGCGAATGTGAGATGTAGGTCGTCTATTAGTGACTTGATGTGCCTACTTTTGATGACTACGTCATCCACATATGCTTCAACTGTCTTGCCAATTTGCTTCTCCATGCATGTTTGAATCATGCATTGGTAGGTGGAGCCGGTGTTTTTGAGCCCGAAGGGCATAGTGTTGAAGTAGAAAGGCCCATATGGGGTAATGAACGCTGTCGCGGCTTGATCGGACTCCTTCATTTTGATTTGATGGTATCTGGAGTATGCATCGAGGAAACACAACGAGTCGTGTCCTGCAGTGGCATCAATAATCTGATCGATGCGGGGGAGGGGGAGGGATCCTTAGGGCATGCCTTGTTGAGGTCTTTGAAGTCGACGCACAGGCACCAGGATTTATCCTTTTTTCCACCATCACCAGATTTGCTAGCCAGTCCGGGTGCTTTATTTCTCTGATGAATCCGGCCTCGATTAACTTGGCTAGCTCGTCCCCGATAGCTTGTTGTTTGGGTTCGGAAAAGCATCGTAGTGTTTGCTTGACCGGCTTATATCCCTTCAATATATTGAGGCTGTGCTCGGCCAATCTGCATGGGATCCCTGGCATATCAGAAGGGTGCCAGGCGAATATGTCCAATTTTCGCGTAGGAACACTCGTAGTGCGGCGTCAACCGTTGGGTCCAGCTGTTCCCCGAGAAAGGCTGTCATCTTGGGGTCCGTTGGGTGGACCTGAAATTTGACGATTTCATCTGCTGGTTTGAAAGAGGTGGATTTGGGCCGCTTATCAAGGATTACATCGTCCCTCTCCACCGTGGAGCATAGTGCGGTTAACTCTTCGGCCGCGAGGGCCTCAGACAGTGCCTTGAGGGCCAGGGATGCGGTTTTGTTTTCGGTGCGGAGGGCTATGTCCATATCACTGGCAAGAGTGATAATACCGTTGGGCCCGGGCATCTTGAGCTTCATATACCCGTAGTGAGGTATGGCTTGGAAGCATGTGAACGCATCTCACCCCAACAGGGCATGATATCCACTGTTGAAACTGGCCACATGGAAGGTTATTTCTTTGGACCGGTAGTTCTCCAGCGTGCCGAATACCACGTCAAGTGTGATTTTCCCTGTGCACCGCGCCTCCCGGCTGGAAATGATTCGTCAGAAGGTTGTATTACTCTTCTTGATGTGGCTCCTGTCTATTTCCATTTTATTGAGTGTGTCCTCATAGATGAGGTTTAACCCGCTGTCGCCGTCCATGAGCACTTTAGTGAGCTGAAAGCCATCCACAATTGGATTGAGGACCAAGGCGGCTGGTGCCCGAACTGACCGGATTCCTGGTTCGTCACTGGCATTGAAAGTTATAGCCGTGTCATTCCAGGGGTTTATTGCTGCGACTTGGCAGACTTCGGCGAGGTCACGGAGTGCCGTCTTGCACCGATTGTTTGAAGTGAAAGTCTCTAAGACCGTCAGTACTCTAAGGTCGTCGTGCTCGGGGGTGTCTTTGGTGAGGATATCCTCGCCGCTCTTCGCCACTTGCGGAGTATCCAACATGCTCTGAGGCTGTGGGTTGATTCGGTGTCCGGCATCGTGTGTATTTTGCATGGGTTATCGAGCCATCCCTCCAGGACGGTTCCATGTTCCGTAATGGGCTTTGTTTTCTTCAATATGGGGCCGAGTGCCATGCGAGGGTGCACCCTTTTTGCCCGCCCGAGGGGTTGAGCGGAAACCGGGGGTTCCCAGCGAGCTGTCTGAGTTTTCCAGGCACTTTCTATTGTGCAGTACTTCTTTACTATAGTTGCCAAGTCAGCGATGTGTAATACGCGACGGCGGTTGATGGCGTGAGGATTCCTTCGTCCGTGCAATTATTGCAGAATACTAAAATCGCGTCCTCATCGCGGCAATCTTTAATCTTGTCTTCGACAAGGAGGAACCTGGCCCAAAAGTGATGGACTGTTTCCTGAGACTATTGTCGTATGCACGTGAGGTCACATATATCCGGATGACCAGAATTATTTGGCGAATATTGCTTGTGGTGGGTGGATGGCTTTAAATCCAAACCCTGGCCCAGTTTGGAGTCCGGAGCTTGAAGAATTTCTCAGCTTAATAGTTCGGGCTCCGGGATGTCAACTGATTTTTTAGGCCCAACGTCTGACTCTAGGTTCGGAGGGCTGGGAGTGTCGTTCTGCAGACAGGTATCCGGCTGTTCGAGCTTGGATATCAGAACATAGTTCGTCTTCAACATAGAGGAAGAGTCGTTATTTTTCTCCTCTACGACCACTATCTGATGGGTGATCGACGGAGATTTAATTTCTCTCTGATCGGGTTTAAGCCCATTCCGATCATAGTCTGTAGCGACCCCCATGGCGGCGATGCAATCCAGGAGTTCATTTCAATACGACAACTCTGTCGGATCCATCCGTTTGGAGTATTCGGAGTCAACACGGAGGCGATTTTTGATGACCTGAGAGGTCACCGTCGGCTTAACGACCGAATGGGCGATCATGGTAAAGTCACCTAACCGGAGGGTTTGGCCTGAGGCTAGGGCTCCTCCGGAGGTGATGCTATCCTTGATGACAAGGCGAGCCATCAATCCTGTCTTTGATGTCACAGTGGAAATCTCAATGAAAGCACCAATGTCGGTGTCAAAACTGGCGGATCTCGGGTAGGGGGTCCCGAACTGTGGGTCTAGGGTCGATGGTAGCAGGAGACGGGGGACACAATGTTTACCCAGGTTCAGGCCCTCTCGATGGAGGTAATACCCTACTTCCTGCTTGATTGATCTTGATGAATATGAAGGTTACAAGAGTTGATCTACCACGAGATTGTAATGGCTAAACCCTAGAAGTCTAGCATGTATGATTGTGATTGCCTCTACGGACTAAACCCTTCGGTGTATATAGACACCGGAGGGGACTAGGGTTGTACAAAGTCAGTTACAGAGAAAGGAATCTACATATCCAAATACCAAGCTTGCGATCCACGCAAAGGAGAGTCCTATCCGGACACGGGAGGGAGTCTTCTGTCTTGTATCTTCTCGGCCCATCAGTCTGGCCCACGTCACATAGGTCAGACGCCCGAGGACCCCTTAATCCAGGACTCCCTAAAAGGGAGAGTGTGTATTTCATAGATCCTGCATTAGCAAATGGCACAACATTAGATGGTAAGGACCTACGATACTGGGCCATTAACATGGTCGTCCGTATCTTTGAAAACACGTCCCATGCAGAATCATTTCTCTTGCCATATCATGAATGGTAAGTCAAGTAAACAACCAAGCATACACTGGTTTTCTTTTCAGATTTTTACATAATTCGTACCATGGCTTTCTTAATATGTAGCAATCACTGGATATTGGTATTCATTGTTCCAAACAAGAACACAGTTTACTACATGGATTCTCTCAGAGAGTCAACAAACGCTCAGGATCTGATGCATCTTCAACAATTCATGGATAGGTATTGAATTCTATGATGTTGAAATTAATTTGCATTCATATCTGGTTCAATAATTGATGTTGTCAAAATTCATCTTGATTTGCAGTGTGCTCGCATTGTGGAAAACTAAACCAGGGAACCTGTTCAAGAGGGAACTACCTCTGCAGCACGAGATTGTTTCTCCGATAACACACCAAAATCCGTTATTTTGGGAAAATTTATCCAATAGTCTGCAAATGCCTTTTATTACGCTAGGTAAATGTTCAAGCCTCTAAATAAACCTCTTTCTATTTCCGTCCAAAGAAAAAAAATACATCTAACACCGGTTAGGTTATTCCTAACAGGACAAATACATGACTAATTCTATACACAAATTCAGTGTTCTCAGCAACAAGCAGGGACGAACCTTTGTGGGTACTATGTATGTAGACACATGATCTCCATATGCCAATCTGCTGATAGTTGTGAAGATCCTCGCGAATTAGTACCAGTAAGTCTATCTTAATTAATATCTTCTACTCCACTCATATGGCACATTCTGATCTTTAAAATACTATAGCTCATCTTAGAACCGAGGACCCCTCAACCGCTCCCCGCTGGTGAATTGCTGATGGTTCGGAGATTTATCAGCGACTTCTTCCTGAATCACTACATCAATCCCATTGGTGCTAATGAAGATTTGAGCATGCTTTATCCTAAAACATTGACTAAGAGTTAGCCACTAAACATATACGAATGGATCCATTGTTTTCCATCTGATGAGGTCTTCGTATTTCGTACACTATGATTAATTAAATAATGCATATATGTGTCGACAAATCATTGGAATTTAGCTGCCATATGTTCAATTGCAATTGTTTTGAAATCTGATGAATATTCTTCCTATGGACACTATTTGTTCAATTGATTATTGTGGTGAATTTTCTTTTTGCATGCCGATTCAAAATCGGATATTTTTGTTTTAACCTGGCAATTGCTCCGCACACGGTTCAACTAAATGAGTGTGTGTGTGATCCACATCGGAAAGCATACGTCAATCGTAGCGGAACCATCGGTGATACACAACAGATCGCAAATGATTTGCAGCGCTACTACGTGTGCGTAGGGTCTCTAGAACCGTTTGTGATATCACGTAATCGCACACGAGAGCTCGGAGTAAACTGTGCCCAATGTAAAATACAATCCTAATGTGACACCCTGGTTTTTGCCCTTTTGCTTTTTGTGGGTTTTATTGCATTTTGAATTGAATTTGAGTTTTTGAATCAACTCATTTTTACTTAATCACTTGGGCATTTCTTTGATTTTCACCCAAGTGACCCATCTCGTCTCCAAACTCATCCCTTGCCCTCTGATATACCCAAATATAACCTTGGGAATATTTTTCTTAAAAGAAAAATATTCATTTTCTCTCAAAAATGGTACTTCAGTCACTTCTGCTCCAAAGCAACCCTCATTTTTCTTGCCCACAAAAATCTGAGCAAATTCCTGAATATTCTTTGGACCTTGGCACACCTCCCTGTGCAAAATATTTCATTGTTATTTTGAATATTTTTCCTACAGAAAATCATTTCTGTTATGGTCAGAAAGTGCATGTTGTGAACGAAGTGTCTTTTTCCTTGATCTTTTGGAGCTGAAATTTTTAGGGCTTCATTACCCTCCTAAGTAACCCCTAGATAGCAAAAATCAGCTCTTAACTCTCTCTAGATTTTCTCTATTAAGCTCCAAAGTTTCTGTCCAAAAACTTGCCAAGAAGCTACAGCCTCACCCAGTCGGCCTGGCATTAACTTAGATGCTTGGATCGACCTAGCCTTGCAAAGGAAACACCCAGCGCGTCGCGTGGCCGGAGTTCACGTGGTGACCGCGCGAGGACAAGGCCCCTAGCATGTGGCCGACACGGTCTACATGGCGCCAGCACCTCTGTTTCGCTCATCCCCGCATCAGAGCTCGCCAGCCTGCCGTACCGCGCCACCACCCTCGAATCATCGCCCTTGACCCTCCCTGCCGCTCGCCAACACCGGAGTTCACCACAGCAAGCACGGGCACGATGAGGCAAAGTGCACAGTGCACCCGTGCCCTAGTGGTCATCCCCGCCCGCATCCTGTGCTCGTCCGCGTCCTGCCATAGTGGCTGCATGAGCTATGGAGTCTTTCCCCTCTCTCACTGACGCTCCTCGTCGCTTCCTGGAGAATCCAGAGAGTTCGCCAGAGCTCGCAACCCTGCCTCGGCTCCCCTATATATAGTGCCCCTCCCTCGCCCCTCCGTGCATCTCACTGCACTCCTATGCATCCACAACTCCTCCTAGATAATCGCGGCCCGGCAGGGCAGGCCTCTGGCCGCCATTCCCCTCTCGAGCTCGCCGACAATCCCCTCCCTCGGCCATCCACATCTCTAGTGCCCATTAAGCTCAATCCACTCTTCCACGGCCTCCCTAGCAGTCCATTGGTGCGAGAGAAACCCCCTGGAGCCCTTGGAGTCGCCCATCCTCGCTGTCTTATTCATCTCCGACGAGGCTCGTCCGCAGCCGCTGCTGGAGACGCTCGTTCTGGTCGACTCCATCCAGCTCCTGCCTTGCCACGGGTACGAGCAGGTGCGCCAGGACCCCCTCTCATGATCCCTTCCTTCCTCGACGGCCATCGTGCCCTCCTTGCCGGAGAGAGCCCCGACGATGAGCCATTGTCCCCTGTTTCTCTCCCTATCTCTCAAAACCCGACGGGTGAGGCCCACTGCCAGCCTCTCCATTCGCGCCCGAAGCGGTACGAGTGAAGGCGTATTCTCTAGAATACGCCTTCGACGTCACCCCTCTCTAATTTTCTGAAAAATGAATTTAAATTCAAAAATCTGACTGAACTTTGACCAGCTATAACTCCTATTCTATATGTCCAAATGACATGATTCTTTTTGCATTGGTTTTGTGTTGAAATTCTCTATCAGCTTGCAAAAGATGAGATTTTTTCTTGTTGTGATTATTTTGTAGTGAATTAAACAGTGTTATGTGAAATTTTCTTTTTACTATTTTAATTCTTTTGAGAATGAAATTGTTGCCTTGAAGATAACCAGGAGGAGTGTGAGCCTCCTCTGCACTAAGGCAAGCCATCACAAAAATTTGCAAGAATGTAATTTCAATAACTATGATTTTCACTTGAATATGATTATTTTAAATGCATATAGAAATTCCATATAAATTCATTCGATGCTAGTTGCTTGTTCTTGCTGTGATTATTCTGTTATCAGTAGCATTGTAGTTGGATGGTTAAGTTTATGCAGTTGAATAATGTGACATTACGCTTGATTTAGTTAATATCGATTATGTTGAAAATTATGCATAAGTTGTCATTGCATTTTCATGGCATACTATGACTCGGTGAAATTTTTTGCAAGTTAAAACCTGACAATAAACCGACTTGAACATGTTTGTTGATCGAGTCATGGTGCCACCGAATCGAGCTTCCCAAAGTGCAACCACATTTGCCTTTATTAGGGGGGCCCTTTCTTGGTCTATTATTATGCCTCTCGCAGGTGCCTCCAACTAGGGAAGGTTATGCGCTGGCGCTACCCTAGCCCGGTAGGCAGGTATAACCTTGTGTGCCCGTAGTTATTTTGGTACCATGCCCCCGTTTGGGACGATTGTTTTGCCACGACGGTGGCCGTTGGATGTCCGGAGTGGCATCGGGCCCACCCATGACTTAGCCCAAAGGGGGGTGGTTGGAGTGTCATGGCAATAGATGGTTCTGTCGGAACACCATTAGTCCACCAAAATGGGAGTCCGAGGCCATGGGTTCCGTGGTGTGGGTACAATGTGCTAACCTCTACAGAGTGTATTTAATCTATCGATATCTGCGTCCTCGGTCATGGACACAAGTTTGTAGTAGGTCACACCGTGGACCAACAAAAGTATTAAACTTGCACACTAAATGAATATTTGTGGCAGTGATTATGTTGGTGAAATTGTTGAGACCACCAAGGTGGTTTCCTTTGTGATCCGGAAGTGATCACCTTGATATGATGAGGTTCGTGGTTACAAGGTGACCAAGATGGTAAGTGGGTCGGAAAGGCCCTGCTATGAGCACGATCACTTCATGAGTAGCATGTTAATTCTTGCATTAAACTTTCTTAAATATCATTGTTGTTGTTTGCCATTGTTGTTTTGTTTGTGTGAGCTCGCAAGTACATTCAATGTATTGACCTGGCGTGTCATGCCAGTTTCAGGAGAAGTCATACCGGAGTTGGAGTTGCATATCGTATCGCAGTCTAGACCGTGTCCACATCAGTGTCCATGTGAGATGGAGTTCTTCTACGTCGTCGTTCCACTGCGTGTAGTCTTATCATGATGTCGAGGCCCCTGCTCATGTCTATAAACAATGTACATAAGTTCAGCCGCATCGAGTGTGCGTCTTGGCCTCACTACTTGATGTAATATCAAGATCTATGTTCTGCTAGTATCAATAAAGCGGTTATATTTCTGTACCAACTTGTTGTGTGTTGCCAGACGACTTGATCTCTGGGTTGGCAATGCAAGGCAAATTGGTCGCTCTAAGTCGGGGTGCCACAACGATTGGTACCAAAGCCGCGTTGACTATAGGGCACGCTAGACAGCTAACGCGTTACTTCAGACGATAGACATTAGCTTTGAGTGCCGCTAGTGCTTGTGTGCTTTTGGTTGTTGCATTGCATGCCTATAGTTTATTTTATTACTAACCGACTAATGGTTGTGAGTGTAGATTGCTCCAGTGCCGTATGTGTGTCAGTTGGAGCTGGCACCATACACTTTGCTGCACCTTCTTCGGAATGTATGGCGTCCTCTCTAGCATCAAGGTGATGACCCGGTGTATCGGGTGTACCGGGAGGGCCTGGCAGCCTCCGTACTCGAGTATCACGCGATGGTTACTTTGCGTTGCAGTTCGACATCTCGCACATACACCCGGTCTTCTAGGAGTGGTTTCGCTTGTACACCCGCTCAGGCTGTTCAGTTTGCTGCGTTCGAGATTCTCGTTGAGTTATGCTATAACAAGGTCCAAATGCAGACTCATCTAGGATTCGACTACTACCCATCCCTGCATGATGATGGGCGTGTCTGCTTTTCTGTTAGTGATACGGCGAGCAATAGTCCCTCTAGCTACCTTTCCCGCTATATCATTGATAGCTTTCTTCTGATTTATGAGCTGGCCCAAGAGCTGACTCATGCTCGTACCACTTTGATGGCCGCTTGATCCAGTTTTGTTCCACCTTCGATAGGGTTTACCCCCATTATTCCCCCAGCTTCTAGCTCGCCAGGTACCCCGATTACCCCTCCGAGTAACTTGGGCACCTCGACACTGACTCCCCATGGGCCCCCTGTCGAGTGGGCTTCACTTCTTGCTACTCCTGCAACCCCTATGTTCCAGACTCATCTAGCACCCGCCCCTGAGGGAGAGCCCTCGAGGCAGCACCGTCGTGTTACCTTTAACCTAGAGGTTTTCGTTAACGTCGTCAGTTCAGGATCTGATTCCAGGTCAGGGGAGGACCCAGCAGGACCAATAGAGCACTAGATCACCAGAGTATCCGTGGTTGTCATGATGCTTGGATGTATGAATGTAGTCGTACCTGTCATGATGTTTCCTTTTATGTATGAGTGTAGTCGTACCTGTCATGATGTTTCCTTTTAGGTATGAGTCTATGTATAATTATGTTGGAACCTTTCTCCATTATTTCTCGCCTTGGTTTTTGTCATTTCTCTTCGGGCTTTGTCGCTTGCTTTTCTTACCCGTTCATGGATGTTGCTCATCTCGATGCTTCATATTGGGAAATATAAATAGGATGACACGAGGAGGTAGCAGCAGTCAGGCAGGTGACGATACTCCTGTTCATTGCTCTGCCCGACAAGCAGGGCATTCCCCCGAACCATATCAGCCACCACCACCTCCTGCACTACAACCACCTACAACAGAGCAGATGATGAGAATGTTCGAAGAAAGGAGAAACCAAGATTTACTTGAATTACTCAAAAGTGTGCAACCTATGGTTCGGCAGAATGGAAATCGGTATGGCAATCACTCCAAGCTATCAGACTTTTAGAGGACTAAGCCTCCCAGTTTCAGTCAAGTTATCGATCCTTTGGAAGCCGATGATTGGTTGCGAACTATTGAGAAGAAGCTTGAAATTTCCCGCACTAAAGAAGCCAAGAAGGTTCCATTTGATACACAATATCTTGAAGGAGATGGTGCTATACGGTGGGATAATACTAAGGCTATGTGGCCTGCGGACGATCAGATCACTTGGGATAAATTCAAGGACAATTTCCGCAAGTACCACATTCCCGCCGGTATCATGAAAGTCAAGCAGGGTGAGTTTCTCGCTCTCACTCAAGGAAACATGTCAGTAAGTGAGTATTTGCATAAAATTCAATCACTTGGCTCGTTATTCCCTCTATGATGTGGGCACTGAAGAGAGGAAGATCGATCGATTCCTTGGAGGACTCAATCAGCACCTTCGATGCACACTCAGCATGTTCGACTTCCCCGAATTTCAAACTTTGGTAAACAAGGCCCTTATAGCAAAAAGGGAACACAAGTTTGTTCACGATAATAAGCCAGTTTATAATGATCATAAACGCAAGTTTGAGCCCAAGAAGGATGGACAGCCAGTTCAGAAGGCTCGTACCTGGTAGCATCCTCAGTTTGAGTTTAAACCAACCTGGCAGCAGAATACCAACAAGACCAACAATCAAGTCAAGAACATTGTGGCCAATCTTGTCCGGGAAGACTATCAGCGCAGCAACGCATGTTTCTCTTGTGGGCAGATCAAACACTATGCAAAATAGTGTCCCAAAAACAGCAAGCCGAATGCACCCCTCAAGCCTCAAGTCAACCACGTGGAATCCTACACCGAGGAGGAGCTGATCCAAGGCCAGGTACATCATCTGTCCACCGAAGAAGCCCAAGAAAACCCCAAAGTGGTCATTGGTATGATTCCTATTAATAACATACACGCAATCATTTTATTCGACTTGGGGGGCTTCCCATTCCTTTATTTCGTGGAGTTTTGTTGCCCAAAACAATTTCTTGCTCTATTCTTGACAAAAGAATGATGGTGCAATCAACAGGATGCATGCTCAAAACAAATTTGGTATGCCGTGACTTGGAAATAATGATTCTTGGAGTCATGTTCCTACCACACTGGTAGCCACTGAATTCGCAAGGTTGGACATCTTATTGGGAATGGATTGGCTGACAAAGCATCAGGTCTGCATCAATTATGCAACAAGGGAAGTTACATTAACAAATCCGGCAGGACAGATAGTGAGGTTTGCGGCTTGTAAAACCATGCCTAAAAAGGAAATGGTTTTTGTAGCAATATCCTTAGATGTGGAATGAATACAAGTGTCAGTGAGTTTCCAGATGTATTCCTTAAAGAATTACCAGGAATGCCACCAGATCGGGAACTCGAGTTTGCCATTGATCTCGTGCCAGGAACGACACCCATATACAAGAAATATTACCGGATGCCTTCATCCGAACTAGTTGAGCTAAACAAACAACTCGATGAGATGCTTAAGAAAGGATACATCCACCCCAGTTCTTCGCCCTGGGGGTCACCTACCATATTCGTAAACAAGAAAGATGGTAGTCTTCGAATGTGTATAGACTACCGTTAGCTCAACGATGTTACTATCAAGAACAAGTACCCGCTCCCCAAAATTGATGATTTGTTCAATCAACTGCATGGAGCTCAAATATTTTCCAAGATTGATTTAAGGACCGGGTATCATCAACTCAAGATCAGGAAGGAAGATATTCCTAAGACCGCATTCACCACTCGTTACAGTCTATATGAATACACAATTATGTCATTCGGGCTGACTAATGCTCCTACCTTTTTCATGCATATGATGAACAAAGTGTTCATGGATTTTTTGGACAAAATTGTGGTGGTCTTTATCGACGATATTCTCATATACTCCAGGGGAGAAGAAGAGCATAAACAACATCTCCGAGTAGTATTGCAAAGGATTCGTGACCACCAATTATATGCAAAATTCAGTAAGTGTGAATTTTGTCTTAAGCAAGTTGGATTTTTGGGGCACATACTCTCTGCCGAAGGAATAGCTGTGGATCTAAGCAAGATTAAGGATGTGCTAAAATGGCCAGCACCCACGTCAGTGACAGAAATCAGAAGTTTTCTAGGGCTTGCTGGTTATTATTGTCAATTTATTGAAGGCTTCTCCAAGATTGCTAAGCCCATGACAGAATTACTCAAGAAAGACCAAATGTTCATATGGTCAGAAGATTGTGAGAAGAGCTTTAATGAATTAAAGACTCGGTTGACCCCAGCACCCGTGTTGACACTCCTAGACATCTATCAAAGCTTTGATGTATACTGCAACGCATGAAGAAGCGGCCTAGGATGCGTACTCATGCAAGATGACAAGGTTGTGGCTTATGCATCCCGACAGCTACGACCACACAAAGGGAATTATCCTACTCATGACTTGGAGCTAGCAGCCATTATGCATGCCTTAAAATTTTGGATGCATTATGGCAAGCGGTGTCAAATATTCACCGACCAAAAATGTCTCAAGTACATATTTACTCAACCTGATTTGAATCTCCGACAAAGAAGATGGCTTGAGTTGGTTAAGGATTATGACCTCGGGATAATCTATCACCCGTGTAAAGCTAACATGGTTGAGGATGTTCTCAGTCGCAAGCCAGTCACAGTCAATGCATTAATGACATCTTAGCCGCCCGAGCTACAAGAAGAAATGGCCCAGCTCAATTTAATCATTGTTGTGACTAACTGCACCAATATGATGGTAGTCACTCCCACTCTAGAAGAAGAAATTTGTAAAGCTTAGTCGGAAGATACGTTCTTGCAACACCAGGTCACCCGGATAAAGGACGGCAAGACTCAAGACTTTCTGATGGATGAGCAAGGTACCATACAATTTCGAGGACGAATATGTGTACCCAAAGTAGAAGATTTGAGGAAGAAGATATTAATGGAAGCACAAGAATCCTCATACTCAATCCATCCCGGAGGTACAAAAATGTACAAGGACCTCAAGCAAACGTTTTGGTGGGATGGGATGAAGAAGGATATTGCATACTTCGTCGCCTGCTGTGATATATGCAATAGGGTTAAAGCGGAACATCAAAAACCCGCCGGGTTACTTCATCCTTTGCCCGTTCCACAATGGAAATGGGACGATGTCTGCTTGGACTTTATTACCTGTCTTCCAACCAGCCCTCGTGGAAACAACGCTATATGGGTCGTGGTGGACATGCTAACCAAGGTGGTCCATTTCATTCCTATCTGGACCACATAACGTGCAAATCAACTGGCTCAACTCTACGTGTCCCGAATCATCAGTTTGCATGGCGTACCTAGAACTATCACCTGAGATCGAGGATCCCTTTTTACCTCAGCATTCTGGTCACATCTTCACCAAGACTTGGGGACATCATTGAAATATATCACAACTTATCACCCTCAGACAAATGGCCAGACGAAACGAGTCAATCAAATACTGGAGGTCATGCTCAAGGCATGTGCTCTTGCTCAAGGACCCAAATGGGAAGAGAGCTTACCCTATGCTTTGTTATCCTACAACAGCTATCAAGCCAGCCTCAAGATGTCACCATATGAAGCCTTGTATGGACACAAGTGTCGTACCCCCTTTAACTGGTCCTAGACTGGAGACAGTCATATTTTCAGGACTAACTTGATGATGTAAGCCGAGAAGCAAGTCAGGGAAATCCGAGACAGATTACAACTAGCCAAGTCTCGAAACAAGAGCTACTATGATGCTAAGCACCGACAAATTAGTTTTGAACTTGGTGAATATGTCTACCTCAGAGTCACACCTATGAAAGGAGTCTAGAGTTTCAGACTCGAGGAAAGCTTGCACCAAGGTATATTGGTCCATTTCCAGTTATGTCCAAGGCTGGCACAGTGGCATATCAATTGGAACTTCCTCCGGAACTGTCAGAGATACATGATGTCTTTCACGTATCACAATTGCGAAGGTGTATCTCACCACCTAAGAAATGGAATGGTATGGTAGAAATAGAGCTTGCCAATGATCTGACATATGAAGAGAAACCTTTCCGAACATTAGGTGAGATGGAAAGAGTCACGAGCAGCAAGTTAGTTAAGTTTTACAAAGTGCAGTGGGAACACCATACCGAAGGTGGAGCTACCTGGGAAAGAGAGGACTTTTTAAGGATGGCATATCCCGAATTATTTCCTGAGAAACCAGATTTCGAGGACGAGATTCATCCTAAGAGGGGGAGGTTTGTGACACCCTGTTTTTTGCCCTTTTGTTTTTTCTAGGTTTTATTGCATTTTGAAATGAATTTGAGTTTTTGAATCAACTCATTTGGACTTCATCACTTGGGCATTTCTTTGATTTTCACCCAAGTGACTCATCTCACCTCCAAACTCATCCATTGCCCTCTGATATACCAAAATATAACCTTGGGAATATTTTCTTTTAAGAAAAATATTCATTTTCTCTCTAAAATAGCACTTCAGTCACTTCTGCTCCAAAGCATCCCTCATTTTTCTTGCCCACAAAAATCTGAGAAAATTCCTGAATATTCTTTGGACCTTGGCACACCTCCTTGTCCAAAAATATTTCATTATTATTTCGAATATTTTTGCTACAGAAAATCTTTTCTATTCTGGTCAGAAAGTGCATGTTGTGAAGGAAGTGTATTTTTCCTTGATCTGCTGGAGTTGACAGTTTTAGGGCTTCATTACCCTCCTAAGTAACCCCTAGATACCAAAAAAAGCTCTTAACTCTCTCTATATTTTTCTCTGTTAAGCTCTAAAGTTTTTGTCCAGATACTTGCCAAGAAGCTACAGCCTCACCCAGTCGGCCTGACATTAACTTAGATGCTTGGATAGACCTAGCCTCGCAAAGACAACACCCAAGACATGCATTTACTACCCAACGCGTCGTGTAGCCAGAGTTCATGCGGTGACCGCGCGAGGACAAGGCCCCAGGCATGTGGTCGATGCGCTCTACGTCGCGCCAGCGCTTCTGTTTTGCTCCTGCCCATGTTGGAGCTCGCCTTAGCCTGCCGCACCGCGCTACCTCCCTCGACTCATTGCCCTCGAGGCCTCCCTGCCGCTTGCCAACGCCGGAGTTCGCCGCAGCAAGCAGGTGCACGACGAGGCCAAGTGCATAGTGCGCCCGTACCCCTGTGCTCCTCTCCACCCGCGTCATGTGCTCGTCCGCATCCTCCCACAGTGGACGTGTGAGCTGTTGAGTCTTTCCCCTCTCTCACGGACGCTCCTCGTCGATTCCGAAGACTCCAGAGAGCTCGCGACACCGCCTCGGCTCCCCTATATATAGAACCCCTCCCTCACCCCTCCGAGCATATCACCGCATTCCTCTACATCCACAACTCCTCCTAGATAGTCGCGGCCTAGCAGGTGAGACGTCTCCAACGTATCTATAATTTATGAAGTATTCATGTCATGTTTATAACAATTTTATATGGTTTTGGTATGATTTGATTAGAACTAACCCGCACTGACGTTGTTTCCAGCAGAACTACCATGGTGTTGTTTTTGTGCAGAAATAAAAGTTCCTAGAATGGGCTGAATATTTACAGAGAATATTTTTGGGAAGTATAAAAAATACTAGAGTGAAAATATACTAGAGAGGAGCTCGGGGGTAACCACAAGGGTGGGGGCGCCCCCACCCCCTTAGGGCGCCCCCCTATCTTGTTGTCGCCTCGTGGGCCACCTTGACTTGTCCCCGATGCCAAACACTTCTATAAATTGAGGAAACTCCAGAATGAAACCTGGATCAGGAGTTCCGCTACCGCAGGCCTCTGTAGACACGAAAAATCAATCTAGGCACTCTCTGGCACCCTGCCGGAGGGGTTCATCATCACCGGAGGCCATGGAGGAGGATCCTGGAGGAGGCCATCATCACCATGGAGGCCAAGTACCAGAGGGAGAACCTCTCCCCATCTAGGGGGGAGGCCATGGAGGAGGAAGCACAAGGGGGAGAACCCGCCCTCTCTCTCTCGGTGGCGCCGGAGTGCCATCAGGGGAGCCATCGCCGCGGGATCGTCTTCATCAACATCACCATCTTCATAACCATCCTCATCTCTTTTATGCGGTCCACTCTCCCGCACCCCGCTGTAATCCCCTACTTGAACATGGTGCTTTATGCCACATATTATGATCCAATGATGTGTTGCCATCCTATGATGTTTCGAGTAGATTTCTTTTGTCCGTTAGGTTGATTGATGATATAGGTTGGTTTGAGTTGTATGTTTTATTTTGGTGTTGTCCTATGGTGCCTTCCGTGCCGCGCACACGTGAAGGATTCTCGCTGTAGGGTGTGGCAATACGTTCATGATTCGCTTATAGTGGGTTGCTTGAGTGACAGAAGCATAAACCCGAGTAAGGGGGTTGTTGCGTATGGGTTAAAGGGGACTTGGTACTTTAATGCTATGGTTGGGTTTTACCTTAATGATCTTTAGTAGTTGCGGATGCTTGCTAGAGTTCCAATCATAAGTGCATATGATCCAAGAAGAGAAAGTATGTTAGCTTATGCCTCTCCCTCATATGAAATTGCAATGACGATTACCGATCTTGTTAACAATTGCCTAGGATAATTTGGCACACTGACCCATCATTATTCCACACTCGCTATTTATAATATATAGTAATATATTCTAACTTTATGTTAACAACACCTACGTTTATATTTTTGTTCTCCGATATCATGCAAATTTATCCTCTTCATACCCACAACATAGTTTTATTTCTTGTTTCTAGATGGAAGCAAATGTTCGGTGTACGTAGAGTCATATCAGTGGCAGATAGGACTTGAGAGAATATTGATCTTATCTTTAGCTCCTTGTGGGTTCGACACTCCATACTTATCACTTCCACCTTTGGAAATTTCTATGATGATTCCTTGCACTTGGGGATTATCAGCAGGGCAGGCCTCTGGCCGCCATTCCCCTCCCGAGCTTGCCAGCGATCTCCTTCCTCGGCCATCCACCTCTCCAGTGCCCCTCGAGCTCAATCCACTCTTCCAGAGCCTCCCTAGCAGTCCATTGGTGTGAGAGAAACCCCCTGGAGCCCTTGGAGTCTCCCATCCCCGCCATCTTCTTCATCTTCGACGAGCCTCGTCCGTAGCCGCCGCTGGAGACGCTCATTCCGGTTGACTCCATCCACCTCCTGCCTTGCCACGGGTACGAGAAAGTGCTCCAGGACCACCTCTCTTGATCCCTCCCTTCCTGTACGGCCGCCGTGCCCTCCTCGCTAGAGAGAGCCCCAGCGATGAGCCACCATCCCATGTTTCTCTCCCCCTCTCTCAAAACCTGACGGGTGGGCCCTGCTGTCAGCCTCTCCACTTGCGCCCTAAGCGGTACGAGTGGAGGCATTTTCACTAGAATACGCCTTCGACATCACCCCTCTCTGATTTTCTAAAAAATCAATTTAAATTCAGAAATCTGACTGAACTTTGACCAGCTATAACTCCTATTCTATAAATCGAAATGACGTGATTCTTTTTGCATTGGTTTTGTGTTGAAAGTCTCTATCAGCATGCAAAAGATGAAATTTTTTATTGTTGTGATTATTTTATGGTGAATTAAACAATGTTATGTGACATTTTCTTTTTGCTATTTTAATAATTTTCAGATGGAAATTGTTGCCTTGAAGATAACTAGGAGGAGTGTGACCCTCCTCTACACTAAGGCAAGCCATCACAAATATTTGCAACAATTTCATTTCAGTAACTATGATTTTCACTTGAATATGATTATTTTAAATGCATTATAGAAATTTTATATAAATTCATTTGATGCTAGGTGCATGTTCTTGTTTTGATTATTCTGTTATCAGTAGCATTATAGTTGGATGGTTAAGTTTATGCAGTAGAATAATGTCACATTATGCTTGATTTAGTTAATATCGAGATTATGTTGAAAATGATGCGTAAGTTGTCAATGCATTTTTCACGGCATACGATGACTCGGTGATTTTTTTGCAAATTGAAACCTGATAATAAACCAACTTGAACATGTTGTTGATCGAGTCATGGTGCTACCGAATTGAGCTTCCCAAAGTGCAACCACATTTTCCTTTATGAGGGGGGCCCTTTCTCATTCTATTGTTATGCCTCTCGCCGGTGCGTCCAACTAGGGAAGGTTATGCGCTGGCGCTTCCCTGGCTCGGTAGGCAGGTATAACCTTCTGTGCCCGTAGTTATTTTGGTACCATGTCCCCGTTTGGGATGATTGTTTTGCCACGACGGTGGCCGTTGGATGTGCGGAGTGGCATCGAGGCCACCCATGACTTAGCCAAAAGGGGAGTTGGTCAGAGTGGCCAGGAGAGTGTCATGGTAATAGACTGGTTCTGTCGGAACGCCATTGGTCCACCTGAATGGGAGTCCGAGGCCATGGGTTCCATGGTGTGTGTATAATGTGCTAACCTCTGAAGAGTGTATTTAATCTATCGATAGCCGCGTCCCCGGTCATGGACACAAGTTTGTAGTAGGTCACACCGTGGATCAACGAAAATATTAAACTTGCACACTAAATGAATATCTATGGCACTGGTTATGTTGATGAAATTGTTGAGACCACCGAGGTGGTTTCGTTTGTAATCCGAAAGTGATCACCTTGATATGATGAGGTTCGTGGTTATAAGGTGACCGAGGTGGTAAGCGGGTCAGAAAGACCCTGTTATGAGCACGATCACTTCATGAGTAGCATGTTAATTCTTGCATTAAACCTGCTTAAATATCATTTTTGTTGTTTGCCATTGTTGTTTTGTTTATGTGAGCTTGCAAGTACATTCAATGTACTGACCTGGCATGTCATGCCAGTTTTAGGAGAAGTCATACCGGAGTTGGAGTTGCATATCGTATCGTCTAGACCGTGTCCACATCAGTGTCCCTTTGAGATGGAGTTCTTCTACATCGTCATTGCGCTGCCACGTAGTCTTATCATGACGTCGAGGCCCCTGCTCATGTCTACTAAATAATGTACATAAGTTCAGCTCCACAGAGTGTGCCGCTTGGCCTCGCTACTTGATGTAATATCAAGCTCTATGTTCCGCTAGTATCGGTAAAGCGGTTGTATTTCTATACCAAGTTGTTGTGTGTTGCCAGAAGACTTGATCGTTGGGCTGGCAATGCAAGGCAAACCGGTCGCTCTGAGCCGGGGTGCCACACCCAGTCATAATTTTTTTAGGAAACGTGTGGGATCCCAAAAGAAAAGCACACGTCACTCTTGCCGCAACCGTCGGTGATACACAACAAATCACAAACGGCTTGCAGCACTTGTATGTGTGCAAAGGGGCTCCTGAACCATTTGTGATAGAACATTATTGCACACGGTAATTGTTGTGAAACGTGTGCAATGGAGTCTTGCATGGTAGACGGGTTCCGCAAAAAACTCATGTGCGATGGGGCGCATATCGCACACAGTTCATATATTGACCCGTGTGCCTTACATATTGTTTCCCAAACGGTTCATTACGACACACCGTTTGGTTTCATTGCATCATTAGAAACGTTTAATCACTGATCCCACACGTGATAAATAATTTAGTGTGTGTTGCATTGCACACGATTACATTTTGCAAGGCGTCTGGATCATGGCTCCATATCCCCGACGGTTTCTGGGTCGTGTGGGAAGGACCCCCTATCACAGTCAGTCACTTGGCGACGGTTCCAAATGCCATTGTGGAAAGGGGTTAAAAATCATTTGTATAGCACCTCATTGTACTAGTGTATGCAACTTCCCACCGAGTCTCCCATCCTTAGACTACTCCAGCCCCAGCATGCTTAACTTCTGCATTCTATTCGACTCGGTTAGCGGATGGGAAGCCGCCCCTTGCTGACAAGACTTGCCTCCTTGCCTTTAAGGCGTTTCACGCCGGTCACCCTATGGGACCAACTCCCTACTATCACACACGTTTGTGCTTTTAGAAATTGTGTGCAATATTTACATGGTCGGTGTGTCGCCGCCTAGCCTTCTATTGTTGACACTGGCAGCGGCAAACCGATGGATGAAGAGGCGGGAAACTGATGGGAGGAGTGGCGGGAAATGATAGCGTGTTTGTATATAAAACACAATTAATATGGAGAACTTAGTAAAGAAGGAAGCGTGAGCTAGCACGACACATGTGCACAGTGCTTACCCACGGGTGGCCGACGGTTGACCAGAACCGCTTTAAATATTCAGGGTTTGTTTGGCCTTTTTTATACATTATAATTAAGTTTTGTAAGCATTAATTTAATGTGTGTAATTCAAATTAGTGCACAAAAATGGCTAAAAAAATCATACATGTGTCCTTGGATGCATGTTTAGGTCCCATGCAAAGAATGGGAATGGATTACAACCGTCTCGGCATCTGGCTCGGCCTCGAACATTGAGAATCTCGGTTTTTAAATCCCCATAAATCCAAAACTCACCCGAAAATCGTGAAACTTGGCATGGTGTCATGACATGGCACATATATGTTGTGGAAAAAACAAGTTTTATCACAAGCCTCTTAGAAACCGGAGCTTCTCTCAAGAAGCCTCGTGGTTCCGATAGGGAAACGTGTCCTCCTTGTGGGCAAAACGATAATCGCTTCCTCTTTTTGCCTTGTATTTTTTCTACAGGCAACATGGAACGACAGGATATCCATGCTGAAATATAAAATTATTCAGGGGTCGTTTGGCCTTTTTATACATTAATTGAGTTTCCTAGGCATTTACTGTCCATAATTACAATCTGAACTACAAATACATGCTCTAGTTCACCAAAATGGCTAGAAAAATCATATATGTGTCCTTGGGTGCAAGTTTAGGTCCCATGCAAGGAATGGGAATGAATTACAACTGTATTAGTGTCCTGGCTCGTCCTCAAACATTGGGAATCTCGGTTATTAAATCCCCGTGAATCCAAAACTCCCCAGAAAATCATGAAAGTTGGCATGGTGTCACGTCATGGCACATATATATTGTGCTAAAAAATTGTCCAATTTGGGCCAAGCTTTATTACAAACATCTTACAAACCGGAGCCTCTCACGAGAACCCTCGTGGTTTCGATAGGGAAACGTGTCCCCTTGTGAGTGAAATGGTAATCACTCCCTCTTCTCGCCTTGTATTTTCTTCTACATGCAACATGGAACAATGGGAGATTCACGCTGAACTTTGAAATTATTCAAGGTTCGTTTGACCTTTTTTGAGTTTTCTCGGCATTTAATGTCCATAATTCAAACCTGAACTACAAATACATGCTCCAGTTCACAAAAATGGTTAGAAAATCGTACATGTGTCCTTGGGTGCATGTTTAGGTCCCACAGAATGATGGGGATGAATTCAACCGTCTCGACATGCTGTCTCAACCTCAAACATTGCGAATCTTGGTTTTTAAATCTCTGTAAATCCAAAACTCACCAGAAAATCATGAAACTTGGCATGGTGTCATGACATGGCACATATATTTCATAGTAAAAAAATGTCCAATTTGGGCAAAGCTATATTACAAGCCTCTTACAAACTGGAGCTTCTCGCAATCCTCGGGTTTTGGTAGGGAAACATGCCCCTGTTGTGGGCGAAATGATAATTGTTGCCTCTTCTCTCCATGTATTTTGTTTTCTAGAGGCAACATAGAATAATAGGAGTATCATGCTGAAATTTGAAACTATTTAGGGTTTGTTTGGCCATTTTATATATTAATTGAGTTTTCTAGGCATTTAACGTCCATAATTCAAATTTGAACTACAAGCACATGCTCAAGTGATGCAAAATGGGTGAAAAAACGTACATGTTTCATTGGGTGCATGTTTGTTTACGTCTCATTGAAGGAATGGGAATGAATTACAAACATCTTGTCGTCTTGAAACATTGAGAATATCAGTTTTTAAATCCCAGTAAATCCAAAACTCAACCAAAAATCATGAAACTTGGCATGGGTTCATGATGTGGCACATATATGGCGTGGTGAAAAATCATCCAGTTTGAGACAAGGCGCACCCATTAATAGCCAATGAAGCCCTTTTGAAACAAATAGCTGACATGTTAATATAGCAAATGGTTGTATTATATGAACCGTGTGTGTTCCCGTAACCATTTAAGTGCGGCCACACGTCCCTCTTTTCTTATGGGAGAGTACTACCTCGGTCCTCGTTCATTTGTCATCTTTGTATTTTATGCCAAAATTTAACGATACTCGGTGGCGTGCGTGCATCTATTTGATTAGACGGGAAGAGCGTGAGAAGTCCACCGTGCAGGCTCGACGGGACGCGCGCGAGCAGTCCGCCACACAGGCTCGACGGGACGCGTGCGACCTATCCACTGCGTAGGCTCGACGGGACACGTGCGAGAAGCCAAGGCCATGCATGCTCACTAGGAAGCGATCTCTTTGACCTCCATCCACCAGCCGCCCACCTCGCTCACAACTTCTCCATTAATGGTGGTCGAGGCCCTGTTTAACACGCAGTTAATTAAAGCACATGGATGGAGGGTGTTTGCTTGTGATCCCATGGCCCGCTCAACATTAGCATTTGCTTTGTTCATGTTTTCAACTCGTATTCTAGATAATTTAAAATACCACATGGGGCAATGAATAATACGGCGACAAATAAAATGGCAATGGATAATACAACGACAAATTTACAATGGCACAGATAATAATTGTCTTACATATTCTAAATATGCCACATGTGGCACCGCTGGGAAGACACGGGGGCAAGAGAAGAAGGAAATCACAGACAACGATCTGGGTCGCTACTGTCTCTACTCCTCGATGGATTGCCGGGCAAAGAGATCCTCCAGTTCCTTCTTAAATTCCTCATGACTTTGCTTGATAGCAGCCACGGATTCCTCCACCTTCTGCTCGCGCTCGATCTGGAGATTCCTCAAGTCACCCATCAGTTGCTCGATGACTACTTTTAGCGTCATCCCCGAGGCACTGCCCTGCTCATGCAACTTCTTCCAGTCGGTGGCCTCCTCCTTCGTCTCAACGAGCGCCTTGAGGTGCTTTGAATTGTCACCCACGAGTTGCTCGAGGAGTCCGGTTGCCTTCTCAACCGAGGCATCGCTAATATCGAGCAGCTTCATCAAGCCATTGACCAGCTCGTGATCCTTAATTAGGCTAGTGAGAATGTCTTCACCGCTTGCCAAGGACTTCAGCACCGCCATCTCGTCACGATCGCCAACGCGGCGAGTGCGCTTGTGAGAGCCCTCGCATGCCGATGAGAGCTCGTTCGACGACTCCGCGGTGTGCCAAGACATCTCTGTTGCGGCTGCCACGTAGCGGCGGGACCTCTCTAGTGCTTCCACAACCTTGATCTTTGCTCCTTGGTTATATGTCGACCCAAAACTCCTCCTACCAGTCATGGCGGAACGACTTGATAGGAAAGACCCATTTTGTGGCTGATGAGGAGAGGAACTATGAAGTAATTTTCTAGTGGGTAGTTTTTATAGCCCGGTGCTAAGTGTGAACACGTTTAGGTTTGGCCGATGTGAACAGATTTGCAATTACTTATTACATGGTAATCTAGATGTGACGAGAAACAAGCTCAAAATTAATTGATGGTTCTGAGCTCGAAGCCCGAAACACACCTTCATATGGCTGCCCGTTTTTGTCAGCTAATGCTCCCACTTGAGTTTCCAAATGCATGTATCCACATATAGAGAGACATCATGGAATTGCATTTCTTCGGGTGCTCTGATTCATCATGGGTGGACAACCAACATTGTATAGGAAGAAGCGGAATCTCAATAATATGCATCCCCTTATATTCTTTAACATGTTCATCTTCTGTTCTTCTTTAGTAAGTATAGTATGTTCCTTATTAGGAAGGGGAGCAGGGACATCTGCAGTCGACAGCTTGATTGGGCCGCTTCTGCTAGATGATTTCAGCACTTTGAGTTGGTTTGCCATAATATCTGGGAAATAGTGGGAACTGTGTGGTCTTTGATAGATTAGACTAATAGTAATAGTAGTGCACCTTCAGGTGAATAGAGTAGGCCTGTAGGTGATGGATGGGCTTTCAATTAGTAGTGGTAATACAACTCCGTATTTTCCAACCAGCTCCGCTTTCCCGATTTATTTATGATGGTTATGGTGTACCCCTTTTATCTACACTATGATCTGCCTAGTGGTTGTGCACTCTCGTTATCATGGTTTGGCAATAAACTTTCTATACCGGTATATTATGAACCTATCATATGTCAACTATCCTTACATCTGGAGCTCCCAACAGGGAGCCTATTTTTTTGTAGTTGTGCTAGATTATATTAATGTACACACCATATTACAGCACACATGGGCTCTCTCATCAGAATCCAGTGATAGCACACAAGGGTTTATAGGGAGCCCCTATTATATTAGAATATCCTCTTCATTACAAAGATAATCTCACTACTATTTATGTTTTCATGCCTCTTAGATATTGTACGTAATCACAATGAATATAAGAATGCGCACATCAGAAGAATATTGTGGAACAGTTCAATGGGTAACGAATTTGGCATCAAGGGATTGAGGTCCATTCTGGATACAACAAAAGCCACATGCTCCCAACCTACAGATTCATATTCAGAATATGATCCTATCATGTTCACCCAATAGGGTGCATGTTCTAATTTGGTAAGATTTTATTGGTTGCACATATCTTGCATAAGGTGTCTTGCATTTCTTCTTCTTCATTACGCCGCCATCTGCATAGTTTACTCATGATATATGTGAATATGCCATGCCCATCCATTATCAATACCTATTACATTTGTCGTCATACCATGTTTTCCATTCAAATGTTGTTCTTGTGTATTAGACATCCAAAAGGAAGAGGGTGATTGTAGAACCTGAAGGAGTACAAGCAAAGTCCTTGAAAAAGGTGATGGTACCAAAGAAATCAGATAGCACCCCGCTTATATTGGCGATAGAACCAACACTGCAAAACCAAGGATATCGCAACTATGCTGCTTGCTGCTTTCCTCTTGTTAATACATGTTATCCTATCATTGTACTTACATTTATACCTGGTGGATTATGTGACATCATTGTGCATTATAGCTTGCTTATCCACTGTTCACTCCAAATTATAACATCTATATTAATGCTTCCATTAATGTAGAATAAACCCAATGCTTATGAAGAAGTTTAGCTCTGCATTGTTCTTGTAAGTATATGTTGTCCTTCATCACTGTACATATATTGTTAGCTAGTTGTTCATGTACACCTTGCAGCTTATTTTCCCTTGCCCTCCATTTACTACACATTATATCTATATTTACTCTTGCCAAATTGTTGAATAAAACAAATGCTACAGAAGAAGTTTAGCTCTGTGTTGCTCTTGTCAGTGCCTTTTGCTTGTATACTGTACTTACATTTGTAGTCTGCATCTTAGCTTAAGTAATCTCCATTTGTTCCTATATTATCACATCTATATTTAGTCTTAAAAAATGTAGAATAATGGCAATGCTCATGAAGAAGACTCTATGGTAAACTTCTTGAATTGCCCCCCATCAATATGGACAAGGGCTTTATACAGCCGGTCTTCACTACTAACATAAGTTTGTCCTCCTCAAGACTTCAAACTTTGTTGTGTATAATTGGATAGATATGACTGCAAATGCTATTTATTTTTGTCATTTGCATCAAATTGCATGTTCAACGTTTTTTACGAAGAAGTACATAAAAATAAGTTTGTCCTTCTCAACTATAGTTTTTAGTTGTACAACCTAGTTCCTTATTCATACCATGTAAATTGAACTAAACATAACAAGTTATATTCTTTAGCACTTCATGTATGCTTTGTCACTACAAAAAAGACACATCCATGACATTTTGGGCCGAACGAGTTTTTTTCCTGTCATGCTTATGACACTTCTATGATGATAATTGTTACAAAACCCGGTATCATCAAAGATGTGGTGGCCTCCTACTTCTATGACAAAAAATCATGACATAAAATGGGTTTTCCATCCTGGGTGGGCCGAAGACGTAGTTGCATGACATTCTTTGGGCTGTACATGATGGAAAAACCGTGGTAGAAGCGAGGGTGAGGAAAATATTGGGGAGTTCCCGGTTACGGTGGGTGGTCGTGGCCGAGCGATGCATGGAGGGATTGGGCGTTTCTCTCATACACGTATGCGCGCGTGTGCGAGGTGTTGGGCTCTAACTTAACCCGAGCGAAGCGTTCGCCTACTGAATCCGAGCGATTGCACTAGCTATGCGTTACTGAACCCGAGCGATCGATCGATCGTTGGCTGTTAACTGAACCCGATCGAGGGTTTCTTTCGCTACTGCTGCAAACTGAAGCCGATCGGACATGCTGCCTCTTTGATGAACAGTGAGCATTGTTGCGGCTTGGATGAAAAGTTCCCAGTGGGGGTTGGATGAACAGGACCCCGTGGTTGTAGAGGTCGTTGCCGCTGGATGAACAGGACCCCGATCGTGCCAGTTGGGGGTGGATGAACAGGACCCCGTGGAGGGCTAGTTGAACAGTAGCCGGTGGAGGGCTGGATGAACAGTAGCCCGTGGAGAGCTAGATGAATAGTATCCGATGGAGGCTGGATGAACAGGAGTCCATGGATGAACAGTAGCTGGTGGAGGCAGGAGGGAGATGCCGTGGATGAACAGTCATAGGTGGAGGCTAGAGGAGGTCGAGGGTGGATGAATAGTAGCCCGTGGAGGCTGGAGTGAGGCAGTAGACGATGGATGAACAGTAGCCCGTGGAGTCCCGTTTTGCGGTACGCCACACCCCTCCCGGTGAATAGGACCCCATTTCGACCATAGGAGGTCGAAGAGAAGTCCGTTTCCTCTGTTTTGTGGTACGCCACACCCCTCCCGATCAACATGACCTCGTTTCAACCATAGGAGGTCCAAGAGAAGTCCGTTTCATTTGTTTTGCGGTACGCCAGACCCCTCCGGGTGAACAGGATCCCGTTTTGACCATAGGTGATCGAACAGAAGGCCGTTTCCTCCGTTCTGTGGTATGCTAGGTCTCGTTTCGGCTATTCCGTCCAAGCCGGTTGGCTCCCGATGAACAAGACATATTCCATTGACTCCCGATGAACACGACATAGTTTCTCCATTCCGACCCAGCCAGTTCGCTGCTGATGAACAGGACGCCGTCGCTGCTCTCCGCTGCCTCTCCATGTACACGAGCCCTAGCCATACGTATGAATGAGTATGCATTCGATACCCCTCCCATATGCATGTACGTGGCTGTATTTACTTTCTTGCACCCTGGCTGTACGTACGTGTACACGATATAGATGGGACTACATGACATGCTACGTCCGCGCCTCTACTACGACATGTGCCCTTCCTTACTCAGTCATAGTTCATCATTGCAGCCTGTAGATAGACCGATTGACCAGTATGTACATACACGTTTGTGACCAGACAGACAACCCTACATACAGTTCGACCAGGTGGGTCCTAGCTGTAAAGGAGGTAAGGAGGCACTTCCTTGCATGTGAAGATATGGCTGGTGGGTCCCGGCTGTCAGGGGGAGAATCATATTTTTTGCCCGTAATATGGACGCACTTCCTTGCATGCGAAGATGTAGCTGGTGGGTCCCAGCACTAAGGGGGAAACGTTATTTTCGTGAAATACAGTGGCCCATCCAGTGGGTCCCTGCTTTCAGGTGGAGGAACCATTATTTTGCACGTAATAAGGAGGCACTTCCTTGCTGCGGCCGTGGACCCAGCTGTCAGCCTCTCCACGTACAATACTCTTCCGATGGAAGTTGTTCCTTGACCACATTGACCACGCCGCGCCAAGAGCACCAAGGCGGTGGACGACGGCGTGGCCTTGGAAGGGGACGATGCGGAGCCAGGGAAGACGCAACAGTGGATGCCCACACAGAGAGGAGTATGAGGGTTGACTGGTTCGACTCTGGTGTGAGGCTGCCATCGCCACAGAATAACAGGGGTTGTGGGTGAGTAGAGGGATGGCCTGGATAGAGGTTGGAATAGGCTGGGTCGGTGAGGCCTGCGTGACAGCAGAGCCAGCCACGGGAGGCAGGAGCAGGCGGCACGACCGACGCTGGTTTGGGCGGTTGGAGCAAGAAGACCAGAGGTTGAAGAAGCACTATGGCTATTGGATGGACATCGTACGGTCACTGGAGCTAGAATCGTTCATATTGACTAAGTTGACAAAGCCGTCCATCTGCGTCAACATAGTAGGCCCAGAAGTCAGCCTCCCACTATGGTGGGTCCCAGCTAGCAAGGCGAGTATTCATTTTTTTGTGCGTAATAAGGAGGCACTTCCTGGTGTGCAAAGATATAGCTGGTGGGTCCGAGCTGTCAGTGGGGGATTGTTTTTTTTTGCAAAATACAGAGGCCCTTCCTGTGGGTCCCAGCTGTCAGGTGGAGGAATCATTATTTTGCATGTAATACAAAGGCATTTCATTGCGTGCGGCCGTGGACCCAGCTGTTAGCCTCTCCATGTACAATCCACTTCTAATGGATGTCGTTTGTTGACCACACCGAACCGAGAGCACTAGGGCTGTCGACAACGGAGAGGCCTAGGTAGGGAATGACACGGAGCCAGGGAAGACTCGGTAGTTGTTTCCCACGCGGAGGGGGTACGAGGGTTTACTGGTTTGTTTGTCGTCGCCGGAGAATAACAGCAGGTGTGGGTGGGTAGAGGGATGGTCAGACGATCAATGGGAGTAGGGTGGGGCGGTGAGGCCTGTGCGGCAGCACAGCCGACCACAGGAGGAGGGAGCAGGCAGTCTCGCCGGTGCTTGTTTGAGCGGTTGGAACAGGAAGAGCAGAGATTGAAGAAGCACGACGGCCGTTGGATAGACATCCAATAGTAACTGCTCTCGTGCGTTGACTAAGTTCACATGACGTAGCGTGTGCGTCAACCTTTTTTTAGGAAAGCATATGCATCAGCCTATAGTAGGCGCACAAGTCAGCCTCAAATCTGTGGAAAATAGCATACAACCCATCTGCCATTATTTCCAATAATTTACAACCCATTTGCTAATTCTTAAGGTTTTTTTGGAGCCCATATTATTTTTGTTAGCATTACAGCCAATATTGTGGCCACGGTTAAAAAATTATACAAAATTTTGCATATTTCGGTGCGGTCCAAACTATTTTTAATCCCGAAATTTCGAGTCACATTCAAACTAATTTTAAAATAAATTCATATCAATATAAAATCCAAATAATTGTCCACACATAAAAATCAATGGAATTTAAAATCCCGAAATGAAAAAAAATTAAACTAATTGTTAGTTTGATGTGTTTTAAAAATGTACGGCCCATTTCTCATTACTGATAGCCCATTTTCTGGGCAAGCTGAATGAAGCTCTCCTCGTCTTGAAAGATTTGCAGCCCAGCAGGGCTGACAAAGCAAGTAGGCCTCGGTTGGGTATTCTGCAAAAGAACAAAAAAGATGGGCTAGCCATTTTTAGAAAGAAAAAACTACTGGGTTGGTCTTGTGGTAAACATAAAAGAAAAGGCTGGCTAGACAGGCCAGAGTGCCCCGCACAACCTAGTTGACACCCTGCTTCTGTCTCAAAAACAAAAATAACTAGGCGAGCTGGGTCCCTGGTGTCAGCCGCTCGTTGTGCAATTTTCTCATTTATTGACTACGTTGACAATGGCATGGGACCGAGATGTTAGAAATCCCTTGGGAGGAACCATTTTTTTTGCTTGAAATAAGGAGACACTTGTTTGCGTACTGCCATGACCCTGGTGCGTCCCTGCTGTCATCCTCTCCACGTACAATCATCACCTGATTGTGTACGCGTCAACCTAGTAGGCCACAAGTCAGCCTCTAAACCCATGCTGGACAAATACAACCCATTAAAAAATAACAGCCAATTCCATACGTTCAAACGGAAAGTTCAACATTCAGAGCAAACTAACAGGTCTGATCCAGATATAGAGTACTGAACTTCCACATTGACAACCATCATAGCCAAGTTAACTATCTACTCCCACTAATACTCTAGTAGTGTACATGTACTAACTTACTCTTAGCTAACTAGACAATGTCGGCCGCCATTTGTGGTACATCCTAAACGCCGGCACCGACGTCCTCCTCCTCGCCTCGGACTTGCCAGAGGTGCGATAGGGTACGTTGCTCGCGCGCGTTGGAACTTTCCATGCCGGCATGGTCCACCGAAGCGTCGGCTTCTAAGTGGGAAACCCACTTGACGAGCTGGTAGTAAAATTCGGCGTCGCGAACGCGTTTGTTCCCGATAGCCTCCAGGGCTATTTGCCGGGCGCCGGCCTCCATGTAGTCGACCTAGTTGCGGGCGCTCTGCTCACGACTCAGAGTGTCGGTGGACTGCTGCTCCATGCCCCGCTGGCGGCGCAAATTGGTGATAGCTGCTCCTCCGCTAGGCGGTCGCGCTCCAACAAGTCCTCATACTCCACATTGCCATCTAAAGACCGATATAATGCCTCCTCCCTCTGCCTGCCTTCCTATGAAAAACCGAACACTAGTTCCGGCGGTAACCGCCTCCAGTGTCGCCTATCATGGACGGGCGGGGGCATGACAGACCTGGCGAGAGCGAGGACTAGTGGTGAGCAACATCAGGACAGTGTGGGCTTATGAGGATAGGGCGAGTTGGGTGATGGTGCCACCGAAGAAAGCCGGGAACCAGTAATTATAGGAGGAAGGTAGGTGAACCAGCGTGTCGCGGGAAAAGCGACAGTCGTCGCGGTCATCAGAATTCAATGCATAAGCAGGCATGGCTTAGTGTGCTAGCTTGCCGTGGAAAACTAGAAAAACTAAACTTATGACTGTGCCGTCCCGTCCCGTCAGTGGTGCATCCTGTCCGTGCTGTGTCACACGTCGGCATGACGGTCAAACGAGTGCACTTGATTCATCTAGATGAGGTACGTGCATGATCCATTGGTTATTCGCGTATGATCGAGTCGGCCGGATAGTGTATGTGTAGGATTGCAATAGCAGATGAATGTTGGCTGGGAGATAAGGCATTTGTGAACGTTTTTGCTCACAGTTTCTTCAGATTCGCATGGCATTTTATTCAGAACATCATGTCAATTTCTTCAGAGGTAGGCATTTTTATTCAAAAAACTGCCACTTTGGATCTTGCATTGCAACTAAAACTGCCAGGAGCATATTAGTAGGCTAGCTAGTGATCGATCAGTAACTTGTAAACACTGAGCGAACATAAATAAGGAAGTGCTAGTAACTTGTAAACACTGAGAACACATAAATAAGGATCATGTTGTGCACAGTGGTAAGAGCCGATCCGTTCGAAATGTTCACACGAGACTCATAGGCCTGGCATTGTAATATGTTCACATTAGTAGCCCAAATTCACAACCAACTAGTACGATTCCCATACATAAGATCAACATGTTAATGCATCTCAATGATTCACAGATCATATACAAATATGTAGCTCCAAAAGCATAGATCTAGAAAAAACATATGTTCTTCCTACAAACATGGATGCTTCTCTGGGCCAACATTCAGTACAGAGTGAAAGACAAATTTGTTTGTGAAGTCTACAATTCCTCTTGCAAACGTAAGTGGTTTCACCAACAGCTGGAACCATGAGAATGAACCACACATGATGGAGGAACATCCACGGCAATATGATTTGGTCTTCTCTCGATCACACGGCGAGACTATTTTCGGAATACAAACTTTAACTTAGGCAAAATGATGCCCATTGTATAATCAGACCAAAGTAATGAAGCACCTAGTGTTGGCCAATAAATAGTACAATACTACTTTTGTGCAATCCATGAAGTGACTATCCAATCTTTCTGTGTCTATTTTCAAATGGCACTGCATGCAGTGACTATACTATTCTCTTGTGCAGTTCCACCAAAATTGCGGTCACTTTGTTTGTTTGCCAAATAGCAATGGGCAGACATATGTCTGCACAAATATCAAGCGGCTAGTAAACATATATCCCACCTTGTATTTTTGGTTTAAACACGTATCTTCCGCTTAGCATCTATCATGTTTTGCACTGGACAATTTGATACTGTCATGTTTTGCCCTGGACAATTTCAATTTGAATTGATTTGCTGGTACAGAGCAGAAATATAGCACTTATTCTTCATCAGACCAAGGATATCCATGTTCACAGTGATGGAAGAGGTGAAATTGATACAACCAAATTTGAGCATCAATCATTGAATCATGTCCTACACCTCCAATGTAGGTCCACCCTGCCAATAAATTCACATGCAAACCACTAATATTACTATCTAATGACACTACAAAAAGAGTAGCAAGATAGTAGCAAACTGTGTACCTCCGTAATGAACAGCTCATAGTGCCACAAGTTGGATATAATGGTTTGGAAGAAAACATGCTCCTAATGTTGAACGATTTGGACTATTTGTGCGGCTCCACTAACATCGAGCATCCCTGTTTGCATAGATATTGAACGTGTGATTACTATAAAAGTGGCACTAGTTGAAGCATATACTCACAAATATAAGCATTATGTCGGCGTCCTAGGAACGGGGGTACCCAGACTTGCCTGCCTGCAGCCTAGGGCGTGGCTCCACCGACGGCCTGGTACGACCCATCTTCATCAGCAATCAGTCAAGACCCTCGAGAGGGGCCAAGCCTCGAGAGGCGGACGACACCAAGACCTCCCCTGGGGCGGCCTTGCTAGGCTGGCTCCCGAGGAGCGGAGATATCTATGCAAGGGGCACCTCGCGAGGAGCACGTGACGTGAGCCATGACGACCAAAGCCAGGCAGGCGCCAGTGGGCGCAGAGTACCCGTTGCCTCTTTGGTGCTAAAGAGGCAAGCGCAGGTGAGGAGTCCCAAATATCGGTGCAACAAGACCAAGACCAGTAGGATGGCATGACGGAGGTCATCGCGGAGCCCACGACAGCGTCACCACCAGAGCCTTTGGCAGGCGAAGACCACGTTTTGTCAGGATAGCTTGTACTAGTTGTCTTCCTTCGAAATTGGCCGTTGTGGGATCCCTTCCCGCCTAATATTTGGGAAGAGGACCAAGGCCTCTATAAATAGGACTAGCCACCACCCTAGCAAGGGGACGGATCATTCAGCCCATCCTCACAGACACAAGCTCACCGAGCTCAAGAACACCTCTCCTCAGGAGGCTGTTCATCCCTTGTACTGTTCATCCTCAACCTACAAGCCAATCCACCACACCACACTGGAGTAGGGTATTACACCACAACGGTAGCCTGAACCTGTATAAACTCTCGTGTCTCTTATTCCTTGGGTTCGGTGGGCTAGGCCTTGAGATTGTTGCGAGAGTGAGCTAGGAAGAGAGAGATCTTCGTGCGCACACCAGTGTTCGAACCTCAAGGGTTTGCCGGAACCTAGAATCCGACATTTGGCGCGCCGGGTAGGGGTGTGCTGAAGCCTCTCTTCCGTCAGCTGATCCGCCAACACCCCGTGGTTCCGATGTCCGGCGACCCAAGGACCAATGCCAACCATTGGGAAGCTTGGTCCGTCAGGGCGGCACCATCCGCCCAAGGAGACCTCAACTACGCACTCCAGGTAGCCCGCACACTGCCAAACGCCACGGGACGTGGGCGGCACGGACCGACGCCTTCCACCCTCACACTGTGGCGAGCGCGGGCCACCGCAAGGGCCTCAAGCTACACAGAAGCGACGGCGCCACACACCCGACGGGAACAAGCGAACATGCGAGCCATGCTCATAGTAGCACGGGAGCTGCTGCGGTGCCGGCTGGCGGAGAGTGGCCGCGATGCATTGCTGGAGCACGTCACTGAGCTGTTGGACGCTGCATCCAGGGGTACGCTGCCTTTATGCTCCTTACCTACATCTCAAGTTGTGGCCAGATCACATGGCGGGCCTCGTCGTACCCGCGTACTCCTAGGTGCACCAGGAGGGATCACCAGCACCAGCTCGGCCAATGGTGCCGAACATCCGGCCGCGCATGTGCTTCCCCCGAGTGGCGTAGGTACGGGTGTTGCTCCTCGCGGTCCCAATGGAGTGCCACCCTACAGCCACCACGAGGTGCGCTGGGCCCGGTGGCATGGGGCGCAGGGCGAGTCGATAGGAGTTCAGGAGCGGCGGCTCCAGAAGCCTATGTGCCTCGCATGGTGGATGAAGAGTACACACCAGACGATGGCACCTGCTCGTTTCTTGAGCTGGGCTGGGAGGAAGAGATGTTGGAGGTTGAGGCCTTCCACGGGCCACCCAGGAGCCTCGCTGACCCTGCCGACGACAACAACCGCAGGGTACCATTGATACTCAGGAGCAAGCTTATGCTAACCATGGGTCACATGTAAATCAGGCTACAGCGGCGGACGGCGACCCCGGCGCGGCAGCCCTGCACCAACCAGGGGTAGCGCACTAGGGGTTGCATGGGAGGGGTCTGTAGCCAGGCCCTCCCCCGTGCCTCACGAAGCTAGGCGTTGGCCAGAGGTAGGTCCTCTGCCGGGGAGGCGCCGGCGAGCCCTCCCCCTGGCAGAGGGCCCGTGGTCACCGAGGGCGCCGCTAGCATCCCCTTTGCCCCTTGGCACCGTCCTGGTTTCTGAATGCCCCAACGTTGGTCGAGGGTGGGGCAAGGCAGGGCCCTCGTCTGGCGATATGAAGCAAGGCTCATGCCTGTGAAGGTCTCCGCCCGTAACACCCTCACCTAATAATGAGTGGGGATGTACGCGCTCGGAGTCTCCGGAGAGACGCCCTCGGGCCTCGGGGGCTCCCGCCCACGTCCTAGTGGAAGCACCATGCTCCGCGCTGGCCGTCGACACTGTCCCCCAATGACTATCCTCACGGCCTGTGAAAGCACTTAGCTCCACGCTGGTGGGAAGACAAGAAGACTAGCTAGGTGCCGGACATGGCCATTTGCTTTCAACCCCTTTTTCTAACTCGGTTTGCTGCCTTTTTGGATTTGAACTCGAAATTGTATTTTCGTTGGCAAGCATGGGGGGCATCCTTTCTCGTTCGTGTTGGTTTTTCTGAGTTGTCTGGATTCCGTGCCTCGCCCTGAGGCCCATGCCTCGTAACCTTTCCCCTACAAGCCCCTCGCGAGCAGGAGTTGGGCGCAGTATGCGCCCGCTGTGCGCACACCCTGCCACGATCTGGCGCTCGTGCCTCGTGAGACCCTCTCGGGCAAACTAGCAGGCTCCTTAGAAGCCTGAAACCTTGCGGGCCCATGAAGGACTCCCCTCGAAAGAAATACACATCAACAACTATAAGACCGGTCCGAGGCCTTCCCGGACTGAGGTAATTTACAACAGCAAGCCTGCGAAAGAGCTTGTGAGCCCACAAAAGCACGATCAAGTCCGGCCTAAAGAATTAAATAGTAGTTTGATTACATGAGGGGCTCCCCCTCCCCAAAATGCTCTTACACCATAGTGGTCGTGCCCAAGCTTTTGTGCGTAGATTCAAAGCAAGGAGCATGGGCTTAATCGAACATGTCGCTTGCATCATCTTTCGAATCGCTCCCGGACGCGCTACTGGCGCTGTCGCTGGCATCGCCTTCGCCATCATCAACCACACCTCCTTCGTCCACCACGACCACCACCGCGTCATCCTCGGAAGTGAAGGCCCTGTCCGGGGCATCCACATTATCGTCCACCCAGCGCACCAGGTTGTCCCGGATAGCCCCCGGCACTGGGGCAATGGCAGCATCAAAATCGAAGTTGGGGTCGGCATTTTGAAGATGGCTGAAGACGCGGGAGAACGCGCGCCCAAGGAGGCCTCAGCTCTTTTGGTCCACAAGCTCGCGAGCCCTCTCGGCCTGGTCCTCTAGGCGCGTCACAACATCGGTGAAGAAGCGGAGATGGTTGGCATAGTCTTTTGCATGGGGGAGAGGGGCATGTTCATCGCAGATAACCCAACGCCTGATTGGCCCTCACCCTGAGAGCCCAGAGCATGGGGGTGTGCTCACGCAGCAACGTCTGCCGGCGGAGCGCTTCCTCCTTGCTTTGCTACACGAGGGACTCGGCATCAGTAACCCGCCGCTGGAGCGGGAGCAGTTCGGCGCGGGCGGAGGCCAGCTCGGCCCGGATGGAGATTAGGGCCGCTGCAGTGGCCTTCTTGCGCTGCTCTGCATCATCCAACCTTGACCTGAGGGTGGTGGTCCTGCCCTCAGCTTCGGCGTCCATGAGCTTCAGCTTCAGGTCGTACCTGCTCGCAAGATCTGCTCGAGCCTCCGCCACCCTGCGGTCGACTTCATCCTGGATCCTGGCTTCACACGCGCTGGTGGCCTCCTCCACCTGGGCGACCTGACGCTCCCTCATCTCCAACCGTTCAAGCTCGAGGCTGCGCTCTGTGGCCTCCAGTGTCAGCGCCTCCTCACGTTTCAAGAGCTTCCCCTCTTTGGAGGATGCCCCCTTCATCGATGCCAAGGCAGCCCTGCACGCCTCGACCTGCCACTCCAGGGAGGCGTTCAGAGCCCGAAGCTCCCCTTCACGCTTCTCTGCAGCCTCGCGGTGGTGGTCAGCTTCCCTGGCCTCCTCCAAGGCCCAGGCACTGGCCTCGCGCGAGGTATCAAGGGATGCCTCGGCCTTCGCATTGGTGCGTTCGTGCTGGAGACGCCCAAGGTCGATGGCTACCTTCAGCTGATGCCATTCGTCCGCCAACCAAAGGCCTTCTGTTTCAAGGCGGGCGTCAATATCCACGAGCTCTTCCCCAAGCCGGCTCAACACGCCCATCGCCTCCCGGAAGTGCTCATGGCGGACTGCTCCACGCTCGCGTGCAAGCTCGAACGCGCAGCCGGGTCCATCTTCCGCGCAAAGATGTGTTGCAGAAGTTCGAAGTGGCTCGCCCGCTCCCGGTAGGGGGCTGGGGGCTGGTGCTTTTCTGGCCGCCCTTCGAGTCTCGGTGGAGGCCCGGTGGGGTGGAGCCTCATTGCTTGAAGGTGAGGCCAGAGCCGGTGTCGCCCAGCCGCGGGCAAGGACCAACGTGGGTTCCTCGGCACACTCTCCGCACCCCAGGCATGGCCACGAAGGAGGGACGACAAGAGCGCAGGGTCAAGAAGCCAGGCTGGCGCATCTGCCTCCCCGACAGGCCTCACACCACACGCGGCAGGTCAACATTGTCAGGACCCCGATCCTGAGTCACACCGATCTAGCATGTAACACATCATATCACTTTGCGGCCTCACGCACGGTATTCCCACGGGTGCCACCTTACCTGGCCCGGGACCGTTTGCGCCTTTTGGCTCACGTATATGATAGTGCCGCTAGCAACCATATGACAAAGAACCCGGGATGACATGGCTAGTCGTGAACCCAAAGTGGCACTAACTTACAGGGACAGGCATACATGACCCAGCAACGAACGTGTCAGTCATCAGCGAGTGAATCCAGGCTGTAGCACTGGGCTAGCAGGACTCCGGTGAACCGGGCTGTAGCAGGCTAACAGGACTCCGGTATTCATCGTGTGACATTTCCCCGAAGGGACAGACACAGGAATGAAGAAGGACACATGCCGGTCAGCCTAAGTGTTCCGGAGCAGTAGCAAGCTACCATGGCTCAGTGGAAACACTAGGAGACATTTCCCGGTAAGAGAGGCTACTAAGGATAAACAACTAGATAGTCAGATCCCACACATACCAAGCATTTCAATAACATACACGCAATATGCTCGATATGTGCAAATACAACATGGCGTCACAACATGACTCTACAACTCAAGTATTTATTCATTAGGCTCCGAGGAGCGAGATATTACAAACAGGGGTCTCATGACCCAACATTCAGAGCATACAAATCAAGCACAAGCGGAAGCTATCATGTCTGAGTATAGACATCTATAAATGAAAAAGGCTGAGAAGCCTGACTATCTATCAGATCCTGCCGAGGGCACAAGATCGTAGCTGAGGTAACAAGCTAAACGTCGAAGTCCACGCATAACTACTAGCGAGACTGAAAGTGATTAGACTACTTGACCAATAAAAACTTAACCTTTTCCCAATTTTAGAGTTTGGCAGATTTTAGCTATTTTAGGACAAGTCAAGCAATCATCACACAATACAAGCAAGGATGCAAAGAGTGTATAGGAAGCGGAAATTAAAGCATGCAACTTGCAAGAAAGTAAAGGGAAGGGTTTGGAGGATTCAAACGCAATTGGAGACACGGATGTTTTTGGCGTGGTTCCGATAGGTGGTGCTATCGTACATCCACGTTGATGGAGACTTCAACCCACGAAGGGTAACGGCTGCACGAGTCCACGGAGGGCTCCACCCACGAAGGGTCCACGAAGAAGCAACCTTGTCTATCCCACCATGGCCGTCGCCCACGAAGGACTTGCCTCACTAGCGGTAGATCTTCACGAAGTAGGCGATCTCCTTGCCCTTACAAACTCCTTGGTTCAACTCCACAATCTTGTCGGAGGCTCCCAAGTGATACCTAGCCAATCTAGGAGACACCACTCTCCAAGAAGTAACAAATGGTGCGTTTATGATGAACTCCTTGCTCTTGTGCTTCAAATGATAGTCTCCCCAACACTCAACTCTCTCTCGTAGGATTTGGATCTGGTGGAAAGAGGGTTTGAGTGGAAAGCAACTTGGGGAAGGCTAGAGATCAAGATTCATATGGTAGGAATGGAATATCTTGGCCTCAACACATGAGTAGGTGGTTGTCTCTCAGAAATGGTAAGTTGGAAGTGTAGGTTTAGTCTGATGGCTCTCTCCAGGAATGAAGAGGAGGTGGAGGGGTATATATAGCTTCCACACAAAATCTAACCGTTACACACAATTTACCAAACTCGGTGGGACCGAATAGTTAAACTCGGTCGGACCGATTTAGTAAACCTAGTGACCGTTACTGATTTTCGGTGGGACCGACATGCATCTCGGTGAGACCGATTCTGTTAGGGTTAGGGCATAACTAATCTCGGTAAGACTGATTACACAAACTCGGTAAGACCAATTTTGGTAATAAGCTTTCCAGAGAGTTGGTCAGGTAAACTCGGTGGGACCGATTTGCTCTTTTAGGTGAGACCAAAATGTTACAAAAAGGAAACAGAGAGTTTACATTGCAATCTCGGTGGGACCGATCGCTCACTTCGGTTAGACCGAAACGTTACGAAGGGAAACAGAGAGATTACAATCCCATCTCAGTGAGACCGAGATCCCTATCGGTAAGACCGATTTGCTTAGGGTTTGTGGCAGTGGCTATGATTTTTGGAATCGGTGGCGCCGGATAGGAAGAATCGGTGTGACCGATTTTGGCTTTAGGTTTAGGTCATTTGTGGATGTGGGAAAGTAGTTGAGGGTTTTGGAGCATATCACTAAGCACATGAAGCAAGAGGCTCATTAAGAAACACCTCATCCCTTCTTGATAGTATTGGCTTTTCCTATAGACTCAATGTGATCTTGGATCACTAAAATGTAAAATGAAGAGTCTTGAGCTTTTGAGCTTGAGCCAATCCTTTGTCCTTAGTATTTTGAGGGATCCACTTTCATCATCCATGCCATGCCATTCATTGAGCTTTCCTGAAACAATAGTCTTGGAATAGCATTAGCTCAATGAGCTATATGTTTTTATGAATTACCAAAACCACCTAGGGATAGTTGCACTTTCAATCTCCCCCTTTTTGGTAATTGATGACAACATATAGATCAAAGCTTCAACAAATGATAATAACATTTAAATAACATTGTCGCTTTGAGAAGTATGGGATAAGCAAGAGCTCCCCCTAAATTTGTGCATAGTTTTAGATTTGCTTTGAGCTACAAATGCACAATGAATTAGGCTCATGGGTTACTCTTCCATGTCACATACATCTTGGTGGAGCGCTCAAAATAATAAACAATGAATACATGCACTCATCACCAAGCATAGTGAGTGATCACATAAGATAGATAAGATAATATCAAGCATGCATAAGTGTAGCTTATGATCAAACACATGATCATCAATGTCTCACAAGCATAGCATCTCAACCAAAAAGCAAACAAAGATAAACACACCAAAAGCAAGAGAGAACAAAAACAACACTCTCTCTCTCGAAGCCTATGATCTATACATTTTTCTCCCCCTTTGGCAACAAGTTACCAAAAAGTTCATAGAAAATGCATAGTGCTAGATTGACTCTCAGGCTTGATCTTCTGGTGGTGGTGTCCTGATAACTCCAAGGACGAAGCTTCAGTTGATGTAGAGGGTGCTGGAGTTGATGCTGAAGCTGGTTGCACTGGAGCTAAAGGGGCGGTAGATGGTGCTGAAGTTGTTGCACTAGTGTCTGTCACTGGCTCTGCAACTGACCTCTGGGCTCTGGCACTCTGGCAAACACATTGGTGGTTGTCTTCCCTTCCTCTCCTGCATGTCATCCTGCAGCTGCTCCACAACTGACTGAATCTCAGTTACCTTGACATCTAGATCATAGAATTTTTGTTCCATGATTCTTTCCAGGCTCTCCTGGTTTTGAGTTAGGGTGGCCAACCCCTTCTCAATCCTCAGAGATGATGCTATCAAGTAACCAAGCTGCTCCTGTTTGGTTTTCAAGAAATATTCAGATGCCTCCTCTTGAGTTGGCATCTTGGCAGCCTTCTCCTTCCTTGCCTTTTCTTTCTTCTCCTGAGCTTGAACTGATGATGGATCATCTTCATTCATGACAACCTCATTGTCCTCAAAGTCTGGATAAAGTGGAAAGTGTTCCTTATCCAACTGATATTTGCCAGTTCCCATCTTTGAGTTGATCAATTCCTGAATCTGAGGTGCATATCCACAGCTCCTCTTCTGATCTGCTGCAGTCCTCTTGATAGTTTCAACCATAAGGCTCATGACTTTGAATTTTTGTGGCACATCAAATAAATGCAACATGTTGATGGCATGCCCTCTGATCATGTTATGGTCACCTGACTTGGGCAACAGAGTGTGCCTCAGAATCCAATTGATAGTAGCCAACCCTGACAGCAGAAAGTGGACTGATCCAAAAGAGAAAGTCTCTAGGGCTTTGTCTGGGATCTCCTTGTACATGTGAGCCATGGTATTGTGTCCCATCTTCTTCTTTGCATAAATTTCCAGATCATCATCATTTTCCTTTGGGGCATTGATCAGACTTGCCCATTCTTCAACAGTGGATTGGTACCTTGTACCTTCAGACATCCAAACAATTCTCCCATCTGGGTAAAAATGTGTTGTGGAGTAGAATTGCATGATAAGTTCATCATTCCAATTTGTGAGCTTTTGCCCAACAAAATCTGCAACTCCACAACCAACAAAGTTTCTTGCACTCCAGGATAGTGTTGTTCATTCTCCTTGATGAATTTCCAGTCAACCCACCTCATGTCACAAACTATGGGCTTCTTGTCCAATAAGATTGTCTCATAGAAGTCCTGTTGTTCCTTTGTATGGAACCTGTAATCAACAACAGTTCTTCTCCTTGTGGCATATGGATCTGCCATTCTCCACAGTCTCAGCCCTGAATCCTTCCTGATTTTCATGTCCTCAGCCACAGGATGGGCATCATTGTGGTCTGGTATCTTGGGCTTGAGCTTTCTTAGAACCTGTCCTTCTTCATCTTCCTCCTCAGCAACATTGGGCACTGGGGCCTTGTTCTTCTCAGTAGCTAGAATACTCCTGGTATTCCTCTTTGGTGCAGACTTGGCCTTGGGGGCAGCTTTGGGTGCTTCCTTGGGCTTAGATGTTGCAGCCCCTGATCTGATTGCATCACCCATAAGCTTAGGTGCCTTTGGTGCTGGTGCAGCAAGCTCTTCCTCTTCCATCATGGAAGGTTGCCCAACAACTCTGGCCATGGTCTTCTTGACCCTTTCCTTCCTCTTCTTGCTTTCATCAGCTGGCTCTTTGGGATCAGGATTTTCAGGCAGTTGAGTTGATGCTCTGGCCTTGGGCATAGGTTGCCTTCTTGCAGGCCTTTTAATCTTCATGCCTGGCTTTATATCCTTTGCTGAGCCATATTCCTTCTTGAGCACCACTTTCTTGGAAGTAGCCTCATCTTCCTCAGCCTTGTAGTCTTCATCCTCTGAATCTGAAGTTCTTTTCCTCCTTTGCCTAGTTGCAGCCTTAGGCAAATTGCTAGGAGTACTTCTGCTCCCTTCATCTGAAGTACTGGAGGGACTAGTGCCCTCACTCAAGTCCATCTGCTCTTCTGGCCTGTTCTGGCTGTCACTTTGATCAGACATACTGCAAAAGCTGACTGCTGACCCTGTGAAGAGTTATAGATGAGATAGAAAAGATGAGCATCACAAAATGCAGAGGTTTTTGCAAAAGAATGACTCAAAAGTTCAGTTTTAGTTTTCCACAGAAAGCATTTCGGATCCACCGATTTTCAAACTCGGTGATACCGAAGCAGTTTGGGAACCTAAACTGATGATCTTGGTTGGACCGAGTTTCAGTTTGGTGGTACCGAGACTGCTAGGGTTTCACAGAATCCTCAAATCAGTTGCACCGATTAGTAATTCTTGGTCAGACCGAGAGTCACTAGTGCAATGGCATAAGCCAAATCGGTGAGACCGAGTTTTTCAACTCGGTGGGTCCGAGATGGTTTCGGCGGAAACCTAAACCTAAAAATTTGAATCACATCTAATCTATGAACTACTTTGGCTGGATAGAAGGGTTTCAATTGTGGCAAGAATCAATATGAAAGCAATGTGCTAGGAATCAGACGTGGATAGCACAAAGATCAAGTCCATACCCTAACTTGGCGGTGGACTTGCTACGGCGGCAACGGCAAGGGATGAAATCCGTTGACGGCGGCGAAGACCAGTGATAGGAGGCTGCTGGCGACGACGAGACGATCCGGAGACCACGATGGCAGAGCGAGTTGTTGCACGGGCGAAGGGTTTCGGAGAAATTTCCAAAATTTTGCTCGTGGCTATATATAGCCCGACCCTGTCAGTGTGACCGAGTGGAACAACTCGGTGGCACCGAGATGCATAACTGTGTTCAGTTACAGCAAATCGGTGAGACCGAAAAGTTCAAATCGGTTGCACCGAGATTGAAAACTCAGATCAACTTGATGATCTCGGTAGGACCGAAATGGAAGGATCGGTCAGACTGAGAATCACTAAGAGGTTTTGGAAGTTTAAGTCTATGACGAATCGGGGACTCCGAGTGCTCCTCACGCAGAGTGGTTAGAATCTGACTTGATCAAATTTTGTGATGTAGCATGAATAGAGTTTGAGACGAGAAAAGCATAGATAGCTAAAGAAGGTTCTTAGGCATTCTTGTCCATCCACTTGGCACAAAGAAAGGAACCAAACAATCAAAACAACAAGTGGATGTCCTTGAATGAGTAAAATATGCACCAACATGCTCACACAATAAGATGGCAATTGAAATATGTGGCAAAGCATGCACAACCAATTCTAGCATCTATCAAACAATTGGCGATGACTAGGTCATCTATATATGAGTATATTGACTTAGGAGTCAAATGAGAACATTTGATCATAGGTCATACTCATCGTTTAAGCTCAAGTGGGGTTACCACTTTTACATAATGCATTAATGTGTTCACACCATTAGAGTTGCTTTGACTCAATTCTTAGAGTTAAGCTCCCCCTAGATGTGAGATCCCCCCTTAGAGGGATGAACTAACCTTGGGTTTTGTCGATGATGACTTCATGTAGGTGTTGAAGATGTAGATGCTCAATGTTGATGTAGATCATTTGGAGCAATCCTTTGGAGTGAGTTGCACTTTCAACTTACCTACATGGGTTAGTCCCACAAGGAACAAACAAGAATATCCATAGACATAGAGTGATGCACACACAAGATGATGTCCATGAAAACATTAGGTTACCTTGTCCCTTGCCTTACCAACATGAGGGTTTGTGACTCCTTGAACTAGTGCAAGATGTGAAGGTTGATTGCACTTGTTCTTGCCAAAATGATATGAGTGAAGAATGTTGGCGGAGTCACCCTCAAGAACTCTCTAGTTCTTCTTCTTCGGGATCCACATCATCTTGATGGGAATCCTTGGAGTTGTAGTTGTACTTGATGAAGTAGAACTTGACGTAGTCTTGGGGACCCACTTGAACGAGGCTTTAGGTGCTTCTTCAAATGCATCAATCTCTTCTTGAAGCTTGTCCTTGCCTTTGTTCTTGTGGTCTTGTGGTGGAAGATCATCTTGAGCTTGTGTCCCCTTGAAGGAAGTAGGATCATACTTCTCTTGTTGAGGAACAAACTTTGTCTTGGGGTATTGATCTTCTTCCCACTCAACTCCATTGGCGTTGAACTTTCGTTCAAAACCAACACCTTGATTCTTCCGGTGCCTTCCTTGCTTGCGTACAATTTCCTCGAATTGCTTACTCCCGGCAAGGCTCTTGTAAACACCTTTCTCTATAATTCCCTTCAATAAACTATTTTCTTGCTCAAGTGTAACTTGGCTAAGAGAATCATTAGTGGAATCAAGAGAACTACTAGAAGCAACAATATTGGATTTAACATTATTATTGTTACTACTAGAGGAAGTATCTTTCTTGTACTTGTTACTAGACTTGACTTGAGGCATGTAAGTAGATAAGAGTAAACGCTTGGCAATGTAAGAAGAACTTTTCTTGCGGAGATCATCATTGATTGCCTTTAAGAACTCATGCTCTTGCTCAAGATTGAGCTTTTCAAAGCGTAACTTCTCATGAGCCCTTAAAAGTTCTCGATGATCTTCGAAGATAGTTTCATGAGCCAACTTAAGAGTGTTTAGTTCTTTAGTTAGAAGCTCAATTTTCTCCTTATCATTGTCATTCGTTTGATTAGCATGATTAATTGACGTTTCATCATAGTATTCATCACTAGAGTTGTCAACAAGTAAATCATCATCCACAAGCAAGTCATCTTCATCACTATTAAAATCAACATACTCGGGATGTGTTACCTTTGGACCTTTGGCCATGAAGCATCTTCCAATTCCTTCATTTGGTGAATCAAATATGTCGTAGGAGTTGGTTGACACAAGTGCTAGACCGGCAACACCTTCATCTTGAGTATATTCGGAGTCGGAGTGATAGCTTCTCTCGGAGTGTTTGTCGGAGTCGGAGCCGGAAACCCATTCACCAACATGAGCTTGATGTCTTCGTTTTGTGTAGCTCCTTGATGACTTGTCCTTCCTTTCCGAATCCTTGCTTCTCCGTGAGGGTCTTCGTTCATAACGATCATCTCTACTCCTCCTCTCTCTTGGTGGTGATTCTTCTCTTTTGCTCCTTCTTCTTGGAGAATCTTCTCTTCTTTTGTAGGGTGCCGTACACTCATTGGAGTAGTGTCCAGGCCTCCCACAATTGTAGCAATTGCGCTCTCGACTAGAAGATCTCTTGTCATTGTAAGACCTTGACTTGGAGCTTCTTTCTTTGCTTCTACTCTTGTAGAATTTGTTGAAGTTCTTCACCATTAAGCTCAATTCTTCATTGAAGGTTTGTTTCTCACTTGATGATGTGGGGGCTTCACTTGAGGCTTTGTAAGCACCACTTGACTTGTTGTGAAGTTCCTCCTTATCCTTGAGTGACATCTCATGAGCAACAATCCTTCCAATGACTTCCGTTGGCTTGAGATCTTTGTAGTTTGGCATCATTTGGATCAATGTGCACACGGTATCATACTTTCCATCCAATGCTCTTAGGATTTTCTTGATGATGAATTTGTCGGTCATCTCTTCACTCCCTAAGCCGGCAATCTCATTTGTGATAAGAGCAAGCCTAGAGTACATTTCAGCGACACCTTCACCATCCTTCATTTTGGACTTGTCAAGCTGACTTTGGAGCACATCCAACTTGGATTCCTTGACGGACTCGGTACCTTCGTGCATATCAATCAAAGTATCCCAAATTTCCTTTGCATTCTCAAGACGGCTGATTTTGTTAAATTCTTCGGGGCACAATCCGTTGAAGATGATGTCACATGCTTGAGCATTGTATTGCAGCATCTTCAATTCTTCCGCATTAGCTTCACGGTTCGATTCTCTCCCATCGAAGAATTCACCTTGCAAGCCAATACAAATAATTGCCCAAACGGCGGGGTTATGTTCAAGAATGTGCATTTTCATCTTATGCTTCCAACTAGCAAAATTAGTAGCATCAAAGTAAGGACCTCTACGGTGATAATTTCCCTCGCTAGACGCCATACTCTCCTAGGTTGTGAAACCAAGGCTATGACCACCAAAAGCTATGGAAATCAAAGCAAATGGAGACCAAGGCTCTGATACCACTTCTAGGACCTTGAAGTACGTCTAGAGGGGGGTGATTAGACTACTTGACCAATAAAAACTTAACCTTTTCCCAATTTTAGAGTTTGGCAGATTTTAGCTATTTTAGGACAAGTCAAGAAATCATCACACAATACAAGCAAGCATGCAAAGAGTGTATAGGCAGCGGAAATTAAAGCATGCAACTTGCAAGAAAGTAAAGGGAAGGGTTTGGAGGATTCAAACGCAATTGGAGACGCGGATGTTTTCGGCGTGGTTCCGATAGGTGGTGCTATCGTACATCCACGTTGATGGAGACTTCAACCCACGAAGGGTAACGGCTGCGCGAGTCCACGGAGGGCTCCACCCACGAAGGGTCCACGAAGAAGCAAACTTGTCTATCCCACCATGGCCGTCACTCACGAAGGACTTGCCTCACTAGCGGTAGATCTTCACGAAGTAGGCAATCTCCTTGCCCTTACAAACTCCTTGGTTCAACTCCACAATCTTGTCGGAGGCTCCCAAGTGACACCTAGCCAATCTAGGAGACACCACTCTTGAAGAAGTAACAAATGGTGCGTTGATGATGAACTCCTTGCTCTTGTGCTTCAAATGATAGTCTCCCCAACACTCAACTCTCTCTCATAGGATTTGGATCTGGTGGAAAGAGGGTTTGAGTGGAAAGCAACTTGGGGAAGGCTAGAGATCAAGATTCATATGGTAGGAATGGAATATCTTGGCCTCAACACATGAGTAGGTGGTTGTCTCTCAAAAATGGTAAGTTGGAAGTGTAGGTTTAGTCTGATGGCTCTCTCCACGAATGAAGAGGAGGTGGAGGGGTATATATAGCCTCCACACAAAATCTAATCGTTACACACAATTTACCAAACTCGGTGGGACCGAATAGTTAAACTCGGTCGGACCGATTTAGTAAACCTAGTGACCGTTAGTGATTTTCGGTGGGACCGACATGCATCTCGGTGAGACCGATTCTGTTAGGGTTAGGGCATAACTTAATCTCGGTAAGACCGATTACACAAACTCAGTAAGACCGATTTTGGTAATAAGCTTTCCAGAGAATTGGTCAGGTAAACTCGGTGGGACCGATTTGCTCTTTTCGGTGAGACCGAAATGTTACAAAAAGGAAATAGAGAGTTTACATTGCAATCTCGGTGGGACCGATCGCTCACTTAGGTTAGACCGAAATGTTACGAAGGGAAACAGAGAGATTACAATCCCATCTCGGTGAGACCGAGATCCCTATCAGTAAGACCGATTTGCTTAGGGTTTGTGGCAGTGGCTATGATTTTTGGAATCGGTGGCGCCGGATAGGAAGAATCGGTGTGACCAATTTTGGCTTTAGGTTTAGGTCATTTGTGGATGTGGGAAAGTAGTTGAGGGTTTTGGAGCATATCACTAAGCACATGAAGCAAGAGGCTCATTAAGCAACACCTCATCCCTTCTTGATAGTATTCGCTTTCCCTATAGACTCAATGTGATCTTGGATCACTAAAATGTAAGATGAAGAGTCTTGAGCTTTTGAGCTTGAGCCAATCCTTTGTCCTTAGTATTTTGAGGGATCCACTTTCATCATCCATGACATGCCATTCATTGAGCTTTCTTGAAACAATAGTCTTGGAATAGCCATTAGCTCAATGAGCTATATGTTGTTATGAATTACCAAAACCACCTAGGGATAGTTGCACTTTTACAATCCCTACTCCTCGCATTGACATCAATTGATGGGCATCTCCATAGCCCGTTGATTAGCCACGTCGATGTGAGACTTACTCCTTTTTGTCTTCTCCAAACAACATCTACCATCATATTCTATTCCACCTATAGTGCTATGTCCATGGCTCATGCTCATGTATTGCGTGAAAGTTGAAAAGGTTTGAGAACATCAAAAGTATGAAACAATTGCTTGGCTTGTCATCAAGGTTGTGCATGATTTGAATATTTTATGTGGTGAAGATGGAGCATAGCCAGACCATATGATTTTGTAGGGATAAGTTTCTTTGGCCATGTTATTTTGAAAAGACATGATTGCTTTATTAGTGCGCTTGAAGTATTATTGTCTTAATGTCAAACGATAGAATATTGCTTTGAATCACTCGTGTCTTAATATTCATGCCATGATTAGATTACATGATCAAGATTATGCTAGGTAGCATTCCACACCAAAAATTATCTTTTTTATCATTTACCTACTCGAGGATGAGCAGGAATTAAGCTTGGGGATGTTGATACATCTCCGTCGTATCTATAATTTTTATTGTTCCATGCCAATATTCTACAACTTTTACATACTTTTGGCAACTTTTTATACTATTTTTGGGACTAACATATTGATCCAGTGCCCAGTGCGAGTTCTTGTTTGTTGCATGTTTTTTGTTTCGCAGAAAATCCATATCAAACAGAGTCCAAACGGAATAAAACTAATGGAGATTTTGTTTGGAATATATCTGATTTTTGGGAAGTGGAATCAACGTGAGACGATGCCCGAGGGGGCCACGAGGCAGGGGGCACACCCAAGGGGGGCAGGCGCACCCTGACCCTCATGGACACCCCGTTAAGGTGGTTTGAGCCCTTATTTTGCCGCAAGAAAGCTAATATCCGGATAGAGATCGTATCCAAAATTCAGCCAAATCGGAGTTACGGATCTTCGGTTGTAAAAGAAATGGTGAAAGGGCAGAATCTGGAGCGCAGAAACAGAGAGAGACAAAGAGACAGATCCAATCTCGGAGGGGCTCTCGCCCCTCCCATGCCATGGAGACAAAGGGCCAGAGGGGAAACCCTTCTCCCGTATAGGGAGAAGGTCAAGGAAGAAGAAGAAGGGGGGCCCTCTCCCCCTCTCTCCTGGTGGCGCCGGAACGCCGCCAGGGCCATCATCATCACCGCAATCTACACCAACAACTTCACCGCCCTCATCACCAACTCTTCTCCCCTCTATGAAGCGGTGTAACCCCTATTTTACCCGTTGTAATCTCTACTTAAACATGGTGCTCAACGCTATATATTATTTCCCAATGATGTATGGCTATCCTATGATGTTTGAGTAAATCTATTTTGTCCTATGGGCTAATTGATGATCGTGATTGGTTTGAGTTGCATGTTTTATTATTGGTGTTGTCCTATGTTGCTCTTCGTGTCACGCAAGCATGAGGGATTCCTGCTGTAGGGTGTTGCAATACGTTCATGATTCGCTTGTAGTGGGTTGCTTGAGTGACAGAAGCATAAACCCGAGTAAGGGGGTTGTTGCGTATGGGATAAAGAGGACTTGATGCTTTAATGCTATGGTTGGGTTTTACCTTAATGATCTTTAGTAGTTGCGGATGCTTGCTAGAGTTCCAATCATAAGTGCATATGATCCAATAAGAGAAAGTATGTTAGCTTATGCCTCTCCCTCATATAAAATTGCAATAATGATTATCGGTCTAGTTATCGATTGCCTAGGGACAAATAACTTTCTCGTGACAAAAAGCTCTCTACTAAAACTAATTTAGTTGTGTCATTATCTAAACAGCCCCTACTTTTTATTTATGTGCTCTTAATTTTCTTGCAAACCTATCCAACAACACCTACAAAGTACTTCTAGTTTCATACTTGTTCTAGGTAAAGCGAACATTAAGCGTGCGTAGAGTTGTATCGGTGGTCGATAGAACTTGAGGGAATATTTGTTCTACCTTTAGCTCCTCGTTGGGTTCGACACTCTTACTTATCGGAAGAGGCTACAACTGATCCCCTATACTTGTGGGTTATCAACCTCTCGCAATAAATCAAACAAAGAAGGTGTAGGCAACGGAATAATATCACGGGTATCATCACTGAAACCAGGTTGTATGGAATATTATTAATAGAATCATTAATATCAATAAACTGGTGGTCTTTCATAGCTTGGTGATCCAAATAGACCTTGGTAAATGATAATCATGTTGGCGAATCTGAATGTTAAAGTGACTCGCCAAATGAGTAGCATAAATACCGCCATGAATATTACCCTTGGTCCTGTTAAGGTGTAGACGACGTGCAATAACAACCCCTAGGCTATAAGTGTTATCGTCGTGTAATGCACGGCATAGGACAGCAAAATTGGGGGCACTAAGTGGACCAACCTTCTCCCAAGCAAGTAAACACTTCGCAATGAATAGAGCAAAATAATGCACAGAAGGAAACTGCATGCTAGTGCTGGTGACACTCAATAATATACTCCTCAAACTCTGTAGGTCTAGGCTCTCTTATTTCCCCGTTAGAAGTGTTGGAAATTGTTTCACGGAAAACAAAAAAAATTATATGCACACGCAATGATATATCCATGGAGATGCATAGCAACGAGGGGAAGAGTGTGTCTACATACCCTCGTATACCGTAAGCGGAAGCGTTTCACGACGCGGTTGATGTAGTCAAACTTCTTCGCGCTTCAACCGATCAAGTACCAAACACACGGCACCTCTGCGTTCTGCACAGGTTCAGCTCGGTGACGTCCCTCGCCTTCTTGATCCAGCAAGACGTCGAGGTAGTAGATGAGTTCCGTCGGCACGACAGCGTGCTGACGGTGATGGTGAAGTGATCTCCGTAGGGCTTCGCCTAAGCACTACAAAAATATTTACACCCCCTTGGCCGCGCCCCCTTTCCATATTAGCCGGAGGGAGGAGGAAAGAGGATGAGGGAGAAAGGGAAGGGGGAGGCCGAATCCCCCCCCCCTTTCCTTTCCCTTCCCTTCTTTCCTTCTCCCCCTGGTTTGGCCCATATGGGGGGCGCACCAGCCCATGGTGGCGGGTGCGTTTCCCCTCTTGGCGCATAAGGCCCATATCTTTTGCCGAGGATGCCCGGAACCCCTTCTGGTGACCCGATATGTACTCGGTACCCTCCGGAACACTTTCGGTGTCTGAATACCATCGTCCTATATATCAATCTTTACTTCTTGACCATTTAGAGACTCCTCGTCATGTCCATGATCTCATCTGGGACTCCGAACAACATTCGGTCACCAAATCACATAACTCATATAATACTATATCGTCATCGAATGTTAAGCGTGCGGACCCTACGGGTTCGAGAACTATGTAGACATGACCGAGACACTTCTCCGGTCAATAACCAATAGAGGAACCAGGATGCCCATATTGGCTCCTACATATTCTATGAAGATCTTTATCGGTCAAACCATTATGACAACATACATAATTCCCTTTGTCTATCGGTATGTTACTTGCCCGAGATTCGATCGTTGGTATCTTCATACCTAGTTCAATCTTGTTACTGGCAAGTTTCTTTACTCGTTCCGTAATACATCACCTTGTGACCAACTCCTTAGTCATTTGCTTGCAAGCTTATGATGTGTATGACCGAGAGGGCCCAGATATACCTCTCCGATACTTGGAGTGACAAATCCTAATCTCGATCTACGCCAACTCAACAAACACCTTCAGAGATACCTATAGAGCATCTTTGTAATCACCCAGTTACGTTGTGACATTTGATAGCACACAAGGCATTCCGCTAGTATCCGGGAGTTGCATAATCTCATAGTCGAAGGAATATGTATTTGACATGAAGAAAGCAATAGCAATAAAATTGAACAATCATAATGCTAAGCTAACGGATGGGTCTTGTCCATCACATCATTCTCCTAATGATGTGATCATGTTATCAAATGACAACTCATGTCAATGGTTAGGAAACCTTAACCATCTTTGATCAACGAGCTAGTCTAGTAGAGGCTCACTTGGGACACAGTGTTTGTTTATGTATTCACACATGTATTAAGGTTTCCGATCAATACAATTCTAGCACAAATAATAAACCTTTATCATGAATAAGGAAATATAAAATAACAACTTTATTATTGCCTCTGGGGCATATTTCCTTCAAGAAGGAATCAGGCATATATCACAAAAGTCAACGAGTGGTATCTGACGGGTTTCGGCATATAAATTAAACTGCACCTCAGGGGGTTATTCCTACTCGTGAAATGAAAAGTTTGCACAAAGGAATTTGTAAGGAGATTATATTGTTCACACTCAGCTACGATGAAGTCGGTGAGGCCAGCATTAGCAGCAAATTGTGCGAACTCTTGACGGATTTCGACTCCATCCATGAAGGGGTTATGCAGCCATTCGCACGGCCACACTTCCGCCATTCTTCGAGTATGGAGGCCACCGTCCGATGATTCCCCAATGACTCCCTTGGAGCTCTTCTTGGAAGCAAACTTCCTAAAGAAACTCATCTTATTCCTATAGATAAAATTCTGAAATTTTTAGTCCACAAAAAAATTTGTCAACCAAACTTCACAAGATTGATAGCAACTACTCATAAGCATGCATAGAGGCTATATTGAGCATTCAAACTACTTAGAACTCTAAGAATTCAACATGCAAGCTCATCTACAACAGCACCAAGAGTAGGTAATTATTCAAAATATAATCCACTAAAGCAAAAAACTAATTGGACCAATGGAGGAGTCACATACCAAGTAGCAATCCCCCAAAACAATTTTGGAAATGGAGCTTTGAGCAAAGAGATCAAAATCCGCGGGTTTGAGAGCAAGAACACGAGAGAGAGAGAGAGAGAGAGAGAGAGAGAGAGAGAGCAATGGTCATTTTTTGTAGGTAGGAGATGACATGGGCTAAAGAGATAAGTGAGGGGGCCCACATGGGGACCACAACCCACCAAGGCACGCCTGGGGCTGCTCGCGCCCAGGTGGGTTGTGCCCACCTAGTGCACATGCCCCCTCTGATGTTATTTGCACTAAAAATTCAGAAATATTTAGAAAAAATCTCTTAAATTTGCAGGACATTCTGAGAACTTTTATTTCTGGGTCATTTTTTATTGCACGGAAAATCCAAAAAACAGGATAAACAAGGCATTTTATTTTATTTAACTAAGAAAAACAGAAAACACAAGGTAAGGACAGAAGGCTGTGCCTACTAAATTCATCATCTTCATACCTCTCAAAAATGATCCATTAATAAGGTTGATCAAGTCTTATTAACAGCCACCTTCGATTTATATGAAACCGAAGAACTTTTGTAAAACACTAAGTTACCTCAACGGGAGGGGATCTGCATGTCCCTGATAATAAGTATATCATATTTCTTTTTGGCAATAGGTAGAGGTAGTTGACAACTTCCAATAGTGAGCGTCGGAGATTTTTCAACAACACTAATACCATTCGCTTAGAATTGTTTCTTTGAAAAGTGCATCATATGCTCATTACCATTGATATGAAAAGTGACCTTGCTTTTATTGCAATCGATAAAAGCCCGTACAGTATTCAAAAAGGGTCTACCAAGGATAATCGACATGTTGTCGTCCTCGGGCATCTCAAGTATAACAAAGTCTGATAGTAACATTTGCAACAACAACGGGCACATCCTCAGAAATACCGATAGGTATGGAAGTTGATTTGTCAGCCATTTGCAAAGATATTTCAGTAGGTGTGAGTTTATTCAAGTCAAGTATTTTATATAAGGAAAAAAGGCATAACACTAACACCAGCTCCTAGATCACACAAAGCAGTTTTCACATAGTTGGTATTCCCGGATCTCCTAGTTTTTTAGGTACTCCATCCTTAAAAGAATAATTAGCAAGCATGGTGGAGATTTCAGCTTCAGGTATTTTCCTTCTATTAGTGATGATGATGTCTTTCATATATTTTGCATAAGGGGCCATCTTTAAAATACCAGTCAAGGAGGAGCGAGAGACGAAAAACTCCTGACCCTCGCGTCGCCTGACCGAGCGACTAAGGGGATCCCTACCGCCGCCGGCCGGCCCCGCCACCTCTCGCCCACCTCCACGTCGCCGCCGTGGGAGGGCCGGCCGGCGAAGCCTCACCGACCCTAGGATGGTGGCGGCGGGGCTGTTTTTTCTCTCCCCCTCCGGCCGGCGAAGCCTCACCGACCCTAGGATGGTGGCGGCGGTGCCGGCGGCCTCCCCCCGGTGATGTCTTCCCCCTGGATGACGCTAGCGCTGGTGGCCTCCCCGGCTGCGGCTCCCACGCGGGTGGCTTCTGCTGGCCCAGATGGGATCTAGGACCTCGCCCGGCTGAATGTGGCGCTCTCCGTTTGGCCTCCGCGGCGGCCGGCGTGCCTTCTCTGCTGCGTCCACCCCCTTCCACCGACCCCCACCACCCTCACCCCCTGCTCGGCTCTTGTTCTGCCTTTCGCTATGGCGGCCGTGGAGGTGTGGGATTGTGCCCGGCGGCGGCTGCTTCCTATAGTGCGCGGGCCGGGAGGTTTGGCTGCGCGTGAACTTCACAACCCACCCACCCCCGGCAGGGGCGGCTTCGGCACGGTGGCTACGGACCTACGCCCCTTCCTGCGTCCATGTCCAGCCGGCGCGGCTTTGGATCCAGCACACCATGGAAGCTGTGCTCTTTCCGGCTTCCTTGGCTCGTTGGCTCCTTGGCATCACTGCACCATCACCCTGCCGGTGCCCTTGGTTGGTCGTCCATCCCGGCGCATCTCCATTTCCGGCTCGCTCCAGGAGCTGTGTCCCCTTCCAGCTCCCAGGATTGCCGGTGCTCTGCTGCTCTGATCTCGGTGGCCTTGATCTGCGCTTTCCAGATCTTGGTTTGTCCGGGGCTCCGGCCACCGTCACATCTCGTTGCCTTCCATTTCGCTCAGCCACGCAACCCCGCCCTCTAACGGAGCTCGCAAGTCCGGCGACGCTCGGTGCCTTCTTCAGCATCGGGTGTGGCTCCCCTTCCTCCAGTCGCAATTTCGGCCTATACCCGACTTCCTCTTCTCCGATTTGTTCTCCGGCGCCTTGGGATTGTTCAGAATTTGGCCAGGGAGAAATCCCCGCATTCTATGCTGGCTCTGGCGACACTTGCGGGTGTCGTTCCCTTCTTGGAGGCACTGCCATGGCCACTATCTGGGCCCCTCTTCGAGCAACAGGGGAAACCCTAGGTCTGGCTTCCCGGATCGGACGACGGCAGCGTCTCGTGTCGTTCTCCTTCCTGAAGGCATTGTCTTGTTTGCTCACAGCGTCCTCGGTGCCAACTTCGGTGATGTCGGTCGTCTAGTTATTGGTCGGATTGTGTCTCTGGTTGGCGAGTTCAGCTGTGTTTTTCTTTGGGTCGTGTGTCTCATGTCTCTCTGGTTTGGGGAACCATGCGTCCGTGCCATGTGTTGTATTACCTTCTGTACTCATTCAATTTCTCCTATCAATGCAAAGATACGCAAGCTTTGCGTATTCCCAAAAAAAATATCAGTCAAGCAAGTACACAAAAAGACTGGCCTAATCATTTTGGCAAAGCGTTCAAATTATTCATCATCTTTCTTCTTAGTTGATTTGGGTGGAAAGGGCATGGGTTTTTGAACCCATGGTTCTCTTCCCCTTCCATGTTTTCGAGCAACAAAGTCTCTTTTATCATATCTTTTATTTTTGGGTTATGGGTTATCAAGATCAACAACTGGTTCTATTTCAACATAATTATCTGGTTCTTTATCTTTATCTAGTTGAGTGTCTTCATGAATGTCATCATTATCTTTTTCATTATCACTAGACGAATGTTCATTACCAGATTGAGTTTCAGCATAAAAAATAGAGGGCATCATTATTAGCTTCAGGAGGTTTTTCTATTTCAGGTTCACTAGAGGTAGGCAAAGTCCTATCATTTTCTTTTTCTTTTTCCTTTTATAAGGACTAGGTGCGTCAGTGTTAATTCTATGAGAGTCTTGTTCAATTCTTTTAGGCTGACCCTTAGGATAGAGTGGTTCCTGAGTCATTTTACCTCCTCTAGTTGCTACTCTAATAGCAAAGTCATTTATATTATTGTTCATTTCATCAAGCAATTATTTTCAAGATTTAGCAAATTGTTCTAACTGGGTATGAACCATAGAGGCATGTTTTCCTACACCTCTGACATCATTAGTGATTCTAAATAACAAGTTACTCAAGAAAGCAATCATATCATAATTGTATTTCAATTGTTTTATAAGATTTTCATTGAAGTGATCTTGTTTTCTAATGTAATTATCAAACTCATAAAGGCATTGACTATGGTGTTTGTTGTAAGGGATGTCACTTTCATCAAATTTCATTAAAGAGTTTACCTCTACCACCTGTGGCGGTGGTATATCAAGTCCATGTATTTCTTCAATAGGAGGTAAATATTTGACATCTTCAGCTTTAATACCCTTTTCCTTCATGCATTTCTTTGCCTCTTGCATATCTTCAGGATTGAGATATAAGATACCCCTGTTCTTCGGAGTGGGTTTAGGCGGTGGTTCAGGAACAGTCCAATCATCATAATTTCTCAATATGTTGTTCAATAACTTCTCAGCTTGTTCAACAGTTTGTTCCCTGAAAACACAACTAGCACAACTATCTAGGAAGTCCCTAGAAGCATCGGTTAGTCCACCATAGAAGATATCAAGTGTTTCATTTTTCTTAAGAGGATGATCAGGCAAATCATTCAGCAATTTGAGAAGCCTCCCCCAAGCTTGTGGGATACTCTCTTCTTCAATTTACACAGAGTCCAATATTTCCTGTAAGGCGGCTTGTTTCTTATGGGCAGAAAAATATTTTTTAGAGAAGTAGTAAATCATATCATGGGGACTACGCACACAACCAGGGGCAAGACTATTGTAACAAGTCTTAGCATCACCCTTTAATGAGACTGGAAATAACTTGAGAATATAATAGTAGTGAATTTTCTCATCATGAGCAAATAGGGTGGTTATATCATTCAGCTTGGTAAGATGTGCCACAACAGTTTCAGTTTAATAACCATAGAAAGGATCAGATTCAACCAAAGTAATTAACTCTAGGTCGACAGAGAATTCATAATCCTTATCATCAACAAAGATAGGTGAAGTATCAAACTTAGGATCACATTTCATTCTAGCATTCAAAGACTTTTCTTTCAGTTTGCATAATAATTTCTTAAGATCATCCCTATCATTGCAAGCAAGAAAGTCTCTAGTTGTCTCCTCATCCATAACATAACCCTCGGGTATCTTGGGCAATTCATATCTAGGAGAGCTAGGTCTAATAGGTGTTTCAAGATTTTTAGTTTCAAGTATTTCATCAGTTTCAACATTCTCAATATCCTTAGCTCTAGCAAGTTGTTCATCAAGAAATTCACCTAGTGGCACATTATCATCAAGCAAGGTACTAGCATCATCATAGGCATTATCCATAGCAGAAGTAGCATCATCAATAACTTGCGACATATCAGAATTAATAGCATGTGGTGGTGTTGCAAGTTTACTCAAAATAGAAGGTGAATCAAGTGTAGAGCTAGATGGCAGTTCCTTACCTCCCCTCGTCTTAGAGGGAAATATCTTAGTCTTGCTATCCTTCAGATTCTTCATAGTGATAAATAGATAATAATCCCAAGTGACTCAACAAATATAGCTATGCTCCCCAGCAACGACGCCAGAAAAAGGTCTTGATAACCCACAAGTATAGGGGACCACAACAGTTTTCGAGGGTAGAGTATTCAACCCAAATTTATAGATTCGACACAAGGGGAGCCAAAGAATATTTGCAAGTATTAGTAGCTGAGTTATCAATTCAACCACACCTGGAGATTAATTATCTGTAGCAAAGTGATTAGTAGCAAAGTAATATGATAGTTTTGATAATAGTGGCAACAGCAATAGTAATAGTAACAGTGATAGCAATGATTTTGTAGCAAGTGTAACAGTAGTAGCATCAGTAGTAACTTAGCAAGAACAATATAAGAGAAATTAGTAGGCATTGGATAGGTGGATTCGTTGGATGATATTCATCATATAACAGTCATAACCTAGGACGATGCAAACTAGCTCCAGTTCATAAATACAATGTAGGCATGTATTCCGTAAATAGTCATACGTGCTTATGGAAAGAACTTGCATGCCATCTTTTGTCCTACCCTCCCGTGGCAGCAGGGTCCATAAGGAAACTAAGGGATATTAAGGCCTCCTTTTAATAGAGAACCAGAACAAAGCATTAACACATAGTGAATACATGAACTCCTCAAACTACGATCATCACCGGAAAGTATCCCGACTATTGTCACTCTGGGGTTTACTGATCATAACACGTAACAGGTAAATATAACTTGCAAGATCGGATCCTGAACATAGATATAATGGTGAAAACATAAACAGTTCAGATCTAAAATCATGGCACCCGAGCCCAAAGTCATATCAACATCAATCTCATAACATAGTGGATACTAGGGATCAAGCCCTAACAAAACTAACTCGATTACATGATGAATCTCATCCAACTCCTCACAGACCAGCGAGCCTACGAAGGAATTACTCACTCATGGTGGGGAGCATCATGAAATTGGCGATGAAGGAGGGTTGGTGATGATGAAGATCGAAGATCCCCCACTCCGGAGCCCAAAACGGAGTCCAGATCTAGCCTTCCGATCAAGAACAGGAGGTGGTGGCGGCTCCGTATCGTGAAACGAGATAATTCTTCCTTCCTGATTTTTTCTAGAAAAATAGGTATTTATGGAGTCGGAATCAGGGTCTGCGGGGCCACCAGGTGGGCACAACCCACCTGGGCGCGCCTAGAGGGGGGAGCCCTGGTGGGTTGTGCTCACCCAGGGGCCCCCTCTGGTGGTTCTTGGCTCCAGTATTTTTCTTTTATTCTGAAATAAATCTCCAAAAAGTTTTGTTCCAATCCAAGAACTTTTACTTCTGCACAAAAACAACACCATGGTAGTTCTGCTGAAAACAGCGTCAGTCCGGGTTAGTTTCGTTCAAATCATGCAAATTAGAGTCCAAAACAAGAGGAAAAGCATTAGGAAAAGTAGATACGAAGAAGACGTATCAATGCCCATGCGCAATTAAAGAATTCCCGAATAACACTTTTCCCTCTGATGTTCCCACTTCTCGCAAGAAAATTTTTAGAATCCAAATTTGTGGAATTTTTAACTTCAGGAATTTTACTATCCTCACTTTTTTTATAACGAACTCAGACATGATAGCAACTTGAAGTGAGCAAATAAGCAAAAAGGCAAACGGAAAATATTTTTGAGTTTTTGTGAAAACGTTTTAGAAGTGGGGGAGATGAAAATGGGAGGCAAAAGACAAATGAAAGTAAATACAAGGAGATGAAAGTTTATGCGATAGTACTTGATAGGTTTTGGTGATGTCTCCCCTGTTGGGGAACGTAGTAATTTCAAAAAAATTCCTACACACACGCAAGATCATGGTGATGCATAGAAACGAGAGGGGAGAGTGTGTCCACGTACCCTCGTAGACCGAAAGCAGAAGCGTTAGCACAACGCGGTTGATGTAGTCGTACGTCTTCACGGCCCGACCGATCAAGCACCGAAACTACGGCACCTCCGAGTTCTTGCACAAGTTCAGCTCGATGACGTTCCCCGAACTCTGATCCAGCAGAATGTTAGGGAAGAGTTCCGTCAGCACGACAGCATGGTGACGATCATGATGTTCTACCATCGCAGGGCTTCGCCTAAGCACCGCTACAATATTATCGAGGAGAACTATGGTGGAGGGGGGCACCGCACACGGCTAAGAGATCAATGATCAATTGTTGTGTCTATGGGGTGCCCCCCTCCCCCGTATATAAAGGAGTGGAGGAGGGGGCCGGCCAAGGGGGGTGGCGCGCCCTAGGGGGGGAGTCCAACCCCAACCGGTAGTAGGACTCCCCCCTTCGCTATTAGGAGAGGGAGAGGGAAGGAAGAGGTGGGAGGGAAGAAGAAAAGGGGGTCGAGCCCCCTCCCAATTCGGATTGGGCTTGGGGGGGGCGCCCCCTCCTTTTCTTCTTCTCCCTCCTTTCCAGTAAGGCCCAATAAGGCCCATATACCTCCCGGGGGGTTCCGATAACCTCCCGGAGCTCCGGTATTGTCCCAATCTCACCCGGAACCTTTCCGGTGTCCAAATATAGTCGTCCAATATATCGATCTTTATGCCTCGACCATTTGGAGACTCCTTGTCAAGTCCGTGATCACATCCGGGACTCCGAACAACCTTCAGTACATCAAAACTCATAAACTCATAATAAAACTGTCAACGAAACCTTAAGCGTGCGGACCCTACGGGTTCGAGAACTATGTAGACATGACCGAGACTCGTTTCCGGTCAATAACCAATAGCAGAACCTAGATTCTCATATTGGCTCCTATATATTCTACGAAGATCTTTATCGGTCAAACCGCATAACAACATACGTTGTTCCTTTTGTCATCGATATGTTACTTGCCCGAGATTCGATCGTCGGTATCCGATACCTAGTTCAATCTCGTTACCGGCAAGTCTCTTTACTCGTTACGTAATGCATCATCTCGTGACTAACTCATTAGCTACATTGCTTGCAAGGCTTATAGTGATGTGCATTATCGAGAGGGCCTAGAGATACCTCTCTGACAATCGGAGTGACAAATCCTAATCTCGAGATACGTCAACTCAACAAGTACCTTCGGAGACACCTGTAGAGAACCTTTATAATCACCCAGTTACGTTGTGACATTTGGTAGCACACAAAGTGTTCCTCCGGTAAGCGGGAGTTACATAATCTCATAGTCATAGGAACATGTATAAGTCATGAAGAAAGCAATAGCAACATACTAAATGATCAAGTGCTAAGCTAACAGAATGGGTCAAGTCAATCACATCATTCTTCTAATGATGTGATCCCGTTAATCAAATGACAACTCATGTCTATGGTTAGGAAACTTAACCATCTTTGATTTACGAGCTACTCAAGTAGAGGCATACTAGTGACACTATGTTTGTCTATGTATTCACACATGTATTATGTTTCCGGGTAATACAATTCTAGCATGAATAATAAACATTTATCATGATATGAGGAAATAAATAATAACTTTATTATTGCCTCTAGGGCATATTTCCTACAGTCTCCCACTTGCAATAGAGTCAATAATCTAGATTACACAGTAATGGTTCTAACACCCATGGAGTCTTGGTGTTGATCATGTTTTGCTCGTGGAAGAGGCTTAGTCAATGGGTCTGCAACATTCAGATCCGATGTATCTTGCAAATCTCTATGTCTCCCAACTCGACTTGGTCCCGGATGCAATTGAAGCGTCTCTTGATGTGCTTGGTTCTCTTGTGAAATCTGGATTCCTTTGCCAAGGCAATTGCACCGGTATTGTCACAAAAGATTTTCATTGGACCCGATGCACTAGGTTCGACACCTAGATCGGATATGAACTCCTTCATCCAGACTCCTTCATTTTTTGCTTCCGAAGAAGCTATGTACTCCGCTTCACATGTAGATCCCGCTACGATGCTTTGTTTAGAACTGCACCAACTGACAGCTCCACCGTTTAATATAAACACGTATCCGGTTTGCGATTTAGAATCGTCCGGATCAGTGTCAAAGCTTGCATCGACGTAACCATTTACGACTAGCTCTTTATCACCTCCATAAACGAGAAACATATCCTTAGTCCTTTTCAGGTATTTCAAGATGTTCTTGACTGCTGTCCAGTGATCCACACCTGGATTACTTTGGTACCTCCCTGCTAAACTAATAGCAAGGCACACATAAGGTCTGGTACACAGCATTGCATACATGATAGAGCCTATGGCTGAAGCATAGGGAACTTCTTTCATTTTCTCTCTATCTTCTGTAGTGGTCGGGCATTGAGTCTGACTTAATTTCACACCTTGTATTACAGGCAAGAACCCTTTCTTTGCTTGATCCATTTTGAACTTTTTCAAAACTTTATCAAGGTATGTGCTTTGTGAAAGTCCAATTAAGCGTCTCGATCTATCTCTATAGATCTTGATGCCTAATATGTAAGCAGCTTCACTGAGGTCTTTCATTGAAAAACTTTTATTCAAGTATCCTTTTATGCTATCCAGAAATTCTATATCATTTCCAATCAATAATATGTTGTCCACATATAATATTAGAAATGCTACAGAGCTCCCACTCACTTTCTTCTAAATACAGGCTTCTCCAAAAGTCTGTATAAAACCATATGCTTTGATCACACTATCAAAGCGTTTATTCCAACTCTGAGAGGCTTGCACCAATCCATAAATGGATCACTGGAGCTTGCACACTTTGTTAGCATCCTTTAGATTGACAAAACCTTCTGGTTGCATCTTATACAACTCTTCTTCCAGAAATCCATTCGGGAATGCAGTTTTGACATCCATTTGCCAAATTTCATAATCATAAAATGCGGCAATTGCTAACATGATTCGGACAGACTTAAGCATCGCTACGGGTGAGAAGTCTCATCGTAGTCAACCCCTTGAACTTGTCGAAAACCTTTTGCAACAAGTCGAGCTTTGTAGACAGTAACATTACCATCAGCATCAGTCTTCTTCTTGAAAATCCATTTATTCTCGATGGCTTGCCGATCATCAGGCAAGTCAACCAAAGTCCACACTTTGTTCTCATACATGGATCCCATCTCAGATTTCATGGCTTCAAGCCATTTTGCAGAATCTGGGCTCATCATCGCTTCCTGATAGTTTGTAGGTTCGCCATGGTCAAGTAACATGACCTCCAAAATAGGATTACCGCACCACTCTGGCGCGGATCTTACTCTGGTTGACCTACGAGGTTCTGTAATAACTTGATCTGAAGTTTCATGATCATCATCATTAGCTTCCTCACTTATCGGTGTAGTCGTCACAAGAACCGGTTTCTGTGATGAACTATTTTCCAATAAAGGAGCAGATACAGTTACCTCATCAAGTTCTACTTTCCTCCCACTCACTTCTTTCGAGAGAAACTCCTTCTCTAGAAAGGATCCATTCTTTGCAGCAAATGTCTTGCCTTCAGATCTGTGATAGAAGATGTACCCAACAGTTTCCTTTGGGTATCCTATGAAGACACATTTCTCCGATTTGGGTTCGAGCTTATCAGGTTGAAGCTTTTTCACATAAGCATCGCAGCCCCAAACTTTAAGAAACGACAACTTTGGTTTCTTGCCAAACCATAGTTCATAAGGCGTCGTCTCAACGGATTTTGATGGTGCCATATTTAACGTGAATGCGGCCGTCTCTAAAGCATAACCCCAAAACAATAGCGGTAAATCAGTAAGAGACATCATAGATCGCACCATATCTAGTAAAGTACAATTACGACGTCCGGACACACCATTACGCTGTGGTGTTCCGGGTGGCGTGAGTTGCGAAACTATTCCGCATTGTTTCAAATGTAAACCAAACTCGTAACTCAAATATTCTCCTCCATGATCAGATCGTAGAAACTTTATTTTCTTGTTACGATGATTTTCAACTTCACTCTGAAATTCTTTGAACTTTTCAAATGTTTCAGACTTATGTTTCATTAAGTAGATATACTCATATCTGCTCAAATCATCTGTGAAGGTGAGAAAATAACGATATCCGCCGCGAGCCTCAACATTCATTGGACCACATACATCAGTATGTATGATTTCCAACAAATCAGTTGCTCTCTCCATAGTTCCGGAGAACGGCGTTTTAGTCATCTTGCCCATGAGGCATGGTTCGCAAGTACCAAGTGATTCATAATCAAGTGATTCCAAAAGTGCATCAGTATGGAGTTTCTTCATGCGCTTTACACCAATATGACCTAAACGGTAGTGCCACAAATAAGTTGCACTATCATTATCAACTCTGCATCTTTTGGCTTCAACATTATGAATATGTGTATCACTACTATCAAGATTCATCAAAAATAGACCACTCTTTAAGGTGCATGACCATAAAAGATATTACTCATATAAATAGAACAACCATTATTCTCATATTTAAATGAATAACCGTCTCGCATCAAACAAGATCCAGATATAATGTTCATGCTCAACGCTGGCACCAAATAACAATTATTTAGGTCTAAAACTAATCCCGAAGGTAGATGTAGAGGTAGCGTGCCGACGGCGATCACATCGACTTTGGAACCATTTCCCACGCGCATCGTCACCTCGTCCTTAGCCAGTGTCCGCTTAATCCGTCGTCCCTGTTTCGAGTTGCAAATATTAGCAACAGAACTAGTATCAAATACCCAGGTGCTACTGCGAGCTCTGGTAAGGTACACATCAATAACATGTATATCACATATACCTTTGTTCACCTTGCCATCCTTCTTATCTGCCAAATACTTGGGCAGTTCCGCTTCCAGTTACCAGTCTGCTTGCAGTAGAAGCACTCAGTCTCAGGCTTAGGTCCAGACTTGGGTTTCTTCTCTTGAGCAGCAACTTGTTTGCTGTTCTTCTTGAAGTTCCCCTTCTTTTTCCCTTTGCCCTTTTTCTTGAAACTGGTGGTCTTATTGACCATCAACACTTGATGCTCCTTCTTGATTTCTACCTCCGCAGCCTTTAGCATTGCGAAGAGCTCGGGAATTGTCTTTTCCATCCCTTGCATATTATAGTTCATCACGAAGCTCTTGTAGCTTGGTGGCAGTGATTGAAGAATTCTGTCAATGACGCTATCATCCAGAAGATTAACTCCCAGTTGAATCAAGTGATTGTTATACCCAGACATTCTGAGTATATGCTCACTGACAGAACTATTCTCCTCCATCTTGCAGCTATAGAACTTATTGGAGACTTCATATCTCTCAATCCGGGCATTTGCTTGAAATATTAACTTCAACTCCTGGAACATCTCATATGCTCCATGACGTTCAAAACGTCGTTGAAGTCCCGGTTCTAAGCCGTAAAGCATGGCACACTGAACTATCGAGTAGTCATCAGCTTTGCTCTGCCAGACGTTCACAACATCTGGTGTTGCTCCTGCAGCAGGTTTGGCACCCAGCGGTGCTTCCAGGACGTAATTCTTCTGTGCAGCAATGAGGATAATCCTCAAGTTACGGACCCAGTCCGTGTAATTGCTACCATCATCTTTCAACTTTGCTTTCTCAAGGAACGCATTAAAATTCAACGGAACAACAGCACGAGCCATCTATCTACAACAAACATAGACAAGCAAAATACTATCAGGTACTAAGTTCATGATAAATTTAAGTTCAATTAATCATATTACTTAAGAACTCCCACTTAGATAGACATCTCTCTAATCATCTAAGTGATCACGTGATCCAAATCAACTAAACCATAACCGATCATCACGTGAAATGGAGTAGCTTTCAATGGTGAACATCACTATGTTGATCATATCTACTATATGATTCACGCTCGACCTTTCGGTCTCAGTGTTCCGAGGCCATATCTGCATATGCTAGGCTCGTCAAGTTTAACCTGAGTATTCTGCGTGTGCAAAACTGGCTTGCACCCGTTGTAGATGGACGTAGAGCTTATCACACCCGATCATCACGTGGTGTCTGGGCACGACGAACTTTGGCAACGGTGCATACTCAGGGAGAACACTTTTATCTTGAAATTTAGTGAGAGATCATCTTATAATGCTACCGTCAATCAAAGCAAGATAAGATGCATAAAAGATAAACATCACATGCAATCAATATAAGTGATATGATATGGCCATCATCATCTTGTGCTTGTGATCTCCATCTCCGAAGCACCGTCATGATCACCATCGTCACCGGCGCGACACCTTGATCTCCATCGTAGCATCGTTGTCGTCTCGCCAACTATTGCTTCTACGACTATCGCTACCGCTTAGTGATAAAGTAAAGCAATTACAGGGCGATTGCATTTCATACAATAAAGCGACAACCATATGGCTCCTACCAGTTGCCGATAACTTCGGTTACAAAACATGATCATCTCATACAATAAAATATAGCATCATGTCTTGACCATATCACATTACAACATGCCCTGAAAAAACAAGTTAGACGTCCTCTACTTTGTTGTTGCAAGTTTTACGTGGCTGCTATGGGCTTAGCAAGAACCGTTCTTACCTACGCATCAAAACTACAACGATAGTTCGTCAAGTTAGTGATGTTTTAACCTTCGCAAGGACCGGGCGTAGCCACACTCGGTTCAACTAAAGTTGGAGAAACAGACACCCGCTAGTCACCTGTGTGCAAAGCACGGCGGTAAAACCAGTCTCGCATAAGCGTACGCGTAGTGTCGGTCCGGGCCGCTTCATCCAACAATACTGCTGAACCAAAGTATGACATGATGGTAAGAAGTATGACTTGTATCGCCCACAACTCACTTGTGTTCTACTCGTGCATATAACATCAACACATAAAACCTAGGCTCGGATGCCACTGTTGGGGAACATAGTAATTTCAAAAAATTCCTACGTACACGCAAGATCATGGTGATGCATAACAACGAGAGGGGAGAGTGTGTCCACATACCCTCGTAGACCGAAAACGGAAGCATTAGCACAACGCGGTTGATGTAGTCGTACGTCTTCATGGCCCGACCGATCAAGCACTGAAACTACGGCACCTCCGAGTTCTTGCACACGTTTAGCTCGATGACGTTCCCCGTACTCCGATCCAGTAGAATGTCGGGGAAGAGTTCCGTCAGCATGACGGCGTGGTGACGGTCTTGATGTTCTACCGTCACAGGGCTTCGCCTAAGCACCGCTACAATATTATCGAGGAGAACTATGGTGGAGGGGGGCACCGCACACGGCTAAGAGATCAATGATCAATTGTTGTGTCTATGGGGTGCCCCCCTCCCCCGTATATAAAGGAGTGGATGAGGGGGCCGGCCAAGGGGGGTGGCGTGCCCTAGGGGGGAGTCCAACCCCAACCGGGAGTAGGACTCCCCCCTTTCCTATTAGGAGAGGGAGAGGGAAGGAAGAGGTGGGAGGGAAGAAGGAAAGGGGGGCGCCCCCCTCCTAATTTGGATTGGGCTTGGGGGGGCTCCTTTGCTTCTTCTCCCTCCTTTCCACTAAGGCCCAATAAGGCCCATATACCTCCCGGGGGGTTCCGATAACCTCCCGGAGCTCCGGCATTGTCCCAATCTCACCCGGAACCTTTCTGGTGTCCAAATATAGTCGTCCAATATATCGATCTTTATGCCTCGACCATTTCGAGACTCCTCGTCAAGTCCGTGATCACATACGGGACTCCGAACAACCTTCGGTACATCAAAACTCATAAACTCATAATAAAACTGTCAACGAAACCTTAAGCGTGCGGACCCTACGGGTTCGAGAACTATGTAGACATGACCGAGACTCGTTTCCGGTCAATAACCAATAGTGGAACCTGGAAGCTCATATTGGCTCCTACATATTCTACGAAGATCTTTATCGGTCAAACCGCATAACAACATAAGTTGTTCCTTTTGTCATCGGTATGTTACTTGCCCGAGATTCGATCGTCGGTATCCAATACCTAGTTCAATCTCGTTACCGGCAAGTCTCTTTACTCGTTATGTAATGCATCATCTAGTAACTAACTCATTAGCTACATTGCTTGCAAGGCTTATAGTGATGTGCATTACCGAGAGGGCCCAGAGATACCTCTCCGACAATCGGGGTGACAAATCCTAATCTCGAAATACGTCAACTCAACAAGTACCTTAGGAGATACCTGTAGAGCACCTTTATAATCACCCAGTTACGTTGTGACGTTTGGTAGCACACAAAGTGTTCCTTCGGTAAGCGGGAGTTACATAATCTCATAGTCATAGGAACATGTATAAGTCATGAAGAAAGCAATAGCAACATACTAAACGATCAAGTGCTAAGCTAACGGAATGGGTCAAGTCAATCACATCATTCTCCTAATGATGTGATCCCGTTAATCAAATGACAACTCATGTCTATGGTTAGGAAACTTAACCATCTTTGATTTATGAGCTTGTCAAGTAGAGGCATACTAGTGACACTATGTTTGTCTATGTATTCACACATGTATTATGTTTCTGGATAATACAATTCTAGCATGAATAATAAACATTTATCATGATATGAGGAAATAAACAATAACTTCATTATTGCCTCTAGGGCATATTTCCTTCATCCCCGGCAACAGCGGCAGAAATTCTTCCTCCTACTTGTGAGCTGCGTTGGGATTTCCTCGAAGAGGAGAGGATGATGCAGTACAATTGAGATACGTATTTCCCTCTATTAAGAACCGAGGTTATCAATCCAGTAGGAGAACCACACAAGACCTCGTGAACAGCACCTACACACAAAAGAACAAATACTTGCACCCAACGCGATCAAGGGGGTTGTCAATCCTCTCGGCGGTCAATTGCAAGGATCAAGTGTGATCATGGTAGATAGATAAACAAAAGGCACATTATAAAATAACGGTAAATAAATTGCAGCAAGGTATTTTTGGATTTTAATATATGATAAAGATAGCCGAGGGCCATAGCTTTCACTAAAGGCTTCTCTCGAACAAAAATCATACGATGGTAAATAAATTACTATTGGGCAATTGATAGGAAAGCGCGTAGTTATGATGATATCCAAGGCAATGATCATGTATATAGGCATCACGTTCAAGACAAGTAAACCGACTCCTGCCTGCATCTACTACAATTACTCCACACATCGACCAATATCCAGCATGCATCTAGAGTATTAAGTTCATAAAGAACGGAGTAACGCCTTAAGTAAGATGACATGATGCAGACAAAGTAAACTCAAGCAATATGAATAAACCCCATCGTTTTATCATTAATGACAACGATATAAATATGTGTCTTGTCCCTTTCTGTCACTTGGATATAGATCACCCCAAGATTAAACCCGTCACAAAGCACCTCTCCCATCGCAAGATAAATCAATCTAGTTGGCCGAACCAAATGGATAGATCGGAGAGAAATACAAAGCTATAATAATCATGCATAAAAGAGTTCAGAGAAGACTCAAGTAATATTCATAGATAATCTGATCATAAATCCACAATTCATCAGATCCCAATAAACACACCGCAAAAGAAGATCACGTCAAATAGAAATCCAAGAACATCAAGGAGAACACTGTATTGAAGATCAAAGAGAGAAAAGAAGTCATCTAGCTACTAGCTCTGGACCCGTAGGTCTGTGGTAAACTACTCACACATCATCGTAAGGGCGGCAAGCCATGATCGATTCCCCTTCCGACAGAGTACCGGAAATGGTCTCCAGATGGGATCTCCGAAGAACAGAAACTTGCGACGGCGGAAAACGTATTTTGGGTGGCTCTCTGTTGGTTTCTCGATTTAGAGAATTTATAGAGGTGGAATTAGGCCAGACAGAGCCACGAGAGGCCCACAAGGTAATTGGGCGCGCCTACCTCCCTGGGCGCGCCCAAGTGCCTTGATGTCTCCTCGTTGCACGTCTGGTCTCCTCCTGAAGCTTCTAAGGTCTCTCTTGTCCAAAAAAATCATCAAAATGTTTTGTGGCATTTGGACTTCGTTTGATACTAATTTCCTGGAAAAAAACAGAATCAGGCAAAAAGTAAGAACTGGTACTTGACATTAAGTTAATAGGTTAGTCCCAAAAATAATATATAATTGCATATAAAACATCCAAAATTGATACTATAATAGCATGGAATAATAAAAAAATATAGATAGACGTATCACCTGTTGTCTCCTGTCGAAGACCAAAATTTGGACAACAATGAGCGACAACTTTCCCGCGCGAGCAACTCGGAGGGAAGATCAAACGAAGGGAAATAGCCATCATCCACCGCCACCGGGCGCACAGGAATCACTCCCGTGGCAGTAGGTAGTGGCTCAGCTCAAGCTTGAAGGAGAAGCACATGCCAGCCGGGTCGAAGGATACGATGACGCAAGGCTTGGGCATGTCCGCAGCCAGCAGGATGGAGTGGAGGCAGCCCCGGTTCTCGTCCTCATGAGCGATCTGCTCGGCAGTGGGAAGATGGAAGGTAGCCATCTTGATGAGCTTCGACACTGTTGAGGCCGTTGTTGGTCGTACGACAAGGGTTGTAGCCGCCGGTACCGTAGCGGCAGCGGCGAGGTGTGCACTCACCTTACCTTAGTGTTTCCTCGCGTAGCTTGTGGATGCTGATGGTGAAGAAGATGTGAGACGATGACACAAAGGAGGTGGAGATGGAGGAGAACTGATCTCTTGGAGCAAATGGTTGCCGCTTGCAGAGTTCTCGTACAACTCGGCGTTTCACTCCACCCTGGACAAAACTCCATTCACGGTGGTCTATGGGCAAGAACCCATAGATGTGTCTGACCAAAGATGTGTCTATTTCTTTTTTTAAAGACAGCAGGAGAGCTGCTGTGATTTCACTAAGTAGAAGGAAGGCCGACGGCCAAAAGATGTGTCCGTAGGAACGGGAGAAATACTTGTTTTTTATATCACCGGGAGAGAAAAAAAATGCTATTGCTCCTAACCTAAAAGAATGTTGTTGTTGATTTTAGGAAAACAAAAGCGTGGTTGATTTGTCATAATGTTTACTTGGACAAAGAAAAGATCGTCGGGTTGATAATATGGCCGTCAACCTCTAAAGCTAAAGCATGCTTAGCAAAATCATGAGCCTCCATATTTGATGTTCTAAATTCATGGCTAAGAAAGCAAGAAGAAAGTACAGAAGAATGACTCCCTCCGATTCAGATTAATTGACACACGCTTAGTATCCAGATTATTGAGCCTAAGAAGAAAATACACCTTAAAAGAGGTCTGACTTATCAAAAAACTAATGCACCTTATATTTTAAACCAGAGGAAGTAAAAAATTATCAAAACCCAAAATATCAATGGCACAACAAAGTGCGCCCCTTCAAGTACAGACAATCCATCAGTCCATGGCCTGGTTAGCTATTTGAGTTGGAAAGCAAAGAAGAGGCCAAAGAACATGTTAGGCCAGAAAGAAGTGCAAGTTTTGTGTATCGGTGCCACATTCGGAAGGAATCCGAGACTGCCAAATCGATGCAGATTTTTTGTCAACAATGAACAGAAATTATCTGTGCAGTTACTGTTCTGCATCTCTATACAGAGAGTTCATGGAGACATGAATCTCATATCACGACTCTGATGTTCCCTTCACTATGGCTCATAAGATGGCCTGATGAAACAACTGGCTGTCGTAGCCTTGCAGGTCTACGAAGAAACGAACAAGAGCTACTGTGTGGTTGACGTTGCACCACCTTGGCTCATATCATTCTTGAAACCAGTTCTTTACAGCTGCATCTTTGGTTGCACAAATCAAACATGTTACATGTGACTGTTCTAATAGTACCAGATGCCAGGTTCAACTTGCAGCTAAAAATAAGTTCATCTTTCATGGTAGAAGATGGTTCATTGTGAACCAGATCTCGACGCACAAGTTGCCGAAGACGAGGCGCCATTTACGGAAGCACAAAAGTTGGACGACGCGGCCCCCTGATTATCTGTAGCAGAAGAAACATTGTCCGAAGAAGCCGATGAGGGCCCAGAGCCAGTCCCGTCCCTCGTTTCTAGTCGCTCCATCATGCGAGACACAGCAGCGATTCCGGCGTTAACCTCCCTCCTCACATCAGAACCAAGACTCAATATCGTGTCACTCCGAGAGAGCCACCGTTCCTTCCACCCACGGGTGTTCTTCGTTATCGAGTCCTTGTACCTAGCATTGTTAAGGGAGACCACAAATATAAGTTGGCTACAATAATGTTGGTTTTCCAATTCCAAAGGTCTCTGAAGTTTGAAGGAATCAGAGAGTATTACTTGACCGAAACCGACTGCAGGCGAGTCTTGAGTGTGTTTGAGAAAGATTGTGGATCGGATGGTCCAGCTCCATCCTGGTTGATGGGAGATGCTTCATCACCAGAAATTCTGATCAAGGTCATTATGTAGTGAGTGTTAAACTAATATACATGAGAAGAAGACAAAAAACCACCGATGTAGGCCGTCCGGTAGTTATGTCATCATATGAAAATAGGAATCACCTATCATTTGATCCAACAGGGCAGTTAGATGAAGTATTATTGTGCACTAGTATGTTGGCAGATGCTTCTTCCATGGCATCCACAGGAGCAGAGATTATAGCAGGAGAATACTCACTGTCCCCTACTTGTGGTGAATCTGAAGAAATGGGGTCACTAGAGGTAGTTTCAGTTGTCGAAAATACTACAATTTGTGTGCGGCCGTGTGGTCCTGATCTTCCGCGGTGGCCTTCCCTTCTACCATGGCGGTGCGACCTACGTGTCACGGCAGCAGCGGCCAGGTGTTGCATGAGACGTTCTTCAAGCTCAGCATCATCTGTATCAACTGGTACCTGGGAGAAATAGCAGCATCAGCAGCAGTACAGGCATTGGGTGGATCGAGACATGGCAGCAAGAAAGCCATTGTTAGAAGGGCAATGGAAATGCAAAATGACACCTCAAAATGTCCGAGCATTGGATGGCGAAAAACGGCGGTCGTGTGTGAGCGATCTGCTTGCACATTCTTCTCCTGTTCAACAGCCTCAAGGAGCTCTTGACTGTAATTCAAGAATTTAAGTGAGACTTGGCTACAAATGTACAATTGATCTCACTCCTGGTTTACATAAGAATTTCTACCTCAGAGGGTCCTTCATGCTGATTGCCTGCCAACACATGGGACACTGGGAGCTTCTCTGGCACCTACAACATCAATTACGTTAGTACATCAGAAAGTATATGATAAGGAGTTGCAGTTGCAACACAACGATGTGGTAAACCAATCAACCAACAGTTACAAAGAGAAATTGCAACTCTTCCGAATTACAAGTGACAGTCAATGGGTCATTGTAGTGATCAAGCTACTATATAGTAGTAACATGGCGTTTCATCTGAAAGTTCTGAATGAGTGGCAGAAGTAAGAAATGAAGATAAATGGTGCAGAACAACAAATCCTCCGGTCAAAAAGTGCAACGCAGGAAACCAATCATTCAGCATCCAAAATATAAACTGCAACTCTTGAAAATATAATGTGACTCTCGAATCAATTCATCGATGTTCCAAATCTTACCATGAACAAACTAACAGCAGCAAACTGCATACTCGCATGATAGTTTCAGGCAATATCATTCTAAATTTCTAACGGAATGGTTACAGAACTTGAGGGGAAATGCAAAGACGAGAAAGCATGGTCCTCACCACTCAAGGATGCACTGGAGATGGAAATCATGCTTGCAGCTTGTAACCTGTGGCAATTCAAAACAAGAAACCAGAACTTCAGACACGTCTACCACCGAATCGAAAGATTTCCATGGCCAATCACCATTACATCCGTAAGCGAGCGGTAGGTACCGTGGAGGGGTCGCTGTCGCAGAAGGCCTCGAGGCAGATGCTGCAGGCGTCGTCGCAGGCGTCCTGCACGCCGCCCTCCACGAAAGCCGCCGCCGACGAGAGCTTCTCCATCTTGGCTGCCTTCTCGTCCATCCCTCCCTCCCTCCCTCTCTGTTAATTAAGCCTATTAAGAACCGAGTCGACCGCAGGAATGGACCGCTGCCTCCCCCGCGCAATCCCTGCAACAACGCGAACGGCAAGATTTAGATATAAAATTCGCGCGGAAATCCAAGCAATCGAGGTCATTCCATAACCAATCAAGATTGTATGAAGAAACGGAGGAAAATTCGCCCCCAAAATCGCACCTTATCCACCTAGCTAGACCCAAGATTAACAAAGCGAGAGAACGAGATCGAGTGGTTCTGACCGAGTATCCGGGCTTCTCGGATAAAAACAGCAACTCCGTGTGGAATCGTTCTCCTTTGGACGGCCGCGACGACGACGACGACGGAGCACGTCTGCGCGGGGGCGACGAGGTCGACGAAGAAATGGCCGCTTTAACTCTCTTCTCTCTCTCTCTCCGCGTGCCCCTCGTCTGCTTCACGCCAATGACGGGTAGACCCAGATGTCGACCCGTTTTGGGGTCGCTAAAACTGGTGGGCCCGTCCTTAGTTTGTGCGGTTCCATCACTGACATGCGTGGACCGCCATACGGAGCAGGGGTGGTGGGGTACCGTGTGGTGCTAATGTTATTAGGGCAGGTTTGGTTCCAATAAATCACCTGACTTATAAATCAGGTAACTTAAAACCAATGACTTATAAGTCATGTCTGTTTGGTTGTCACCTGACTTATAAGTCACCTGACACACCTTTCCACATCAATCATCATCATACAGGTGGTGGGACCCACGTAAAAGGGGGTGACTTATAAATTTTAAGTTGGGGTGGAGTAACTTATGACTTATAAGTTGGGGTGACTTATAAGTCGGGTCTGTTTGGCAAAATAAGTCACTTTTTTCACTTTTCGACTTATAAGTTGGTGACTTATTTGGAACCAAACATGCCCTTAGGCTGGCCATAGTGGGAGTAACATAAATAGTATCATGCACTTGAAACTCGCAAACATGCTTATGTGGCAGACAACTAAAGAAGAAAGAGATGAATATAGTAACATAGGTAGATACAGTAACATAATAAATGTGATGCTACTATGTGTCATGCATGGCAATAAATAAGACCATCTATGATACTAATCTATAATACTATGCACTATAGATGTAGTAACATAGACTAGTAACATATGCATGTTACTAGTCTAAGTTACTCCCCACTATGACCAGCCTTAGACCAGCCACAATGGAGAGTAACATACACTAGTAACATACATATATTCCTAGACTATATTACTACCTCAATAGTGGATAGTAACATAAGTGTGGTAACATGCAAAGCTTTATTTATTAGGTTATAGACTCATATTACATTAGGACATGTGATGTTACAGTAACTAGCTAAGTTACTAGTGTCGTGGTTCTAAGTCTGATAGTAATGTAGGGGGGTACTAAGGAGAGGCAAGATCCTAACTATGGAGTAGTTGTGCACACAAGAGTTTTACGAGTTCAGGCCCTTCTCGGAGGAAGTAACAGCCCTACGTCTCGGTGCCCGGAGGCGGTCGACTGGATTATATGTGTGAGAGTTACAGGGGTGTGAACCCTTCTGCCTGTGGAGGGGGGTGGCTTATATAGAGTGTGCCAGGACCCCAGCCAGCCCACGTAGCAGAGAGTTCAATGTACATAAAGGCCAGGCGTTACTGGTAACGCCTTACATAAAGTGATATCATGGCCATAAAGACTACTTAATAACAGACCGTTTGGATGTAGAGTGACCCTAGATCTTCTGGTGGTCGGGTGAGTCTTCATGGTCGACTGTCTTCGAGTCCGTCGAGTGGAATCCTTCCAGGTCGACTGAAAGGTAGTTTCTTCTAGAGATGTCCTTGGGTAGGGTACTTTGGTCAGGTCCGTGACCCTACCCTAGGTACATGGCTTCATCATTAGCCCCCGAATGGATCGAGGTTTGAGTGAGGAAGGAGTTGAGAATTCTTCCGACTCCTCTTTTTGTGATATGAGTATGTCTTGTTCTGGATCAATGACCTTAGGTGATGGCACCAACTTTTTTTTCAGTCGCCTTGATCCATTCTTTATATTAGTCGAGTGACTTTTTTATACTTGGAGATCTCCGAGCGACGGATCAGAGGAAATCTTCAGTCTGACAAGTTGCTCTGCTGTTTGCGGATTTAGCGGGATCTGAATTTCGGGAAGCGCGTGGGGCGGAGGAAGCCACAGTACTCGGATGGGATAAGGCAGGGATGCCTCGATTTCCGCGCCACCTTTTTCGCCACGTATCGCGCGCGCGACTGTTGCGGGATTTGACAGGATCGCCCGGGCCTACCAGTCAGCCACTCGGAAGAGACTTCATATAAGGCGCCAGACGGGTTTTTTTCAAATAGTGCGCCCTCAATCTCCTCTCCCTCTTCCTCGAACTCGCCCGCTGCGCTCGCTTCCACCTCCGCCTCGTGCGAACCCTTCTGCCTGTGGAGGGGGGTGGCTTATATAGAGTGCGCCAGGACCCCAGCCAGCCCACGTAGCAGAGAGTTCAATGTACATAAAGGCCAGGCGTTACTGGTAACGCCTTACATAAAGTGATATCATGGCCATAAAGACTACTTAATAACAGACCGTTTGGATGTAGAGTGACCCTAGATCTTCTGGTGGTTGAGTGAACAAGCCATCTTCTCTGAAGGTGCTTCCGGAGGAGAAGGCTCAGGTTAGGATGTTGATGGAGCGCGTGGTCCAGCTCATTCGCGACGGAGTGACGGGCATGGATCTTCTAGAGGTTTTCCTTCGACGGCGCATTCAGCCACTTCAGTGCCGGGGCCATCCGATGTGGTTGTACTCTGGTACTGAAGACACCACTCGGGTCCACCCGGAGGAGGTCGACGATGTCACTCTGGAGAGGTGGATGACCGGCATCACGGGGAACAGAGATAATCCTCGTGGAGCCAGGAGGATCCCGCCACTCGACCAGTTCTACGAACCAGACAAGGTCTGACTACATTTCTCTGACTTGTGACTCTGTTTTCTTCATTCTGCTTTGCTGCAATTCGGTCGACTGACCTTTATCTTGTTTGTTGTCTTCTAGATCACAACCGAGATGTACTCGATGCCCAACAGGGCGCAAGAACAGACCGAAGAAGAAGAAGGAAGTGGAGGTGAAAGTCAGGAGGAGTGGGAGTCGGACGGCGACGAAGGTGAAGAAGATGCTGGCTCTGATGAGGAAGAGGAGGAGGTAGTCGAGCCTCCTCGTACTGAAAGACGGTCCAAGCTCGCCCATGATCATGCGGTCGAGCGAGGCAAGGGAATCGTGCCTGCTGGGCAGTCGACCAAACGCCCTCGGACGACTTCTCCGACGCCGACAGAGAAAGCGTCGAAGCAACCCCGAGCGGCACCGACAAAACCGGCGAAGGCTCTACCAAAGATGAGGATGGAGATTCCGAGTGTTTCTGGGTAACGGCATAACTCATGTTTTCTCTTTCAACATGGATATATTCTTGGTCGACTCGATTGCTGACTCACCGATTTCTGAAAATCGCAGTGCTGCTACTTCTGAGACCTCAGCCAGGCATGACGATCAAGAAATGGAGGATGCTGCCACTTCCAATCCTGGTATGATCTGTGCAGTTTCACTTTCGGTCGATCGGATCTTCATTTTTAACTTTGAACCTTTTCTGTAGCTCCACCTAGCATTATCATTGATCTCCCCGACGACGATGACGAGGAGCCACTGAGGCAAAGGAAGAACAGGAAAGCGTCTGCTGGCAAGACTGTTCAGGTTGCGTCAGCGCCTGAGACATTGGTTCCGGAGGGGGGCAACGTTGCTCGGGCTACCGTGTCCTTTGCGGTGCTGTTGAGGAGTGTCCGCCCTCCGTCGTCGAGTGCTGATCCACCTTCCCTCTTCTCCACACACCACGTCCCAGAGGACCAAGCAGGTGCTGCCAAGGAAGCCATACGCCAGGCGGGGGTCATGATGGAGCAGGTGAAGGCGATCCGAGACGCCAGCCAAGAAGCTTATGATGCAAGTTTAGCTCTTCAGAGCAATGTCCAGGTTAGTTGACCACCGCATGTTCTGTTAGGATATGATATCTGACAATTTTTCTTTCTGAACATCTTAAAACTTGTCATACACCCACTGGGTGTGTCGATTGAAATGTCTGTATTAGTGGAGGCACATTGAGTGCACCCACTGGGTGTAGTCCCCGAGACTACGGTGGACTGCTGGCAGTCGACTGTAGTCTTTATGTCTTAAACTTTTTTTCTTTTTTACTTTCTCCACTCGATCTGGTCGAATGAAATCATGGAACCAGTGGGGGCACGCTGAGTGCACCCACTGGGTGTAGTCCCCGAGACCGTGGTCGACTGCTGGTAGTCGGCTATGGTCTGAAGGGTACTTTGTTTTCTCCTTTTTTTTGAAACTGTGTCTAACTGTTGGTAGTTAGTTACTTTCGGTCGACTGATCGATCCGAGCCAGTAGAACCAGTGGGGGCACGCTGAGTGCACCCACTGGGTGTAGTCCCCGAGACTACAGTTGAAATTTTTTATTCGGCTGTAGTCTTAGAAATGCTACGATTTTTCTCTTAGTCACTCAGAAATGACCTGTCTTTGATGTCTGTCGACTGATCCTTCGCAGAAATCTTGCGAGCTTGTGGCTCGTTATACTGAGTTGGAGAACAAGCATATCCAGCTCGAACTTGATCTGAAGCTTGTCTAGGAGAAATTCACGAAGGTGAAGGAGGAGACAAAAGGTATGTTTGGTGAGAATCTTGACGACTGCCCTTATTTGTTGTCCATTCCTGAGTCTGACCTCACTGTCATTTCGTAGATAAACTAAGGGATGCTCTGAAGAAGAAGGACCTTGACCTCGCCGAGGCGCAGAAAGCGGCTTTGAACAAGACGAAACTCGCAAAAGAAAAGTTGGCTTCAATCAGCAAACTTGAAGAGGAGAATACCAATCTGAAAGCTGCTCTCGACGTGGCCAACAAGGAGGTCAGTCGACTGAAGAATGACAAGATGGCCCTGAGTGACAAGGCTAGCAAACTGGTGGGAAAGAAAAACGACTTAGAAGCTTATCTGGGAGGGCTCGCGAAGAAGTTATTCCTCACGCTCGAAGGTAACCCCTTATATCCGACTGGCAATCACTTACTTATTGTAGGAACGTTAGCTTATCCTTGGATCGTATCCACAGAATTCTGCCAAAACTTTGAAGAGGAGACTAGTCGAGTGGAGACTGGCTTAGATCCCATCAACTCTCCTGTGAAGGATGAAGCCGCCATGAACATGCTCTGTCTCGAGTCTCGCGTTGCTGCTATGGTCGACTATCTTGCGAGACTGAAGGTTGCAACATCACGCATCGACACAGCACTCTGGCCGGGAGAAACACTTCAGAATGACCTCGAGTCTCTAATGACTCAACTGAACGAAGTCCCAAGTCGAGTGCAAGAATGGAAAAAGTCTTCTGCCAGGTGTGGTGCTGACGTTGCTTTGTCTCTGGTCCGTGTTCACTTCAAGGACGCACGGGAGGACAAGCTGGCGTCTCTCAAAGTGGCCAATACCAAGAAGCATGACTTCCGATCCTTCATGGAGACCTTCATTGCTGCTGCCACTCGGATCGCAGATGGAATCGACCTGGACGAGTTCGTCGCGCCTTCCAGTCCTCTGCAGGAGGGGTAAAAAACTTCTATGCTCGATGCCTTAAATTTGCCTCGGAATGCTGAGTGGTTTTTGTAACCGATAAACCTTAACAGGCTTGGTGCCTGAGCACTTCTGGATCCGTAGGACGTTATCTGAACTTGGGTTTGCCATTGAAATATGTTTGCTTCTGCCTTCGAACGATCATTATCCTTCGCTCGGAATATATACTAGTGTTTGTGATGCACTTTTGCAGGTAGGGACGGAGCACAAATTGCAATCGACTTGTACTCGTCATGCTTAGGCAAGCACCGGGTTGCAGCTAAGCCCCCGAGTGGGAGGTTTGCTCTCCACTCGGTAGGATTTTCAAAAACTTAGACGAGCACTGGGCTGCAGCTAAGCCCCCGAGTGGGAGGTTTGCTCACCACTCAGTAGGATTTTCAAAAACTTAGGCGAGCACTGGGCTGCAGCTAAGCCTCCGAGTGGGAGGTTTGCTCACCACTCGGTAGGATTTTCAAGAACTTAGGCGAGCACTGGGCTGCAGCTAAGCCCCCGAGTGGGAGGTTTGCTCACCACTCGGTAGGATTTTCAAAAACTTAGGCGAGCACTGGGCTGCAGCTAAGCCCCCGAGTGGGAGGTTTGCTCTCCACTCGGTAGGATTTTCAAAAACTTAGGCGAGCACTGGGTTGCAGCTAAGCCCCCGAGTGGGAGGTTTGCTCTCCACTCGGTAGGATTTCCGTGGCGTAGCTTTGAAGGAGAAGGTAGCAGTCGACCTGCGCTTCGTCCTCCTTGTGGAGCGCACGTTGTATTTGTGGTGTAGCTCGGAAGGAGAAGGTAGCAGTCGACCTGCGCTTCGTCCCCCTTGCGGAGCACACGTTGTATTTGTGGCGTAGCTCGGAAGGAGAAGGTAGCAGTCGACCTGCGCTTCGTCCTCCTTGCGGGGCGCACGTTGTATTTGTGGCGTAGCTCGGAAGGAGAAGGTGGCAGTCGACCTGCGCTTCGTCCTCCTTGCGGGGCGCATGTTGTATTTTATACTTAGGCGATCACTAGGTTGCAGCTAAGCCCCCGAGTGGGAGGCTGGCTCACCACTCGGCAGGATTTTGTTTAAACTTAGGCGGGTACTTGGACTGCAGCTAAGCCTCCGAGTGGAAGGCTGGCTTACCACTCAGTAGGATTTTGTTTTAAACTTAGGCGAAACGGATTCGCAGCTAAGCCTCTGAGTGGAAGGCTGGCTTACCACTCGGTAGGATTTTGTTTAAACTTAGGCGAAATAGATTCGCAGCTAAGCCTCCGAGTGGAAGGCTGGCTTACCACTCGGTAGGATTTTGTTTAAACTTAGGCAAAACATATTCGCAACTAAGCCTCCGAGCGGGAGGTAGGCTCACCACTCAATAAGATTTTGTTTAAACTTAGGCGAAACAGATTCGCAGCTAAGCCTCCGAGCGGGAGGCTGGCTCACCACTCGGTAAGGATTTTTTTACAAACTTAGGCGAAACGGATTCGCAGTTAAGCCACCCAATGGGGGACTGATTTATGTGAACAAAAGTAATAACAATCACTGAGAAAATTATAAAAACTCTTGTCTTTGATAAATAAACTACAGAAGTACTTTTATTACAACTCATCCGAGTGAATACTTAAGTATAAAAAGGGCGGAGCAGATCCGCATTCCAAGCTCGTGGCTCGTCAATCTGGCGATCGATGTTGTAAAGACAGTATGCTCCATTGTGGAGAACTTTGGTAACAATGAAGGGTCCTTCCCAAGTAGGGACGAGTTTGTGCGGCTTCTGTTGGTCCACTCGGAGGACCAAGTCTCCTTCTTGGAAGGCTCGACTCTTCACATTTCTGGCGTAGAATCGGCGCAAGTCTTGCTGATAGATGGTCGACCGGATCATGGCCATCTCTCTTTCCTCTTCCAGAAGGTCGACTGCGTCCTACCGGGCTTGCTCAGCTTCGAATTCAGAGTAGAGCTCGACTCGCGGTGCATTGTGAAGCAGGTCACTTGGCAGAACCGCTTCAGCTCCGTAGACCAGAAAAAACGGAGTTCTCCCAGTCGACCGATTTGGAGTAGTCCTCAATCCTCAAAGAACCGATGGAAGTTCGTCGACCCACGCGCCTGCTGCGTGCTTGAGGTCACGCATCAACCGGGGTTTCAGTCCTTTGAGAATCAGGTCGTTTGCTCTTTCTGCTTGTCCATTCGACTGGGGGTGGGCGACTGAAGCATAGTCGACTCGTGTGCCTTGAGAAGCGCAGAAAGCTTTGAACTGATCGGAATCGAAGTTTGACCCATTATCAGTGATGATGCTATGCGGGACTCCATATCTGAATATCAATTCTCTGATGAAGCTGATGGCAGTGCCAGCATCAAGATTTTTAATGGGCTTGGCTTCGATCCACTTGGTGAACTTGTCGACTGCCACCAGTACATGGGTGAAGCCGCTCCTGCCAGTTCTCAGTGGTCCAACCATATCTAACCTCCAAACAGCAAAAGGCCAGGCGATTGGAATGGTATTCAAGGCTGAGGCGGGCTTGTGTGACATATTGGAGTAGAACTGACATCCTTCACACTTGTCGACTATCTCTTTTGCCATTTCATTTTCTCTGGGCCAGTAAAAGCCAGCTCGGTATGCTTTAGCAATGATGGTCCGAGAGGACGCATGATGGCCACAGGTCCCCGAGTGGATGTCGTTGAGAATCATTCGACCCTCTTCCGGTGTTATGCATTTCTGGCTGACTCCAGTCGCGCTTTCTCTGTACAACTGTCCCCTCATGACAATAAAGGCCTTGGATCGACGGACGATTTGCCAAGCCTCTTCTTCATTCTTTGGGAGCTCTTTCCTTAGGATATACGCGATGTAAGGCACTGTCCAGTCGGGAGTGATAACCAGAACTTCCATGATTAAGTCAACCACAGCTGGGACCTCAACTTCAGTCGGATCCGTGGCACTTTTTGGCTGCGGGGCTTCTTCGGTGAAGGGATCCTCTTGAACCGACGGTACGTGTACATGTTCCAAAAACACGCCACTGGGAATGGCTTCTCTTTTGGAACCTATCTTTGCCAAGTCATCAGCTGCTTGATATTTCAGTCGGGGTACGTGATGAAGCTCTAACCCCTCGAACTTCTTCTCCAGCTTTCTTACTGCGTTGCAGTAACCAGTCATAGCTAGGCTTCTGACGTCCCACTCCTTCATCACTTGGTTAACCACCAAATCCGAGTCACCGTAGACCATGAGGCGACGGACGCCGAGTGAAATGGCCATACGCGACCCATACAAAAGTGCTTCGTATTTTGCTTCGTTGTTGGAGGAGTCAAAGTGAATCTGGAGTACATATCTGAGCTTATCTCCTCGGAGGGAAACCAACACGACCCCGGCACCGGAACCATTCAGCATTTTAGAGCCATCAAAGAACATAGTCCAGTGCTCCGAGTGAACTTGAGTCGGTAATTGCTGTTCAGTCCACTCGGCGAGGAAATCTGCTATTGCTTGGGACTTGATAGCTTTCTTTGGCTCAAATCTGATATCAAGGGGAAGGAGTTCAATCGCCCATTTTGCCACTCGACCAGTTGCATCTCTGTTGTGCAGAATCTCTGGTAAGGGGGCGTCGCTGACGACTGTGATGGTATGGTCAGAGAAGTAGTGAGCAACTTTCTTCGTGGTCATATAAATCCCATATACAAGCTTCTGATAATGAGGGTATCGTTGCTTTGATGGGGTCAGGACTTCGGAAATATAGTATACTGGGCGCTGAACTTTGAAGGTTTTCCCTTCTTCATCCCGCTCGACCATAAGTACTGTACTGATGACTTGTCCTGTGGCTGCAATGTAAAGAAGCAATGGCTCTTTGCTGATCGGGGCAGCAAGCACCAGCTGGGTGGAAAGCAGGGTTTTTAACTCTATGAATGCTGCGTCAGCTTCAGGAGTCCACTCGAACTTGTCTGACTTCTTCATCAGTCGGTAAAGAGGCAATGCCTTCTCACCGAGACGAGAGATGAATCGACTTAAAGCGGCCAAGCAACCAGTAAGCTTCTGAACATCATGCACGCACACAGGTCATTTCATTCAGAGTATAGTGCCCACTTTCTCTGGGTTTGCATCGATTCCTTGTTCGGAAATGAGAAAACCGAGTAACTTTCTGCCAGGAACTCCGAATGTGCACTTGGATGGATTAAGCTTGATATCATACCTCCTGAGGTTGGCAAATGTTTCAGCGAGGTTAGTCAGCAGGTCGGAACCTTCCCGTGACTTGACCACAATGTCATCCATGTATGCTTCCACATTCTGACTGATTTGAGTGAGCAAACACTTCTGAATCATCCTCATGAACGTGGCTCCGGCATTCTTGAGGCCGAATGGCATGGTGACATAACAGAAGCACCCAAATGGGGTGATGAAAGCTGTTTTGATCTCATCGGGTCCATACAGACGGATCTGATGGTACCCGGAATAGGCATCTAAGAAAGACAGTCGCTCACATCCCGCAGTCGAGTCAACTATTTGATCGATGCGGGGAAGAGGAAAATGATCTTTCGGGCAGGCCCGATTGATATGTTTAAAGTCAATGCACATGCGAAGTGAGTTGTCCTTTTGGGGGACCATGACAACATTGGCGAGCCACTCGGAGTGGTAAATCTCTCGGATAAACTCTGCTGCTAGGAGCCGAGCCACCTCTTCACCAATAGCCTTCCTTTTCTGGATGGCGGACCGTCGCAGATGTTCCTTGACAGGTTTTGCCTTTGAATCGACTCGCAGACGATGCTCAGCCAGCCCCCTGGGTACACCTGGCATGTCAGATGGTTTCCATGCAAAGATGTCCCAGTTCTCACGGAGGAACTGGATGAGCGCTTCTTCCTATTTGGGGTCGAGTGTTGTGGAGATATGAGTCGGAGCAACGTTGGGATCAGTCGGGTGGATGTGAACTGGTTTTGTCTCACCAGACGACTGAAACGCTGATTCCGTAGCGGGCTTCTTGGCTCGCAGCAAATCACTCGGGTCTGCATTCCTCTGGTGTTCCTGCCACTCTTCTGCCACCATCTGAGCATCGGCGATCTTTGAGCCTTTCTGGAAGCACTCTTCCCCCTTCTTGCGATTACCAGTAACAGTGATCACGCCTTTAGGTCCAAGCATCTTCAATTTGAGGTACACGTAACATGGTCGAGCCATAAAACGTGCATAAGCTGGCCTGCCCAAAATAGCGTGGTAGGCACTCTGGAAATCTACAACCTCAAATGTCAGCTTTTCTTTGCGGAAGTTCTTGGAATCACCAAAAACTACATCGAGAGCAATCTGGCCGAGTGATGCGGCCTTCTTGCCAGGAATGACTCCGTAGAAACTCATGTTGCTTGTGCTGAGTCTGGACATCGGAATGCCCATCCTTTTCAGCGTCTCAGCGTATAGTATATTCAAACTACTGCCGCCATCCATTAACACTTTAGTCAGTCGAGTGCCCTCAACGACTGGGTCGACCACCAGAGCTTGCCTCCCAGGGGTGGCTATGTGCGTCGGGTGATCAGATTGGTCGAATGTGATGGCCGTCTGAGACCACTTCAGATAATTGGGTGTCGCTGGAGCAACCATATTCACCTCTCGGTTTATAACTTTCAGTCCACTTTTGCTCTCAACGTCAGCAAAAATCACCAGAGTAGAATTGACCTGAGGGTATTCCTCGTCACTATCCCCCTTGTCATCAACTTTGTCTGACTCCTTTTCCTTATCCTTGGATTGTTTCCCCTGGAACTGCTGTATCAGAAGTCGACACTGTCGAGTGCTTCGGGTAAATGAAATTACCCTCTTCATCTTTCTTCGTGTGGATGTGACACGGTAAATCCATCACGTCGTTTCCTTCTTTATCCTTTACTTTCTTGGGGTTCCAAGGCCCCTTGGGCTTGCCTTTGAACTTACCTTGAGTCACGGCCAAGGTTTCTCCAGGAGCAGCTGGCTCGGCTTTCCGCTTTTGCTTCCGACTGGAGTTCCCTCCTCCGGTTTCCTGGGCGACTGACTTGTGCTTGCTGCTCCGGAGCCAATCCTCTTCCTCACCATTGGCATATTTGGTGGCTATCTCCATCATTCGACTCAGAGACATGTCTCTGGTTCGACCGAATTTTAGGCTTAGCTCTCTGTACTTAATGCCTTCCTTGAAGGCGCAGACTGCCTGGTGATCAGATACATTTTCTACAGTGTGATGCAGTGTGATCCATCTCTGGATGTAATCTCTCAAAGTCTCATTCGACTTCTGCACGCAAGATTGCAGCTCCGTCAGTCCTGCTGGTCGCTTGCATGTTCCTTCAAACGTTCTGACAAACACTCGGGAGAGATCTTCCCACATGTAAATGATGCTGGGTGTCAACTGATTCAACCATGCCCTGGCTGATCCCTCCAACATAAGGGGCAGATGTTTCATGGCCACCTCGTCATTCCCGCCGCCGATCTGGACAGCAACTCGATAGTCTTCAAGCCAAGTATCGGGCTTAGACTCACCGTTGAACTTGCTGGCTCCATTCGCCAACCTGAACTTGGGAGGAACCACCGCGGCTCTGATGGCTCTACTGAAACACTCTGGTCCGGAGACATGCACTCGGCTGCTGGTGGGTATATCTCCGTCGTTACCCTCTCTGTGGGCTCTGTTCCGGTCGACCAGGCCTTGAACGATGATGGATCTTGCATCAAAGCCTGGTTCCCTGGGGTCGACTGGAATCCTTCGTCCGCCACTATGCTGGCGTCTATCATCCTGCTGTCGAGGCACATAGGACCCACCCCTTGGGGGAGGAGTGGGCACTCGACGTCGATCGTTGCGATTGAATCGGTGATCATGCTGCTCACGGTTCTTGTACTGATCGTGCCGATCGCCACGCCCTTCACGCCTCGGGGGCGATCTGGGGCTATGAGCCGACTAGACTGTGTTCGCTGCCACGGATCTGTTGTGAATCCTGTTCCGCGACTGCGATACAGCTGAGTTCTGATCTCCCACTGCTCGGAGCAAATCTCTGATCTGCATCAAGCCTCTGCCAGCCTCTGACTGGGAAGGCTGAATTGATTCTACTATACGGGCTGCAGCTGCTAAATTCTGAATCGGAGTTCGATATACCTGAGTTGGAGGCGGGAAGAGCTGGCGTCGACTGGAGTCAGGGATCCGTTCCGCGCGCGCTCGCCGAGTGCTCGTTGAAGGTTCTCCAGTCGAGTGCGCTCAGCCAAGTTGGCCAAGCGGGCGTCCTGTAAGGCGCGAGCCTCGGGGGTTTCTCCAACGATTGGAGTGTGAAGCACATCCATGTTCCGGCGGCGAAGTTCTTCCCTCTGCAGCGAATTGAGGGGCTCGGGGAGGTATTCCTCATGGACGTGCGACGGGTCGCCTCCGCCGTCACCTCCCTCGACACCTTGAAAGCCGGGGGGACCGTGTGGTCCATTGACCATTAGGACCTCTGCTGCTGGATCACTGCTGTTGCACTCGGATGCAGTCTCTGCAGAGCTAGTCGACAGATCGAACAGGCCATAGAGAGATTCGTCAGGCTCGATTGCCGCGACTTGGGCGGTGGTCGACTAGCGAGCCACCGCGTGCCTCACACACCGCTGAAGCCTCGACCAACCGGAGCGCTTGCGCCGACGGGAAGCTGGGAGGGAGGATGACACAAAAACCAGCCGATACTGGGTCGACGATTGCCACAGGAGGACACCGCGGACGCATGCCCGAAAGTGAGTAGCTCCGCAGACTGGGAGCGCGTGATGTCAAGCGGAGCCTCCTGTAGCCAGGCAGAGTCGTCGGTGACGAACGTAAGCGCGCCGAGACGGATCTCGCGGCCCTCGACCAAAACTCCGCCTGAAACCATGATGAAGGGAATCGGAAAAACTGCAACTTCTCCAACAAGCCGCTAAGACACCTGCCCCACGGTGGGCGCCAACTGTCGTGGTTCTAAGTCTGACAGTAATGTAGGGGGGTACTAAGGAGAGGCAAAATCCTAGCTATGGAGTAGTTGTGCACACAAGAGTTTTACGAGTTCAGGCCCTTCTCGGAGGAAGTAATAGCCCTACGTCTTGGTGCCCGGAGGCGGTCGACTAGATTATATGTGTGAGAGTTACAGGGGTGCGAACCCTTCTGCCTGTGGAGGGGGGTGGCTTATATAGAGTGCGCCAGGACCCCAGCCAGCCCACGTAGCAGAGAGTTCAATGTACATAAAGGCTAGGCGTTACTGGTAATGCCTTACATAAAGTGATATCATGGCCATAAAGACTACTTAATAACAGACCCTTTGGATGTAGAGTGACCCTAGATCTTCTGGTGGTCGAGTGAGTCTTCATGGTCGACTGTCTTCGAGTCCGTCGAGTGGAATCCTTCCAGGTCGACTGAAAGGTAGTTTCTTCTAGAGATGTCCTTGGGTAGAGTACTTTGGTCAGGTCCGTGACCCTACCCTAGGTACATGGCTTCATCAACTAGTACTACATCTCTCCTCATTAACTCATTGCCACATAAGCAAATTTGCTGAGTTGGACTCGATGTTACTACCGAAGTTACTCCCGCTGTGGCTAGTCTTATTTGGCTCCAGCTCTTCGATTTTTCTCTTAGCTCTTCGATTTCACTCTGCAAGGATGTTTAAAAAAATCGTACTAAAGGATATTAATCATATTTTCCTGCAGAGACATACAGATATCTGGAATTTTTTTTAGACACAGTACCCACTTTATTTAAGGAATTTGAGATATATGTGTCCTTAGACGGAGTAGTCAGCCACACTCAGTGACCAACAGTTGTTAACATATGTGATTCTATATTCACATCAACAAATGATATCATTTCGAACACCCTGCTCCTGCCAAAATCTCCTTTGTCATCTTCCTATAGTGACACATCGAACTATCACGGAGGGTATTGATGACCCAGAGGCAGTCGCTTGCAATTCTCGCCTTATGGACGAGCAAAACACTTGGGAGTGAGAGCGCCTCCTAGCAGACGAGTGATTCTAAAGTCTCAAAGACTCGGATACCTTTAGAAATGACAATCGAAGCTCCCATGATATCACCGTCAAAATTTGTTACGATCATCGTCGCTGCACCCTTACTATCTTGCTTGTTAGAGACAACATCAATGTTCACTCCAATAGCCCGTTGGAGGAGGGATCCAAGGTGGCGTCATCGCATCCCTCTGCCTTGCCAAGTTGTCATTCTTCGAAGATTGTAGCACATCCAAGTCTGCCATGAAACTCCTAATGAAGCAATGTGTGGATAACGAACTCCAAAATATACTTGTATGAATGATCTTTTGTCGATCATCCAAATTGCCAACAAGGTTACCAACACCATTGTCAACCCAGGTTGTGGAAGTTTCTCGATCAACTCAAAAATCAAGTTAGATGCTTTGCTTGCATGTGTTAGTACCATTAGCTCGACAACTTCCTCTAAAGCTAATGTTCACGTGCATTTGGCCATAGTACAATCAAATAGTGAGTGTCTCCATGAGTCCAAGTCTGTGACAGCCCCACTGTAACGCCTTGGCCCTATTGTTGATTTCATCATTTCCATTACTCTCTTGTTCCTTTACTTTATGCTTGCGCTCTTAGTTCTAGTCACCAAACATATATAGGCAATGAGATCCAAATAGAACGTGAAGATAAATTGTGAAGACAGATCCAATGTTGAAGACAAACCAATTATGAAGATAATGCAATGTATGTGACGCCAAACAAAAATCTTCAAGAAAGATTGGTGGTGGCGTTACCCACCATATGGCAAGTATTATACCCAGACATGACGCACAATTATCATGGCGCTCTGAAGTCAAATTCCACATTAATGTCTTCACACTCAGAGTGTGTGTCTTCATGAATTGAAGACATAGGTTACCTCGTGTGTTCCACACCTAAGTCATCAACATGCATAAGCGTTAGGATGTGTGTCCATTCACAAGACATTTGATGATTCTAAGATATTTAGCTCACACCGCAGCTTGCAAAATCTCTTCTCATCCAAAGGCTTTGTGAAGATATCTGCCAATTGCTTTTCAGTGCTGACGTGAATGATATCAATGTCTTTGTTCAGCACATGATTGCTGAGAAAATGATGACGAATCTGAATGTGCTTTGTCTTGGAGTACTGAACAAGATTGTGTGCAATCTTGATGGCGCTTTCATTGGCGTAGTAGAGGGGCACCATCTTCTTATTGATGCCATAGACCTTGAGAGTTTGCTCCATCTAGAGAAGCTGAGCACAACAAGATCCAGCAGCAATGTATTCAGTTTCAGTAGTAGAAAATGGCATGTGCCAGATGTAGACTTGCGACCCACCTTGTCATCAACATGATCAAAATATGAGAATCCAACTAGATCAAACTCTGAGCCCTTTGGATACCATAATCCTAACGTTGGGGTGTGAGCCAAATATCAAAGTATTCGCTTCACAGTGAGGTGATGTGAATCCTTTGGTGCCATTTGGAATCGGGCACACATGCAAATGCTAAGCATTATATCTAGCCTATAGATGCACATAAGTACAATAAAGAACCAATCATGGAGCAGTATACCTTTTGATCAAACTCTTTACCATTGTCGTTGGAGCCCAGTTGACTGCTTGTTGGCATTGGCGTCTGGTAACCCTTGCAATCTTGCATTCCAAACTTCTTCAAACAATCTTTGAGATATTTCTCCTGAGATATGAAGATCCCATTGCATTGTTGACCAAGGAAGAATTCTAGCTCCCCCATCATGGACATCTGATATTGCTCTTGCATCATGTGACTGAACTCATCAGTGTATCTTTTGGCAATGCAGCCGAAGATAATGTCATCCACATAGATTTGGCATACAAATAGTTCTCCATCATATGTCTTCGTGAAGAGAGTGGGATGTATAAAACCAGGGTTAAAGCCTTTGCTGTTCAGGAATTCTTTCAGTGTGTCCTACCAAGCTCGAGGCGCTTGTTTGAGGCCATATAATGCCTTGTTGAGCTTGTAGACCATGTCAGGATGCTTGAGATCTTCAAAACCAGGTGGTTGAGCAACATTGAGTTCTTCTTCAATTTTTCCATTGAGGAAAGCACTCTTCACATCCATATGGTACAGAAGGATGTCATTGTGATTTGCATAGGCTAGCAATATGCGAATGGATTCAAGTCTAGCCACAGGAGCAAAGGTTTCATTGAAGTCAATTCCCTCTACTTGTGTGTAACATTGAGCAACAAGAAGAGCTTTTGTTTCTGACTACTTGACCATGTTCATCTTGTTTGTTGTGGTAGATCCATTTGGTGCCAATAATATTGTGCTTGCATGGATGAGGACGTTTGACAAGCTCCCAGACATTATTGAGCTCATATTGTTGAAGCTCTTCTTGCATAGCTTGAATCCATTCTGGTTCCATGAAGGCTTCATCAACTTTTTTGGGTTCGGATATGGAGACGAATGCAAAGTGCCCACAGAAGTTAGCTAGTTGCATATCTCTTGATCGAGTGAGCGGACCAGGTGCATTGATGCTATCAATTATCTTCTCAATCTAAACTTCATTAGCAACACAAGGATGAACAGGGTGAAGACTTTGCTGTTGCTGATCAATGTCTTCATCTTTAGCATTGTCTTTAGTCTCAGCATTGTCTTTACACCGAACAAGGGCTGGAATCACAACTTCATTATCACCCTATTCCTCACTGGGGATGATTTCTCCAGTACCCATTAGCTTGATAGCTTCACTAGCCGCAACATCTTCTAGCACATCTCGTAGGTGCTCTATTTGCGAGCCATTAGTATCATCGAACCGCAAATCTACAGTTTCAACCACTTTATAGTGAAAGAGGTTGAAGACCATGTAGGTGTGTGAATCCTTTCCGTAGCCAAGCATAAAACCCTCATGGGCTTTCGATGCAAATTTGGAAGTGTGATGTGGATCCCTTATCCAGCACCTAGCACCGAAGACTTTGAAATAACTTACATTTGGCTTCTTACCAGTGAGTAGTTCATAAGATGTCTTCTTGAAGAACTTGTGAAGATATTCTATGTTGATGATGTGGCATGCAGTACCAACGGCTTCAGGCCAGAACTTTCGCGGAGTCTTGTGCTCATCAAGCATCATACGAGCCATCTCAATAAGAGTCCGGTTCTTGCGCTCCATGCTACGTCTTGAGCTTGCGTTGGTTTTCCTTGAAGAGGAAAGGGTGATGCAGCAATAGTAGCGTAAGTATTTCCCTCAGTTTTTGAGAACCAAGGTATCAATCCAGTAGGAGGCTCCTCAAAAGTCCCACACACCTACACAAACAAACAAGAACTCGCAACCAACGCAATAAAGGGGTTGTCAATCCCTTCACGACCACTTGCGAAAGTGATAGAGATAATATGATAAGATAAATATATTTTGGTATTTTATGATATGGATTGGAAAAGTAAAGATGCAAATAAAAGTAGATTGAAAGCTTATATGATAAAAGATAGATCTGGGGGCCATAAGTTTCACTAGTGGATTCTCTCAAGATAGCATAAGTATTACGGTGGGTGAACAAATTACTGTCGAGCAATTAATAGAAAAGCGAATAATTATGAGATTATCTAGGCATGATCATGTATATAGGCATCACGTCCATGACAAGTAGACCGACTCCTGCCTGCATCTACTACTATTACTCCACACATCGACCGCTATCCAACATGCATATAGAGTATTAAGTTCATGAAGAACAGAGTAACACATTAAGAAAGATGACATGATGTAGAGGGATAAACTCATACAATATGATATAAACCCCATCTTTTTATCCTCGATGGCAACAATACAATACGTGCCTTGCTGCCCCGCTGTCACTGGGAAAGGATGCCGCAAGATTGAACCCAAAGCTAAGCACTTCTCCCATTGCAAGAAAGATCAATCTAGTAGGCCAAACCAAACTGATAATTTGAAGAGACTTGCAAAGATAAATTAATCACACATAAAAGAATTCAGAGGAGATTCAAATATTTCTCATAGATAAACTTGATCATAAACCCACAATTCATCAGATCTTGACAAACACACCGCAAAAAGAGTTACATCGAATAGATCTCCAAGAAGATCGAGGAGAACATGGTATTGAGATTCAAAGAGAGAGAAGAAGCCATCTAGCTAATAACTATGGACCCGAAGGTCTATGGTAAACTACTCACAACTCATCGGAGAGGCTATGGTGTTGATGTAGAAGCCCTCCGTGGTTGATTCCCCCTCCGGCGGAGTGCCGGTGAAGGCTCCAAGATGGGATCTCATGGATACAGAAGGTTACGGCGGTGGAAATAGTTTTTCGTGGTCGCTTATGATGTTCTCGGGGTACGTGGGTATATGTAGGAGGAAGAAGTAGGTCGGTGGACTCCCGAGGGGCCCACGAGATAGGGGGCGCGCATAGTAGGGGGGCGCGCCCTCCACCCTCGTGGCCTCCTCGATTGTTTCTTGACTTGCACTCCAAGTCCTCTGGATCATGTTTGTTCCAAAAAGATCACTCCCGAAGGTTTCATTCCGTTTGGACTCCATTTGATATTCCTTTTCTTCGAAATACTGAAATAGGCAAAAAAAACAACAATACGGGCTGGGCCTCCGGTTAGTAGGTTAGTCCCAAAAATGATATAAAATTGTAAAGTAAAGCCCATAAACATCCAAAATGGGTAATATAATAGCATGGAACAATCAAAAATTATAGATATGTTGGAGACGTATCAAGCATCCCCAAGCTTAATTCCTTCTCGTCCTCGAGTAGGTAAATGATAAAAATAGAATTTTTGATGTCGAATGCTACCTAGCATAATTCTCAATGTAATTTTCTTTATTGTGGCATGATTGTTTAGATCCAAATGATTCAAGATAAAAGCTTATAAAACATAAAAATAACAATACTCGAAGCATATCATGTCCTATCAAAATAGCACAGCCAAAGAAAGCTTATCCCTACAAAATCATATAGTTAGGCCATGCTTCATTTTCAATACACAAAATACTCCCATCATGAACAACCCCGATGACGAGCCGAGCAATTGGTTCATACTTGTTAACGCACTTCAGCTTTTTCAACTCTTACGCAATACATGAGCGCAAGCCATGGACATAGCACTATGGTGGTATATGGTGGTGGTTGTGAGGACAAAAAGGGAGAAGATAATCTCACATCAACTAGGCGTATCAACGGGCTATGGAGATGCCCATCAATAGATATCAATGTGAGTGAGTAGGGATTGACATGCAACAGATGGACTAGAGTTATAAATATATGAAATCTCAACAAAAGAAAATAAGTGGGTATGCATCCAACTCGCTTGCTCACGAAGACCTAGGGCATTTTGAGGAAGCCCATCATTGGAATATACAAGCCAAGTTCTATAATGAAAAATTCCCACTAGTATATGAAAGTGACAACACAAGAGACTCTCTACCATGAAGATCATGGTGCTATTTTGAAGCACAAGTGTGGAAAAGAGATAGTAGCATTGTCCCTTCTCTCTTTTTCTCTCATTTTTTTCCTTTTTTTATTTGGCCTTTCTCTTTTTTTATTTGGTGGGCTCTTTGGCCTCTCTTTTTTAAGTCCGAAGTCTCATCCCGACTTGTGGGGGAATCATAGTCTTCATCATCCTTTTCTCACTTGGGACAATGCTCTAATAATGAAGATCATCACACTTTTATTAATTTACAACTCAAGAATTACAAGTCGACACTTAGAACAAAATATGACTCTATATGAATGCCTCCAGCAGTGTACCGGGATATGCAATGAATCAAGAGTGACATGTATGAAAATTATGAGGGTGATCTTGCCACAAATACGATGTCAACTACATGATCATGCAAAGAGCAATATGACAATGATGGAGCGTGTCATATAACGGAATGGTGGAAAGTTTCATGGCAATATATCTCGGAATGGCTATGGAAATGCCATAATAGGTAGGTATGGTGGCTGTTTTGAGGAAGGTAAATAATGGGTGCATGATACCGGCGAAAGTTGCGCGGTACCATAGAGGCTAGCAAAGTGGAAGGGTGAGTGTGCGTATATCCATGGACTCACATTAGTCATAAAGAACTCATATACTTATTGCAAAAGTCTACTTAGCCCTCGAAGCAAATTACTACTACGCATGCCCCTAGAGGGATAGATTGGTAGGAAAAGACCATCGCTCGTCCCCGACTGCCACTCATAAGGAAGACAATCAAAAGAGCACCTCATGCAACAAATTTGTCACAGAACTTTTACCATGCGTGCATGCTACGGGACTTGCCAACTTCAACACAAGTATTTATCAATTTCATAATTACCCACTAGCATGACTCTAACATTACCACCTTTATATCTTAAAACAATTATCAAGCATCAAATTGATCCTAGTGTTTAATGCACTTTCCATGATAGTTTTTATTATACCCAACTTGGATGCTCATCATTCTAGGACCAAATTCATAACCATAGAAAATACCATGCTGTTCTAAAAGACTCTCAAATAATATAAGTGAAGCATGAGAGATCAAAAATTTCTTCAAAATTAAGCCACCGCCTTGCTCTAAAAGATATAAGTCAAGTACTAGAGCAAATACTATCTAGCTCAAAAGATATAAGTGAAGCACATAGAGTATTCTAATAAATTCTAATCAAGTGGGCTTCTCCCAAAAGGTGTGTATAGCAATGATGATTGTGGTAAACTAAAAATCAAAGACTAATATCATACAAGACGCTCCAAGCAAAACACATATCATGTGGTGAATAAAAATATAGCTCCAAGTAAAGTTACCGATAAACAAAGACGAAAGATGGGATGCCTTCCGGGGCATCCCCAAGCTTAGGCTTTTGGATATTCTTGAATATCTTGGGGTGCCATGGGAATCCCCAAGCTTAGGCTCTTGCCACTCCTTATTCCATAGTCCATCAAATCTTTACCCAAAACTTGAAAACTTCACAACACAAAACTCAACAGGAAATCTCGTAAGCTCCGTTAGTGAAAGAAAGAAAAACCATCACATAAGGTACTGTAATAAACTCATTATTTATTTATATTGGTGTTAAACCTACTGTATTTCAACTTTTTTATGGTTCATACCCTCACATACTAGCCATAGATGCATCAAAATAAGCAAACAACACACGAAAAACAGAATCTGCCAAAAACAGAGCAGTCTGTAGCAATCTGTAACTCTCGAATACTTATGGAACTCTAACACTCCTACCAAAATAGGAAGTCCTGGGGAATTAGTCTATTTATCTACAGCAAAAAGAATCATCGCAAAAGCACGTTTCTGTGAATTACTAAAATTATTTCCGTTCGCGCAAAGTTTCTGTTTTTCAGCAGAATCAAATTAACTATCACCATAGGTTATCCTATAGGTTCTACTTGGCACAAACACTAATTAAAACATAAAAACACATCTAAACAGAAGGTAGATGAAAAATTTATTGAATAACAGCAAAGAAAAATATTGGGTTGTCTCCCAACAAGCGCTTTTCTTTAAAGCCTTTTAGCTAGGCATTGATAATTTTAATGATGCTCACATGAAAGACAAGAATTGAAGCGCAAAGCGAGCATCATGAAACACGTGGCCACATCTAAGTCTAACATATTTCCTATGCATAGGCATATTATAAGCAAACAAATTTGCAAGGCAAGCAAAAACTAGCATATGCAAGGAAGAAGAAAGAGACGATAGCAATCTCAACATGACGAAAGGTAATTTAGTAAGATAAAAATTTCTACGACCATATTTTCCTCTCTTATAATAATTACATGTAGGATCATAGGCAAATTCAACAAAATATCTATCACATAACATATTCTCAACATGATCCGCATGCATGTGAAGTTGACTCTCTTCCAAAATAGTGAGATTATCATTAACTAAAGTCATGACCTCTCCAAACCCACTTTTATCAAAAATACCATAAGATTTAACATTCTCCAAATATGTGGGATCTAAAGTTAATACTCTTCTTAACCCACTTTCAATATTATTGCAAACACTATTATCAATCTCATATTCATCATGGGGCTTAAATAAATTTTCAAGATCGTAAGAAGAGTCAACCCAATCATGATCATTGCAACAAGTAGTAGACATAGCAAAACTAGCATCCCCAAGCTTAGGGTTTTGGATATTATTAGCACAATTGACACCAAGAGAATTTAAAATAAAATCATTGCAATCATGCTTTTTATTCAAGGAGCTATCGTGAATCTCTTCATAAATTTCTTCATCACAATTTTCAAATTCACAAATTTCAAGCAAAACCTCATAAAGATAATCTAGTGCACTCAAATCACTAGAATTTGGTTCATCATAATTGGATATCTTAAAAAGATTGGCAAGCGGATGAGGATCCATAGATCTTATGTTCTCTGTTTAGCAATAAATAAACAACTATTCCAACCAAACGAGCAAACGAGCCAAGTAAGACATCAAAGCAAACGAAAAGACGAACATAAGAAGGGCGAATAAAATGGGAAGGGTGAAGTGGGGGAGAGGAAAACGAGAGGCAAATGGCAAATAATGTAAATGCGAGGGAGATGAGTTTGTGATGGGTACTTTGTATATCTTGACTTGAGCGAAGACCTCCCCGACAACGGCGCCAGAAATCCTTCTTGCTACGTCTTGAGCTTGCATTGGTTTTCCTTGAGGAGGAAAGGGTGATGCAACAATAGTAGCATAAGTATTTCCCTCAGTTTTTGAGAACCAAGGTATCAATCCAGTAGGAGGCTCCTCAAAAGTCCCACGCACCTACACAAACAAACAAGAACTCGCAACCAACGCAATAAAGGGGTTGTCAATCCCTTCACGGCCACTTGCGAAAGTGAGATCTGATAGATATAATATGATAAGATAAATATATTTTTGGTATTTTATGATATAGATTGGAAAGGTAAAGATGCAAATAAAAGTATATTGAAAGCTTATATGATAAAAGATAGACCCGGGGGCCATAGATTTCACTAGTGGCTTCTCTCAAGATAGCATAAGTATTACGGTGGGTGAACAAATTACTGTCGAGCAATTCATAGAAAAGCAAATAATTATGAGATTATCTAGGCATGATCATGTATATAGGCATCACGTCCGTGACAAGTAGACCGACTCCTGCCTGCATCTACTACTATTACTCCACACATCGACCGCTATCCAGCATGCATCTAGAGTATTAAGTTCATGAAGAACAGAGTAATGCATTAAGAAAGATGACAAGATGTAGAGGGATAAACTCATGCAATATGATATAAACCCCATCTTTTTATCCTCGATGGCAACAATACAATATGTGCCTTGCTGCCCCAGCTGTCACTGGGAAAGGGCACCGCAAAATTGGACCCAAAGCTAAGCACTTCTCCCATTGCAAGAAAGATCAATCTAGTAGGCCAAACCAAACTGATAATTTGAAGAGATTTGCAAAGATAACTTAATCACACATAAAAGAATTCAGAGGAGATTCAAATATTTCTCATAGATAAACTTGATCATAAACCTACAATTCATCGGATCTCGACAAACACACCGCAAAAAGAGTTACATCGAATAAATCTCCGAGAAGATCGAGGAGAACATGGTATTGAGATTCAAAGAGAGAGAAGAAGCCATCTAGCTAATAAGTATGGACCCGAAGGCTTATGGTAAACTACTCACAACTCATCGGAGAGGCTATGGTGTTGATGTAGAAGCCCTCCATGGTTGATTCCCCCTCAGGCGGAGCACCGACGAAGGCTCCAAGATGGGATCTCGCGGATACAGAAGGTTACGTCGATGGAAATAGTTTTTCATGGTCGCTTCTAATGTTCTCGGGGTACGTGGGTATATATAGGAGGAAGAAGTAGGTCGGTGGACTCCCGAGGGGCCCACGAGATAGGGGGGGTGCGCCCAGTAGGGGGGCGCCCTTCACCCTTGTGGCCTCCTCGATTGTTTCTTGACTTGCACTCCAAGTCCTCTGGATCACGTTTGTTCCAAAAAGATCGCTCCCGAAGGTTTTATTCCGTTTGGACTTAGTTTGATATTCCTTTTCTTTGAAATACTGAAATAGGCAAAAAAACAGCAATACGGGTTGGGCCTCCGGTTAGTAGGTTAGTTCCAAAAATGATATAAAAGTGTAAAGTAAAGCCTATAAACATCCAAAACGGGTAATATAATAGCATGGAACAATAAAAAATTGTAGATACGTTGGAGACGTATCACTCCATGATGCCATTCTGCTGAGGAGTATATGGAGCGGATAGCTCGTGAGTGATGCCTAGTGTATCAAGGTAAGTGTCGATGCCAGTGTTCTAGAATTCAGTGCCATTGTCACTCCTGATGTGCTTGATCTTGATGCCATTGTTGGTCATGGCACGATTGGCAAATAGTCTGAAGACATCTTGCACTTCTGTCTTGTAGAGAATTGCATGCACCCAAGTATATCTAGAGTAATCATCAACAATTACGAAGCCATAGATATGTGCGGTAGTAGTAAGAGTAAAGTAGTGAGTAGGGTTGTAAGTGCATCTAGTGCCCCTTAGTGATTTTGATGTATTGAAGACTTATAGGTTAAGGGACTAATGCGTTTGTGAGTGTACACATGTGAAAGGATCAATATAGTTGACTAGAGGGGGGGGGGTGAATAGGCAACTAACAATTTTTAGCTCTTCTTTACCAAATTAAACTTTGCATCAAAGTAGGTTGTCTAGATATGCAACTAGGTGGACAACCTATATGATGCGACAACAACAAGCACACGAGCAAGTAAGGGAAACAACACAAGTAAGCTTGCAAAAGTAAAGGTGCGAGATAACCAAGAGTGGAGCCGGTGGAGACGAGGATGTGTTACCGAAGTTCCTTCCTTTTGAGAGGAAGTACGTCTCCGTTGGAGCGGTGTGGAGGCACAATGCTCCCCAAGAAGCCACTAGGGCCACCGTATTCTCCTCACGCCCTCACACAATGCGAGATGTCGTGATTCCACTATTCGTGCCCTTGAAGGAGGCAACCAAACCTTTACAAACAAGGTTGGGGCAATCTCCACAACAATTGGAGGCTCCCAACAACACCACGAAGCTTCACCACAATGGAGTATGGCTTCGAGGTGACCTGAACCATCTAGGGTGCTCAAACACCCAAGAGTAACAAGATCCGCTAGGGATAAGTGGGGGGAATCAAATCTCTCTTGGTGGAAGTGTAGATCGAGGCCTTCTCAACTAATCCCGAGCAAATCAACAAGTTTGATTGGCTAGGGAGAGAGATCGGGCGAAAATGGAGCTTGGAGCAACAATGGAGCTTAGAGGTGGAAGAGGTAGTCAACTAGAGGTAGGAGATGCCCCTTTTATAGTCATGGAAGAGATCCAACCGTTATCCACATGTTCAGCCCGCAACATGCGGTACTACCGCTCTAGGAGCGCGGTACTACCACAAGGCCACGCGGTACTTACCGTGGGAGACCATGGTACTTCCGCGGCAGCAGCAGAGGCTGGGACTAGCCTGACTGAGAGCAGTACTTCTGCTAGCGCGGTACTACCGCTCCCCCTTGCGGTACTACCGCAAGGCAGGAGAGTCCTAGCCTACAAAGAGTGCGGATGAATAAAAATACATCCGTGCCTTCTTCCGCTGAAAACGAAACAGTGCAAAAATCCGACGTGGTACTACCGCTAAGACGCGGTACTACTGTAACCTAGCTGAACCAGGCTACGCGCGGTACTACCGCACACGAGGCGCGGTACTACCGTTGAGGCACGGATGTAAAAAATTACATCCGCTCCTACTACCGTGACGCAGCGGTACTAGGTATGAGGGCCACGGTACTACGACTCCAGGGGAGCAGTACTACCGTGAGCTCCCGCGGTACTACCGCGCTGGGCGTGCGGTACTACCATGTGAGCGCGGATGTAAAAAATTACATCCGCCCCTACTACCGTACCGGAGCAGCACTAGGCCTGGGAGCCATGGTACTAAGGCTCCAGAGGAGCGGTACTACCGTGAACCCCAGCGGTACTACCGCAGGTGCTTGCGGTACTACCGCTCCATAGAGCAGTACTACCGCAAGTACAACAGTAGCCGTCAGAGCAAGCATAAAGAGGATAACGGAGGAAAGCTCCAAATTGCAAGGGAAAGGTGGAGGCAAGGAAGGAGACGTGTACATGATGATTCCACCCGAACCTTTCCGACGCAGACCCCCTCTTAATAGTACGGCTCTCCTACGACTCAAATCCACCAAAAAGAAACGTAGAACAACGCCGTCTTCAATAGTCTTCGAGGGGCACCGAATCGTCTCGTGCCTAGTGATGAAGCATCTGAGAAACTCAAGGCACACGATTAGTCCGCAAATGCATTGTCATCAATCACCAAAACACCTAAGGGATAAATATGCCCTTACAATCTCCCCCTTTTTGGTGGATTGATGACAATACGGGATTTGCACATAGATGAGATAATATTGAGCAAAGGCAAACCCCTCCTCTGTAGAATATAGACGGGCTCCCCCTAGATGTGTGCAATCTAGATGGATGCTTTGGACTACATAGCACACAAACTAGGATCAACACTCCCCCTATATTTTAGAGACAAATGCATGATAACTAACATCTAAGCAGAGCATAGCACAAAGGTAGCACAATATATCACAAGCTCGCTAAGATAGATAGAGTGCATATGTCTTACACCATATGAAGTAAAGCAACCCAAAGCAACTGAAATGAGGTTCAAACGAGAAAGCAGCAAACACACCGAACACGAACGACGACACACGACTCACAAATCCCTACACTCTCTCCCCCTTTGGCATCAAGACGCCAAAAAGGCAGAGAGGACACCTACACACAAGGGGTGGCTCAAGCAGGGAACTCATCCCAAGGCTCCTTGTCAGACTCCTTGGCGACAGGGATGGTCTCCTCGACGTCCTCCTCAGAATCATTCCACCTGTAGCCTTGCTTCTCCATCCACTCGGCCTCTGGAGTGATGCGATCCTCAAAACCGCCAGACACTTCCTCGCCATACAGCTGCAAGATCTTCTTGTCCCGGCGGCGACTCTCCTTAGATGCCACGTGAGTCCTGTATTGCCCCTTGGCTTGCATGCAGAAAAGAGTCTTCATCTTGTCCTTCGGCTTCTTGGCCCACGAGGGCATAGAGGAACTCTGGGAAGATCTAGCAGTACAGCCCTCAGCAACATCCTCTGCGCCAGCATCCTCCTCATCAACAGTAGCCCTAGCAGCAGACGCCTCGGCACAAGTAGTAGTGTTGGCCCAGTTGGGCTTGACACGGAGACAGATGGGATCATGTCGAATCCAGTCTGGAGCAAGGAACTCATCACCAGGGAACATCTTCTCCCAAGTCTTCGAGATCAGCAAAAATAGATATGGCCCATAGATAGGCACCTTGCGGTTGAACACCGCAAACCGAGTCTCACACCACATGATGTGTGAGACATCAAGTGGCTGAGTCTGAGACACACGAGCCTCCTCACATAGGAGCATCATATCCATCATATAGGCATGAACATTGTCCTTGTCACCAATGCGGGGAAACAATGAGTTACGGAAGATGCAATACATGATATCCAGAAAGGAGTTGAGCACCCACGCTGACTTGCCATTTGCAAGCGCCTTCTCAACAAAGTATGGCTGAAGCTTGTCCTTGTTAGCAGACTCAGAATTAGCATGGGGGCGGACACCCACGGGAGTGGCGAGCCCGTCATCAGGAACATGGAGTAGATCCATGAACTCCTTCCAAGTAGCAGTCAACTTACGGCCATTGGTCATCCAGGTCATCCTCCGCTCCTCATCAGGGTGAAAGTATACTGAGGCAAAGAACTGACAAATAAGCTCAGGGTCATAGTCAAGGTGAAAAGAGATCACATGTTCAATAACAAAGTGCTCCACCAAGTCTAGAGCTTCTCCAAAGTACTCACGATGCTGGTCCTTCCTCAGGTGATGCATTTCTATCCATTTGACATCCACATAGGTATTCTGCTTGTTCTTGATGACATCTAGATAAGTGAGAGTCTGTTGCTTGTTCCAAAACAGCTCACAACCTCTGACAGTAGCACGAGGGTTCACATATGGGTTGAGCTGCCTGAGACGGACGTACTCAGATTGGGGTATCTCGTCCATGCCCTTAGTGGGTTCCTTGTGCTTGCTAGCGGATGTCTTGACATGGCGCTTGGGGGCAGTGGAGCCCTCTGGTGCTTCACTTGGATTGCGCAGACGCTTGGAGCCTGTGTCACGACTGGGATTGGAACGGCGAGAGCCACCACCTGAGACACAAACGCAAAACACCCACGAAACGCAAAAAGGATCAATGCAAAGACCACGGCAAAGCACAAGAAACACATAGAAAGTATACGTGAAAGTTGCCATGAGATAGATGTGATCCACGGTAGTACTGCCAGAGCCTGCGGTACTAAAATTTTAGTACTACTCCAAGTCGCGGTAGTACCGTGCGAGGTCACGGTAGTACCATGGTGGGAGCGGTAGTAAAACTTTAGTGCCGCAGCGAGTGTGGTAGTGCCGCGCCAGACAGGCGGTAGTACCGGACTAGCGGTAGTACCACGCCAGACGAGCGGTAGTACCGCACCGCGTCAGATCCAAACGATAGTTTGAATCTAAAAAGAACCGCGAAACCATGGTGGTGCTACGGTGATCAAATCTAGCACAGGACAAAAAGACAAGTATAATTCCTACGCAATACTACTCTCCTTCATCCTACTCTTGCATAGATTTAGCCTAAGAATCTCTAGAACACACAAGTCTCTCCCCAAAACCTAGAGACAAAGAACACAACAAAAACGAGAGGGAGTTGGGGAAAGACCTTGGTCCATGGCAAGAGCACGTGGTGGGGAACGATCCCACCGGATGGAATCACAGGAGGGCAGCCGGAGGCGGAGATCCGGCAACGGACGCCGGCCCCGTTCTTGAGCGAGGGAGAGAGAGAGACAATGTGGGGGAACTGACGAATGGGTATGGGGGAGTTAGAACTCCCCCCGCCCGTCCTTATCCCCACGCGTCTATGACGGCGCGGTAGTACCGCATGTCATCACGGTAGTACCGCTTGGGCAGAAGTACCGCACCAAAGCGGTAGTACCGCTCTCCTAGGCGGCAGTAAAAAATTACTGCCGCGTGGGGGCGGTAGTACCGTGCTCCCCACACGCGGTAGTACCGTAGCTGGCTGCGGTAGTACTATGAGCTCAAGAAAAAGAAGGTTTCAACAAAAGAAGAAGATATTTGCAAGGAAACTTTTAGCACAAAGGACACTACAAGAACACGCACAATCCAAAGGCAGAAAGACAACAAGAAACCACCGTGCGACACAACCTCTCAAAAGGAGAGGGCGGTGGCCGGAGCCACCTATGTTTGAGTTAGTTGGTATGGCACTGCGAAGAATTATCCTTGGGCCCATGACCAAAACTCGTCTTTGAAGCACAAGTACCATCAAAAATGGCTAATGTGAAAGAGTTGATCTATTTATGCATAATGGGGGGAGGGAGAGTTCATTGAGAGAACAACACTCCCCCTATGTCCATGCCTACACCTAAACTAGACAACAAGTTGAGTGTGGTGGGGGGTGCAAGGGTTCAAGTCACATTGCTCGAAACAATGATATTTAGCTCATGCCTTAACTCGCGAAATCTTGCTTCATCCAAGGGCTTCGTGAAAATATCTGCAAGGTTATCATGAGTGTTGACATACTTGAGCTCGATCTCCCCTCACCTAATGTGATCCTGGATGAAGTGATACCCAATCTCAATATGCTTCGTCTTGAAGTGTTGCACCGGGTTGAGAGAAATCTTGATGGCACTTTCATTATCACACCAAAGAGGCACTTTGTCACAAATGACACCGTACTCCTTTAAAGTTTGCCTCATCCATAAGAGTTGTGCACAACTACTACCGGCCGCCACATATTCTGCTTCGGTGGACGAGAGAGACACACAACTTTGCTTCTTGGAAGACCAACTCACCAAAGAGTAACCAAGAAATTGGCACCCTCCGGAGGTGGACTTCCTATCCACTTTGTCTCCCGCCTAATCGGAATCCGTATATCCTTCAAGCTTGAAGTTTTCCCCTCTTGGGTACCATAAGCCAAAGTTTGGGGTATGAGCCAAATATCGAAAGATTCGCTTGACCGTCACATAGTGACTTTCCTTTGGTGCGGCTTGAAACCATGCACACATTCCCACACTCAACATGATATCCGGTCTAGATGCACAAAAGTTAAAGCAAGGGGCCAATCATGGAGCGATATACCTTTTGATCCACCGCTTTACCATTGGGATCGATGTCAAGTTGGCACTTGGTAGGTATTGGAGTAGACGCCGGCTTGACATCACTTAGCTTGAATCTTTTTAGCATGTCTTGAGTATATTTGGCTTGGTTGATGAAGGTTCCTTCTCTTCTTTGTTTGATATCAAAACCAAGGAAGAACTTCAACTCTCCCATCGAAGACATCTTGAACTTGGAGGTCATGAGAGCGGCAAATTCCTCATTGAAAGCTTTGTTAGGGGAACTAAAGATAATATCATCAACATATAGTTGGCATACAAACAACTCCCCTTTGACCTTCTTAGTAAAAAGAGTGGGGTCGATTTGCCCCACCTCAAATCCACGATCTTGTAACAACTCGGTAAGGTGGTCATACCACACACGTGGGGCTTGTTTAAGGCCATAGAGTGCCTTATCAAGTTGATACACATGATCCGGGAAGTAGGGGTCCTCGAACCCGGGGGGTTGCTTGACATAGACCAACTCATTAGTAGGACCATTAAGCACTTTTCACAACCATTTGTTGCAACTTAAAGTTGTGATGGGAAGCATAAGCAATCAACAAACGAATGGATTCAAGGCGAGCAAGGGGAGCAAAGGTTTCACCGTAGTCGATACCCTCGACTTGGGAGTAGCCTTGTGCTACCAATCTTGCCTTGTTGCGAATGATGTTCCCATGAGCATCTTGCTTGTTCTTGAAAATCCACTTGGTTCCAATGACGTTGTGATTCCCCGATGGCCTTGGCACCAATCTCTACACCTTGTTGTATTCGAAGTTGTTGAGTTCTTCATGCATGGCATTGAGCTAATCCGAGTCTTCGAGCGCCTCATAGACCTTTTTGGGTTCAACACAAGAGACAAACGTGTGATGTTCACAATAGTTTGCTAATTGTCTATGAGTGTTTACCCCCTTTCTTAGGCTTCCAACCACATTTTCCATGAGATGGCCTTTGGTGGTGAGCTTGGAAGCAATCTTCGCGGCACGACGCTCTAATTCCTCCTCGGATGTGGAAGGAGGAGGGTTAACTTGATCATCTTGAGCGTCGTCTTGAGCTTGTTCTTGATCTTGAGCTTGAGCATGATCTTGAACTTGCTCGAGGGGGAGAACTTGACCTTGGGTATCATTTGGAGGTTCACCATCATCTTGAGATTGATCTTGCCCTTGGTCTTGTTCATGAGGTTGAGGGCCTTCACTTTGTTCTTCGGAAGCGTGTGGGTCTTGGGGAGGTGATGGCTCCACTTGAGTGGAGCATTGTCCTTCTCCTTCGGCCACAAAGGGTTCCTCAATCGGTAGAATATGACCAATACCCATTCTTCTTATGGCTTGGGGAGGAATTTCATAACCTACATCACAAGTACCACTTTGCTCCACTGGGGAGCCGTTATTTTCGTCAAACTCCATGTTACACGTCTCCTCAATGAGTCCGGTGGACTTGTTGAGAACACGATAAGCATGAGAGTTTGTAGCATAACCAACAAATATGCCCTCATAAGCTCTAGCCTCAAATTTAGACAAACGAACACCTTTCTTGAGAATGAAACACTTACACCTGAACACCCGGAAGTACTTGAGATTGGGCTTGTTGCCGGTGAGTATCTCATAAGGAGTTTTGTTCAAGCCTTTGCGGAGATAGAGTCGATTGGATGCATGACATGCGGTGTTGATGGCTTCGGCCCAAAAGTTGTATGGAGACTTGAACTCCGCCATCATGGTCCTTGCCGCATCCATCAACACCCAGTTCTTCCTCTCTGCAACACCATTTTGTTGAGGGGTATATGGTGCAGCATATTGATGCTTGATCCCATCATCACTAAGAAACTCATCCAAGGTGTAGTTCTTGAACTCGGTGCCGTTGTCACTTCTTATTGTCAAGATCTTTGCATTATGTTGACGTTGAGCTTCATTTGCAAAGTCGATGACGGTTTTTTGAGTCTCACTCTTCCTCTTGAAGAAGTATACCCAAGCGTATATAATCATCCACAATCACCAAGCAATACTTTCTACCTCCAAGACTATCAAATGATGGGGGCCCAAAGAGATCCATGTGAAGGAGCTCCAAGGGTCTCTTCGAGTAGATGATGGTCATGGGAGGGTGAGCCTTCTCATGAAGCTTTCCTTCAATACAAGCACTGCAAGCATGGTCTTTGGCAAAACTAACATTTGTTAGTCCATGGACATGGTCCCCCTTGAGAAGACTTTGCAAAGATCTCATATTGACGTGGGCTAAACGGCGATGCCAAAGCCATCCCACGTCAACTTTAGCCATTAGGCATGTCTCGGTCTTAGTGGGTCGCTCCGAAAAGTTTATCACATAGAGACCATTCTCGACATGCCCAACAAAGGCTACTTTAAGAGTCTTGCTCCATAAGAGGGCCACGGTGTCAATGTCAAAGAAAGTGGCAAAGCCCATGAGTGCAAGTTGATAAATGGAAAGTAAATTGTATGCAAGGGACTCAACAAGCATGACTTTCTCGATCGTTAGATCATGAGAAATGACAACCTTGCCAAGACCCAATACCTTAGAATGTGAGGCATCACCCCACTCGACATTGGTGGGCATAGATGGAATCTTTTGCACGTCCACCACCAAGTCCTTGCTCCCGATCATATGATTTGTTGCTCCACTATCGAGCAACCATGATCCCCCACCGAAAGCAAACACCTACAAGAGATCAATGCTTGGTTTTAGGTACCCATTTAGTAATGGGTCCTTTGATGTTAGTAACAAGGGTCTTAGGAACCCAAATAGGCCATTCAATGTACTCATAAGGAGAACCAACAAATTTAGCATAAACATGTCCATCACTAGCACGGCACAACACATATGACGGGTTAAAGTCACCGACTTTGTTGGAGGAAATGGTTTTGCCCTTTTTGACATCGACGCCCTTCACTTTTTCCTTCTTCTCCTTAGGAGCACCCTCTCCCTCTTTCACAAAAGTTTGCTTGAGAGGAGGAGGACGTTTGGTCTTGTCGTTCTTCTTCTTACTCTTGGACTTGGGTGCAAACCCAATTCCCTTCTTGGCCACAACTTCCTTTCGATTGCTCAAAAGGTCGTTGAGGTTCTTCTCACCTTGAATGCAAGTCACAAGGCCTTTCTCAAGTTGATCCTTCAACTTGGCATTCTCCTCCACAAGATGCACATGCTCACAACATGAGTTAGTAGCATATGCATTATCAATTAATACCATATGAGGGAAGGTGGCCTTTTCCTTGGTTAGCTTAACTTGGAGTTGAGCATGAGACTCCTTGAGGTTAGCATGAGCACCCTTCAAGACTTTGTGGGCCTTGTCAAGTATCTCAAACTCCTTCTTGAGTCTAGCATGATCAACCCCAAGTTTAGCCTTCACGGAAGTTAGCACACGAGACACGACAAGAGCATGATCAAGATCTTTCTTTAACTTAGCATGGTCATTGTTGTATGACTCCTCAAGAGTCAAATGATGCCCATGCTCTTCCTCAAGAGCACTAGAGAGATCCGATATCTCATCGGCATAGTCACGACTATGACCTTCCATCTTAGAGATGGTTTCTTCGTGAGCCTCGATCATGTTATTGGCCTCACCAAGTTGTTCCAAGAGAGCAACAAAGTGCTTCTTGGATTTGCCCTTGAGCTTACTCATAAAAGACTCAAATTCATTCACTTCCTCATTAGACCCATCATGTTCATCAATGCAATCCTCCAAGGAGGGATTAGTAATGATGGTGGTTTTGATGTTGGGGGTTACCTTGTTGGAAGCTTTAGCCATGAGGCACTTGGCGGTGATGTTCTCGTTGGGTGAATCAAAGAGAGACACCCGGGGAGTGGTAGCAACGACAATGGACGTCATGGCCATTCCTTCTCCATCTTCATCATCATTGTCATCCTCATGGTATTCTTCTTGAACCACCAACCCACGAGTAGGAGTCTTCTTGGTGAAGTTGTTCTTGTTGGGGAAGGACTTGGCTTTGTCCTTTCGGATGAACTTGCAACCATTGTCTTCCTGCTTCTCGTAAGGACAATCCACAACGAAATGGCTCACATTGCCACAGTTGAAGCAAGTTCTAACTCGTTGCTTGCCCTTGAAGCCACTTGAGTTACTCTTGTTGAAGTTGGGTCTTGTATTCTTCTTGCTCCAAAATTGTCTTGAAGCAAGAGCCATGTGCTCATGATAATCATATTTGGTGTCTTCGGGGTTGCTCTCCTCATCTTCCTCTTCTTCCACACTAACCTTGGCCTTCAAAGCAAGGTTGGGCTTCTTTGCCCTTTGAGAACGGAGCACCGCATTGTCGGCGGTTTTGTCCAAGATGCTCATTGCAACGAACTCATCCAACACTTCACTTGAGGTCATGGAGTGGAAGTCTGGTCTTTGACGGATGACGGAGGACATGGCCTTGTTGTAGGGCATCATGGCCTTGAGGAACTTGCGCTTGATCCAATTGTCATCCGTGTCCTTGCTCCCATGACCTCAGAGTGAGACCGCGAGTTTGGTCACTCTTCAAAAGAGCTCACGAGGTTCTTCATCTTCTTTCATTGCAAACTCATCGGCTTCATCTTGTACCACTTCATAGTTGGAGCGTTGAATGCTAGCACTTCCTCGATAGAGAGACACAACGCATTGCCATGCATCTTTGGCCATGGCATGAGGTCGAAGATGAGGGAGATCTTCAGGAAGAATTGCATCTTGGATGATGAAGAGAGCACTCTCATTGAATTGATTATCCACCACTTCTCTCGGGGTGAAGTTACTTCAGTCATGTGGATAGAAACCTTCTTCAATGAATCTCCAAAGATTAGTATTCACATGATTTAAATGACGCTTGAAGCGATACACCCAAGAATCAAAATCCTCATTTTTCACAATCTTAGGAGGAGGACCGGCATGATTTAAATGAGTAGAGGGAATCGGTCCTCCATAAATTGGAGGTTCCACATGGGCAAAGATGCCGGTGCCATTTCTACCACAAGTAGAAGGACTCTTTTCACTGTTAGCTTCCCCCTTGCCGGAGGTAGCATCCGTCACCTTGTTAGTGGGATCACCCACTTTCATCGGCGAGGTGGACAGTTTAAGTCCTTCAAGAAATTTAGTAAACATGCTTTCAACCTTGGTCGTCATGGAGTCTTTCAATGTGTGTAGAGCCACATTGAATTCCTCACGAGAGATCGAGGTTCCCCCATCGGCCGTAGACGAGATAGGATTCACACCGGAGTGCTCCTCCGCACCGTCTGTGGTGTCAACCATACTCTTCGGACGACAAAGTCTTTAATAAAGAGACGAGGCTCTGATACCAATTGAAAGGATCGATATAGTTGACTAGAGGGGGGGTGAATAGGCAACTAACAATTTTTAGCTCTTCTTTACCAAATTAAACTTTGCATCAAAGTAGGTTGTCTAGACATGCAACTAGGTGGACAACCTATATGATGCGACAACAACAAGCACACGGGCAAGTAAGGGAAACAACACAAGTAAGCTTGCAAAAGTAAAGGTGCGAGATAACCAAGAGTGGAGTCGGTGGGGACGAGGATGTGTTACCGAAGTTCCTTCCTTTTGAGAGGAAGTACGTCTCCATTGGAGCGGTGTGGAGGCACAATGCTCCCCAATAAGCCACTAGGGCCACCGTATTCTCCTCACGCCCTCACACAATGCGAGATGCCGTGATTCCACTATTGGTGCCCTTGAATGCGGCGATCGGACCTTTACAAACAAGGTTGGGGCAATCTCCACAACAATTGGAGGCTCCCAACAACACCACGAAGCTTCACCACAATGGAGTATGGCTTCGAGGTGACCTCAACCGTCTAGGGTGCTCAAACACCCAAGAGTAACAAGATCCGCTAGGGATAAGTGGGGGGAATCAAATCTCTCTTGGTGGAAGTGTAGATCGAGGCCTTCTCAACTAATCCCGAGCAAATCAACAAGTTTGATTGGCTAGGGAGAGAGATCGGGCGAAAATGGAGCTTGGAGCAACAATGGAGCTTAGAGGTGGAAGAGGTAGTCAACTAGAGGTAGGAGACGCCCCTTTTATAGTGATGGAAGAGATCCAACCGTTATGCACATGTTCAACCTGCGACATGCGGTACTACCACTCCAGAAGCGCGGTACTACCGCAAGGCCACGCGGTACTTACCGTGGGAGACCACGGTACTTCCACGGCAGCAGCAGAGGCTGGGACTAGCCTGTCTGAGAGCAGTACTTCCGCTAGCGCGGTACTACCGCTCCCCCTTGCGGTACTACCGCAAGGCAGGAGAGTCCTAGCCTACGAAGAGCGCGGATGAATAAAAATACATCCGTGCCTTCTTCCACTGAAAACGAAACAGTGCAAAAATCCGACGCGGTACTACCGCTAAGACGCGGTACTACCGTAACCTAGCTGAACCAGGCCACGCGCGGTACTACCGCACATGAGGCGCGGTACTACCGTTGAGGCGCGGATGTAAAAAATTACATCCGCTCCTACTACCGCGACGCAACGGTACTAGGTATGAGGGCCATGGTACTACGACTCCAGGGGAGCAGTACTACCGTGAGCTCCCGCGGTACTACCGCGCTGTACGTGCGGTACTATCGTGTGAGCGCGGATGTAAAAAATTACATCCGCCCCTACTACTGTACCGGAGCAGCACTAGGCCTGGGAGCCACGGTATTAAGGCTCCAGAGGAGCGGTACTACCGTGAACCCCAGCGGTACTACCGTAGGTGCTTGCGGTACTACCGCTCCATAGAGCAGTATTACCGCAAGTACAGCAGTAGCCGTCAGAGCAAGCACAAAGAGGATAACGGAGGAAAGCTCCAAAGTGCAAGGGAAAGGTGGAGGCAAGGAAGGAAACCTGTATGTGATGATTCCACCCGAACCTTTCTGACGCAGACCCCCTCTTAATAGTACGGCTCTCCTACGACTCAAATCCACCAAAAAGAAATGTAGAACAACGCCGTCTTCAATAGTCTTCGAGGGGCACCGAATCGTCTCGTGCCTAGTGATAAGCGTCTGAGAAACTCAAGGCACACGATTAGTCTGCAAATGCATTGTCATCAATCACCAAAACACCTAAGGGATAAATATGCCCTCACAACATCTCTATAAGTCTATGAGGAGTTTGATATTTACAGAGAAAGTCGACCCCTAGAAAATGAATGTCTTCAACTTAAGACTTTGGCTTTCTGAAGACTTTGAAAGTGAACAAATTGGTGTGATCCTGAAGACTTGATTTTCATCCGAGGAATATGAAGCGTGAAGACTTTTGTTTTCGTAGTTTCATTTTCTCTTTCTTGAGTCATAGGAAACACAGTACTGTTAAAGGGGGTCGAGGTGAAACTAAGGAAAAGTTTCCAAGTGATGCTCATCTCAAAATCCTACACCTACAAATCCTTCCGAGGGAAGCCATTGGAAATCTCATATAGTTCAGTCAATTTCTTCATTGACGGAGATGAAGATCTTCTGGTCTCTGCGGAATTTGTTCTGACTAAGGAGTTAGGAATTCGCCAGTGCGGATTGCCTACAAGTGAGGAACATGATAGCCCCGAGGACTTTGATAGATCAAATATCCGACCGTTGCTGTGCTATGCGCCAGTTGTCCCAAAATATCCACCTAACGGTCATATCATTAAAGGGCATTTATGTCTTATCATGTCAGGTTGCTCCCTAGGATATAAATAGCCGCCCCCTACAACCACTAGCTAGTTGTCTGCTCTGAGAGAAACTGACACTTGTCATTGAGAGCATCCCATCCTCCGAGGACTTTGAGCGAAACTCATCAAGTGAGGAAAACCCAAACCCAAACACCTACAAACCCAAAGTGATTAAGCATCACTGAAGAGATTGTTCCTGTGTGGAACCGACGCTTGTTACCTTTGAGGACTGTGCATCCTCCAGACGGTTAGGCGTCATGGTCTAGAGCATCCAAGAGGAAATTTTGGATCGCCGAGTGACTGAGTCTGTGAAGGTTTGGAAGTCACCTGAAGACTTACCACGAGTTATTGGCGAGGTCTGTGTGACCTTAGCTCAAGGAGAATACGGTGAGGACTGTGTGTCCTCAGGTTTAAATACCTAGCCGCTCCAACCAGATGTACGACTGTCACAATAATTGGAACTAGTCTACCAAATCACTGTCTTCTCCGAGCTACTGGTTCTATTTCCTCAACCCTTTCATTTCCTCATTCAGATACTATTGTACTTGATCTTTGATACGTCTCCATCGCATCTACTTTTCCAAATACTTTTGCCCTTGTTTTGGACTCTAACTTGTATGATTTGAATGGAACTAACCCGGACTGACGCTGTTTTCAGCAGAATTGCCATGGTGTTGTTTTATGTGCAGAAAATAAAAGTTCTGGATGACCTGAAACTCCACAGAACGTCTTAGAAAAAACAATAAAAAATCCTCGCCAAATATGAAGACCAGGGGGCCCACACCCTCTCCACGAGGGTGGAGGGCGCGCCCCCCTACCTCGTGGACCCCCTGGTGGCCCTCCGACGCCAACTCCAACTCCATATATTGGCTTTCAGGGAGAAAAAATCAAAGAGAAGAAATGATCGCGTTTTACGATACGGAGCCGCCGCCAAGCCCTAATCTTTCTCGGGAGGGCTGGTCTGGAGTCCGTTCAGGGCTCCGGAGAGGGGGATTCGTCGCCGTCATCATCATCAACCATCCCCCATCACCAATTTCATGATGCTCACCGCCGTGCGTGAGTAATTCCATCATAGGCTTGCTGGACGGTGATGGGTTGGATGAGATTTATCATGTAATCAAGTTAGTTTTGTTAGGGTTTGATCCCTAGTATCCACTATGTTCTGAGATTGATGTTGCTATAACTTTGCTATGCTTAATGCTTGTCACTAGGGCCCGAGTGCCATGATTTCAGATCTGAACCTATTATGTTTTCATGAATATATGTGAGTTCTTTATCCTATCTTGCAAGTCTATAGTCACCTACTATGTGTTATGATCCGGCAACCCCGAAGTGACAATAATCAGGACCACTCCCGGTGATGACCATAGTTTGAGGAGTTCATGTATTCACTATGTGCTGATGCTTTGTTCCGGTTCTCTATTAAAAGGAGGCCTTAATATCCTTTAGTTTCCAATAGGACCCTGCTTCCACGGGAGGGTAGGACAAAAGATGTCATGCAAGTTCTTTTCCATAAGCACGTATGACTATATACGGAATACATGCCTACGTTACATTGATGAGCTGGAGCTAGTTCTGTGTCACCCTATGTTATGACTATTACATGACGAACCACATCCGGCATAATTAGCCATCACTAATCCGGTGCCTACGAGTTTTCCATATACTGGTTCTCGCTTATTTAGTTTTTCGTTGTTACTGTTACAATCACTACAAAATACCAAAAGCATTACTTTTACTGTCTTTACTTTTGTTACCGTTACAACCACTATCATATTACTTTGCTACTAAACACTTTGCTGTAGATACTAAGTTTCCAGGTGTGGTTGAATTGACAACTCAGCTGCTAATACTTGAGAATATTCTTTGGCTCCCCTTGTGTCGAATCAATAAATTTGGGTTGAATACTCTACCCTCGAAAACTGTTGTGATCCCCTATGCTTGTGGATTATCAAGACCTTTTTCTAGCGCCGTTGCCGGGGAACATAGCTCTATTCTTTGAGTCATTTGGGATTTATATCTGCTGGACACTATGAAGAACTTGAAAGACGATCGAACTACTATTTTGCCCTCAACTACAAGGGGAGGTAAGGAACTGCCATCTAGCCTTGCACTAGATTCTCCTTCTGTTATAAGTAAGCTTGCGGCACCTAAACCTGCTATCGCTATGAATTCTGATATGTCGCATGTTATTGATGATGCCACTTCTGCTATGCATGATACTTATGATGAAACTACTTCTATGCTTGATACTACTGTGCCCCTTGGTGAATTTCTTGATGAGCAAATTGCTAGGTCTAGAGAAAGAGAAATTATTGAATCTGAATACGATGATGATAGTGATGATGAAAATATGCCTGCTATTCCTGAGGGTTATCTTTTTGATGTTGAATCTTCTGCAACTATTTTTGCTTGCCAGGATAGATACGAACTTAAGAGGTTGCTAGTTAAATGGAGTAAAGAATCTCTTAGAGATAGAATGAGACCCGACCCTGCTTTTGCTACTTCACCTCTCTGTGTTCCCGATAAGGATTATTATGAATTTTCTGTTGATCCAGATATAACTACTTTGGTTGAATCTGATCCTTTTTATGGCTATGAATCTGAAACTATTGTGGCACATCTTACTAAGTTAAATGATATAGCCGCCCTGTTTACTAATGATGAGAGATCACGCTACCTTTATTTACTCAAAATATTTCCGTTCTCATTAAAGGGTGATGCTAAGATATGGTTTAATCCTCTTGATCCTGGTTGTGTGCGTAGTCCTCATGATATGATTTATTACTTCTCTGCTAAATATTTCCCTGCTCATAAGAAACAAGCTGCTTTGAGGGAAATATACAACTTCGTGCAAATTAAAGAAGAGAGTCTCCCACAAGCTTGGGGGAGGCTTCTCAAGTTACTTAATGCTTTGCCTGATCATCCTCTTAAGAAACCTGAAATACTTGATATCTTTTATAATGGACTAACTGATGCTTCCAGAAATTACCTGGATAGTTGTGCTGGTTCTCTTTTTAGGGAAAGAACACCAGATGAAGCTGAAATTCTATTGAATAATATGTTGACAAATGAAAATAGTTGGGCACCTCCTGAGCCACCTCCTGAGCCAGCTCCAAAGCCAATTACCGAGCCTATTCCTAAACCAACTCCGAAAAAGAGAGGTGTTCTATTTCTCAGTCCCGAAGATATGCAAGATGCAAAGAAATCTATGAAAGAAAAAGGTATTAAAGCTGAAGATGTTAAGAATTTACCTCCTATTGAAGAAATACATGGTCTTAATTTACCGCCTATTGAAGAAGTATATGATCTCAATTCCTTATTCACTGAAGAACCTCCCGATATCCCGACACAGGTAGTAAAGGTAAATTCTCTCTATAGATATGATAAAGCTGAAGTCCCTCCCACTAAAATTGCTAGTTAGTGCTTGGATGAGTTTGATGACTTTATGTTTAAGCAAGATGACTTTAATGCTTATTTTGGTAGACAATTAAAACAGAATACCTTTATGATTAAATGCTTGGGTGATTATATGGATGATATTAGAGGTGAACTTAAACTTGTTAGCAAACATGCTTCTATGGTTACCACTCAAGTAGAACAAGTACTTAAAGCTCAGAAAGAAGTGCTTGATGAAATGAATACTAAGAAAAATGATTATGCTGTTAGAGTGGCTACTATAACTGGTAGAATGACTGAGGAACCTTTGTATCCTGAAGGCCACCCTAAGAGAATCGAGCAAGATTCTCAGAGAAATAATATTGATGTACCTAGTTCCTCTAAAAGGAAGAAAAAGAAAAATGATATGACTTTGCAAACTTCTAGTGAACCTATTGCTGAACCACCTGAGAATCCAAATGATATCTCTATTTCTGATGCTGAAACACATTCAGGTGATGAACATGAACCTAGTGATAATGTTAATGAAAATGTTCATGATGATGCTCAACCTAGCAAAGACAATGATGTAGAGATTGAACCTGCTGTTGATCTTGATAACCCACAATCAAAGAATCAACGTTATGATAAAATAGACTTTGTTGCTAGGAAACATGGTAAAGAAAGGGAACCATGGGTTCAGAAACCCATGCCTTTTCCTCTGAAACCATCCAAGAAAAAGGATGATGAGGATTTTGAGCATTTTGCTGAAATGATTAGACCCATCTTCTTGCGTATGCGATTGACTGATGTGCTCAAAACAAATCCTTATGCTAAGTATATGAAGGATATCATTATTAATAAAAGAAAGATACCGGAAGCTGAAATTTCCACCATGCTTGCTAATTATACTTTTAAGGGTGGAATACCAAAGAAACTTGGAGATCCAGGAGTACCTACTATACCATGCTCCATTAAGAGAAATTATGTTAAAACTGCTTTATGTGATCTTGGAGCCGGTGTTAGTGTTATGCCTCTCTCTTTATATCGTAGACTTGACTTGAATAAGTTGACACCTACTAAAATATCTTTGCAAATGGTTGATAAATTAACTGTTATACCTGTCGGTATTTGTGAGGATGTGCTTGTTGTGGTTGCGAACGTTACTATTTTAACGGACTTTGTTATTCTTGATATTCCCGAGGATGATAGTATGTCTATTATTCTTGGAAGACCTTTCCCTAATATTGCAGGGGCTGTTATTGATTGCAAAAAAGGCAATGTCACTTTTCATGTTAATGGTAATGAGCACAAGGTACACTTTCCGAGGAAACAACCTCAAGTTTATAGTATCAACTCTATTGGAAAAATTCCATCGATTATATTTGGAGGTTTTGAATTTCCTCTCCCTACTGTCAAGAAAAAGTATGATATTCTTATTGTTGGGGATTTTCATATCCCCGTTGAGGTAACTTAGTGTTATTCGAAATTTCTCTGTTTTCGTGTTATTCGGAATGAGTTTGTTAACAAGACTTGATCAACCTTGTTAGTGGGTTCATTTTGATGATCACGAGATGGATGAAACTAGAAGCACAACCTTCTGTACCCTCTTTATATTTTCTATTATTTAGTCGAAATAAAGTAAAATAGTATTTTTCTGTCTATTTCCTGACTTATCCGTGCAATATAAAAATATCCCAAAAATAAAAGTCCTCAGAATGCCATGCCAATTTAATATGATTTTTTCGGGAATACTTGAGGATATACCGTGCAAAAATTACTGCGGTGGGAGCTGCCACCTGGCCACAAGGGTGGAGGGCGCGCCCTACCCCCCTAGGCGCCCCCTGCCTCGTGGGACCACGGTGGCCCTCCTCCACTTATTCCTGCACCCATCTTCTTCCTCTGCCTCACACAAACACGAAAAACCAACTCAAGCACGAGTTCCAGCCCCCGTTGATGTGATTTTCGATCTCCTTGCTCACATCACCTCTCGCAAAACTGCTTGGGGAGATTGTTCATTGGTATGTGACCCCTCCATTGGTCCAATTAGTTTTTGTTCTAGTGCTTTATTCATTGCAAATTTGTGTTGCATAGGTGACCATGTTCTTGAGCATGGATGTCAAATTTATATGGTTTCAAGTAGTTCCAATGCTTGATATAGGCCCTAGGCACTTGTGGGAGTTGTTGCTATCAATTTTATTGAAGTTGGTTCACTTTTATTTGAAGTTACTAAAAATTTCAGATTATTTCAGAAAATAATGAAGAGACTTTTAAGGGGCTCGTCGAGCCGAAGCTCAAAGGAAAAACAAAAGGAAGAAGAGCAGAAGCCCAAATTTAATTTGCCTCGCACCGCGGAGGTCCGGCCGTGTGAATGGCCCTCCGATGATTTCTTGAGGAGAGCCGGGATTTATGAGGATTTTTATCTATTATTTGAGAACACCGGCCTCACCGACTTCCTTCGCGACCAACGTCATCAGTATCTCTTACTCACAAATACTTTTGTGCAAAACTTCTACTTTTTCCCTAAGAAATCACCTCCAATAGTAGAGTTTCATTTATATGACGTTGTTAAAGAGATGACATTAGCTGAATTTTGCGAGGTTTGCAAAATACCCTTTGAGGGCACCTTGGATGAACCACACCGTAATGAAGTAGAAGCTTTTATTAACACTATCACTGTGGGAGAAACCAGGAAGGTTTCTGATGCAAGGATTACTAGCATACATTTTCCTGTTTTACACTACTTTGCCTTATTTGCTAGTCGTTGCTTGATTGGACGCGGGAACTGTGGAAACCTTAGTATTCCTGATATTATTATTTTGTTCCATGGTTTATACCGCAATAACTCTGTTAGTATGGGTGGAATTGTTGCTAGACGGTTAAGTTTGAACCGTACTAAGGGTCCCATCTTTGGAGGCATTTATGCTTCGCGCCTAGCTGAATATTTTGAAATACCTATTAGGCATGAGGAGAAAGAAGAAACATCGTTACCCCGTGCTTATCTAGATTATAAGAGTATGCTAGCACATGACTTTCTTGTTAAGAGTCGTGAAGGGGAGCTCAAATATAAATTATACTTTGATAAACATCACCCTGAGACTATTACTTTGCCTGCTCCCTCTTTGTTTAACTTGTCTGCAGGTCCTCACATTGTTCCATGGACGGCCATTCAAACCTATCAGAATCCTGCACCAGCCCCAGAACCGGAACCACAGGATGAGCCTCCACGACAGTCTGTTTATTCTTGGGATCCAGAGGAGGTTGCCAGCCAGTGGCAGTCAGAGTCTTCTTCATCACAGTATGACCCCAGCTTCACCTAGGGGTACCCGCCAGGCTATCCCTGGCAATAGACCAACTTAGGCCAAAAGTCTAAGCTTGGGGGAGTACGTATTTCTCACCGACTTTACATTCATGTTCACACACTAGTCGTCGGTGCTCACACTCTTTCACTGTAATATCTATGCTAGTTATTTTCTTTTTCCTGCTTTCTTCTTGTGTGTTTAATAAACCTTAAGAAAAAAACAAAAAAAAATTAGTAGTAGTTTATTTCTTTGCTGTAGTAAATAAAAAGAAAACCCAAAAATATTTCCCATTCTTCTTTTGCTTGTTGGGATCTTTCTCGTGTAAATAGTTTTATTTTCTTTTCTTTCTGTTGGGGGTCGAGAAGACTATATTGAAAATGCTTAGTGGATCTTATATGCATGATTGTTTATTTAACCTAGAGCCCATATTACTTGTCTTCTCTCTTGAGTTGAATGCTTGCAGATTCTAGCTTAGTCCAATGCACGTGCACTCTTATTATTATACACTTCGTTCGGTCGTGCAAGTGAAAGGCAATAATGATGATATATGATGGACTTATTGGGATGAGAAAAGCTGGTATGAACTCGACCTCTCTTGTTTTTGTAAATATGATGATTCATCGTTCCTGAGTCAGCTATTATGAAGTAAACATATTTGCAATGACATTTAGAGATTATAGTTGCTTGTGCCATGCTTGATTAGCTATGAGTTATAATGGTTTACCTTGCGTGCCAACATGCTATTAGAATGATTATGATGTGGTATGATGGGATGGTATCCTCCTTTAAATGAATTGAGTGACTAGACTTGGCACATGTTCACGCATGTAGTTGAATCAAATCAACATAGCCTTCATGATATTTATGTTCATGGTAGATTATATCCTACTCATGCTTGTATTTGGTGTACATTAATTCTAATGCATGTTTACGACTGTTGTCGCTCTCTCAGTTGGTCGCTTCCCAGTCTTTTGCTAGCCTTCACCTGTACTAAGCGGGAATACTGCTTGTGCATCCAAACTCCTTAAACCCCAAAGTTATTCCATATGAGTCCACTATACCTTCCTATATGCGGTATCTACCTGCCGTTCCAAGTAAATTTGTATGTGCCAAACTCTAAACCTTCAAATAAACATTCTGTTTTGCATGCTCGAATAGCTCATGTGTCAACTAGGGTTGCCCTTATCTTCCGTGTTAGGCGGGTTATTCTCAAGAGGAGTGGACTCCGCTCCTCATTCACGAGAAAATGGCTAGTTGCCGGGATGCCTAGTCCCATGCTTTATGCAAACTAAATCAAAATAACTGCAAACAAAACTCCCCCTGGGACGCGTTGAATGTTGGAGGCACTCGTTGTTTCGAGCAAGCCATGGATTGATGCTTGTGGAGGAGGGGGAGTATAAACTTTACCATTATATTTGGGAACCGCCTATAATTTGTTTAGCATGGAAGATATCGTCGTCTCTTAGTTGTCATGTTGACAATGAAAGTATGCCGCTCAAAACATAATTTATCTCTATTTTAAAACCGAGCCCTGGCACCTCTACAAATCACTGCTTCCCTCTGCGAAGGGCCTATCTATTTACTTTTATGTTGAGTCATCATCCTTCTTATTAAAAAGCACCCGCTAGAGAGCACACTGTCATTTGCATTCATTATAATTGGTTTATATTGGGTATGACTTGACTAGATCTCTTTTACCATGAATTATAATGTTTAGTCAGTCCTTGATCTTGAAAGGTGCTCTGCATTTATGTTTTGCGGTCTCAGAAAGGGCTAGCGAGATACCATTTTGTTATATCACGTTATGATTATTTTGAGAAAGTGTTGTCATCCGAGTTTTGCTATTATAGCTCGCTAGCTGATTATGCTATTGATATGAGTAACTGTGAGACCTATGTGTTATTGTTAGTATGGTTAGTTCATAATATTTGCTGAAACATGAATGCTGGCTTTTCATGTTTACAACAACAAGAGCAAACAAAGTTTGTAAAAGTTTTTCTTTTTCTCTTTCAGTTTGTCAACTGAATTGCTTGAGGACAAGCAAGGGTTTAAGCTTGGGGAAGTTGTACGTCTCCGTCGTATCTACTTTTCCAAACACTTTTGCCCATGTTTTGGACTCTAACTTGTATGATTTGAATGGAACTAACCCAGACTGACGCTGTTTTCAGCAGAATTGCCATGGTGTTGTTTTATGTGCAGAAAATAAAAGTTCTCGGAATGACCTGAAACTCCACGGAACGTCTTAGAAAAAACAATAAAAAATCCTCGCCAAAGATGAAGACTAGGGGGGCCACACCCTGTCCATGAGGGTGGAGGGCGCCCCCCCTAGGGCGCGCCCCCCTACCTCATGGGCCCCCTGGTGGCTCTCCGACGCCAACTCCAACTCCATATATTGGCTTTCGGGGAGAAAAAAATCAGAGAGAAGAAATAATCGCGTTTTACGATACGGAGCCGCCGCCAAGCCCTAATCTCTCTCGGGAGGGCGGATCTGGAGTCCGTTCGGGGCTCTGGAGAGGGGGATTCATCGTCGTCGTCATCATCAACCATCCTCCATCACCAATTTCATGATGCTCACCGCCGTGCGTGAGTAATTCCATCGTAGGCTTGCTGGACGGTGATGGGTTGGATGAGATTTATCATGTAATCGAGTTAGTTTTGTTAGGGTTTGATCCCTAGTATCCACTATGTTCTGAGATTGATGTTGCTATGACTTTGCTATGCTTAATGCTTGTCACCAGGGCCCGAATGCCATGATTTCAGATCTGAACCTATTATGTTTTCATGAATATATGTGAGTTCTTGATCCTATCTTGCAAGTCTATAGTCACCTACTATGTATTATGATCCGGCAACCCTGAAGTGACAATAATCGGGACCACTCCCGGTGATGACCATAGTTTGAGGAGTTCATGTATTCACTATGTGCTAATGCTTTGTTCTGGTTCTCTATTAAAAGGAGGCCTTAATATCCCTTAGTTTCCAATAGGACCCCGCTGCCACGGGAGGGTAGGACAAAAGATGTCATGCAAGTTCTTTTCCATAAGCACGTATGACTATATACGGAATACATGCCTACATTACATTGATGAACTGGAGCTAGTTCTGTGTCACCCTATGTTATGACTGTTACATGACGAACCACATCCGGCATAATTATCCATAACTAATCCGGTGCCTACGAGTTTTCCATATACTGGTTCTCGCTTATTTGGTTTTCTGTTGTTACTGTTACAATCACTACAAAATACCAAAAACATTACTTTTACTGTTTTTACTTTTGGTACCGTTACCACCACTATCATATTACTTTGCTACTAAACACTTTGCTGCAGATACTAAGTTTCCAGGTGTGGTTGAATTGACAACTCAGCTGCTAATACTTGAGAATATTCTTTGGCTCCCCTTGTGTCGAATCAATAAATTTGGGTTGAATACTCTACCCTCGAAAACTGTTGCGATCCCCTATACTTATGGGTTATCAATCTTTACTATTTGAAGACTTTGACTGAAGACTTTCTCAATTTTCTCAATCATATTTCTTCGGTCAGTTTGTCTTCAGCCTGCATATCTTGTGTTTATGCTTCCTGTACTCATTGCTTGCTTTCAATTCATCATGATGACTGTGCTTTTGTTCTGTTATGTATGCATCTGAGTACTTATTCCGCTATTAGATGTTCATGACGTGGGAATTTCCTCATCCTGAAATTCCCTAGTGACGAATTTGTAAAAATCGCCAATTCACCCCCTCTAGTCGATATAACGCACTTTCAATTGGTATCAGAGCAAGGTACTCCCTTGTTCTGTGTGATTCTGGTTTAACCGCCTGGATTTTTAGTTATGTCGACCCAGGAATGAAGACTGTGTCTTGCCCCATCTTTGACGGTCATGATTATCCCAAGTGGAAGGCCATGATGAAGAAGCGCCTCATGGCGATGAACAACAAATTGTGGACCATCACTGAGATTCGTCTTACCGATCTATGCAAGATGGCGGAGGCTGATGTTATTCGCAAGTACACCCTACTTAACCACATGGCGAAGGACATCATCTGCTCCCGTCTGTCCCAAAATTAGTTTAGGATTATTATGCATCTTAGCCATGCGAAGCTTATCTGGGACCACATCTCTAAGGTCTATGAAGTTCATCGATCTTATCACGATCCCTGGTTTCAGGATTTCAAGGAACCTCTCAAGGCGATGACTTCCGATCTAGAATCATCATCCTATGCACCATGCCTTATGGCAAAAGGTGCCAATGTAACTGAATGCTACCTATCTGACTCCAGTGATGATGAATCTGGTGATGAATTTGGACCCCAGCTATACCAAACTTGCTTCCCTTGCCACTAAACAACAAAGAGCTTTGTAAAAGGTTCAAAATATGCTTGATGAAAGCGAGGATATGTTGGGTGAAGAAATGGATCGCACTCAAACCTTGACTGATAATCTTCAGAGACTTCAGTCCAAGTTTGATAACCTTCAGAGTCATCATAACACTCTCTTATCTGATCATGAGAAGTTTCTTGTGAATTTCTTCAAAGAAAACAAGATCTTGAGAAGCTAAGGGTGAGTTATGAAGATCTTCAAAAGGAGCGTGATTCATTGCTTGCTCAACAGATCAGTGTCGCTCAGGAAGAACTCATTCCACCATGTTTGAAATGCATTGAACGTGAATCTGCTAATTCTACACCTGAAAGTTCAAATGCTTCTATTACTACAAATTCTTCAACTGTCTCCGCTATCACAAATTCCTCATCTGAGGATACTGCTAGTATCACTGACAATGCAGGGCTGAAGGAATTGTATGTGACAGGCATGTACAAAAGCCTCAAAGGGCATCAGGCACTTTGTGATGTGCTTAAAAAGCATATCCTCAATAGAAACCCTAGGAAAGAGGGCATTGCCTTTGAGAGGAAACTCAATGCTGATGGGACCTACTGGAAACCTGAGCAGTACCCCAAAAACCTCATGGGTTGCTGCAAAAGGACCTCCCATACATCCATCTACTTTATCTGGCTTTACATGTGAATCTTCATATTCTTCTGATAAATCATTTGACTCCAACTATAAACTGTTCAAAAATCAGAATGGTGAAGTACTTGCTAGATATGTTGGCACTAACTTCAGGAACGGCCCCCCTATGAAGAAAATCTGGGTTCCCAAAAGATGCCTTGAAAGTCTTCAGGTGAATGTCATCATAACACCACCTGTGAAGAACTGGAACCCTAGTTCTAATTCTTCATATGGACCAAAGTCTTCTTATGGATCCAAGTCCTCATATGGATCATATTCCTCACGTGGATCAAATTCCTCACAAGGATCAAAGTCCTCATTTGAACATCATCATGCTAACACTTCTGTTTCACAAAAAAGATCTAAGGGCTATGAACATGTGCATTATTCTTCAAACCATTATGTTCATAAGTCCTCGAAGAATTTCTCTGCTTATTCATATGCTTACTCTAACCCCTCTTATGTGAAACGAAGTGGATTGGCGTCTATGTCACCTTTCTCTTATGGAGCTCGCAGAATGATGAACTCTTTGCCACCCCTCCAGATGTCGGTGGTGAATAAAAAGAACTAATCTCTTATGTAGGGTCAGGTCTCCAGACGAACTTAAGTGTCTAAAGAATTTGCTGGAGGCCTGAATAATGCTTGATAGGACGCAAGCTAATCATGAAGAAATGAACTTTCATTTCTCACGTCCTCCTGCTGCTCTATCTGTTCTATTGCTTGATGAAATTGATCTGATGAATTTGATGTCATATTCTTCACTGATGAAGTATATGAGTTCTTAAGATGCACTAATTCATCTGCAGGATGATCAACCAAAAGCTACTGAGTGGGTCCTCGACAGTGGATGTACAAATCACATGACCGGTGACAGGAACTTATTGATGGACACTGCTTTATCTCCATCGCTTCTGAAGCATATCACCTACGCTGACAAAGGCAAAAGCAAGGTATTGGGTCTAGGTAAGGTTGCGATCTCAAAGGATCAACACATGGACAAAGTCATGCTTGTCGAGTCCTTAGGATTCAACCTCATGTATGTCCCAATGCTTTGTGATCTTGATATGGTTGTTGTCTTTGGCAAGTATCCTTGTGTTGTGATCATGGAAGCTGATCATTCCAAAGTCTTCGAAGGCTTTAGGAGAGGAGACTTGTATATTGTTGATTTCTCTACAGGACCACAACCTACTACATGTCTACTTGCAAAAGCTTCAGAAGGCTGGCTATGGCATCGACGACTTCGTCATGCTGGCATGAGGAACTTGCACACTCTCACGAAGAAGAAGCATGTCATTGTAGCGACCAGACCTCAAACAGTCTGATCTCTGTGCATCAGTGTCATCCCTGGATCGGTAATGCTGACACGCACAATACTTGAAGGATTTATAACAGAGTAGCAATCACACACTTATTTCGAATGTCTCAAAAGAGAACTTATTACAATAAATATGGCTTCAGCCCATCTAATAACGATAATAGCGGAAGGCTTGGAAGATAAGCGAGTCCATCAACTCCAACGGCATCACTGAGTATAAGATCACGACCTAAGGCACCTTACTCGTCGTCTGAAAAGTCTGCAACATGAATGTTGCAGCCCGAAAACGGGCCATCACATGGAATATGCTGGCAATGTAACACATAGAGAGTAATGAACATAATAATGCTATACTACATGCATATATGGCTGGTGGAAAGCTCTATGGTTACAATTTTGCATAAAGCCAATTTTTCCCTGCTGCAAAGGAATACATTTTATTTAACTATCATGGTGGTTGTTAAACATTGAGAAGGGTACTCCAACTCAATCCCAATTAAGCATCATCATTAAACCCAACAAAATTAATTAAAGTAACATGATGAGATTCACATGATAATCCAAGTACTAGATACTCAAAACACCCATAACCGGGGACACGGCTAACCATGATTAGTTTATACACTCTGCAGAGGTTTGCGCACTTTTCCCTGAAAGACTCGATCTCCTCCGCTTGATTTCTCGCACTACATGGTGTTTGAGAAACGGATGACCGAGACACAGTCTTTCAGAAGTATTAACTCTCTGCTCTGGGTAGACGGTACCAACCTACATCCCCTACATCTGCTAGTCTACCTCTTCAAGAGCTCACGCAACTTAATCAACTATGCTAGAGCCCATAGTAGCTTGCGGCTGCACACGGAAGTTTCTAGCATGAATAATCTCATGACCCCTTTGAGCCTGGGTGGCGGTCCATAGGAGAATCACACGGTACCCCGGGATTTCCAAAAATACAGACAACACTGGGTTCCCCAGGTGCCTCAATCCACCCAGATGTGAATTTAAGTTGCCACCTTACGTAAACCATTAATTAACAATCTCACATCTGTCGATACACTCACCCAATGCACGTCTACTAGCATAGCATGGCAATATAAGCAAACGTAGAAGTAACTCCCAAAGGTTTGATAATAAATAGATAATAGGTTCTACCTCATCTACTTCCCAAAACCCACATATTAATCAGATCCTAATCATGCAATTGTTTGAGGATTGATCTAATGCAATAAAACTGGGTAGTAAAGAGGTATGATCAAAGTGTTACTTGCCTTGCCGATGATCCGTGAAACCTAGAGGTTCGAAGTAGCAAGCGGCACACTCCGGATACTCTATCGCAAACAAACAAGCATACAATAAGCACTCATCTAATGTGCAGGTAAAAACTCAAATAAAATATCTAACCAGAAAGTTCAACTTAAGAACTCCAGTTTGCAAAAGAATCAAATCAAACGAAGCAACGAAACTCAAATGGCGAAAGAAACAAGCTTCGTTTACTAATCTGGACCTAAGTCAAATTTTATAGTAGCAAAAACTTGTTTGAGTTGGTTAAACGGAAAGGGTTTCGAGATGAAACTCTAGGCGCTTGAATCGCCTAATTCCGATAAACGAGCGAAAAGTTATACTAGAACGAGAATCGGATGAGAGATCACGATGAGAGATAATCACAGAAAATCCGAGAAAAAGAAAAACGAAGGAACAGACTATTGAACGAACGTTCGCTGTCTACGGCTAAATGACGAAAACCATTCGTTACAATGAACGTACGGACGAATGTCCGCTAAATAGACTAAACCGTAAAAAAATAAACCGAACCGGATCTAATAAAAAAACAACGGATCAAGGGTTTTGAAAAAAAAATGATTTTATAAGAAAAACCGGCGGCTACCTCGGGATGCGGATCGGCGGCGGCGGCGACTACTCCGGCGAGGGTCTGGTGGGGCGGCGGCGGTGTG